>NW_003852397.1:42925299-43034439 GCF_000181295.1 Otolemur garnettii | reverse complement strand
ATGGAGGGTAAATTATCTATACTATCAGGGGCTATGTGCAGTTTGTCAAGAGAGCAAGTTACCAACTTTTACAGAAACAGAAGCAGTTTATGGCATTTCCAGTTATATAGCAGTTTACACAAGAGGGATAACAGAACAATTATATACGGAGGAAAACAGAACAATTTTATACTGGACACTGGGTTAGCTGGTTACAATAGCGCCAGTGAGGCAGCCGGCTTCCCATTGCTCATTACCTCAGTTTCCCATTTCTAATTTTTAACTTTCCTTGCTTCCTTATGGGGGTATACTGGAGTCAATTAAAGGGGGTCCCTTCACTTCGGAAATACCAGAGTAAGATTTTATTAGTAATATTATTCCACAGACAATGTTTTCATATGAGTGATCTACACATGATTTAAAATCACTGATTGATTTTACAGGGTCCTCAGAAATCCAAGGATTTTAAATTGATCTATCTAAACCCACCAAGGTAAGCCAATTTGATTCAACTCAATCCCTAGTTCAAGAAAAACAGGGTTTTTGAAAATAAGTTTAATATACGTGAAGAAAGGATCAAGCAATTCAGTTTAACATTTTTTTAACTATAGATAATCAGTTCTCCTCATTTCACAGATAAGGGAAACAGAGGCCAAGGTCAAGGAATTTCATCTACAGTTAGGGACAAATGCCTGATATCTGAATTCAGCAATTGACAACAGCCACGTCATCATTTATTTATTTATTCACCAAACATTTTGAGCATTCAACTCCCTCAGGCATCACATTCAGCATGAAAATATGGTAGAATCTTGGTCTTGGAGTATCACCCTATCTAATACAGATAAGTAAATAAAAGGTCATCTAAAAATTATCATTAATATGATAAGAGGTATTAAGGAAGTGAGTGCAAAATACTAAAGGTGTCCAAACATGGTTTACCTAAAAACCTCCCAGAGCAGGTGACATTTAGCAGGTCTTCTTAGTCACTTCTGTTTCTTAAATTTCTCTCATTTTCATCTAAGTACTGGCTGAGATTACTTTGTGTAAGAAAATTAATTGTTCTTCAAAGTGGTAGTATTCTTATCTATATATTTTTAGACTTTTTATATGCTCTTTGAATGAGATTCCAGAATCTACACCCCACTTGGCTCTATTAAAATATTTTATAACTCTTTTCATTCACTAAATGTAATAGCATTTCTTTTAACTTTAATTAATTCAGTGATCATTGATCAATCTACTTCTTTCATAGGGTACTGATTATATGAAAGTCTTAGTTCATTTTGTGCAGTTTTCCAGGAACACCTGAGGCTGGGTAATTTATAAAGAAAAGAGGTCATTGGGCTCATGTTTCTGCAGGCTATACTAAAAGCCTGGTGCCCACATCTGCTTCTGTCAAGGGCCTCATGAAGCTTCCAATCATGAAGGGAGGGAAAGGGGATCAGTATGACATGAAGAGAGGAAGGAAGCAAGGGAGAAGTGGAGAGGAGGTGCCAGGCTCTTCTTAATAATCAGTCCTCACAGGAACTCAAAGAGCAACAAGAACTCACTCATTCCCATGAGGATTCATGAAGGATCCACTCCCACAACCCACACACCAAACCCACCTCCAACTCTGGGTATCCAATTTTCAAATTTCAACGTGAGATTTGAAAGGAACAAATATCCAAATTATATCAGTCTGCTCTTTGGAAGAAAAACTTACCAAGAACATATATCCTTATGAAATATATTCTTCATTCATTTTGTTCGTTCTTCTACCCAACACCCACAAGCCATATAAATCCTGAGACAGAAAAAATGAATCAAAAGTTCTCCTGTTCATGCCATTTGTATTTGTTCCTCAGATTATGATGAGAGTGGTAGGAGCCCCATCTTTTCACAATATGCACACAGTCAATCCCACGTAAATCTCTTCATTAGATGTTCTCTAAATATTTTCTCTCTCTGAAACCTGAAACCCAAAAGCCTTCTAAGACATTAAAAGAAATTAAAAGTAACAAAGAGAAATAAAGAAGTGGAAGATGAGCTTCCCAAGTGGGCTAAATTAAGGCTTTTGGAGTTGACGTTTACATTGCATAGTTTTACAGATTTTGTTGTGGAAATGTGTTTGTTATTTAGAGTTTCATTTTGCTGTCTTGCTCCATAGTAAGAAAAGTCACACCATTTGCAAAACTGAGAAACTTATTAGGAACCTGCAGTGTTTGCCTGCTTTGGTTTTCACACAGTGGAGGCAACGTGAAATGAAGGATAACACTACACAGGGAAATGTGAAACACTTGCAAAAACTCACAGCTGGAGATGGCAACACCTAGGCTGTGAGGAAAGCATCTTCCAGCTTAGCAACCTCCTTCACAAACAAAGGTAATTTAAAGTTTGGTTTTGTCTGAAAAAAAAATGGCACCTATTGTTAAAGTCTTAATTGTGGACTGGACCTATACAATGCATTCAAGAAAATTGCCCTGGAAAATACCAAGACATATTTTATATTTATCTTTTAATCAATCCAGTTTACTTCAAAGGGACTTTCTATCATCAAGTGGTTTTAAAATGCCAAAGATTTCTGCTGGTTCACTGGGTTGAAGTGAGAAAAGGCCGAACTAAGTCAAAAACTGTGTGGGGGTTTCATTTAATTCTTTATCAGGCATCTTTGCCACCATTTTCATTTTTCAATCTGTAGTTTATTTTATTTTGTTTTATTGTTAAGGACTTATTGAGGGTACAAAGAGCCAGAGTTTATTGAGAGTACAAAGAGTTACTTTGATTGCATTTGTTAGGTAAAGTCCCTCTTGTAATTGTGTCCCACCCCCAAAAGGTGTGTCACATACAATGAACCCCTACTGCCCTCCCTCCTTCCTTCTCTTTGCTTTCCCCACCATTATTTTTTAACAGGAACACTAGGAAAACCTAGTTCAAAAATCACATAAAAAATTAATTAGATAAATAAGCTTCTTTGGAAAATGTAAATTGCAGGAAATCAATTAGATAGCAATTTTGAGAGGTACTATAGAGAACTACAGATGCAAGCTGAAGAGAGAAGCCAATGGATAACCAATGAATTAAACTGATAATTGAAGGAAAAATATTCTTAGAATATTAGAATAATATGTTTACTTTCTCATTAAAAAAAAAAAAAAAAAAACCCTCTCTAACATGAGTCTGTCCAAATGGCTCAAGCTAAGACAATGGCTGGTGAGAATTCAACAAATGAACATTCTGAATTTCCTAATGATACTTATGTGTTCCACTGGGTTACAAAGTCTTCAATAAGAGGAACATATGCTCACAAGTGACAAATCCATATTTTTTGGCAAAGGAAAACTGTTTATCCTCCCGCTTCCTTTGGCTATTTCAGCCTCAGAATTTAACATTGATATATCTTTCAAAGTGTCAAACTGATTCTTATATAATTCTTCTCATGTAGACCCTGATGTCTCCCTGATAAATGTTCTCATTAACAAAACTTTGACAAAGTCTGAGAGTTCTCCTACATTATTTTAGATAAATAATAGTAATATTTGAATAGATTTTCTCTGCTAAAAATTTCAAATGTCATATAAATGCCTGAAGATTTCTTTGATCATTAGCCCCAAGCCTGGTTCCTCCCACTTCCTACTCTTTGTATAAATTCTCTACTCCCTGTCTCTAGAATATACACATTATAATACATACATTTTGTGATCCTTGTGTTTTGTAAATGGGGTGATATTATACATACCTTTCTGAATTTTGTTGTTGCTCAGTGATCAATGGGACATGAAATTCATTATGTTAGTACAAACAGACTTGCTTCATTCTTTTTGATCAGATACATAGTATTCCTTAGGAATTTTACTACATAATGTATTTTGCTATTCTTCATTGAGTGATAATTAGGTTGTTTTTAAATATTTTCTTTTATAAAAAATCTTGAATAAGCATCGTTTCCCATGTCTCATTGGGCACACCTCAAAGGTTTTTTTCCAAGGTATGACAGACAAAAGAAATGTCTTGAGCTCTTTAATTTCAATGCTAAAATAGTAAAGGAGTAAAGAATAGCATAAAATTCATCTGTCAGAATAAGATAAATAAAATTAAAACTTTCAAAAAAAAGTTACAGGTTTCTGGCTTGAAACAGATTCCTAAACGTCAGAGTTTCTTGAGTTCAAATCCTAGTCCCAGATTCAAATTGAAAATAACCCAAGTCACCATCAATAGGAATGGCAAAATATGTAAGAAAATGCCTAAGAAATAATATAAAGCTGGTAGAGAAAAAACTGAGGCAGGTCTAGATGTATCAATAGAAGAGTGTGACTTTTTTTTTTTTTAATTTCAGAATAGTGGGAAGGGAGGGGTATAAGTGTTTTGGTTACATGAATTGCTTTTGTGCTTTTTGAATCAGGAGTGTGCCCATCACCCAGATAGAGTTCATTGTACCCAGAGATGTGGTATCACTCTACCCATCCCCTCTTCACCTTTTGATTTCTGTTAAGTTTTACTTCCATCTGTGCACATGAGTGCTGGTCTGTTAGTTCCAATTTAATGGTGAGTACATGTGGTGTTTATCCATTCTTTAGATACTTCATGTGGGATAATGATCTCAGTTTCATTCAAATTGTCACAAAAGAGTTATAAGCCATCTTTCTTCATTACCGAGTAGTATTCCATGGTGTGTGTGTTTGTGTGTGTATATGTATGTACATATATGTCTCACATTTTGTTAATCTACTCACAAATTGATGGACTCTTGGGTTGACTCCACATCTTGGCCATTGTAGGAAGTAACATACAGTAATTGAATAGCTAGCAAAGATCTAAAACACACAGCTGACTGAAATGTACATCATTATTGAAAAATCATACAATAGGGTGGAGGTCTTGGTGTGTGACACACCTTTCAGGGGCAAGACACAATTAAAAGAGGGACTTTACCTAACAAATGCAATCAGCGTGACCTGGTTTCTTGTTCCCTCAATGAATCCCAAACAAAAACAAATTTTTTATAATAGAACTCAGTTTTCATGATAAATAATGGCATCAGTAAAATAAAACAATATAAAAGATCACCTCTTTAGCTGATAGAATTCTAATAGTTTACACAACTGGCCTAAGAAAGTTCCCTGAATGGCATTATGTCTTACATTTATTGACTATCTAATACATGCTGGGAAATTTAATAGGAGTTATTGAACAGAGAAGAAAAAAATCAGGTACAAATCCAAATCGCAGTCTACAATCTTAGGCTTTATTAAGTGGCTAGAACATGTTCACTAATTATTAGATACAATGGGCCAAAACAAGAGTGAACCCATGTGAAGTCCAGCCTTGATAAGGATCAGGTGAAACATGCTGTAGTAAAGCTTTCATCAACAAGAATAGTTACTTTTCAACTTTTTCTCATGCTACCTTCACCATTGCCTCTGGTCCCTGAACCACCTGCAGCTTTTGACACTTTTTTTGCGTAACTTCATGAGGCACCTCCTCATTAATTCCATAAAAAGCATCTGCCAGCCCCACAATGTAGTCACCTGGCTCCTCACAGGAGCTGCCCTGTGTAGGCTGTTCTCAGGTACATAGGTTTGTTCCTGAGATCATTGGTTTGCCCCACACTAGCCATAAAAAATATTAGCTCCTAAAAACTCAAATCAATTCCAGGTGGGGAGAGGGAGAAGCGAGGGGAGAGAAGGAAGAAGGGAGCGGCATGGGGGTGCTCCCACTTCATGGGTACAATGTTAGGGTGTATGGCACACCTCTTGGGAGCAAGACACAGTATAATAGGGACTCTACCTAACAAATGCAAACATTGTAACCTATTTCTTTGTACCCTCAAATTAAATTTTAAAAAATTATTAGCTTTGACATAACCATAATCCAGAGTAGACTGAATCATGACCATACGCTGCAACAATCAATCACCTGAATTAAACTGATTACTTCTGTTGCTGTTCATAAGGAATTCTAAAGTAATTGTGTATTATCAGTTATGTAGCATAAGTACATACATTATATGTGTGCATCCATTATACACATATAATGTATATATGCATTTATAAACACATATATTAAAATATACAGTTTATGTTGTCAGGCTTCCTGGGTGCTTATTAGCACATGAAGGGAAAAGTAATTTGTAGTGTTCTTTATCTGTCTGGTCTGCATTTGTTAGCCTCCTCCTTAAATATGTATAGCCCCAAAACATTTTTCCTATTTAGTTCCACTGAATTACCAAGTAGAAAAAGTGGAAAAAATAGTACGATTATACTTTCTTGTTCTTTCTCTTTTCCAAGTTCAGCCTCGAAGACCTGTTCTGACTCTCTTTACCACCAATAAAGACACAACTGTCTAAAGTAGTCACTGGAAGGTCTACTAAGGGTTAAGAAAATAGCCATTTTGGAGACATATTCTTTTACTCTCTGATTTCTTTGACTAAACACAGAATTCAGAGGCAAGCCAAATAAAAAGTGAGAGAAAAATCAACACATCTAGATATTGAAATCTACTGAAGAAGTGAGAAATCTTTGAGTGTGTGCTCTAAAATTAGATCTGGCATTGAATGCCTTTACTTTCTCAAGTGTGGATACTTTGACCGAGTTCTTCTTATAATGAATAATTCAACATGAAGACCATCTTATTGAGATGGTCATGGCACATTATCTGCAGTTGCTATTACTACAGAGACTCTCATAAAAGATGATCAGCAGAATTATTTAATCCATAAGAAAAATTAAATGAAACTACAGTTCCTTGGAATGTTGAGATTAGGTCACTGAACACTGAAGTGGATTCATAGAGATCATCTTCAAAGTGTAGTCCTTGGACAACCCTCATCAGCATCAGTTGGACACCTATTATAAATATGTATACGAATTCTTAGCCCAGACCTAATGATTCAGAAACTCTGGGAGTAGAGCCCAGCAATCTGTATTGCCAGACCCTCAAGGTAATGCTAATTTACAACTGTGTTTGAGAACCACTGGTCCAGACAGTTTCATACTTGGGAGGTGAAAAAGCTGAACTCCATAGAGTTCAAACAAGTTGCTGAAATAGGTGACAAGAACAAGGTGAAAACCTAGCACAACACAAAGTAGGGTTGCTATTGGAATACTAGAGAACCCCCGCCTCAAGTCTCAGTACTTTATTTAGTCAAAGTCTTGACAGGAATTATTTGGCATATTCAAATTAGGATGATTTTTATTTTTTTACACAGGTATTGGTGAGTTGTAAAGAAACCACAAGGGGTAGTGCAGAAGCCCACAGCTATTAACAGTGGAAAAAATGAATATTTATAGGCTTAAAAGGGCTAAGGGACATGGGGAACAATTCATGTAGAGAAGGGAGTATATAGGCAGCCTATACAGGCAAAGAATGGGGAGGAAGACAAAGTGGAGAGTGAATTTGGAAGGGCAATTGGAAAATACTTGATACAACATACAATCAAGAATGGATAGAAATTCCTAGGATTGACAACAAATACCGGGAATTCATTACCCTCTTCTATTCTCCAGCTACTTTCTTATTAAGAAGGGGGTGGGGACACCCAAACCACCCAGCAGTCAAAAAATTAATTATATTTAATTGGTATTTTTCTCACAATGACTGTTCTTCCTTTTTCAATAATAGAACTCCAAGATTTTAGTTGGGGCTGCAGCCACTTGGAAGATAACATTGTGTATTCTCACATACAGTTAGGTATGCAATGTCACTAAGTTCTGGCCAACAGTACATATTTATTAAATACAAATGGTGTCTATAAATTCAGGAAAATATTCTTAAAGATTCTCCTTCAAGGTTACTGTGAATTCAGGCAATCTTGAATCATGAGCCATCTTGGATCACAAAGTAACCTTGAGAAAGAGGCCACATACAGTAGAGCAACAAGCTGGAAGGAGGATGTGTCTCTGACACCTTGGAACACTAAACCAGCTGCAGGTTGACTGTCTCTCCACTTCCTAAATGGAAGAGGTAAATAAACTTTTATATTCTTTAGCCAGCATTATTTGGGGCTTTCTATTATCAGCTGAATCTAATTATAACCATTATAGTCTATACATTCTAAATAGTAAAATCAGCAAAGGAATGTTATTGAATTAAAGGAAAGAAGCAGCAAAATGCAGCATGGGAGGGAGGGCAATTGGTGGGATCTCACCTAATGTGTACAATGTGAGGGTGCTCAGCATGACGGCTGTGTGAAGGGCTCAACTACTTCTTGAACTTCACCTTAGATATAAGAACAATATAACCTAAACATGTGTACCCTCATATTAATTTGCAATTTTTTAAAAGAAAAAAATGCAGCATGTGACCTTGTATGTATTATTTATAGGTAATATGTTTATTTATAAACATCTATAGACAAAGTTTTAGAAATAAACACCCAGAAAGGTCATAACCATAGTTAAAACTAGAGAGCTGATGGCGGAGTAGGTTTAAGGATGGAGGTTAACAAATAATTTTACTTTATGTATAATAGAAAAATACATTCAAAATTAGATGAAATTAATATTTTTAAAGATATTAATGTACTAATTTAATGTGCCCATCTTTGGCAGGGCACAGGTTCATGATTTTGGAGAACTTCGAAATTGCTAAGCTCTTAAATTTAAAACCTGATGCTTTCCAGGATAAAGAGAAGCTAGGAGCTTGGTAATATGTTTGAGTCTTACTATGGTTTTTGTAATTGAACCATAGTATCCCAGGTACTGTGATTAGAGGAGCCAATGAATCATGAAGAACCATGTACTTTGGCTGCATGATTTGCAAACTTGCAGAAGAGCAATCAGGGACTGATGTGTACAGAGTTATGAGTTCCTTCATGTTCATATGGATTACACACCAGGTTGCCTTGGATCAAACCCAGAAATACAAATAAGTAGCAAGAGAGCTTATGGTATAAAATATTATCTGTTTATGAATCCAGTGATCAAGGATGTGTTGTCATGTGGCTTACATTAAGGGAAAGAAACTCTTTCTATCAAGTATCAGATTAGTGATTTTGATTTTGTATTACCCCAAGAGAAACACATTTGAAAACAGCACACAGAATTGTCCTGGTCTAGACATCTCTAGAATGTCTGTCCCCACAAAAAAGAAGAGATATGGGGGGTCCTTGATGGAAGAAATACCCAGGATATGGCTATTGAGAACTACCCTGAATCTTGGTGCCTACAACAAGAATAACATAGACTTATAATTATGAGAGCCAATGAATCCCAGAGAACCATGGTAACATGGCAACCCTTGGAACAATGGGCTGAAGAACTAGGTCACAACTCTGTCTGGCAGTGGAACAATGTTATTTCTGAATCCAGCACCTGGGCCTAGTTAAGAAAAGATTTCCCTGGAAAGAGAGGATTAGAGGTTGCACTATTTTAATAATAGGGGATGTTGCTATTCTTGTGGTAGTAATGTATTAAAGCATTACAAAAGAAAAATGAAACAAGAAAAACAGATATGGAAAAAAAATCACAAATCACAAACCTTGTTAACTAGTCTGATGAAAACATTTCAAATTGTATATAAAACCAGCACATTGTACCCCATGATTGCATTAATGTACACAGCTATGATTTAATTTGAAAAAAAAGTAATAGGAGAACACTTGTAAAGGGTGGGTAGATAAGATGAGGGTGAAATATTGATGAGAAAGAAATCTAGGGAAGGCCTTAGTCTAGCCAAAAGAAATAGGTGTTAAATTACTAAATTTAGAAGTAATTTATCTAAGTGAGTCATAACTTGTGGTGGAACAGAGACAAAATGAGGAAAGAAAATATCTATCATTCTATTCCCAAGAGAATAACCAGATAAAGTTAAGAGCTTTGTGTATATCTCATTCTTAGTTGTCATAAACATAGGATCCTCACTTTATATAAATGACATTAAGGTGTAAAAAATACAAATAAGTCTTTTTTTTTTTTTTTAATGGCTGACACACAGTTAACTTCCCTTTGGAGGAAGATCTTGGAGGGGTTTGTGTCACAAGACAAATCATGATGATGTCAAAATTCCCTGATAATGTCAGGGAAATGTCCCAACCCTGACCTAGGTATAAGAGGGGTTCTTGCATCTGGGGCTGGGAAGAGCTTCCAAAATCTACATATCTCTTGCTTCTACTGATTTCTGGATTCTACTGGTTGGTATGAGAGTCAAGAAATACATAATTTAATGCTATGCTCACATTGTGTCACTAGTTCTTTCAAGCCTTAATGCTTAAAAGGAAATCCTCAAAATCAAGAACAAGTTTTACAAAAGGCAGGTACTCATTTAGTTAGTTCATGTAGCCAGGGATAGGATTGTTCTTCCTGGACTTTCATCACTCCAGATATCTATGCCTGCCCAGAATGAAGAGTAGGATCACAAGCCAACAACTTTTGCACAGACATCTTCAGAGACTAATTCCACCCAAGACTGCTCCTGAGAATGAAAGATCAAGGGCATCTTTAAGGAAAACACTTCATATCACAATCCATTGCCTACCATGTTCAAGTCTCTTTTATCTTAACCAAGCAAAATAAAATAGTCTGCAACCAAAAAAATACATCCTGAATACATCCTCTAATAAGGTACATACCTAAATACTACTGATGACTAGTGTACTGTCCTACAGGCATCCCAAGAGATAGTCTGAGGGATCTGATAACCAGGGTTACAGAAATTATATCCTATAATTTAGAAAGTGGTACATTGACACCACTGCCTGGGCTTTTAATTTGACAAACCCATAGTTTTTAACTCAAGTTACCACTACCTTGTTTCCACCATAATAATTCACCATTCCCTGTTGCATCTGGTGCTATTCAATAAACACTTCCACCTGTCACATCAGCAGTTGGCCCCTGCCTATGTTAGAGGATACCTCTGAAAAAGTCATGAAAGAAGTATTGGAGTAGTACAAATACCACAGTGGAATAAAACTAAAAATCAATTCTAACAGAAACACTCAAATCTACACAAAGTCTTGGAAATTAAACAAACTGCTTGCCAAATGACCCTTCATTCAGTGATGAAATTTAGATGAAAATCAAAAGATTTCGAGGAGGTATAGCAAGATGGTGACTAGAGACATCTCTAGCTGGCTATTCATGGTAAGACAGAGGAAAGTGGAATTCAGCATCCTCTGGCTGGGGGAATCTGCTCAGAAACATAACTCCAGAGACACAGGGAAGCAGTGGGAGACTTCAGGAACCAAGGTTGAGGTCTAGAGCTGAGCAAAACCAACTGGAAGGCAGGTACTGGTTATAGGCAGAGGCCAGCCAGTCAGCTTGCTCTCCGTGGAGTTCTCGGGGATGAGAAAGGGCTGTTCTGTAGTATTTTGATTTTAGAGTGGGCTGTTTGTGAAGCAGTGAGTAGAATCAAACCGCATCCAGCAGCTGAGGTTAAATGGCAGGTGGGGTGGCTGGGTTGGCTGCTGGCTGCATACCACCATTGTGGAAATTGCAGAAGGAACTGTCCACAGGGTCCTAGGGCATGGCAGGCTCTGACACACCTGCTGAGCTCCAGAAACCATCCTTGGGCCGTGCTGAGTGGCCCCCACACCCACCAGGAGGGCTGCTTTGTTGTCAGGGGACACTGTCTGACAGGCCTCCTGGGAAGACTGGTGAGAGGTTTGGGGCCCCAGTCCTGTGGGGACTGAATACTGATGAAGCAAACAGGCTGGATTGTGGGCAAAGAAGTCAGGAAGACAAGATCTGGTCTCCTTTGCAAGTAAAGAGTGATTCCAACCCCCATCATATACAGCAAATACAACATGTATTCTTTGTCTCCTAACACTACAGCACCACCTGATGTCCAGGAAATACATTGCAATAATCTATACACATACACACAATATATATAGTTTTACATTTTTTGCTTGTTTTTCATTTTTTTCTTAGTTTTTTCTTTTCTTTTTTCTCTTTTGTTGTTTTTGTTTGGTTTTTTTTGTTTGTATTTTAATTTTACTTTTTTAAGAGCAAAGGGTCCTCCATTTTTGTTTTAGTTTTTCGCCCTTTTTATTTATTTATTTTTTTAATTTCTCTGTTTGTTCTCTCTTTTGGTGCAGATTTGTCAACTTTTCTCATCTATCCCACATATATTTCTCATGCAACAGGTAAGATATCCCTTTTTTCTTTGTTACTTTATACAATTATATTTTTAATTTTTTATCTATTTTTATTATTTTTTCATTTTCTTTCTCTTCTCTGGGGACTGGGGGGTCCTGATCTTGGTCTGATGGGGGGTCACAGCATTGGTCTGGCTGAAGGATGCCACAAACTCACAGTCATGGTTGTCCTTCTAGGTTTGACATATTGAAAGAAGGTATTGGTAGGTTCTTTCTGAGACATACTGCTGATTTATTTTTATATTTGGCATAGGTAGTGTCTTGCTTTTGCCTAGGCTGCTAAAGCACTCCTGACTTTGAGGGACCACCAAACCCAGCCCTCTCAAAGTCCTAGAGTCACAAGTGGGAGTAAAGCACCCTACCAAAACATCACCAATTCTCCTGTTGCTTTCTTTTTCTATTAGTGTCCTTATTCTCTGTTTTCCTTCAATTTATTCCTTCCACCACCTCCCTTCTTTTATTTTCCTCATTATCTTTTTCTTTTCCTTCTTTCTTCTTGCTCTTTACCCTTATCTTCTTTTTGGCCTTACACCAAAGGCCACTTCAACACCTAAGCTCTGAGACAAGATAATTAAAGTGAAAAAGGTAGTGAGAAGAAAAAAGTAGGGGAAGGAAGTGAACAAGAAGAAAACACACATGAGGAGGAACCAATGGAAAAATTCTGGCAACATGAAAAACCAGAATATAACAACCCCACCCCCACCCAAGGGATCATGAGGTAGCTACTACAGAGGATTCCGTGTATAAAGAAATAATGAAAATGACAGAATGTGACTTAAAGATATGGATGTCAAAAACAACAAAGGAAATTGATGAGAAAGTGGAAAAACAGAACCAAAAATGGACAAAAGATATGAAAAATATAGAAAGGATATCGTGGAAATTAAGAACTTAAAGGAAATAATCAAGGAACATAACAGTGCAGTATCAGATTAGATCATGAAAAAAACAGAATCTCTGAACTAGAGGATAAAGCTCTTAAGCTAATCTAGGCAATTAAAGAGACAGAAAAGAAAAGAGAGAAAGCAGAACATTTGCTCAGAGAATTACAGGCATCATGGAGTGTTCAAACATATAAATTATAGGTATATATAAAAATACTCAATAAAATCTTGGCCAGTAGACTACAGTTATATATCACAATCAAGAAGGCTGCATCCCAGGGATGCAGGGCTGGTTTAATATATGCAAATCTGTAAGTATTATTCACCATATCAATAACAAAAACTAAGATCATATGAACCTCTGCATAGATGCAGAAAAAATAGTTGACAAAATTCACCATCTTTTTCAAACAAGAACACTTAAGAATATAGGCCCAGGTGGCACATTTCTTAAACTAAAGCCATCTATGACAAACCGATAGCTAACATCACACTGAATGGTATAAAACTGAAAGCTTTTCCACTTAGAACAGGAACCACACAAGATGTCCTCCTCTATCACCACTACTATTCAACATAGTGCTAGAAGTTCTGGCTAATGCAATCAGGCAAGAGAAAGATATAAAGGGCATACAAATGGGGGAAAAGAAGATCAAACTCTCCCTCTTTGCTGATGACATGGTCTTATAATATCCCCAGAGACTTAACCACAAGATTCCTGGAAATGATCAAGAAATACAGTAATGTCTCAGGATATAAAATCAATGTCCACAAATCAGTAGTTTCAGCAAAGTCAAGACCCAATCAAAGATATAATTCCTTTCACAGTAGCTTCAAAAAAAATAAAATACCTAGGAATATACCTAATTAAAGAGGTGAAGGACCTCTACAAAGAGAATTATGAAACCCTAAGGAAATAAATAGCAGAAGACACTAATAAATATAGAAGAACATGCCATGCTCTTGGTTGGAAAGAATCAACATTGTTAAAATCTCTATACTTCCCCAAGCAACCTAAAAATTCAATGCAATCCCCATAAAATACCTACATCATACGTTGAAGAACTGGAAAAAATAATACTTCATTTTGTATGGAACCAGAAAAATATCCATATATCCTAGGTGATTCTTAGTTATAAAAACAAAGTTGAAAGCATCACTCTAACAGACTTTAGGATATATTATAAGTCTGCAGTAATCAAAACAGCATGATATTGGCACAGAAAAAGAGACATAGACATATGGAACAGAATAGAAAACCAAGAGACCAGTGTCTATATGCCATTTGATCTTTGATAAACAAAACAAAAGAATACAGTGGGGAAAGGGATCCCTATTCAACAAATGGTACTGGGAGAACTGGATAACCATATGTAAAAGACTGAAACTGGACCAACACATTTCACCACCTACAAAAATTGATTCAAGATTTAAATCTAACACATGAAATGATAAAAATCCTAGAAGAAAATGTGAGGAAAATTCTTGAGGACATTGGCCTGGGGAAAGATTTTATGTAGAAGACTTCAGCGGCAATTGCAACAACAAAAATAAACAAATGGGACTTAAACTGAAAAGATTCTGCACATAAAGGACACAACAATCAAAGCAAATAGACAACCTTCAGAATGGGAAAAGATATTTGCGTGTTATGAATCTGACAAAGGCATGATAACTAGCATCTACAGAGAACTCAAATTAATCAGCAAAAAAAGAGCAAATAATCCCATCTATCACTGAGAAATAGACATGAACAGATCCTTCTCTGAGGAAGACAGAGGAATGGCTAGTAAACAAATGAAAAAATTCTCATCATTCCTAATCATCAGAGAAATGCAAATCAAAATCACCCTGGTATATCACCTACTCCCAGTGAGAATATCCCACATCACAAAGTCCTGAGTTGTAGATGCTGGTGCGGGTGTGAAGAAAGAGGGACACTTTTACTGTTGGTGGGACTGCAAACTAATACAGCATCTTTGAAAAGAAGTATGGTGAATCCTCAAAAAACTCATATTATGCCTCCCATTTGATCAGGTAATCCCATTACCAGGCATCTACCTAGAAGGAAAAAAATCATTTTATCATAAAGTCATTTGTACTAGATTGTTTACTACAGCTCAGTTTACAATCACCAAGATGTGTAAACAACCTAAATACCCATCAACTCAGGAATGGATTAATAAGCTGTGGTATATGTACACCATGGAGTACTCTTCAGCCATAAGAAAAGATGTTGATTTTACATCTTTTATATTAACATGAATGGAGCTGAAACACATTCTTCTTAACAAAGTATTACAAGAGTGGTAAAGCAAGTATCCAGTGTACTCAATTTCATTAAGAAGCCAGTAGATTATCTAACACATGCCCACATAGGAAAACTACTTAATTCAATTCAAGTTAGGGGAAGGGGAAATGAGGGAGGGAAGGAGCAGAGGAGGGGATTGGTGTGCTCCCACGTAAAGGGCACAAGGTAGGGGTATATGGCACACTTCCTGGGTGTGAGACACTACTACAAGAAAGACTCTACCTAGTAAAAAAAAGATTTCTAGAACTGAATGACAAACGAGAAGCAGTAAAAATACATGGAATTCAGCAAAAAGCAGTCATAAGGGAAACATTCAATGTTTTAAATAGCTACATCAAAAAGACAGAAAGAATACAAATTAACAATTTGAAGTCACTTCTCAAGGAACTAGAAAAAGAAGAACAAACTAAACTCAAAGCTGGCAGAATTAATAACAAAATTCAGAGTAGAACTAAATGAAATGGAAACAAAAAGTAAAAAATACAAAGAATCTAGGAAACAAAAGTTAGTTCTTTAAAAGATAAATAAAAGTGATAGAGCACTACCTGATTAGCCAGAAATAAAAGCCTCAAATAAGCTCAATCAGAAATCGTAAAGGAGACAAACAACTAATACCACAGATATACAAAATATCATCTGTGAATACTATAAAAACCTGTACATGATAAAACTAGGAAACCTAGAGAAAATGGATATTTGTGGAAACACACAATCCCCACCAAACCTTAATCAGAAATAGATAAAAATCCCAGACCAACAACAAGCAGGGAGATTGAAGCAGTAATAAAAATTTTCCCTAAAAAAAAAAAAAAGGCAATTATCAAATTCTAACAGACCTACAAAGAAAAACTGGGACCTATCCTACAGAAACTATCCCATAATACAGAGAAGGGGAGAATCCTCCTTAACTCCTTCTATGAAATCAGTATTACCCTGATAGCAAAGCCAAGAAAAGACACAACAAAAAAAGAAAACTACAGACCAATATCCTCTATGAACAAAAATACTCTACAAAATAGTAGCAAACAAAATTAAATAGCACATCAAAAAGATAATCAACCATGATTATTAAGTGAGATGCAAAAATGGTTCAACATACATAAATCAATAAATGTAAATCACCACATAAACAGAAGCAAAACAAAGATTATATGATCATCTCAGTAGATGCATAAAAAGTATGTGATAAAATCTAGCACCCTTTCATGATAAAAACCCTCAACAAACTAGGCATAAAAAAACATATTTCAAAATTATAAAAGCCATGTATGACAAACCCACAGCCAACATCAGACTCAATGGGGAAAAGTTGAAAGCATTCCTCCTAAGAACTAGAAACAAGCCCACAGGGGCCCATTGTCACCACTTGTGTTCAACGTAGTATTAGAAGTCCTACCCAGGGCAATCAGACAAAAAAGAAATACGGGCATCCAAATTGGGAAAGAGAAGCTCAAACTAGCCCTGTTTACCAATGATGTGATCTTATATCTACAAAACACTAAAGATTTCATCAACATACCGAGAATTGATAAGTGAACTCAGAGAAGTCTCAGGTTATAAAATCCATGTACACAAATTGGTAGCATTTCTATATACTAACAGCAATCCAGTGGAGCATCCAGTCAAGAACTTCATATCATTACAATAGCTACAAAGCAAATAAAACCTAGGAATACACTTAACGGAGGTGAACGACCTCCACAAGGAAAACTGTACAACATTGATGAAGAAATCACAGAAGACACAAACAAATGGGAAAATATCCCATGCTCATGGACTGGTAAAATCAACATTGTTAAAATGTCCATACTTTCCAAAGTGATTGACAGATTCAGCATAATCGTCATCAAAATACCAACATCATATTTCACAGATCTAAAAAAAAAAAAACCCAAGCTTCATTGGAAACTACAAAAGACTGAACAAACAAAGCAATCTTAAGCAAAAAGAAGAAATCTGCAGGCATAACCTTACCTGACTTCAAATTATACAACAATATGATTCTGGTATGAAAGTAGAGACCTAGAGCAATGGAACAGAATAGAATAGAGAATCCAAATATTAAACCATCTACCTACAGCCAACTGATCTTCAACAAAGCAGACAACAACATACACTGGGGAAAGGAAGCCCTAGTCAATAAATGATACTAGGAAAATTGGATAGCCACATCCGGAAGAATGAAACAGAACCCTTATCTCTCTTCATGGTGGATAAAAGACTTAAATATAAAGTGTGAAACCATAAAAATGATAGAAGTTCTGGAAGTAATTATGGAAAAAACTTGTTTAGAGATCAGACACCAAAGGCAAATATCACAATGAGAAAAAAAACAAAACATAAGCTGATTTAATTTCCTGCACAGTGCAGGAAAAATCAACAAAATGAATAGATAACTTACAGAATGGGAGACAATATTCATGAGCTATACATGCATATATCCATCAAAGGACTAACATTATAATCTACAAAGAACTGAAGCAAATCAGCAAGAAAAAAAGAAAAACCATCATAAGTGGGCAAAAGACATTGAATGTCTGCTTTCCAAAAGAAAATAGATAATCGTCCAACAAACATATAAAAAAATCATTAATCATCAGGGAAATGCAAAGTAAAACTACAATTAGATATAACTTTATTGCTATCAGAATAGCCATTATTGAAAAATCAAAAAAAAAAGTAGCTGTTGGCATGGATGCAGAGTAAGGAACGCTAATACACTAATTTCAGGCTACAAGTCAGTAAAACGTATATGGAAGATAGCATGGAGATTCCTCATATAAATAAATGTAGGCCTACCATTCCATCCAGCAGTTTCACTACTGGGTGTCTACCCAATGGAAATAAAGTTATTGTATCAAAAAGATACCTGCACTCGAATATTTATTGCAAAACAATTCACAGTTGCAAAAATGTGGAATCCATCTAAGTGCCCATCAATTCACAATTGGATAAAGAAAATGTGTATATGCCTACATACACATATGCACACATGCATATACACACACATGTACATATAACATATACATACATACACATACTGTGGAATACTACTCAATCATAACAGGGAATAAAATGTCATTTGCAGCAACATAAGTGGAATTGGAGATCATTATCCTAAGTGAAGTATCTCAGGAATAAAAAACCAAACACCATATATTCTTACTAATAAGAGCTAAACAATGGGTACATACAGACAGCAAGAGATATGAAGGGCATTGGAAACCAAGAAGAGGGAGGTTGGGAAGCAGGGTGTGGGATTAATTACCTCTTGGGTACAGAGAACCCTATTCTTGTAATGGGCCCATTGATAACCCTAACTTAAGCATTATACAAGGTATCCATATAACTAAAACACTTGTACCCCTTAAAAATATTTAAGTCCCATTACTCTCACTATAAAATGATAGCTCAGATTCCTACAGAGTTCTAGACAGACATTATTCTCCCTTATAATTCAGATGCTTTTATAGTCTTATGAAATATACTTTTGACATTGAGTAGATTACTTTCAATCTGATTGTTAGCACTTCAAAGGTCATCTATCTTTCTATCTTTAGAAATTCTCTTTGTATCTTTGAAGGTTTGCATTTTCATTATGATATGTCCAATTGTGAAATTGTTTTCATTTATTTTTAATTCAGGAATTGTGATGCGCCTTTGTTCTCAAGATTCCTTTTTTTCCCAGTTTTGAGAAGCTATCTCATGTTCTGTCTTATGCTTAAAGAATTATGATATTGAAGTATATCATTTTATCTTCAATATCTTTCTGAGTTTTTCTTTTATATTTTCCATTTCTTTACCTCTCTGAGCTACCTTTTTAGTAATTTCCAAGATATATTTTCTAATCCTATTTTTATCTCTAATCTTCTATGTAAACTTTTTATGGACATTATTTCAAAGTAGATATTTTCCATTTCTAAACTTTTATTACTTTATCAAATTTTCTTTTTATATGTTTATAATATTAATGTTTCTTTGGAGTGTCTTTTTTATTGTATAATTTGTAGTAATTGAGGTGTGAATTTTTCAGTTTCTTTGATTTGCTGATTCTCATTACTTTTAACTTTCAAACATGAAATTAAAAGCTGTTTCCCAAGAGGTTTTCATATAATTTGGGCTAAGGTAAGTTTCCTTATTTAGCGGTTTAATCTTTGTTACTGTAATTGTCCAACATTTCCCCAGTGTCCAGTCATGTTGTAAGTTATTTAGCTAGAAGTTCCATGCCACACAGGGAAAGGGAATTGGGATGCCACATCTATACTTGGTGAAGGTTTCATGTTCTATTTTCCACATACCGAAGCATGACAGTTTTCTTATTATTTCTCTCAAGCTGACCAGTTAAGTCCCCATCTTTCAAACGAAGTTGTGTTGGCTTTATTCAAGTGCCTTCAATTCTAGTTCTTTTCTTTGCTATGGGCTTTATCTAACTTCATTAAAATATTGGCATTTAAAAAGCTTTCCTTCATTAATATTTACATCACAAAGAAAGAAAATATTACTTTTAAATATTAAAGGATTGGAAATTTAAAATCAAAGTTTTTCAAAACACAAAAAAAAATGTTAATGTGGAAAGCACAGTTTTGACTTTATATTTTTCAAGGAGAAACTCTCTTCCTAGGGGTATTTAGAGAAGGCACAAAGTGGACTGAAACGCTGCTGCTACCACCTGAGAGGTGGGGAGACCTAGTGAATTATGGAGCTATGGGCTCCAAAATGTAGATTTGAGACTCTTTGGACGTGTAGTTTGCAAACTTGTCTGCTTTTCAGAGTTTTATCTCCCAGGTGTCAAGTCAGAAAGGTTTAAAAAAAAGATCTGAGGAGTGAAATCACCAACATGGTGGAATTGGAAACTCTTGATTCACCTTTTAAAAACTAATATACCAAATAAAAGTTTGTCAGTGGATCAATTCCCTGCAAGAGAAAGTCAAAGATCTATAGAAAGATTCCTATCCACTTCCAGTGAGCGACTGAGAAAACATCCACATCAACTGGGTAGAAAATGCCAAAGCACTCATGAGCATTAACACCAAACTGGGCACTGCACCATAACATTAGGGAAAGAACTCCCAACATTCAGTGTCTTCCTGTGGAGACTAACGTCTGGACCTAAAAAATATGTAAAAACCCTAAGTTTCTACTCAGTTTGACTCTTAATTCACAAACTACAGGGCAGAGGTTATTTGGCATGTGTGTCTCTCTAGAACAGTGTTTTTCAACCTTTTTTATCTCGCAGCATACTTGAACCTATAGTTAAACTTCCATGGCACACTTATATTATCTTGATTTTAAAAATACAGTAAAAAAAGAATACACATACTGTGCTTTGAACTTCCATAATTTAATTAATGGTCTTTAAATTTTTTCACAGCACACCAGTTGAAAATCCTGCTCTAAACTGTAGGGGGGAAAAAAAGTGGTAAGTTTAAACATACATGAAATCTCTTCCTCTTCCAGGGGACTGCATCTCCCTGGAACAGGGTAGATAAAGGTCTTAAAGAAAACATAGCTTTCTATTTTCCTCCCAGAAGAGGTTTCAAAACACTCCACCAGCAGAAGTGGGAAACTGGGGAGTTAAAAGGATAGTCAATTAATAACCTACTGCCATCCTGGAAAGAATTTGCACTCACACTTAGATCCCCAACTCTTACAGCATCCATGTAAGGGAGTACATCCTATATTTTCTGGTTCTAGAAGCAGAAGTGACTGGCATACACATCTCTCCAGACTGCAGGAAAAAGCAGCATCTTTAAATAAGTATACAAGCATCTCCAAGGACTTCATCCCCCTATTTCAATGCAGAGAAGGAACCTCAAACCACAATTTTCTGTTTCTCTCTAGAAGGTGCTTAGGGCACATGAAAATTCCAATTTTTAAACCTACTTCCCAAAAGAAAACTAAACTAAAACTGGTAATTCTAGGAACAGAAGGGACTATGCATATGCTAGCCTTTTTTGAGTTCAGAACAAAGAGGTGATTTTAGCTGAGTATCCAAACACTCCCAGAAGCTACAGCTCCCTGGAGTAGTACAGGAAGGGGGCAGAAACATGCAGCTCTCAGTTTCTCTCCTGAAGGGATTTATGACACACACTTCTGGTGTGAGCTTGATAGCTTGATACCCAATGAATGTGTGTCAAGGAGCTAATGAGACAAAAAAAAAAAAAAAAAAGTATATCATTAGCTAGAACCAGAGCTTGGTGCTTAATGAGACCTTCTTCCAGATTACTCCAAAGATGATCCAAGCCTATTCATTCTTTCTGGAAGGAGTTTGACCATGCACTAAGTGCCACAACTTACATCGCTTCCACCTAAGAAGTTGTGTTCCTAATGGCCTAGCCCTGGAAGTTGAGCATGCTTTGCAATCCTGAATGACCCAAGAGCAAAAAACAATTTGGTGAATATATAATGGACTCACATCTAGCAGCTAGTCTTCCAGGATCAGAAGGCACAGGCTGAATATGAGTACAAGCATTTCTCTAAGATCCTCTTACCAGTTAGTGCAGAGAAAATGAAGAATAAACACCTATACTCAGCCTCATTATGAAGGCAGAAAGAAATGGGACACATTCTAACACCCAAACTTTCTAGCTATATTTAAAGAGTCTTACTCCTTTCACATAATTCTTAGGGTTCTAACAATCCAGGGGTCCACCAAAAGCAAAGACAGCAGTCTGAGAAAAAATGCAAAACTTATGTTGGCATCTTAAAATCTTTGGCCAGACTTGGTGAGAATCTTTCCCTATACAAGTCTTCCTAACAAAATATAAATAGGTAGGTATACTATCTATTGTATAGAAACCAACACAGAGAATCAAGGAATATGAATAAACAGGAGAATATGTAACAAATAAAAGATGGGTAAATCTCCAGAAACCTACTCAATTGAAGTAGAGTTTTGTGAATTACCAACAGGGAATTCAAAATAGTAATCTTAATGATGCTCAGTGATGGCAATCCAGTAAGGCAAGAACAAACTGAGAATTTCAACAAAGAGATAGGAAGTATACAAAAGTACCAAATGGAAATAATAAATTCAAAGAATGCTATAATTAAACTGAAAAACTCAATAGAAAGTTTTAACAACAGACTAGATAAGGCCAAAGGAAAGATCAGTGAACTTAAAGGCAAATAACTAGAAATCATCTAATCTGAGGAGCACAAAAAGAAAAAAGAATGAAGATAGCTCAAGAGAGCTATTGAACATCATCTAGCAGAATAACTTATTAGTTGTTATAACATTATTAGTGTGCCAGAAGGAGAAGAAAGAGAGAATAAGACATGAAATATACCCAAGTAAATAATGGGAGAATACTTCTATACTCTGGGAGAGGAATAAAAAGAGAGATCCAGGAAGCCCATAAGGCACAAAATAAAATGATTCCAAAGAAACTCACACCATTACACATCATAGTTAAAGAAAAAAAGAGAGAATTAATGGTAGCAATAGAAAAGTGAATCACTACACATAGGGGAAACTCCTGTGAGATTACCAGAGAATTTCAGAGCAGAAAATTTGAAATCCAAAAAGGAATAGGGTAATATATTTAAAATCCTGAAAGAAAAAGACTGTTAACTCAGAATACTGCACCCAGCAATGTGATATTTCAAAAATGAGTAATAAAGACTTTCTGAGACAAACAAAAGCTAAGACAGTTTATCAACACTAGAACTGCATTACTAAAGAAAAAAATGGATAAATGCAATTCTTCAAACTGAAAAAAGAAGATGCTAACATATAATCATACAAAAGTATAAAATTCATGGGTAAAAGTAAGTACATTGTCAAATACAAAACACTTTTATTCTGTAACTTCAGTGGGTAGATCAATTATATCTTTAGTGTAAAGGTCAAAAGACAAAACTGTGATATGAAATTATCATAATTATGTGAAATTATCATAAAGCTATGATAATTTACTACAGGATACATATTATCAAAAATGTAAAGTATGACACCAAAATCAAAATAAAATATGGTTTGTGTACATAAACAAAATCAAGCTGTTATCAGCTTAAGTTAATTTCATATAAGTACAAGATATCGTAAGTAAATCTCAGGGTAACTATAAAATAAAACTTATAACAGATACTCAAAATATGAAAAGAAAACATACAAATGGTCAACAGTCGTATGAAAAAATACTCAGCATCACTAATTAGGGAAATGCAGAGAAAAACCATAATGAGATACCATTTTACCCCAGTCAGAATGGCAATTACTAAAAAGGCAGGAAAAAACAAATGCTAGCAAGTATGCAGAAAAAGAGGAACTTTTATACATTGGTGTGAATGTAAATTAGCATAGACTAAAACAGAATATATCTACCAGCAATCCAGCAATCCCAAAACTGGGCATATATCCAAAGGAAAGAAAATTAGTATGTGAAAGAGATACTGCATTCTCTCAGCACTATTCACAATAACCAACATATGGAATCAACCTAAATGTCCAGCAACAGACAAATGGACAAAGAAAACGTAGTATACACAATAGAATATTATTCAGCCACAAAAAAGAAAGAGATCAAGTCATTTGTGGCAACATGATGAACCTGGAAGATACTGCATGAAGTGAAATAAACCAAGCACAGAAATTCAAATACCACACGTTCTCACTCACATGTAGGGGGGCTAAAATAATTGATCTCATAGAGATAGAGTAGAATAGTGGTTACCAGAGGCTGGGGGGAGGAGAGGTGAATGGAGTATAGGGAGAAGTTTTAACTGTACAAAAATCACAAGATGGGAGGAGTAAGTTCTAATGTCCTACAGCACAGTACAGTGACTATAGCTAACAATATTTATTGTATATCTCAAAATATCTAGGAGAGATGATTTTGAAAGTTCCTAACACAAACAAATGATAAACATTTGAGATGATAGACATGTCAATTGCTCTAGCTGGATCATTACCCATTATAATCATGTATCCAAATACCACATGTACCCCATAAATATGTACAATTATTATGTACCAATTAAAACTTTTCCAGAGACTTCTATAAAGAAAGGTAAGTCCCTGTTAAAAAATACATACACCACAATCTTTTTTCAGTCATCATACTTCATGATGCAGGAAAAGAAATTTGAGGGGCAATAAAACCAAAAAATAAAGCCATATAAAGTGAGTCTACTTGAAACAAAGTCTGCCGCCCAATTTTTGTTCTTACAGTGCCACCTACTTAACTTGAAACAAGTCTGAAAGAAAAACACCGTTTTCTGGACTTTGGGGACTACAGTATTTTACGAGTAGGACCTTTCAAAAAGATAGGATAATAATGCCGTTTTTAATTGACAGTCTTGTTTATTCTGTTCATGAAGTAAAAACTGGTGTAATCTAGTTCTCTTTAGTTACCCTTAAAGGATCATCTTCCTACATACTTTTGTCTTTATGGAAGGCCTTCTCCCTCGTGAGACAGGAATAGCTTTGAGATTTCAAAATATATTTCTGATTTGGAAGAAATAGCAAGTAAAGTCTAGGTTCATTTCATCTAATCAAAAACAGTGATCAGTTTATAGACACCATAGAAACGTCAATACCCAGGAATGTGTGAAAGCCCAAATGTAATAAATGATGTATCTTCTGTTCAACCAAAACTCACCTAATACCCATAAGTTAATCTCTATGAAAGGTTTAATTTAGGACAGACTTCCCATTCTTCCATTCTTTCCTTCCTTAATTCAGTGAACAAATGCATTAGTCAGCAAGACTAAGCCTTCTAGGGTGAAATGTCTCATGTTTCCAACCATTCTGTTTCATTTCCAGGATATTAATAAAACATTTAGAAATGATTTTAAAGATGATAAAATATACCTCTTTAGAAGAAAAGTAGATTAGGGCTTCCAGCAAGCTCATTACTAATGACACTCATTGAAACAGTATCTTAAAAGCATTTCCTTCGGAAGTTGTAGTCATCTTAGAAAGGCTTTTCAGGGAAACACTCCCCCTGGGGGGCCTACAGAAAGTCTAGCAATCACATCAACCCTCCTGTACAAAGAATAAAAGAAATCCAGGGTTTTGCTATGCAAAGAGAGAAAGTCAATCAGTATCTGCTGACTTAATCATGAATTCAGCAGTGATGAAGATATCACTTGAAACAAACTACTTGGACAGTCTTTAAATATTTTTTCAATTACCCCTGTTGTCAGCTGAAATTTTAGCTCCAGATGTTGCTACCTGATAGTCCCATCTGCCTTGGGTGTGAGTGCTTTATTATTTTTTGTGATCAGTCCAGTTTTGCACATGTTTCCTTTTCCTTAAAAGTTATCAAGGGGAAAAAAGAGAAAAAAAGAATACAACCAGGCACAAGGAAGACTGCTGGCTCAGCAGCAGCCGAAGTAGCAGTCTGACCTTCTGGAACACTGATGCTTTATATTCTTTCCTGTCCAGCAGAGGAGGAGTAACCAAAGAATGCCATTCTGAGTCATACGGAAACCGGCAGGGCCCTTGTCTTCCTGGAACTTAGATTCTCATGGAAGAAATATGGACAATTAGCAGGCAGCAAATAAATCATATCAGATAGTAATAAGTGTTAAGAAGGGGGGAAGGTACTGAGACATGGTAACTAAGGGATGGAGGTGAGTGGCTGTTTTAGAAAAGGTAATCAAGAAAATTCTCTCCTGGGAAGTGGCACTTGAGATGAAAGCTGAAAGATAAAAAGTAGCTAATCTACTTTTAACACTTTAGAGTGATTTTTGTACTTTCCTTTTAGATGGGCCCATAATTTATAATATGATGTTTACTCAATATAGTATAGAAGTAATTTCTATTCTTTAAATATTTTCCACAGCATAACTTTAACACTTTATTTGAAGAGAAGTAAATGTACCAAGAAATGAACTATCACTTGTAATCCCACCACTTAAAAACAATCATATAACGAAGTTATAGAGTTCTCCGTTCCTCTGCCTCTATCATCTTTCCAATCTCCATGCCCTCTAATCCCTAACCTCCACTGTTGCCCCAGAAGGAATCACCAGTAACAATTTGATGGATGATTAAGTCTCAGACAAGCACTCACTATTGACATTCTTGTATTTAATTCAAGTGTGGCAGATAATTTGAAAAGCCTTAGTTCTCTTATTGTTCTTTTGCCTCAACATCATTTTACCATGGTTGTGCAAAACCAATACAAGTCCCAGTGGCTACAGACTGCCCTCAGTTCCCTTTGAATATACACGAGGAAGCTGCAAGAACCACGTAAATAGTGGCTCTCTACACAGTAAAAGTGACAAATACAGACCAGGAACTATGTGCCTACTAACAGCAAAAGATTTTACATACATTCTTTTTAAATCCTCACAAAAAAACCTACTCTATAATGCCAGTGTAAATATCCCCATTTTAAAAGTGAGGATCAGAGAGAAAAAATAGTTCAACATTGCATAGTAAGTGGCATGCAAAGGTTGATATCCAGGTCTGGCTGATTCCATCGGCCCTGCTTTAGATCAAATGTTGGAAAACTATGGTCCAAACCAACTCAACATTTGATTTTGTATAGCCTGAGAACTAACAATGGATTTTACATTTATAAATGATAGGAAAAAAGAATAGTCTTTTATGACACATAAAAGTTCTATAAATTCAAATTTCAGCATCTATAAATTAAGTTTTGTTGACCCACATTACATTCATGTGTTATGTATTATCTAAGGTTGCTTTCACACTACAACAGAGTTGAGTAGTTGAATAGTTGCAACAGAGACTGAATGCCCCACAAAGCCTGAAATGTTTACTCTCATCATTTAAGAAAGAGTTTTCTAACTCCTCCTTTAGATAACCAACACCACCCAGACAGAAAGTGGGGTAATAGACTGTATCGTCCTCCTGCCATTAAGGCTGTGTTAACCAATTCGATGAAAATATTCCAAATTGTATATAAAACCAGTACATTGTACCCCGTGATTGCATAAATGTACACAGCTATGATTTAATAAAGAAAAAAAGAAAAATTTAAGTACAAGAATATCACAGTACTAGAGAGTTTGATAGGAACAAAAACCTACAGGAAGGTGGAAGAAGTTCAAAGAGTGAAAATCTATAGGCTTCAGCTGGAGGATCTGGAAACTATCAACTGTTAACCTCTGTTTTTAGCACTGGAGTGGGCGGAGAAAGCAAAACTCATGAGGAACCACCACGTGGCTGCACACCCTATAAAAGGGAGTTCATGGAGAGCTCTGCAAGGCCTCCAAGCTGGGCAGTCAAGAGATCTCCTGGGTGGCACCTGTGGCTCAGTGAGTAGGGCACCAGCCCCATATACCCAGAGTGGCAGGTTTAAGCCCATCCCCGGCCAAACTTCAACAACAACAACAAAAAGATCTCCTAAGAGCAATGGCTTTCTCACTTTCTAAATCTCTGCCTGTTCCTCCCAGTGGTAAACTATAACCCCAAACTATGGAGGAAAAGGGATTCTGGGAAACAGACCCACCTTTACAAGAAGTACTGCTTGTATAGATTTGACAACATAATCCAGCACGTGTCCCAACCAGTGGTTGGCATTATCACAGGCAGGATTTCTCCAGTTGTAACTGGTACCTGCAATGAGCTGGCCAATTTGCCTATGGCGAGGGGCATGTAGACTGGGCCTCTAGGGTGCTTATGGGAGTTCAGGATGCAGCCTTCCCAGCGCACACCTACAAGGTGTGACAGGTCTGCCTGCCTGGACTTCCACCATAACCCTTATCCCAGTACCTACTGTGCTTCTCTTTGGGGAATAGATCCAGCTTGAACCTCAAACGAGTCAACTGGGAACCCAGTATTTTATCATCTTCATCATCACCATTATCTTCCTTGTCATTAAAAGACACTTCCACTTACGTAGTTCCTACTTCTTACTTTGAGCCATTCTGCAACCATTTATAAACATCATCTCATTTCATCCACTTAACCCTTTCAGGTAGGGAGATTTAAACTCTTTTTCCAGATGAGGAAACTAAAGTCTGAAGTAGTCAAGAAACTTGATGTATTTCACAGTGTGGATGGCTGAGCCAGGCTTGAATTGCTGTCATGTGACTCCCAAACCTAGTACAATGAACTGTTGTGCTACCTGCCACAGGAACGTCTTCTCAGACCCTGCCCTGGTACCCTTCCCTTTGCTCTAGTCTACAAATTGGAGAACTTCTGTTTGTTAGTAGTCTGAGTACCCACAAACATGTTTACATTCTCCCTCCCTTAAATTACAGCCTTGAAAATGTCCATGTCAACCAGATTTCATTTAACCTCTCAGCTCATTATGTTAACTATTCACTTCATCTTAGATGGGGATCAGGATCAGATATATTATCTTTGGGGGGGTTTCTTTCTTAGCAGAACCGCACAATACAGCATCAGTCAACCCATCTGCCCTACTAGTTCTCAGCAGATAGCATAGTCCAGGGTGTTCCCAAATGTAACAACAAACAGCTGTCTCAACAAGTCACAGCCTCTTCTAATACAGTATATTTAAGGGAAGAGCTCACATGTGGTCTAATGCAAGAGGCAACCTGTGTTAATCCAGGCTCTGTCACTTATCCTTGTGTGACCTAACCCAGCATCTGTTTTCTCATCTATAAAATAGAGACTGCAATCTTTTTTACTTGACAGAATTATTGTGAGGATTAAATAAATTGAGACATGCAGATAACTGACTGCAATGGCCTACTTAATGTAAGCACACACTCTTGGCTATGTTTATTATGATTATCTTTGTAACTCAAAGGCATCAGAAAATGCTTGCTTTTTGAAACGATGCACAGGACACTTTCCTACCCAAGCCAGCCAATTTGAACAATTGTTTGTGGTATGATAAAATGGTTTCTCAATACAATGATGATTAAAAATAATTAATATTAGTTGCCCAGTATGGTGCCTTGTGATTTTGAAATAGCTTTCTCATTAATCATGAGCATGCACAGTCATTTTTGTTCATGGCCTAAATCTCTAGTTAATGGATTCTGAACCGAGGCTGTGTCAGAGCAGCCAGAAGGTGTGGATTTTTGAAGAAGCAGAGAAGGACTTGGAAAGCTGTTGTTCAGTTGCTAATGTGTGCAGGACCCAGTGCAGCTGATCTGCATACCAATTGCACTGTGAGAAACCAGATTATGCAGAACAGACACAAACAGTATTAGTGATGTTTTCTCTCCTTCTCCTTCTCTCTTTCCCCTGTCTCTCTTATTACTATCTATCTCTTTGATACCATCTCTTTGACACCAAAAAAGAAAAACAGCCCACTTTGTCCCCCAAATTAAGCAAGAAATCTGGAAGTACTCTTTCATGGAGCTTCCACAGCTGGAAAGTAATTGTCAAAATGACCCGGGGGATCTATACATACTACATAGCTTGAAGCTTTAGGGTGCCATGGTCAGATTTGCATTCTAGAAAGATTCATCTGGAAACATGGAAAAGGAAATATAAGAAGGACAAGCTTAGGGCGGCGCCTGTGGCTCAAAGGAATAGGGCACAAGCCCCATATGCCAGAGGTGGCGGGTTCAAACCCAGCTCTGGCCAAAAACTGCAAAAAAAAAAAAAAGAAGAAGAAGTACTAGCCTAAAGGAAGAAAGTAACTGTCACCGTAATCGAAGGAGACATTATTGTGGCCTAAACAAGGTGCTACAAAGTGGTGAGAAATGGACAGATGTGGAAGGCATTTATGAATTAGAACTGAAAACCGATTGGATAAGGGGTTGAAGAAAAAGGAGAAGTCAAGGACAACCCCTAAGTTTCTATCACAGGCAAATGGAAACTTTGGGCCTAAATATAATTAGTAATCCAAGCTATTTCATTAAATGGACTCAAACACCCAATTCACTAACCTAATCAGTTAATATATTCATATTAATTGAGACTATCCATCAAACATTCTAATATGAGAGAAGCACTGACAGGGTACTTAGGACCACCTACTATGTACAGAAAGTGCAAAAAAAAATGCATGCACAAGTTAAGAAAGGAAAAAAGTATTAAATTTGTAATACTCAAGTCACATTTGACTTCTACAATTACAAAAGGTGCTCAATGTGACTTATATTCTCTTATTCTTTTTATTAAATCATAACTGTATACATTAATGCAATCATGGTGTACAATGTGCTGGTTTTATATACAATTTGAAATATTTTCGTCAAACTGGTTAACATAACCTTCATAGCATTTTCTTAGTTATTGTGTTAAGACACTTATATTCTACACTTAATAAATTTCACATGTACCCTTGAAAGATGCACCATAGGTGTGGTTCCACTGAGTACTCTCCCTCCATCCATCCTCCCCTCCCTTCCTCCTTCTTGGGCTATAATTGAAGACAGGCTCTCCTGTCTTCAAAGGAGCTTACATATGAAAGCTATAAATTGGTTTCATAGTAGGGCTATGGATACATTGTATCCCTGCAATGTACATTGTATCCATACAAAAGTACTTCGGATACTTTTTCTTCCATTCTTGAGATACTTTGCTAAGAAGAATATGTTTCAGCCCCATCAATGTAAATGTGAAAGAGGTAGTCTCTATATTTCTTTAAGGCTTCATAATATTCCATGGTGTACATATACCACAATTTATTAATCCATTCGTGAGTCGATGGGCACTTGGGCTTCTTCCATGACTTAGCAATTATGAATTGGGCTGCAATAAACATTCTGGTACAAATATCTTTGTTTTAGTGTGATTTTTGGTCTTCTGGACATATCACCTAGTAGAGGAGTTGTAGGATCGAATAGCAGGTCTAGTTTTAGATCCCTAAGTGCTCTCAAAACATCTTTCTAAAAGGAACATATTAGTTTGCATTCCCACCAGCAATGTAGAAGTGTTCCCTTTTCTCCACATCCACACCAACATCTCTGGTTTTGGGATTTTGTGATGTGGGCTAATCTTACTGGAGTTAGATAATATATCAAAGTAGCCTTGATTTGCATTTTTCTGATGATTAAGGATGATGAGCATTTTTTCATATATCTGTAGGCCATGCACCTGTCTTCTTCAGAGAAGTTTCTCTTCAAGTCCTTTGCCCACCTGAGATGGATCACTTGTTCTTTTCTTGCTAATACGTTTGAGTTCTCTGCGGAAATATTCTCTTATTTTAATCATATACATTAAGTATTACAATTTTAATATAGCTTTTTTTTTTCTTTCTTAAAATGTATATACATTTTTGGTTCTCTCTCTCTCTCTCTCTCTATATATATATATATACACACACATACACACACAGAGATATATATATATATGTATGTTATGCCAGGCACCAGGAAAGATACAGACATGAATCAAGACCTTTTTAACACAATATTTTCAGAGTGAAATCAATAAGTATTCTAATAATATAAAAATGTTATTCTATATTAAAATATAGGGAAACAAAATTAATTCCAACCTGCCAGAATAAAGTGTGGCTTCAGACAAAAAAGTGGCACTTAAACTGGTCCTTGAACAATGAGCAGAATTTCCAAAGCAAAGGCATCCCACAATGATGAAATGCTTTGAGCAAAACCCCCGAAGTATGTGAATTTCTCCCCATATTCCAGCACTGCTGAGTGCTACATTTCTTCTCACGTTTGATGTAGCTGTATACTCCTGACACAAGCACACAAGCAGAGCTGGGAGGTGTTGCAGAGAGAAACACATTAGGTACAGATCAGTTTTTAAATGCATCTTATTTTTAATAGATAAAGTTTTTAAAGAAGCATACCTGGGGATCAAGGATGCCAAGTGTAACTCAGCAAACACATTGTGCTGGGGAAGGTAAAGCAGCAGATACGCCTGGGAACAGGAGTTTATATTTGATCCTGGGGACAATGGTGGAGCATTCAGAAGGTTTTGGGCATAAGAGGGATGCTATGAGCTCTGTGTTTTAAGATGAGGCCCTCAGGGCCAAAAAGTCAAGAAAAAGGAATAAAAGTTGCAAAATTCAGAAAAGGAGAGGTAAAATTATCACTATTTGCAGGTGATGTAAATTTCTATTTCACAATTCCTAAAGAATCTATAAAATAACTAATAGAACTAATACGTGGATTTATTAATGCTATAGAATACAAAGTTAACATTATAAACCTGCATTAAAACTTGACAAGTAAAATTGTTCAACCATATATTTTATATGCCATCTAAAAATATATTTAGGAATAAATCTAACAGAAGGCAGGTAAGATCTTTACCTTGAAATTATAAAATATTTGTGATAGAAACAGAAGAAGACCTATATATGGGGAGCTGTATACCACATTCATAGATAGAATGTATTGTATCAATATTGTATGTATGGTGGCTCACACCTGTAATCCTAGCACCCTGGGAGGCCAAGGCAGGTGGATTGCTTGAGCTCAGGAGTTCAAGATCAGCCTGAGCTAGAGTGAGACCCCATCTCTACTAAAAAACAGAAAATAAGCCAGGCATTGTTGTGGACAGCTGCAGTACGGCTACTTAGGACGTTGAGGCAAGAGGATAGCTTAGCTTGAATCCAGGAGTTTGAGGTTGTTGTGAGCTATGATGCCATGCCACTCTACCAAAGGCACAGAATGAGACTCTGTACCAAAAAAATAAAATGAAAAGACTTCAGTTCCCTCCAAATTAACCTATACATTTAAGAAATTCAAATTCAAAATATAATGGCAGAGGACTGCTTTTATAGAAATTGACAAAATGATTCTAAATGTATACAGAATTACAAATGGCCTATAATGCCCAAAATAATTTTGAATAGGAAAACACTTATATTTACGCTACATTACTTTCTGACTAATAAAGCTGCAGTCATCAAACTGTGTGGAACTCACATGAGGATAGACAAGTTGACCAATAGAGTAGAATTCAGAGCCCAGACAAGAGCCTCCCGAGTACATATAGACTTGATTTTTGACAAAGGTGCATAATCAATCTCATTAAGGTAGGAAAATATTTCCACAAATGATTCTTGAACAACTAGATATGGAAAAATGAACTCTGACTCCCTACTTTGTACTATACTGGAAATTCATTCAAAATGGCTCATAAACCTGCATGCAAGTGAAAACTACAAAAATTTTGATTACATAGGGTAATACTTGCCTGATGATAAGGAAAGATTTCTTAGATGCCAAAAGCAATAATGACAACAGAAAAAAATGATAAATTGAAGTTTGTTATAGTTAAAAACTCTGACCTCAGAATAAACCTTTGCAAAAAGAATAGATAAGCCATATATTGAGAAAAAGCAATTGAAAATATATCTGACAAAGGCTGTGTATCTAGATATATATTTTTAAATGTCAACAGTTCAATAATAAAAATGTAAATAATTAATTTTTTAAACAGGCAAGAGACTGTACACTTCCCAAAACTAGATGCACGCTGGCCAACAAGCACACACACACAAAAATTGCTTTATGTTGGTCATCATCAGGGAAATCCAAATTAAAAGTAATACCTATCAGAATGGCTAAAATCAGAAAGATTAACAACACTGTTAATGAGGATGTGGACACCAAAATATTCACACATTGTTGGCTAAGAGTGGGAAAGGAAACGAAGATGTTGGGAAAAACTGTCAGTTTCTTTTAGTTTTATAAAAACCTGCTCTACGACCAAGAATTCCACTCCTAAGTATTTTCTCAAGAGAAATACGTACATACATGGAAGGAAGGGAGGAAGGGAGGAGGGGATGGGAGAGGAAGGGAAGGAGAGAAAGGGAAAGAAAGAAGTAGAAACTTGTACACAGATGTCCAGAACAGTCTATTCATAATCACCATAAACGAAATAATCCAAATGCCTCCAAACATGAAAATGACTAAACTCCAGAACACTACTGAGCCATTTTTTAAATGAACTGCTGATACATGCTATAACATGAATGAATTTCAAAAGTTTCTAGACTGGATGACTAGATGACAAATAGTGATTCTACCAATAGAGAGAAACAATGTAAGAGAAACACTAGTTTTGAATGAAAAGATATCAGATTCAGCTTCGGACATATCAAATCTGGGATGCAAAAAGAATATCTGTGTGGAAATGGAGGTCTGGTGTTAAGAGAAAGGCAAGGCTAAAGATAGATATTCAGAAATCAGTCAAGCCCAGAAAGTGGATATGTTAGCTTAGAGAAAGAATACCCAACTGGTTAGAACAAGTTTTGAGAGCACTCAAATCTAAAAGAACATAATAGCACCGGAAAAAAAAGCAAGCCTAAAAATGAGGAACAAGTGAAGGGCTATGCCTATATAAAGTACGGTTCTCTAACAAGGGTGCATTCACACATTTTTCATAAAGTAGGAAAGAATATTGGGACAGATAACTTGCATTGTGAATGACATAAAAATTCAACTCAAACTAGCTTAAGGCCACATCAGAAATCAGGTCAGGTCATTAGGATTCATCTTGTCCCTGTCTTAACACTGCTGCCATGGTGATAAACTCTAAACTCAACAACATTTCAACTTTAGTGAGCAAAAAAAAAAGCAACCCCACCTCCTGGGTTCACCCAAAACACCCAGAATTGAGTCAAATTTATTCTAAATGGTCTACCATGGATTATGAACCCATCCATGAATAATTACTGTTCTGAGGATCATGCAGTGCAAAGCTTGGCCTAGTTGTTTCCCTTGGAACTTGGAGTCAGGTCACTTCTCAAGGACCCCACTGGACTGAAGATGTGTCTGGGTGGGGAAAAGGAAGAGAGTAGGGGTGGACAGTGGATCACTGAAAGAAAATCAAGGTTATGATGGAAGTAGAGAAAAAGAAGAATGGGTGCCAATGTACGTAAATAAACAATAAACAAAATAAACACATGTTATTTTCATAGAAGACCATATAGCAGAGTACAAAAACACTGTCTTTTGTTTCAAATACCGGATCTGCCATTTAGCAGCCCTGAAAATTTGAGAAAGTCGCCTACATTCTCTCAACTTTGGTTTTCTTATTTTTAAAAGGAACAGGAATAACAATATACATCACAGGATTATTGAAGAATTGTGTGAAATCATGCATGTGAATATATTTAGCATGCACACCCATTGGAATCACAAAATTTCAAAGCAATAACATCAGCAAATGCTGGTGAGGAGGTGGAACACCAGCAACTCTTATTTACTGCTGGTGAGAATGCAAAATGGTACAGTCAATATGGAAAGTAATTTGATAGTTTCTTGCAAAACTAAACATATTCTTTGCTTTCAATAAGGCAATCATGCTCTCCTTGGTATTTATCCAATAAAGTTGAATGCCATATAGTTGGAATTATATGGTATGTAGCTTTTACAGATTGACTTCTTTCGCTATGAAATATGCATTTAAGTTTTCTCCATGTCTTTCTGTGGCTTGCTTGGTAGCTTAACAAATGTATGTTTTATTTCATGACCAAAAAATTCTTGAGTGAACTCTACACAGTATTCTCTTTTGTGAACTTTTTATTAGAAATATATTCAAAGTTGGGAGGGGGTATAGGTGGGTTTGCCATCAAACATCATTATATTAATTTAAAGATTAATGACTATATCTTTCAATATAATTTAGAATCTTGAGACAAATTAAGAGTAGGCAGGATTTGAAGAGGGTCTTGAGGCAGTAGGTACAGCTAGACTCATCTAAAATCAAGATGAGCTCTGGATCTTAAAAGAACCTTGTTACCAATGAATAGTATTTTCTTCCTTAACATCTCTTGGGACTAAGTGCTGGGGCCTTCCCAGAATTCACAGACCAGGGATCATCTCAGCAGACATCTCTTTGACCAGCACCTAATTTTTATTTTATTATTTTATTTTATTTTATTTTGAGATAGAATCTCACTCTGCAGCCCTGGGTAGAATTCAATGGTGTCATCACATCTCACAGCACCTCAGTCTTTTGAGCTCAGCAATCCTCTTGCCTCATCCTCCCAGAGTGCTAGGATTACAGGTGTGAGCCACCATGCCCAGCCCTAGCACCTAATCTTTAAAAAAAAAAAATTACAAACACTTCTACATGCACATCCTCATATATATACATTTGCACTCTCTCTTTATATACATATATATGTATGTATACACATACACACACATTATATTGTGTGTATAGTGTATATCATACATACATATACATTATATAGATGTATACTTATGTACTATATATACACATATACCCACATGTACTATAGATATATGCATATAGTATGTATACACACACACAGTTAATCTTCAATATGAAGAGAGTAAGTCTGGTATGATCTCAAACTGCCAATTAATAAATTAATTTATATTTCACTATCTTCTTCCTAATGTTACCTATTGTGGAGAAAGGGAGACTTTACTCCATTAATCCATTGAAAATCCAAATACCTATGTGAAGTCACTTTTTTTTTTATTAGATCATAGCTGTGTACATTAATACAGTCATGGGATACAGTGTGCTGTTTTTATATACAATTTGAAGTATTTTCATCAAACAGGTTAACATAGCCTTCATGTCATTTTCTTAGTTATTGTGTTAAGACATTTATATTCTACCTTTAGAAAGATAGAATATACACATGTACCCTTGTAAGATAAATCATAAGCATGATCTCACGAATCACCCTCCCTCTATCCATCCTCTCCCCTCCCCTCAGTTCCCTCTCCCCTCTCCCCGTATTCTTGGGCTATAATTGAGTTATAGCTTTATGAAAGCTGTAAGTTAGTTTCATAGTAGGTTGAGTACATTGGATATTTTTTCTTCCATTCTTGAGATACTTTGTTAAGATGAATATTTTCCAGCTCCATCCATGTAAACATGAAGGAGGTAAAGTCTCCCTCCTTCTTTAGGGCTGCATAGTATTCCATGGTGTACATATACCACAATTCATTGATCCATTCATGGGTTGATGGGGGTTTTAGATAGAATATGCTTCCCAGAAAAAAAAAAAATTCTGTTACATTTATCAACCAACAGATTGATTTTAACATAATGTCCTATTTTTATGAAAACACAAAATGTGAGCAAGAGAGGGCATCATAATGGATTCATTGGCACTTGGCCTTAAATGGAATTATATTGCACATTATATTAGGAAATTATGTTAGGCTTAATTACCTGAACTTTTGGGGCCTCCCAACCAGGCCCTGGGTATCTGCATGCTTGACAAATTCCCTAAAGGAGTCTAAAGTTTACCAAAATTACAAAGTCACCATTGAGTGCCTAACCTTAATGACCCCACAAAAATCCTAATTGGGCAATATCCAAAAACAGAAATGTAAAATAATATATTTTTATTTAGAGTGGATACAAGAACTTCTTTTAAGGAAGAAAATGTCTTTCTTTATAATGTAACATCTGGAGAAGTAGATGAAATCTAAGGGCATGGATGGTAGTAAGGTGCAGGTTGGCTGAACTTCTGTGGATAAGACGAGAAACCAATTTTGCTTCCAAATGGATGGGACAGAGGAAAAAAGGAAGAAATAAACAGAAAGAGGAAGATGAAAAGCAGAGGATGGGAGGAAAAGGAGGAGGGAGAGGAGGATGAGGAGGCAGTGGTGAAAGCAGAAATATTCACTTGAAGTCCTGTTGCTGAAAGGTAGACCCCAATTCTATGTCCCCAAGACCATCACCACCACCACCCCAAATCTTCAGTTACAACTACTGGGCTAGAAATTGCATTGCAGAAGGCATTTATGAAAATTAAGAAAGCCCAACGATTTATGTCAATATCCATGTAATGGAGAACTGAGATAGCTCTTGTGGAATCATGTACTAGTTCATAAAATAGGAACAAAAACTTTCAAAACCAAGATTTCTATAAAATCAAAAGTCCCTTGGAAATGTATAGGGACCTTGAAGATTGTCATGTGGTAAGATTAAGATATTTAAGGTTTGAACCAACCTTTCCTAGAACTGAAGGAGGAGAAAGTCTGCAGTTGATATCTGACAGCCACACGCATAAGCATCCTGGTCAATAAAAAGAAACTGAGCAACCCTTTGAGAGATGCCTCAGTTGGCAGGTGTATGTTCTGAAGCTGAATTTTGCTGATGTAAATTATTGATTTTTAGCCATCTGAAGGACAAACTACAAAAATGTCCATAATAAACATTCTGGCTACTCCTATGAGCAAAAACCTGCTTGACTGTTTTTAACAGGTGACATGAAGGGGGAATAAAGACAGCAGCAAGGCATCAATATATAGAATAAGATTCTAAAAATACGTACAGTTGTGAAGATTGGCAGAATAACAGAAGAAAGAGTAGAGGAAATAGCCCTTTACTCCTCCTTTGAGTTGAGCACTTTGGTTGCCCAGGGTGTTTAACTTGTCTTTTCCCTTTTATATATGTGGTTCGGACAGCCTTTAGGTAGAGCTATTTTATTTCATGATAAGCTGAAAGCACCTTCCCTAATACAGAGCATATCCCTGGGGGCAACTTCGAACCAGCATTCATGACCTCGAAGAATTCAGCAGCTGTGGCTTTCCACAAAGAAAAACATGCAGCTAGTATTTTTGTAAAGGTTACAAGATATTAAACTCAGGTGAATAATAGTTAGAAAATCAAGCATACTGATCAATCCATCATATTGAATCTGTTCCAAGCTCCCACCATGTTTAATTATGTGAAAACTTGCCAGAAATCCATATTTCTTCTGATATTCTAGAGATGGAAAAGAGCCAGGGTAAGTCAGTATCAAAATATAGACTAAAAAATAGTTACAAGATTTGTGCAAAAACTTTACTATCCACTTGCAGGCCTATGTGAAATCACCATGTCCTTAAAATGTCCTATAATCCCAGGGTAGCATTTGCTATTTTCCTCCTGAGAAACTTCTAGAAACAACAAAAGAACAAAAGCCCTTATCACCAGCACTAAGAAAAGATAAAATTGCAGCATTGTTTTTCACTACACAATCAGAGGTCTTTGCTCAAGGTCAGGCATTTCCTTCTGCTCTTAAGGAGTTTGCTGTAATTGCTGTTGGCATCACAGAAGCCAGTGTCCCTAGAGCACCAGTGATTTTCAGCCAGGATCAGAGGAAAGGGGGATGGGCTGCTTTGTTGTGTGACAGCCCTCTTATTTTGAAATGTCTGCAGTTTGTCAAAAGGAAGGACATATATAGAAAAGAAAAGAATGCTCTCCCAAAATATTAATGCCATCTGATGCATCATGCCTTCACCAGCTAAAATGGTTCCTTTGCATACGGCACTTGAACTCAAATGGTGTATCTGGCTCTGTGACAACATAAGAAATACTGGGAACAATCTGGAAACAGAATGACAAACAGAACATGGGAGTTAGTCCAGAAATGACTCCCTCCCCCCCCCCAGCAGATCCTGCACTGTTGCCTTAACTGCTTTGAATAAAACATCATGACAAGAAATCTGAATTATGTGAAAATCACATTATTTTGCCATTTATTCCCTTGTATCACATACCTTTCAGTAGAGTAAGTTTTCTGAGCAGAGAATTTCCTAATATTCTACCAATTCTCAATCTTCTGACTCTACTCTGCAGTTCCTACAATGAAATCAGTAGCTTGGAGTAAAAACAGGACAACTTTTGCTTCTTCAGATAATGACTCAAACCCTTACTTGCCTTACTGTCAGATGTGTAGGTTTCCTTCTTGAATCTTCTGGATTACCATCCAGAATTATCTAAGTACTTGGAGAGGAATGGTCCCCTGGATGGTGCTGTGAACATGGGGGAAAAAGTAGACATCCCAGTCAATCCACTACCTCTGATGCACATGGTGGCTGCACATCCTTGCCAATACTTGCTTTTGTCCACCTCTTTGATAATAGACATCCTACTATGTGAAGCAATATCTTCGCGTACATTTTTCTAATGATAAATGATGTTGAACATCGCCTCATGTGCTTAATGGCCATTTGTATATCTTCTTTAAATGTCTATTTAAATTCTTTGCCCAAAGTTTAATTTTTCTTATTGTTGAAGTTTTGGATTTCTTTATATATTCTGGCTATTAGCCCCTCATACATAAATAATTTGAAAAATACTTTTTCTACTCTGTGGCTTGTCTTTCTACTTTTTTGACAGTGTCCTTTAAAACACAGAAGCTTTTAGTTATTGCTACAGACTACATATTTGCATTCTCCAAAAAATCACATGTTGAAATCCTAACCTCCCTCTGATGTTATGATATTAGGAGGTGGGGCCTTTGGGAGATGATTAGGTCGTGAAGGTAAAGCCCTCATGAATGAAATTAGTGACCATATAAAAAAGACCAGAGAACTCCCTTGCCCCTTCTACCATATGAAGACACAATGAGAAGACAACTTTCTATGAACTAAGAAGCATCTCTGTGAATGAAGAAGTAAGACACAGAATTTGTTGGCACCTTGAACTTGGACTTCCTAGCTGGTGGCGCTAGAGAACTGTGAGAAAAAGAACCCCTATTGTTTGTAAGCCATCCAGTCTATGATATCCTTCTATAGCAGACCAAACAAACAAAGCAATGATAATGAAGTCAAATGTATGTTTGTTTGCTAGTTGCATGTGCTTTTTGCTGGTACTTCGTTAAAGAGTTTTACCTCTATATTCATAAAGAATATTGGTCTGTATTTTTCTCTTTTTGTGATGTCTGTCTCTGATTTGGGTCTGAGAATAATACTGACCTCATAGCATGAATTTGGATGTATTCCTCCTCTTCCATTTCTTGAAAGAGTTTGTAAAAGATAGATGTTAATTCTTTAAACATTTTGTAGAATTCACCAACAAAGGGTGCAAGTGAATCTTTCTAAGAGTAGAATGTGAACGTTTTAAAACAATAACTAAGAAAATGACATGAAGGCTATGTTAACCAGTTTGATGGAAGTATTTCGGATTATGTGTGAAAACCCCACACTGAACCCCAGAAGTGCATTAATGTACACAGTTACCATTCAATTAAAAAAAAAAAAAAAAGAATTCACCAGCAAACTCACCATCGAGTCTTATTCTTTTCTTTGTGGAGTGGTTTTTGATTATTTAAGTCTCTTACAGATAAAATATAGCTAAATAATTTTTTTACCCATTCTGCTAAGCCCTGCCTTTTGGTTGGAGTGTTTAATCCATTTGTATTTAATATAATTACTAATAAGGTAGAATGTGTATCTTCCATTTAGCCATTTGTTTTCTATATGTCTTATGTCTTTTTTTTTTTTTTTTTTGCAGTTTTTTGGCTGGGGCCAGGTTTGAACACACCACCTCAGTAATATGGGGCTGGCACCCTACTCCTTTGAGCCACAGGCACCACTCATATGTCTTATGTCTTGTCTGTTCCTTCTATTCTCTGGGAATTATAATCAATTTCTTAAATTATCTATTCACATCAATGCAAATTTAACTTCGATTGTCTACAAAAATGTTGTGTTTTAGCACAATTCTCTCCTCCTTCCTTTATATTATACATAATGTACATTTTATACAGTGTATGACAAACACAGGTTTATTGTTCTATAAAATTTTCTTTTAAATAATATAAGAATAAAAAAATAAATAAATTACAAGCAAAAACTACATTACCCTGAGTTTTAAATGTACATAGGTAGTTACCTTGACTAGTGCTTTTTAATTCTTCACTAGTGTCCTTTTAGTATTTCTTGTAGGGCATTCATTCTCTCAGTTTGTGTTTCGCTGGGGATGTCTTAGTATTGCTTTTGTTTAAATATGAATAGTTTTTCTGAAAATAGAACTCTTGGTTGGATTCTTTTCCTCTTAATACATTGAACAAATCATGCCACTGTCTTCCAGTTCCATGGCTTCTTATGAGAAGTCAACTGTTAACCTTATTAAAGATCCTTAGTACATGATCAGCCATTTTTCTCTTCAAGCTTTCAAGATTTTCTTTTGCCTTTGGGTTTTGACTATAATATGTCTAAGGGTGGATCTCTTCAAATTTATTCCACGTAATGATTTTTGAGCTTCCTAGATATATGGATCCACATTTCTCATAAAATTTAAGGATTCGATATGCAAGACTTATCCATCTGTTAAAAGAGGTAGTTTTACATCTTCCTCTCCAATCTTAATGCCTTTCCTTTATTACCAAATTTTCCTGCCCAAAACCATTATTTCTTCAAATGTTCTTTCCTTTTTTTCTTTTCTCTCCCTCTGGAATTCACATTATGTGCATGTTGCCACACTTGGTATTCAAACAGACTCTCTGAGACTCTGTTCTTTTTTTTTTATTCATTCTTTATTCTTTCAATTATGCAAACTGGATAATCTTCATTGGCCTAGCTTCAAGTCCACTGATTGTTCATTCTGCCAGCTCATATATTCTCTAAACTCCTCTTGTGAATTTTTCATTTCAGTTATATTTTTTCAAACCTAGGATTTCTATTTGGTTCTTGTTTATAATTTCCATATTCTTATTGATATTATCTATTTGATGAGACATTATTCACATACTTTCTTTTAGCCCCTAAACATGGTTCACTTTCCTAATTTTTTTTCCTAGACATATTCTTTAAATAGATCATTGAAAACTTTTATCAATACCAGAGCTTCCTCAAGGAAAGTTTCTATTGACTGCTTTTTCCCTATGGATGGATCATACTTCTTCAAAAATCAATATTGCCTTTTACTAAGATTCTGATGGTCCTATTTAGACCATAAGTCCCATATTAAGTTCTTAGTAAATATTTGTTGAAATTAAGTTACTTTGAGTTATTAGTCTATCCCCAGTAAAAAATGAAGTGATAAAATATTGTCATTTCTTAGAAATTTTGTAAATGATTACTGGCAATAGAAGAAAAAAATATTCGGTATGTTCCTTTAGCATAAATTTCAACCTAATCTTAACAATATCAAATTTGCTCAATATATTTGTGAGCAATATTGATATCATCCCAGGGAATATAGCTTCCAGAAATCACAATGATGTTATGATATGCAATAATTGCTCTCCAAAGAGGTAACAAATATTTTATTTTTCCACAATTGTACTAATTTTTTTTTGTCTGCCAGGTTCTAAATAAAAAGCATCTGGCTTCATTTAAATAGTTTACCTTGGGTGTTTGTTCCCAAAGAGTGCTCACATAATGAAGGATTACAATAATCAAATCCAGAGAAGGGAAGAAGAACCCATAAGCAAAATATTGACAGTGATAAAAACAAATGCCACTGAGAAGAATAAGCAGCCTTATTTTTCAAGAAGGTGAATGATTTCCAGTCTCTGAAGCCAAACTGTATAGTCACCCACAGCCTTTCCCATTTGAATATGTATGCCTGCCAGGATTCAGAGAAGCACAAATTCTAATATGGGACTTTGATCCCTATAAAGAAACTTCAGCAAATTGCTGAATCCTTTGTATTTATATAAAGAGTTTTACGTTGATGATGTTGCTGGGTCAAAGCTTCACATATCCACATAAAGTGTTCCAAGCTCCAAAAGAGTTAAGATCACTGCCACAATTTAAATAGGGTACTTGGCCAATAAGGGTTGACAGGCCGATCCATGAGCAAATACACCTAAGGCTGCTTATGTAGAACTACCCATTCTTTCACAGCCACATGTAACTTGTTTCTCTTGTTACTACTTTTTATTCAATCTGCCACACTAGCTACTTCCCTTTCTTTCTTCTGATTTCATGCCAGTTAGAAATCACGCCTAGGGGAGAGGGCCAAGCAGCAGGCACTCCCCACTTTCAAGGACAGGACCAAAGCCTGTTACTAGAGGTTCACCCACAGATGGACCATGTGAGAGACAGCACTCTGAATCATCAGAGAAGCAACCGGAGACACTCAAGGTCAGGGGTAGAGAGGAGGAGTGATACATGGCAAGATCAGAAGGTACCTGGGGGAAGATTCCCAATTGGGGAAGGGTTAGAAGAGAGATTCCTAGGGATCCTCGGTCTCCCAGCAGACACTCCAATTCCAGCAGTGAGGGGGCTCCCCCACCACATCAGGACTCTAAATTGAATAGGGGAGTTTCTTAGAGACTGTTCGGCAGCATTACACTGTGCGGTGCCACCAGCTTCTGGTCTCAGGTCACTACAACAGACAAAACATACTCAGTGCTTTTAGCCACAGAGATCCCAGCCTGCAGAGGGGTCAGCAATACTGCAGCCACCTCCCCATTACTCCTGCCAGGCCAGGGGTGCATCAGGGAAGTCAAGCACTCTCATATACAGAGTGACTGAGTGCCATGTACCCCTCCAACCCTCCTCCTGCCCCACTGGCTGCCTCCCCATGATCTGAACAGAGCAAGCACCCACCATCCTTCAGCCCAACTTCTGCCACCTGAGTAGCACAACAGCAGCAACCACAGTCAGACCTGGATGGAGGGAGAGCCTCAGCCACTTCAACTCCCTACTGGGACACCACATCTCCCTAGCCCTACTAGCCGTGGGTGACCCAGACACTGAGGAGTCAAGTTACCAGCACCCATGGTTATGCAACCTACCCAGGCACTGGGCAAGGATGCCAGCCTGTCCAGATACCCACAAATTTCTGAAACGCACAAAGGCACCTGCTAAGGTCCTGCTCTCCACCCTGCCACCAGTTGCAGGCCTATGACACAACCATGCACCTATGAAGTTCCTGTGATCCACCCCACTATTAGCTACAGTTCTGCGAAGTGCCTAGGTGCTCATCAAGGTCCAGTGATGGTCCCAAGACATGGAAAAGCATCCACTAAGATCCCACAACCCAACCCCTACTGGATGTAGTCCTGTGATGAGTCTAGGTACACACAAAGTTCTGCAACCTACCCCACCATGGGCTAGAGTCCTGTGATGTGCTCATATGCCTACCAGGGTCCTACAATGCACTCAGGCAATGGACAAGGACTCTCAATTCATCCCAGGCCCTGACAAAGTACTGTGAGCCACCTGGGGACCTGTCAATGTCCCACAACCCATGCAGGTGCCCTACAAGTTTGCACAACATGGCCAGGCACCCAGCAAGTTCCCATGATGTGGCTCCCAGCTAGCAATAGTCCTACGATGTGAGTAGGTACCAGCCAAGGTCCCACAGCCTGTTCATTCACCAACTTTAGTTCCATAATGTGTCTAGGAACCTGACAAGTTCCCATGACCCACCCAGGTGCCAGCCAAAACCCTGCCACACACCTCCATGGAGAGAGACTTACCCAGCCACTGGCAAAAGCTTCCAACAGTGGGCTGGGGACCAACTCACCAATCTGAACAACTGTCACCAACACCACGTTGGACTGTGACAACCACAGGGGAATGGATGACATAGTGTAACAGCTGTATAACAAGTTCTCAGTGCATTAGCCCCCTCCCATCAGGTCAATCTTCCAGAATAGGACAGAAAAAGTGCTATGATGTAGGGCCCACTCCTCCTTCTCACTAAGTGGGAGATTTCCCAGTAAAGATGAACAGGTATGCTACAAATCTATCAGCCCTGAGCTGAGAGAAGAGTTTTCAGATTAGAAGAAACCTGCAAAAAAATTCTGGCAACATGAAAAAACAAGCAAGTTCAACACTCACAAAGGAGCACACTAGATCCATAGCAAAGGATATCAACCAAAAGAAAATCATCAAAATGTCAGACATGGAATCCAGAATGTGGATAGCAAACAAGATGAATGAGATTGAAGAGGAAGTTGAAAACAGGCACAAATAAACAACAACAACAAAAAAAAAATATTTCAGGATAGGAAGGGAAAATATGAAAAACTCACTAAACAGATAGACAACATAAGAAAGGATATAACTGACTTAAAGAAATGAAAGACATTTAGGGAATTAGAAAATATAGCAGAAACCTCCAACAATAGGCTAGACCAAGCAGAAGAATCTCAGAGCTTGAAGACAAGGTTTTTGAACTAACCTAAGCAGTCAAATGTGCAGAAAAAATAGTAAAGAAGAATGACTCAGATAAATATTGGATTATGTGGAAAGGGCTAATATGTGAATTATAGATATCCTGGAGAGAGAAGAAACAAAAAGCATGGAAAATCTATTCAAGGGAATTACTGGGGAGTACTTCCTTGGTATCACAAGAGATTCAGATATCCACATACAAAGAAGGTATCATCAAAATCTGGAAAGATTCATAGCAAATCCAAGACATATGGTCATCAACTTGGCCGATGTAAAAATGAAGGAGAAAATTCTACAACCTACAAGATGAAAGTAATAACAGGAAAACCTGTCAGGCTAATAGCAGCTGTCTCTGAGGAGACTCTAAAAGCCAGATATAAAACCATCTTTGGGTTAAGGGCAACGTAACCAGGTAGCTATCTTGTAACAGGGTGATTGCATTGGATTCTCCATCAGGGTGAGGACATTGATTTTTTTCTCACTTGAATAATCACTATTTCCGGATTTGGATTTGCAGAATACAGGAACTAGGCATCTTTACAAATTGCTCCCATAGTTTCTCAGCAATTTCAAAGCCTAGTTCTCCGCCCTTCGCACTGATATTGTGGGAATATACAATATCCTCCTAATAAATTTTCAGCTCAAAGGCAATTTCTGCTATTAGCAACTAAGAATCCAGACTGAAAAACAAACCCCTTGATATTTCTCATAGTTACTTTCCTTATGAAATAAAGTCCTAAATACTCAGCTTCTCCATAAATGAAGAAGGAATCTTCCTGTCTCTTAGAGTTATGGGTCTTGCATCTAAACTGTAATCAGATTAATCCAAGAGGAATTTCTTAGAGATTCAAGTTTAGGCTGCCCAGGCAAAACAAGGGTCAAGGTGAGCAATTATTCATCCAATTTGTTCAATGTAGGCAGTAAATCTCAGTTATTCACTTTATCAAATTCTTTTTCTTAAACTGTTGTATATTCCCTGGGATTTTCTGTCATCCTTTCCACATACTTTATTTTTTCCTGCATAAAAGAAGTTAAATTAGACAGCTCAATCTAAAACCTAGCAGTTATTGCTAGAATGTCTATAATTTTTTTCCATGCATCTTTCCTAAGGAAATGTGCATCTACAAACTTCTTAGATACCAGAATAAGAAAGAATTCAGGCAACCCCAAAGCAACCTCTTGGCACCTGTCTAGATCTCTAGAATGCCTTTGCAAAATGTCCCTATGCTACACGTGCCTGCCTGTGTCAAATCACTACTAGTCTTGGTATAGTAATTTAGTGGAGATAGATTAAACTCTGAAATTTTAGTGACTTAATGCAGCAAAGTTTCATTTCATTTGTATTTTATGCATTCAGTATTTTGTGTAAGGTGGCTCTTCTCCATGCAACATCCTAGATCACAGAAGTTTGTGGTTCCATGGTCTCAGTACCCTTATGGGGTTAACAAAAGTTAAGTTGTGAGTAGTCTTCCCCAAGGGGCATTCATCAGAAATATGAGTCCCCTGAAATGCTCCATGACAAAAGGATTCAATACTTAAATATGTAATAGTTGGGGGAAACATAGCAGATTATATTTATATTTTAGTATAACTGAAGGTTCTAAGAAATCCTATGGTATGTGAACAAGTTTGACCTTTTTTGACCAGCATTTGTAAAACTCAATATGAAATCCTAACAAGCTCATGAAATCAGTATCCTAGGGAATAGAGATGGAGAAAATCAGGGACTAACAATTTAAATGTGGATCAAAAAGGGCATAAAGAGCTTGATTCTTATCCTGAATGTTACTGGAAAAGTGCAGGACTTTTTTACTGGAAAAGTGCAGGACTGTTACTGGAAAATTCAAAGGTGTTACTACAGTATAATAATGTGAGCAGGAAGTTATTAGAGCCTGAACAGGTACTTTTCAAATGGATGATGTTGAATCCACTGGGCCATTTGCTCAAAGGCAGGGTTCACAGTTTCTTTCTCTCTGTATGCACACATTCCTAGCCCGGGTTTTGTATATAGCATAGTCTCCAAAAATTGAAGAGTGATTGAGTATAGTAGAAAACTTCTGAAATAGTTCCCAATGATCCCTACCCTCCTGATACTCATGACTTTTGTGTAGTCCCTTCCCCTTGAATGAGGGATGGACCTTACTGACTCACTTGTAACAAACAGAATATTACATAGGATGTCACTACCATGATTGGCTTATGAAAGACTATGACTTCCACCCTTTCTCACTCTTTTGTTGGTATTCACTCTTGCCCTCTTGCTTGCTTGTTACTTTGTTGTCAGATATTTCATGGAGACACCCACATGGCAAGGAGCTGAGAGAGATCATTGTCCAACAAGGTGACAACTCATGAGGAACTCAAACCTCAATGTAACATACCACAAGGAATTAAACCCTACTGATATCCATGTGAGTGAGCATGGAAGTGGATTCTTATCAGTCAAGCCTTAATATGCTACACCCTTGTAAATTGCTCAGAACTAGAAGACCTATTCAAGTGTGCCAAATTCCTCATCTATAGAAACTGGAAGACAATAAATGTGTATGCATGAACTGCTAAGTTTTAGAACAATTTGTTGTGTAGCAATAGATAAATAATAAAGTAAATCCATCAAGCAATACAATCTTTCTACCTTATGTTCTTGGTACAGATCAAGTCTTCTTTCATTTTTTATGCTTGAATGACACAATAAGCTATGTCTGATGGCATAATTAGCTTTATTTTTTTACGCTTCCTGTGAAAATTTTTCCAAGTTTTTGTTCTTTCCCATGTAGCTTTGCCATTTTTCACATTAAAGAAGCAAAATACTTTTTCCTACCCTTTAATATTGGGTTTAGTTATATAAACTGGCTCTAGCTAATCAAATAAGGAAGGAGTAACAGGGTATCATGTACAAGTCTAGATCTAAGAAACTTTTAAGTTTAAGGGTGAAATATTTTAATGTTTTCATTCAAATTTCCTTCAAATTTTGCCACTAATGTAAGAAGAATGTGTTCAGGCTCATCTCCTGAACACTAGAATGTCTTCAGAGGATGAGACACATGAATCTGAGCCAAATGGTCAAGCCTACTCTCAATCACTTGACTACAAGTCTGTCCACCAAATCATGAACTAAATAGATATTTACTGATGTGTCCTGCTGAAATTTTGGGACTGTTTTTTTTTTTCTTTTTGAACATCGTTTTACCCATAGTTTGCTGATATATGCTATGTTCAAGAAAGTGGATAGAAAACTTCCTGCTGAAGAACTGGTCTTTTTAAATCTCTGTGCCCAAACATTAGATTAAATAAAGGGATCTACATTTTCAGGCACTATCAGTAATTTGACCAGTGTTTATAAACTCTGGAATTTCTAGACCCTGTTGTTAGTAGCTTACTAATACCTTAACAAATCATGGGAAAGAAAAATGTACTCCTATTAATCATTTACCTTATTGAGCTATAGGTATATATGAAGCTATTAAAAAAATCTTCTTCTCTTAGATAAAATTACTTTTTCTAGAGATTTTTATTAGTCTGGTTAGTATAAAATCAAGGTGGGGAAATACGTCACCTAGTTCCCCCTTTCCTGCTATTGTGGTTTACAAAGTTGATACCTTTGAGGAAGTCATTAGCTCCTTGGGATCATAATTAGCTAGCAGCTGCATAACTGTAGAGTGACTCTAATAGGTAAGTTATTTTTTCATTAGATTTGTGAACATGGGGAGGAGAAAGGAGTCAGAGAAGAGAAAATTATTTTCTCTTTTTAAAAGAGAATATTTTATTCCTAGTAAGGAAATTAAACTTTTGGTGAACTGAATTATATTGGAACCAAAGACTCCTATTTGAGAGAAATCATTGGGGCTTTCATGTTACTGGTTTTCTTCCCAATTTTTTTTTTTTTTTTTTTTTTTTGCTAACCTTCCGATAAAAGAACTTTTCTTATTGTTCTGCTCAAATTGCCAAATTCGTTTCTAAGACAGTTGAAGTATTCTAAAACATTTGACACATAAACCCGAGTTTTTCTGGTTGTTTGTACTCTGAATAAATCTAAGCTATGTATTTTTCATGTTTCTGTAGTACTGATAGTAGGATATTCTAAAATTGACAAAATTGAGGGGGGAGAAGTGTTTACCACTCAAACCACATGGCAAATTAAACCAGTTTTAATGATGATGTGAAAATACTCTTTCCTTGAAATACTAGTCTAGGCATTAATTGCTGTAATTATCCCTCGGCAGGGGGATGGTATACATTTCCCAGCTATACCAGCTGCATGGCATGCTGGGACCAAGAGAAAGAACAAACTAGGGACTCATAGGGTTTCTGGGATAAACAAAAATGCAACTCCTAGAAAAGAAATTATCCCCTAAAGTCCAACTTTAAACAGAGACAGCAAAATCAAGGTACATTGATCACTAAGGATAAGTGGGAATGAGGTATGCCATTTAGGAATGTGCAGTAAAGACCTTGTCAGGGCCAGTTGCCAGGTTGGGTCTTTCCAAGTGTTTCATTAAACCAGAGCACAGAAAAGTAAGAGTGTGAACCAGACTTCAAGATGTTTCATTTTGTTTCATTTATATATACTATCATTATAACTGTGGTGGTCTTTTCCCTTGTATTCTGCTAAAAGAAAAAAAAAACTTGAGAAGTCTGTTTCATTTTCCTTATTATTTTTGACAGCTTTACTAATATACCATTATGTAATGATATAGAATATATGTGCTATTAAATTCACCCTTTTAGGTATACAATCCAATGACTTTTAGTAAATTTACAAAATCTCTATTTTCATCACCCCAAAAAGATTCCTTATGCCCGTTTCATTCACTCATCAGTTCAATTCAGTTCCCATCCTCAGCCCTGGGCAACCACTAATCTACTTTCTGTCTCTATAGATTTGTCTTTTATGGACCTTTTGAATAAATGAAACAATGCAATATATAGCTTTTGTGTGTGTTTAGCTTCTCTCTTCATGCAATGTTTTTGAAGTTCATTCATGGCATGGCGGGTATCACCAGTCCATTCTTTCTTATTGGCAAATAATATTCAATTCTATGAAAATATTACATTTTGCTTATCCATCCACCAGTTGGTGTACATTTCATTTTTTCAGTATCTGGTTTTTAGTATAGGGCTATTCTAAATAATGTTTCTATGAAAATTCATGTTCAAGTCTTTGTGTGGACTCACATTTTCATTTCTTTTAAGTAGATTCCTAGAAGTCAAATATCTGGGTCATATGGAAAATTTATGATAAACCTATTGTGTTTTTAAGAAACTGCCCATTTTCAAAAGTAGTTGCACCATTTTGTATTCTACCCACTATGCATGAGGGTTCCAATATCTCCACATTCTTGCCAACACTTACTATTGTCTGTTTCTTTAAGGATCGCCATTCTATGGGTATAAAGTGGTCTTCTGTTTGTGGTTCTTAAATTTTCACTTTCCTAATGACTTGGAGCATTATATATATATATACTTTTTGGCTATTTGTATATTGTGCTTAGTAAAGTGTTTACTTATATTCTTTACCAATTTTTTTGGTGTGTGTTATTTTTCTTCTTATTATTCAGTTATAAAATTCTCTATTATTCTTTATATAAGGATTATATATCAAATATATAACTCAAAAGCATTTTTCTCCCAGCCCATGACTCATCTTTCCACTTTTTTTTTAAATGATGTCTTTTGAAACAAAAATTTTAAATTTTTATGAAATCTAATTTATTACTTTTTTCTTTCTTGGATCTTTCTAGAAATGTTTTATCTTTTTCATTTAAAAACAAAAGGTCCTCTCCAGTGATTTCTGCCTATTTATCATTGGCCAGAACTGTGTCACACCACCAACATTAGTGGTAAGAACATTGGACCCTAACAAAATTTGCCCCCAACATAATTGAATTCTCTTATAAAGAGGAAAAATGGTAGAATGGCTATTTAATAATCAGTTAGCATTGACAGATGATCAAATTCTATGTTAGAGGATTTATCAGTTTCTCCATTGTCACTATAATGCTTTATAATCACAACCACAAAACCTCTGTGTCACCTGTGATAAATGTTTCTTGCCCATGTGTCCACCTGTACTTTAGCTGGATGGTTCTGCTAAACTTATCTGACTCTCTCACATTTCTAGGGCTTGGCTGGCTGTTGGTCAATCAAGGCTGGTTTAATGGGCTGAGAGTGGCACTCAGCTCTGCTCATCCTTGAGCAGGACAGCCTGGCCTTGGTCTGTGGTGATGGCAGAGGTACAAGATGGCTAGGTAAGTCACAAGGCCTCTTAAGGATGAGGAGAGGACTGCCACATTCTATTACTCAAAGCAAGTTATAAAACCAGCCCAGATTAAGAAGATTTACTTCACTCTTTAGTGAGGAACACTGCAATGTTTTATTGCAAATGTATAACACAGGGAGGGGAGAAGAATTGGTACCATGCAAGCAGTTGACTCAATATACAAAACAATGAGCCAGCCTCAAGGTAAAAATACTAGTGAGACTCCAATTATAATAACCTAAGTGAGAAGATGGTAGCCTGAACTGAAGTAGAGTCTGTGAGCATGGAGAGAATAGACCAATCTGAGAGGCATTTAGAACACAGTGAAGAAGACTTGACAATTGATTGAATCACAGGGGAGAGGAGAGGAGAGGGCAGGGAGAAAGCAGATAAGTATTCAGTGTAATATTTACACTTTCTGCTTTTCAATGTTATCAAAGAAAATGACTAGAGGAAGAAAGTAGAAAATAACATAGTCATATAAGAAAAGAGTATGACATACGTTTGAATTTTACTTATTGTCAAAACTGACCCATTTTCATTTTAGCTTCAGGTTGATTTTACAGTGATCTCTTAGAAGCATTGCAAGATGGAATAATTTGTGACATGTGTCTATCACTGAGATCTAGTCTAATGGAGCATTTTATTCTAAATGATGTACTGTGGGCGAGGTGAGAAGAAAAATGTTTTTCCAGAGCCATACGGATATGGCTTTTGGATGATTAGCCCTGGAAATTGTCCAAAATAAATTAGTACTTTCACAAAAGCAAGAAAGCCAGATGTCAGGTTTAATGGGGAGTCACAAAGTAGCATGGCAATGGTGACACAAAAGAACTGAAGGAGCCGGCAAACCAAATGTTGCTAGTTTTGTACATTCAAGGCTGCAGACATAGCCTTTACTGAGGTTAAGACTTTCCAAGGCTTATAAACATGAAATATGGTATTCCATAGTGTTCATATGGTCTTCAAATGGAGAAGTTCCAGTTTAAACACCTAAGCTAGAAGCCCATATTTTGCTGCTCTTGATAATTGTGTTCTTAGTGGAAATCTCAAATTACATTATATAGGAAAAAATATCAGTTTCCTGGCTCCCCTAGCAAAAGATCATTGATTTCAAGAACAAAACAGATGATAGCATGATGTAGTGAATCTGTGTAAGCTGAGATGTATGTGCCACATTGAAGGATGTGCTGTACCTGGCAGGAGGTAGAGGCAATGAGTGAGATCCCTTTCCAGGAAAAAAATCCCACATCATGTGCCTACAGAAGGAAATAATCAGAAGTGGGAAGGTGAACACTATAATGGTCCCCACAACCAGGTCTCTAATGAATACAGCATTTGCTCATCCACTCTTTTGCACAGATTGTTATCAAACACAATCAATATCATGGAGATCACAGATGGTGACTTGTGCTGTGTGATATAAGGACACAGATAATAAGATGGACACTGCCCTTCCTAAGCTAAGGTAACAATGTTAGCAGTCTGCATTGACAGCTGGTGTCATAGCAAGCATTTCACATATTTATCTTATCTTCTCTGACTATGACCAAAATGTAATCACTTACAGCTGTTATTTAAATGATAGAGAAAGTCAGGTTCAGAAAGGCAAAGTAATACATCTAAGTTCGTGTATCTGAAAAAGTTGTTCAACCAGCATTTGATCTCTTGCTTGAGATTCCTTGTTCTCAACCATGGCTAGCTTAAAGTCTAAAAGGTAAAATAGATAAGATAAAATGTGAATGAAAGTATGGTCAGTGTAGACATAATGATCCTTCTAATGTTTTCTACATGCCTAGAATTGTTCTAAACACTGTGCATGGTCTTTTCTGTAATCTCTATGATAATGCCTTGAGAATGGTGCTAGTATTTTCCTCATCTTAAAGGTGGTAAAACTGAGGCACAGAGAAATTCAGTAATTCACCTAAGGTTGCATGACCAATAAGTGACAGAGTTGGGATTTGAACCCAGGGAGGCCGGCTTTAAAATTCCACGCTATTGGATGTGGAGAAAAGGGAACACTTTGCACTGGTGGTGGGATTGCAAAACAATACATCTATGGAAAGAAGTATGGAGAAATCTCAAAGAACTAAAAGTGGACCTTCCATTTGATCCTTTAATCCCATTACTAGGTATCCATTCAGAAGAAAAGAAATCATTTTGCCACAAGGAAATTTGCACTAGAATGTTTATTGCAGCTCAATTCACAATTGCCAAGTCATGGAATCAACCCAAGTGCCCATCAACTCAGGAATGGATTAACAAACTGTGGTATATGTATACCATATTCAGCCATAGGAAAAGATGGAGACTTTACATCTTTTGTGTTTACCTAGATGGAGTTGAAATACTTTCTTCTTAGTAAACTATCACAAGTATCTAATGTACTCAGTACTATATGAAACCAATATATAAACAACTACAATCCCACACGAAAGAAAAGCCCAAATGTAGACTAGTGAGAGGGAGGGAAGGGAAAAGGGAATGTGATTGGCGAGTTCCCACCTTGTACATTGTGAGGGTGTTCAGCACACCCCAAGTGAAGGGCTCAACTGCAACTTGAACTTTACCTTAGAAATGAAAACAATATAACTTAAACATTTATACCCTCATATCAATCTGAAGTTTTTAAAATGTCCATGTCATCAACACTATACTCTGCCACATCTCTCAGAAGAAAAGCGCAGGTGCAAAGCTAGAAGAGGGAGTGATTTTTTTTGAGGCTGTAAGATAAAAAAAAAAGTATGTGGGAGAAAATGAGTCAAGTATTTGCGTAAAGATGAAGATGCATGCTGAGTTTTTAAGAAGAGATGGATATGTGAAGAGAAGGTAAGGTTCAGGTGCAAGAAATTCTACCTAAATAGATTTCTTTCCACCATGCTTTCTTTATTGTCTATTCTCAGCCTTATTTCCTTCACACCATTTTGTGGTGTGTAATTACTCACACATTCCTTTACTTCCTCACAAGAACACCATGATGAGATGCTCCTCATCACCAGTGCCAGGCACATAGAAGGCACTCAACCAAGAGAGAGAAGGAAAAAAATTAACAAAGTTGGAGTTGAGTAATGAACTGATAATAAGTTCTGTAGGAATTCAGAAAATATGGCCAATATTAGTCAATGGGAATTTTATATAGCAGGTGGAACTTGAGCCAACTAATAATTTTTGAAATAAATCATACAGCATTAATTCTAAGACACATATATTTTCACATTTTATATCTCTGGAGTTGGAGTCCATATTTTAATTAATGTCGTATCTGAGTTTAGTGGGCATCTAAAGTTTCAACTTTAGATGGTAAATTTAAATAATCCATTTCAAAATTGATGGTATCTCAGATTCAACAAAATAAAGTACTAATGTAGACTGGACTTGTCTGACTCTTCCAGGTGGTACCTGTTGGGAAATGAATGGGGGAAGACTGTGGAGCCTCCTGAGAACCAATCATATTCTAGACTTGATATGAGAGGCAGTGGGGAAGCACAGTGACTTTCAGAGCAGAGGAGTAACCTGATCAAAGAGAAAGAGGTGACTAGACTCAGCGTGAAGACTAAAAGTGGAAGAGAATGGAATCAGTGAAGGCAGCCCAGAGGTGAGGAGGTGGGAAGAATCACTCCTGAAGTCAAAGTCAGGAGTCCCATTCACAGCTGTGTCATTAATTCTGTACCTGAGACACATCGCTTTACCCTTCTGGGCCAGAACAAAGCCACTCCCAAACCCCTGAATTTCAAAACATGATGGTTGTTCCAGGCATGGGGGAGCAGAGACCTGCTGTGGGCTGTGCACCAGGATATGGAACATGAAAGATGGGCACATGAAATAGTTTGAAGGAGGAATAGGAATAATGTGTGCAAAGGTATGAAGCTGGAGAAAGGATGGAATGGAAAACAATGCAGCGTAGCTGGAAAGGAAGAGGAGAAGGAGGAAGTAGAGGATGTGGAAGAGCAGAGCCTTGGGAGCCATATTGAAAAGTTTAGACTTTATTTCAAGACTAATGGAACAACTTTATAAATGAAGACTGTCATAATCAAATATTCACTTAAGCACAAGAGACACTTCAGCTTCACTGCAGAGAGAAGATGTAGGAGGGACAAGACCAGAAAGAAGCCCACTAGAAAATCATTATGGAAATCCAGTTTAATAAAAAGGGAAAGAGCCTTAAATTAGGGTGATAGTCCTAGAGACAGAGAGAATTAGGTTTCAGGGCACTTAGAAGACATAATTAGCAGGATTTGCTAAATGATTTAACAGTTAGGGAGAAAAAAATTGTAACAGTAAATAATCAAAGTAGATATTACATGAACTGCCGACTACTAGTTTTATTGTCTCACTTTTAGCTGTTCTGGATCACATTTATCTATCTGAAAGCTCAACTGCCTTCCCACTCATGCTCTGGGGCTCTGAGTCCATTACCATTATATCGGACACAAAATCACATCTCAGAGACCTCCTTCCAAATTTTCCAGCTGTTCATCCCCCCCCCTTGTTTCTCATTGCCCCCACTTGATCTTACCTTCCCTAATCCAAAGAAATAACTACCATCCTAACTCCAAGGGTGCTGACGTAGCCTTACCTTCCTGGGCATTCACCACCTTGGCATAAACCCAAGCCTCCTGCTGAAAACACTTGCACTGCCTGAGTGCAAGTCCATAAATTGGGTTCTCCAGACTGTGTGCAGGATATTTGTTACGGAGTTCTGTTGAGATCCACAACCATGGAAGAGATTGGAAAGAAGCAAGATGAGATGGAGGGAGAAGTCAAGTGGCAAAGCAGGCTCAGTGACAGCCTTGGTCAGCCCTATGGGAAGCTCTGGAGCCAAATTAGAGTTGCCCTCAGTTGGCCATCGTGGTCCCACTTTAAGTCATCAAAGGATGTGAGCCACCAGGAAAGGATGTGACCTTGGCAAGGAGGCTTTCTGCAGCTGAGATAATTACAGAATGGATTGGTAGGGGAAAGTTGTGCACTTATAGCAGCCCCACCAGCTAAGCAACAGGTCTTTTCTTAAAGGGTTATCTGATTGGCATCTCATGATACCACAGTGCTCCCAGAGGATAGGCCCCAGCAGGGAGCTGGGGAATAAATATTTCAACTGCTTCACCTCTTAGGCCTAGGGCAAGTGAGGAGATAACTCTAAGGCCTGGTCTATATCATCGCCTAGAATTCCCCCATGGTCTAGAGTGAGAAAACCTGTTCAATATCACAACACTTGTGATTCCCTTCTTTCCATGGCTCACTTCTTCACTCACCACTTGTGCTTCCCAAATAGACCACGTGCATTCAAATCTTTAAGTCAAGGGCGTTTCTGGGAGAGCCCAACCAAAACTATCCCCCTGAAGTCTTTCCTCATCGATTCTACATGATAGAAACAAACAATTTTTAAAGGAATGACTTATATCTGTAGGCTATATTGCTTCTCTTTCATTATAATTTATACTGTTTTTTTCCCCTCCTGAAACATTTATTTAAAGCAGTTGTGAGTGACCTTGAAATATGTTAATGCCTCTCAGGTGTAGTCTGTTTATAGAAAGTGCTGATTCCTCTGTATGATGCTCATTGCTTATCAGAGAACTCCACCCATTTAGCAAGAAAACATCCTTAGCACTTCTCTTTGACTTGCTCAAAAGCAGGTCAGTGAAGCACATGCCCTAGTCATAAACCCAGCCAACAATACAATCAATCTTCCCTGAATGACTAAGTCTGACACCTGTTAATAGCAGCTTGTTGACTGCTTGAATGCCCACCTCTGCATGCAGTAGCAGCTTTCCAGGGAGAAGTCCCCATATACCTCAGGGATACCTGCTGTTGGCCTGTTTGCAGAGGCAAATATAACCAGAGAAAAGCTCCTCATGTCAGGGGATGACAGATGGGCTAAAAACCCCCAGTGTGCTTAGTTGCTATGCCACAGTAGCAGTACCAGGTGGGGTGTGACTACACAGACACCCTTAACCAAGAATAGCTTTTCTTAATCCGGAAAAGTTGCCCTAGTTGACGGATACAACAGCCTCCTTTTATCCATGAGGAAGATCTTTCAAGACCCCCAGTGAATGCCTTGAATCACAGATAATCCTGAATCCTATACCTACTAAATTTTTCCTACATATGCAAATTTATGACAGGGAGTAATTTGTAAATTAAGCATAGGAAAAGATAAACAGTGTATGACAATATAATATGATAAAGTTATAAGAATGTGTACACTCTCTGTCACTCTCTCTCCCAGAATATTTTATTGTACTGTGCTCACCCTTTTCCTCTTCTGATCTATGGATCTGATAACCAAGATAGTTAAGTGACTAACAGGCAGGGGGCACTGGACAAGGGGATGATTCATGTCCCAAGAGAGACAGAATAGGACAGTGTGATTTTTCATCATGCTACTCAGAATGGTGTGTAATTTAAAACTTATGAATTATTTTATTTCTAGAATTTTACATTTATTATTTCATTCCATGGTTGATGGCAGGTCACTGAAATCACAAAAAGCAAAACCATGGATAGGAGAGAACTAGTGCACGTGTGGTCTAGTGCAGGAATTTCTGCTTCCAGTTTTCCTCACTTCCTTTAACCTACAGTCTTTTGGATCCATGTCAGTTGTCAGAAAAGAACATGGGAGAAAAATAGAAAATACTTGGCTTTTCTGTTCCCACACCTCACTAGCCTGGACAGTAACATGTAGACTGAAAATGATGTTAGAAGTTGATCTCAGGACACATAAAAATACAAACGACTGCAAAAGTGGATAAGGAAAGGTATGAGGTCATGCTGAGAAAGGAAACTCTAGAAATGAATTCCAGAACTGGTGGCCAAGGTCAGTGGGAACATGGATACTTCAGCAGAAATCCAGATGAAAGGTTAGTGATGGCCAGATAGCAAGTTCTGGACTTCTCCCTCCAAAGTCATAGCCCCTATAAAGTCCCTAAATCATCAATGCTTCTTCAGTGCATTAGTCTGCCAGGGCTGCCATAACAACAACAGCCATAGCAAAATTACAAAAATACAAAAATACTGGCTGCCTTAGACAACAGAAATGTATTTTCTCACAGTTCTGGAGGCAAAATGCCAGCTAATTTGGTGTCTGGTGAGGCTCTTTTTGTGGCTTGCAGATGGCTGCTTTCTCACTATGTCTCGATAAGTTGAAAGAAAGAGAGAAAGAGATAAAAGGAGATGGAGAAAGAGAGAAGAGGAATTGATCTGTTGTCTATTTTTATATGAATGCCAATTCTATCACATCAGGCTCACTGTTTATGACCTCATTTAGCCACAGTTACCTCTTCATAGGTTCTGTCACCAAATACAGTCACATTGGGGGTTATAGCTTCAACACATAAATGTGGGGAAGCCATAATTAAGTCCATAGCCTTCAGGAAGAAGAGGGGAGGGAAAAGTGTCTGAACTGACTTAAGTTAAATCTAAAATTATGATGTGTCTTAATTTGGATTTCCCAAAAAGGAGAGCCTGAAATGAGGAATTGTGTGCAGGTGGTTCACTAGGGAGGTGATTCCAGACAGCAGAAGTGAGGCAGAGCTAACGTACAGGAGTGTTGTGCTATTGAGGTATCCTGTTGTGGGCAATAGGAGTTCAATTCCACTGAGACTCCGGAGAGTCATGAGAGTCACCTGACTGAAGAATGGGAGACTGAGGCATTTGTCTGTTGGCTTCCCCCAGTGGTCAAGGGATGCCCTCATCTCATATCTAAGTACACATACACACACACACACACACACACACACACACATATACATAGTGTGTACATAAATATTTATTAGAAAGTTTTGGCTCACATGATTATGAAGGCTGGTAATTCCCAAGATCTTCAAGACCCTGGCAAGCTGAAGACCTAGGACAGACAAAAGTGCAGTTCTAGTCCAAACCTAAAGGCCCAAGAACCAGGAAAACCAATGGTGTAGTTCCAGTCTGAAGGTCAGCAGGCTCAAGACCCAGAAAGAGCTGGTGTTTCAGATAAAGTCCAAAGACAGGGAAAATCCAATGTAGCAGTTTAAAGACCATCAGGCAGGGACAATTCTTTCTTGCCCAGGGGAAGGTTAGGCTTTTTGTTCCAGTTAGGCCTTCAACTAATTAGATAAGAGCCATGCACGTTAGAGAGGGCAATCTGCTTTACTCAGTCTACTGATTTGTTAATTTCATCTCAAAACACCTTCTCAGAAACACCCAGAATAATATTTGAACAAACATGTGGGAACCCACAACCCAGTCAAGTTGACATAAAATTTGCCATCATACCCTCAAAGAGGTTAATTCTTCTGCACCTTTTTTTGTTTTAGACAATCTCACTCTGTCACCCTGGGTAGGGTGATGTGGTGTCATAGCTCACAGCAAACCTCAAACTCCTAGGCTCAAGTGATCCTCCTGCCTCAGCCTCCCAAGTAGCTGAGACCACAGGTGCCCACCATCACTTTTTAGTAGAGATGGGTCTCACTCTTGCTGGGGCTGGTCTTGAACTCCTGAGGCGATCCACCCACCTCAGCCTCCCAGAATGCTGGGATTATAGGCGTGAGCCACCACACCCAGCCAATTCTGCTCTTCTAAGCTGCCTATGCACCGTAGGCCAAATGAGTACTAGCCAATGTTTGGGAGTGTAAAGGAATCCGTGGGCAAAAAAGCAAAAGCTCAGAACATGGGCATCTGACTAAAGGATGACAGTTGGGAGTAAGAGAAAGACCATATGGAACTGTGCACACAGCAAGGCTTCCATCAGAAGTGAGGCAAAGATAAATGTGATTTGGGGTGTGACAGTATTATACCCATTAGGGTTTTCAGACTTTACTAAGATTTTTATTTTTCTAAAATTAACAAAACAGAGATTCCAAAAAGAGTTTATACCAAGTTAGAGAAACATTTAGAAAAACTATACATTCTACACGCCTTGATTTTATAATCTGAGATATTCATAGTCATGTTGCATATATAAAAACTCTTAACACACTAGATTAGCATAATTAAATCTTATCAATCAATGGGTTTCTGTCCAATCATTTTGTATCTAATATCCTTGTAGCATATTTTTCCATATTAATTTGTCCACTGAACGTGAATTGAGTATATAAGCCACATGCCAGTTGGGAGCATGGAAGGTGGAAAAGATGAATTCTCTACTTATAGCTTCCCCATTACTTGCTTTCAAAGACAAAGATTGATTTTGTGAACAGCAGTTGTATGTTACTGTGACTTTAGGCCTCATTTGGATGCCTATGGATGGAGACTTAGAGGGAAAGCAAATATAGTCACATTTTCCTCCACAAAAATTGGAGGTCATAGACATCCACATTAGTTATAAGTCATTTCCACTCAACTGCAAATTGTCTGACCTCAAATACCTAAGCACGCCAACATCTAAATTTACAAAGATAAAAATATTTCTCTTCAATTCACTACCACTCTTTTCCTTTTTATTCCTTGTCAATGAGGAGGTCAACCCAAACATGTACTTTTTATGTTCTTCTTGCTCATAAATAAATAGAAGTAAATGACTTCAAAATAGTCCTTGGGCATTTCTTTCCTACTTTTTCATTCTTATTTATTGACTTTTATCCTTCCCTAGTTTTTGCTTCTCCCATTCTTCCCAAAAGTCCAATGAAAAAGAGTGGGAAATTGGTGATGAAGGGGAGAGCAGGGAAAAAATGGTCAATTTTTATGGAAAACAATTTCAGTTCCTTTTCTTTCCATTTCAAACCCTAAACAAGAGTGACCTCTTACAAAACTGCCACTTGATTCACATGAGCCAAAGAGACTCACCACGCATTCTGTGTCCCATCAGTGAGCTACATGGGCAACAAAATGATCTATAATTTTAGTTCTTATAGGTAAGCAATGCACAATTTCATAGACTCTATTGTTTTTATCATATTGCATTAATAGGTTAAAATATAAATAAGCTAGCATTTATTGTTTATCATTGTCAGGCACGCCAACAAATACTTGACATGTATTTCGCCATATTTCAATTACATATTTCAATTAACAATTTACCATATTTCAATTTACAAGGTAATAATCACCACTTTCAAATGTTTGTTTCTCTTCCGTTTGTTTTTTGTTGTTGTTTGTTTGTTTTTTTGGCCGGGGCTGGGTTTGAACGCACCACCTCCGGTATATGGGGCCGGCACCCTACTCCTTGAGCCACAGGCGCCACCCTCTTCACTTTTTTATTATAAGGCCTTTTTCAAGGACCACTAGAACCCATAAAAGCCACAGTCAAAAATGTATGATACACATATCCAGTCATACATTGGGGTTGCTGAATGTGTATTTAGGGGATATATGATAAACTGATTAAGACCTCCATCTCTAGAATCAGACACACTGAAATGTGAATTCCTGGACCACCAACTACTAGTTATGTGAACTTGGATAACTAATGTAACCTCTCGGCACCTCCGTTTCCTCACTTAGAAAATGGGGATCATATTAGTACTCAGCTCACAGAGCTGTTCAGAGGACTATTTGAGATAATGCAAATCATACTTAGCATATGATCTGGTATTTAGCTTATGCTCACAAATACTAGCTATGATTAAAGTAATATTGTTTTCAACAATATATACACAATGAAATCATAGCATTGGCAATGAATTATGTCACCCAGAAATACAGGGATTTTATACATTGACGGAATCCAGGTTATACCACTAGGGAAAAATGTACACCAAGTATTGGTTTCTTGAGTTTTTAATGGGAAATTTTAATATTTTTGTAGGTCAAAATTAATTTTGCTTTGAGCTTTGCAAATCCCTACTTTAATTGTCTAAATATCTGCCATTGAGAAAGGAGTGAACACTATGTGTAAGCTCATTTCCTCTAGAGACAAAAGAAAAAAAGAAAAATCATTGAGGTCACCAAAACTCTTTCCTTGTGCATAACATAAAGATTTAACAGGGAAAATAGATCTTCAAAGACATTAGTGGCAATCACTTTTCCAGGCATCCTGACCTTACAATACATAGTCATTTTACAAACTGATAGAAAATTAGGTCTCACCTATTCTACCTTTGATTTTTTTTTTCTTACCTTTTGCTGTTACATTTTTTTTTTTTTTTTGGCAGTTTTTGGCCAGGGCTGGCTTTGAACCTGCCACCTCCGGCATATGGGGCTGGGGCCCTACTCCTTTGAGCCACAGGTGCCACCCTGCAGTTACAATTTTACATGAGCCATAAGAATCAATGTACAGCATACATATAATGTATGCTAGAGACAGGCATTTCAAATTTAGTATTTCCTGATTTCATGAATACATATTTTTTAAGAACAAATGTTATGCTAACACCTTCCATTTTTTCTAATACAACCAAATGATGCTAGTGGGAATAACTTTCAGCTAGGGAGGCATTACCATATGTTGCAGGTAAAGGAAAGACATGCATTCTTCAACATTCTTTTTATCAAGAGGTAAAAGAGGTGGGGCCTATGTCCCTCCTCCTGAAAATGAATAGACTCTGTCACTCTTTCCACGAAGAAAGTATAGCAGAAGTGACATTGTTCCTATGTCTGAATCCAAGCCATAAGAGTCAAACAGCTGTCAGCTCCTGTCTCTAGGAACCCTCTCTGGCAGAGGCCTTGTAAGAGTCCAGCTCCTCTGGGATCTCCATGCATTCAGAAGGATTCAGCTAACCACCTGGATAGTCCTCAAGGAGAGAATGAGGCAACTAAGAAGACCACACCTATTCCAGCCATCCCAGTCCAATCACCAGATATGGGACTCCCACCTTAGACACCATCTGACTGTAACCACATAAGACACCTTAAACCTTTGATCTAAATGCTTGCACATTGAGGGTTTATTATTACATAATAGATAACCTGCATAGAATATAATAGATATTATAGCTTTTCACTTATTAAAAGAAAATAATTCACTGCAAACCAAAACAGGCTTTCTTTCTATTCTTGCTTTGTAAGTTTTGTGTAGACATGGCCTTACAATGGGCATTACAATCCTATAAGCTTTATTCCAGAGTCTCAATCCAATGCTCTTTTCAGAGTTTATTCCAATGTTTATCTTAATATTTATTTCAGCCTCTCAACAGAAGTAGAAATAGATTCTATTTCTTTCAAAATAATCACGATCTACTTTTTCATTTTCTCTCAATTCTCTAGCTAAACCTTCCTAAAACAGTTAGATCTGTTGCCCTTAAAAGTCTTGTTAAATAGGCTTTAATGTTATTATTGGTGAGCAATAAGATCACAGCCAGCGCTTAACAAATTATGGGCTTTCATCTCTGTATTTTGATAGTTAAAATACTGACGGATGGAAGTGATCGTTGTCTATAGGCTGAGCTGAAAATACACTAGGATGAAGGGTGAACTTCAGTAAAATGCCAATCTTTAAAAAAACATGATGTTTTCCAAGTTAATCACAGTTTCCTAGCTCAGTTCAACCATGACTCACTGAATAAGTCCACGTTTTTAATGGCTATAATTAAATGTACTAAAAATTAAAGTACAAAAGGACAGCGTCGACTCTCTATCCTTGCTATTTTCATTTTTTTGAGCAGAGAGCTTCAGATTCATTCTATTTTTCTCATTTACTACATAAATTAGAAACTAAGCCTTTTCTCGAGTGGTAACTCATTGATTCATCTATTCATTCATTCAACAAATCAGATGTCTACCATTTGTCTAACACTATTTTAGATTCTAGCAATACCATGATAAGCAAGACTACCATGGAATTTATGTTACAGCAAAGAAGTAGGAATTAAACTCAGAGCAAAGTGTGTGAAGAGCTATAAAGAAGGAAGCACAGGATTTATACAAGCACAGGGAAGAATCTAACCCATTGAAGAAGGCCTAAGAGGGATTTCAGTATTGCATACAGCTTGATAACAATGCCACCGTTATGTCTCAGTTTTTAAACAATGTAAGGAATAAAGCAATGGCATGGCAGAGGAGACCAAAATTTTATCTCTTAATTCATTAAGGCTGAATTGGAAGACATAACTTAGCATGAAAACCAAAAAGATGTACTATCTATGCTATCCCCAAGAATTAAGTGTCTTATGGTACTGGACGGGGTTAAATAAGAAAGGCAGAAGTGAATGAGGCATCCTCTGTTATTATGCTATGTCCAGTCTTACCAATCAAGTAAATCTCTCATGAGTTTTTTAAAAATAGCATAAAGGAATCTGAAATCTCACAAGAGTAGAATTTCTTCCCTTGGAAGAAATCATTGTAAATTGGTAAGAAGCAGGACCTTTATTTACACAAGAAAAAGCCATTACCTCTTTCTCTACCTGGTTTTTTTCTTGTCCTGCTCTTTTCCTTAACAACAAAAGAAAAATCACTCTGGAGAAAGTCATCTCCAACATCCTGATGGCTTCTATTAGTAGCAGATACCCATTGCACGAACAGTGCGAAATTTAATAAATAACTTGGATATATAAAATGGTCTTCCTACTGATTCATCAGTAAGAATGAAAATGCAGTTTGACTAGACTGGACACTTTAAATGCCTTCTCTGATCCTTTCCTGAGTGGAAAGCTGAGTGTCTAAGCTATTCCACTTAAAATACAGTAGATTAGTGTAATAAATGCTTATTGAAAAGCTTCTGGCAAAAATTTCATGGTAATTTTTCTCTGTTCTATCATCTGAGGAACATGATAATAGAATCTCATCCTTGGCTTGGCTCTCCACTTCTCTGTCCCCTGCATCACCTGAGAACCCTAGGAGGCCTCAAAAACCAGAGAGTCAAAAAGAGCTGATAAAATATTTGCATTTTTTAAAACTCAGGAGAAAAAAATGTTTATGAAAATTTTGAGCACTTCCAAATGTCAGACATTTTCATTCCCTATTCTTACACCAGACTCAAAATTTCCATTGGCTACCCTCTATGTAAGTAAATTTTCGGCACCAAAAATATTCCAGAAACAGAGCTGAACTCAGCAGATAAGTGAAATAGTGCATGTGAAATTATTTTCTATACTACACAGACTAAACAGATGTAAGATTTGTTAAGAGTTACCATCTTGTAAAGATGATAGGATCCCTGGGTGGCACCTGTGGCTCAAAGGAGTAGGGCACCAGCCCCGTATGCTGGAGGTGATGGGTGCAAACCCAGCCCTAGCCAAAAAAAAAGATGATAGGATCCCTTTAAAAAATTAACCAAAAGATTCATATTTCAAAGCAATTAACAGAATGAAAAATGAGGATATATTAATATTGTTCATTATTTAAATATAGTCACATGAGCATGTTTACATATCTGCATATGCTCATTTACACTTAAAATTAAAATATTTTGATATTAATAATTGATAGTTTTGCATTTACTGCTGATACCCAGAAACTTCCTGGATGTCAGTGGTAATTATTTAAAAATAATAATAATGATGACGATGGTGGGCTGAGTGAAGGGGAAGCCCCAGATCTCCTTATGTTCCATGCAATGTTGGCTCTTCCCGGCCCCCAGCAGTGTGAGTGATGAAGGCAATGCTGAGCTTGTGTTCTTCACAAAGACTTTCTCCTCCTCTCAGCACCATCACTCCCACAGCCTCGCCCCACCTCTGGCTTGGAGACCATCAGTCCTAATGTTACACACTTTCAAATCCCAGTTTATCCATCATCCTGTAAGGCTCTGTACAATCCCTAAACTGACAGATCTCTTTCCAGGCCCCAAATCCTTCCACTATACTATCTAGAACTCAGCAAAATCCCCTTCATCAAATGCTTGTTGCTGGATTATAAAGGACAGCGGTTATCTACACCGAGACCTGTAGTGGACCAACAGAGTTAAATGAATGAATTAACACAATAAAAAGTCATGGCAGATGTCCTGACACAAAGTAAGTACTTAGTATCGTTTACTTTTGCTTCCTCATCTTCCTAGCCTCAGTGAGCCCTGCCCTTCCCCTATGATGCTGCCTTCCCTAAAGTTCCACCAGGTAGTGTCCATTTTCTTTCATGTGTTCCTCAAACTACCAAGACTAAAGATTGAATGGACATCTTTTTTGCACTTCACTTTTGCTTCTGGGCGTTATCCATCCTTCCTCCCAACCACCCCATCCCCAGTTTTGAAGTTCATGCTTTCAACTACACTGCCCATTACTCCTGTAACAGTGATTTGCACAATACCAGCTCACCACCCCCTTCATTCCTTGAGGATTCCAACTCCTAGACCACTGTTGTTCTGCTATTGTCATAATTTTTGGTCATTTCAATGTGCATAGGGATGATTTTTCATTCACTTTTCTGACCCCTTCACTCCTTAGCCTTAACAACTCACTCTTTGTCGTACCTTATACAGATCCTACCATTACCAATAAAGTCATTCTCCTCCCTCAGTCTCATTCCCTGACCATTGTCTCCTATCTTTCAGCTCACCCCCTTTACTACTCCCAACTCCAACAATTATTTGCCCTCCTGGTTTCTTTGGTGCACTCATCCTACAACCTGATAACTCATTCTCCTGTGTCCAGACTTCCTTGTATACTAATTAACAGCATGTGGTCTGTCATTACAGTCCCTTCCTTTCATATGCTTTCAACTCCCTTGTGCCTTCACCCTCCATTATACCATCCTGGTAAACCAACCAGGGTTAAAGATAGCTCTTTGAGAACTCCATTCCCTTCTCCACACAGCTGACTATGGAAGGAGATTTCAAAATCGAGCTGATTTATCCTACTTTACATTCATGGTCATTGGCCTAAGAATTCCTCAAACGGGCCCAATAATGATATTCTCTTTTCTTTCACTTTCCTCTTCTACAGTTCCTGTTTTATACCTTTTCTCTCATTAAACATTCAACTCTTTGTCCACCGTCCTTACTCTTGCCCTGGAATGCTACTTTCCATTTCACTGAGCAAAATAGAAATAATTGGAAGTGAACTTTCCCACTTTCCCACCACCATTATGATGGACATTCTCCATTTTTTCCCTTCAGACCCACTCTCTGGCCTTTCCCACCCTACTCTGTGCCCTGGGAGGCTGACTACTATGAACAGCACCAGCGTCATCCTCTGAATGTTTGGTTCAGCCAATGGGAGGATCAGAGAATCCAGAGTGGGAAGAGATTAGGATCCATGGCTATATTCTCCTGGCTTCCTCTGCTCTGGCCTGTGGGCTGGCAGTTGCTATTCTTCCTCCAGCAAAGTCTCCAGCTCCTGTCATTTGGCCCCTCCCACTGTTCTAGCCTCAGCTAGAGCTTGTGCTGGGTTCCAGTGACAGCCCTTCCACTTCACTCTTCAGGCCCAGGGTGGTGGCAGCACCCTTCTGTTGCTTATGTGAGGTGCTTCCCCAGATCTTGCTAGTTTCCCCAAGTTCTCCCCTGCTTTGTAAGTAATTACTTAATTAACCACTCCTCAATTACTCCATTTGAATATGCCATCAGTTTCCTGCCAGCATCCTCCTGATTCATTCTGATCTACCCCCATTTCTTCCCTCATTCTGTGCCAGCGCTCCTGCTACAAGGATGAATAGTCTGACTCTTTTCTGAGGCTAATCCCTGCATTTACTGACAACTCTCTCACCTATTAAAGGATACCCCTCTAGCAATTAATCACTTTAGCTCCTGTTTCATCATTTTTATCTCTCTCCTGGATCGTATCTATCAGCATGTAAACATGCTTAAATAGCTCCAGAATCTTCCCATTTCTCCCAGCAGCTGCTCCATTTATCTGTTCCACTTAGCATAAAACTCCTCCAAAGTAACATCTATTCTATCTCCACTGCCTTTCCCAAAATTATCTCCAGATCTCACTCCAATCAGACTTCTACCACTCAACCAAAACAGCCCTCAAGCAGGAAACCCATAACCACTCTATTCATAATCCAGTGACAAACTGTCACCCCGTGCTTGACCCATCAGCAGCATTTGATACGGGTAATCACTTCTTCTTTCTTGAAATGTTCTCTTCCTTTGTCTCCAGGACATTCCCCCACCCCCTTGGTTATTTGCTACTTCACTGGACACTCCTTTCAATATATTTTACTGCTTGTTCCCTGTCTAAAGTTGAAACTATGTAAGACTCAGTTTGCAGACCTTTTCCCTACTTTAGTGACATCGTCCCACTTCACATTTTAAATTGCACTTTTTCTCTAGCCCAACCTCCTCCTGCAAACTACAGGATGCCAGATGTCTGTTCAACAAACTTGGAGGTTTACTCTGTCCTCTCAAATTTAACATGCCCAAAATAAAACCATTGACTCCTCCCCACTCATCTCTTGACCTGTTCCTCCTAAATTTCCCCATCTCTTTAAATGTCAACTTCATCCTTCCAAATCTGGCATTAGAGCCATATTTCATTGCTTCTTTGGTAATGCCTTCTACCCTATGCATCAACAAATCCCATCAGCTACATTTGCAGAATATATTCAAAATTTTATCCCTTCTCACCATCTCCATGTTTTCTCTGAGCTCAGCCAACACTATTTCTTGCCTGATTACTGTAACAGCCTCCAAACCGGTCCTCCTGCTCAGTTGAGGTTTCCACCAGTGCCCAACATAATAGACACTGTTCTCTTTACTGAGTTTACTCAGTTGTATTTTTCCCATGGTATTTATCTAATGTGGCCTATTCATGTGTTTGTTTATATCACTTCTTACCAGAAAGGAAGTCTATGAGAGTAAAAAATCCTATTTTTGCTTTTTGCTATTCCCAGGGCCTGGAACAGTATTTGGCATATAGTAGTCACTCAGTATATATTTGCCAAATGAATGGCTGAATAAATATTGAAATAAGCCACAACAATTTAGTGATCCAAATTCATCATATAATTGTAATGGGAGGCCTGTATGACTAGGATGTGATAAGAGGAGAGACCCTTGCCAAATCCTCATGTCCTCCACGACTAGCCTCAATCCTTTGTGAAATATCAATGAACAGAGAATCTTGTCTTGCTTCTGCACAGTCTAAGTTTTAATGAATTACTTCATAACAAGCTTGGAAAACTAGCTCTGGGAAGGAAGTATATAGTATTTCTTAAGGGAGGAAAAAGAAACTATGTTTCCAACTGGGCTAGACAGTGAATGGGAGAGGAGAAGAAGGCGGAAGGTATACTAGGTGTCCTCAAACTACGGCCTGCGGGCCACATGTGGCCCGCCTAGGACATTTATCTGGCCTGCTGGGTGTTTTTGCCACCGCTGCCTGTCCTGCTTAGCACCCAACTCATCCTAGGGCCTGCAGTCCGGCCCTCCAGTGCTATGAGGGACAGTGAACTGGCCCCCTGTTTAAAAAGTTTGAGGACCCCGGTCGGCTGTGATTGGAGTATAGGGTGGTGTTGGAAGCCATGAAAGACTGTGTACCAGGAGATTGACTGTGAGGTGACAGTATCAAATCTGTATTAAATGCCTACTCTGTGCTGGATGCACAACCGAGGCACATTTACACATGAATAAGATAGGTTCCTGTCTCCAGATGTTCATAATCAACTACAACAAATAGAAGATGTGTTTAACTCTAAAGTATAACATGAGGTGTTGGGTGAAAAGGAAGAGGCCACTGGGTCATTTAATATCTCCTGAAATGAAGCAGCAGGTGGAACCAAATATGATTCTATACCTTTAACCCTAAAGAAAAGTGTGATAACAAGAACACAGTCAGAAAAATCAGTTTGTTTAGCAAATCTATAGGATCATTTGAAATGACTGTGGACCATTGTCCAGGAGATTCCATACCTGCCCGTTCTTGATAAAGTATTGCCTGACCAACTTCCAAAAACTACTAACTCCTAAGACCCAACCTATAACTACTGTATGATGATCTCTAGACGTGGTGCATAGTGATGTGTGTGTGTGTGTGTGTGTGTGTGTGGTGTTAATATCATACATGTGTGAGAGTGTGTACATATGTGTGTTTCTCAGGTAGCTCTGATACACCAAGTTTGTCGATGATTATTTGAAGTCTTACTATTGGCCCCTAAAAATATAGGATTGAAAAGAAGATGAAAGATCATTGTTACAGAAATTATAATTTTAAAATCAATGATGACCTAATTTGTACACTTAGGATTAGTGAGCCAGAGAATGGAAGGAAACCTGGATGATTTATAGCTTCATAAGAGTGAAATTAGACTGACATTCAGAGGACAAAAACAAGGCCCAAATAGGTATTTTGAAAATAGACCAAAAATAATACTTAGGGGAAAAAATAATGAACTACATCAATTCAATAAGCAAGAAAGTAATTCCTGTGTTTAATAAAATATGGAGTCACTTGTCAGGTATATCTGTGCCAACATACATATTTTCCAATTTTTTGCATTTTGAAACTTTAGTGATGTAGTGTACCAGAGTAATTATTCATTTCCTTTTCCAAATATTTTTGAAAAAGAAAATTTCTGTCTTAAAATAATGAATACTAAACTGAATGTTACAGAACAGATGCAGCGCCCAAAAAGACAGGTCTTGCTAATTAACTCAGTACTCATTAAAGATGAACAGCTCATGAAGCTAAAACATAATTGTGCTCTGGTTTAAAATGTATAATTAATATAGAAGAGAATGTATTATTAAAATAAAATAATTTGTTAATGAAATCATCTATGGCCTACTTGGGAAAGTAGAGCCTTAACTTTCACTGTGATTAGACCTAATTTCTTATTTAAGTGTTTTATACCAGTTACATAACACTTATTGTATGCCAGGCACCTTCCTGAATATATTAAAAATTTTAACTCACCTAATGTTCTCAGCAAACCTCGAAGTAGATACCATTCTACTCAGATGGGAAAATAAGGCATAGTGAAGAATCATGACCAGAAAGGGTTCAAACCCATGCTGTCCATCCTCAGGATCTTTGCTAAGGCAAAGTAGTTGCCATAAGAATGAGAGCACTTTTATTAATTTTGGCTAAATTTAGCTTTTATCAGAAAACAGATGTCAGAAATTAATTTGTAGCTGGGTGCGGTGGCTCATGCCTGTAATCCTAGCACTCTGGGAGGCTGAGGCAGGTGGATCACTTGAGCTAACAAGCTCAAGACCAGCCCGACCAAGAGTGAGATCCTGTCTCTAAAAAATAGCCGGGCATTATGGTGGGCACCTGTAGTTCCAGCTACTTGGGAGGCTGAGGCAAGAGGATCACTTAATCCCAAAAGTTTGAAGTTGCTGTGAGCTATGATGCTACAGCACCCTACTGAGGGTGATAGAGTAAGACTCTGTCTTAAAAAATAAATAATTAAATAAATATTTTTTAAAAAATAAATTAATTTGTAGTTCTTCACCACTATGGCTAATGAACATATTAAAATAAACATATTTGGAAGATGCATGAGTGAAATAACTAGAGTTAGCCATACATCTGATGTATGATTAGGGTGGGTTCTCCCGGTAAGAAACCCTGAGACAACGATGTGAGCACAAGTAACTTATTTAGGAAGTGATCCCAGGAAGCATCAGAAGAGAAGTAGGTACACGAGATTGGAGAGGGAAAGAAGCAAACAAAAATTCATTTCCGAGCAGGTGACTGCTATGGGCACGTGTGGATCGACCCACCAAGACCAGGTTCTAAGAGGCCATGTACAACATGTATCTCCAGGGCACGAGGACCTTGGGTATTTATCGACCAACTCCCGTATATCATTGATTGAGGGCTACTTTCGGGACCTGGTAACACCTGGCATATCTCTGACAGCCAGAGAAAGCCTTCTGGGAAAGAGCAGCAGGCATGGACAGTGGGAAGCCATGGGATTACTATCAGCCAAAAGATAAGTAGTTCCCCTCTAAGATGGCTGTAATTATATACAATTATAATTCTATGCAGTTAATACTCTTTCTCTTTTCTTTAAATAATACAAATACAAATGTAAAAGATTTTTTGAAGAAATAATTTGATAGTCAGATATAAAGTATCCTACACATTGTATTGAATTAGTAACACAATCACACTAAGTGAACCTCCATATACATGTTTAATACACAGTTTTACATAGAGAAAAAAATGTCACTAATGTCCTAAATCCAGTTCTATTGAGCTATGTGGCATAAGACAAGTGATTTAGCTTCTCTCGAACTGTTTCATTACATGAAAATATTTACCAAATATTCTCAAAGAGGTTACCACCTCTTTGTAAAATTTTGTAATCAATATTTTGTAAATAAAGTGCATTTAGCTATAATTTTCCATTTTCCCTATGTATGGCACCTTTACAGCTGGTCTTTAGGATACTCTGTAGAAACGGTAATATTTACCTCAGGAAGGTAACAATGGATGCATGTCTTTCATCTCTGAAATATTTCTTTCTTTGGAAGATTAGTCCTCTTTCATTCCATCTGTCCACAGAGGAGCTATCTACCATGACAGCTGGTCACCCCTCAAGAGGTGTAGGCAGGAGACCCAAATAGGGCCAACCAGAGATTTTCTTGGGATTAAAATAAGGACTCCAGAAGAGGGAATTCCTCATCCACTGCTTTGCTGAAACTGATGGATGAAGGTTTGCACAGGCCAGTAGTCCTCACGGCAAATACATAGAGAGATCCCACTGGCAAGGAAACCAAATTGAGGCATCCAAGGCTGAGAGGGAAAGAACCAGGGCCTTGGCACCACTGTGTGAGTCCTTGAATCTGGTCACAGCTGAAGCTCACTCCATCTCTGAAAATTCCCATTGAAATGTCTCTTATTTATGCTTGTTTGATTTCAATCTCTGTCCCTTTGTACCAAAGCCGTCCCACTCCAGGCTTATTATAAGCATGCATTTAAATCTTGTAGCACAATGTTTGGCACATTATAGATGCTTAACAACTATTGGCTCTTCGCTTTACCCAGGACTTCTACCAGTCTCTCAATTCCTGCCTCTGACTTGAAATTTTAAACCTCTTATTACCCCTCCAGTAATTTCTCACACTTCTAAAAATCACATGAATCCACAATCGTATCCTCCAAGGAAGGGTGTGAATTTCCTAACTAGGTATATTAATCCTATGTTTAATAAATATTACTTACTACAGTCTGAAATTTGAATTCTGAAGAATTGATCTACCTATATTAATTATTTTTGTAACTGATTAATTTAACTTAAAACATAAAGAGTTCATGTGTTGTGGGATGAGAGGAGAAAAAGAACTAAATCTTCACGTTCTGAAGGATGGCTATAGATAATGCCCAAAGTATGATAATAAAATAAAATAGAAGTTATAAAGGCATATAATTTACTGCTATGAAGCTGAATAACACACACTTACATACAGTCATGGACCACATAACAATGTTTTGGTCAACAACAAACCAGATATCTGATGGTGGCCCCATAAGATTATAATATTGTACTTTTGTTAGACCTTTTCTATATTTATATACACAAATACTTACCATTGTATTACAATTGCCTGGAGTATTCAGTGCAGGAACACACTCCTGCACTGGTTTGTAGACGCAGCATAATAGGCTCTACCCTATAGCCCAGATGTGTAGTAGATTATACTATCTAGGTTGGTGTAAGAACACTCTCTGATGTTTACAAAATGACTAAATCACCTAAAATACATTTCTCAGAACATGTCCCTATCGTTAAGTGATGCATAACTGTAATTTTATGTGTCTCAATTAAAAGAGGTGAAAGTGATTGCTTCTGGGAAAATAGAATTGGAGGTAGAAAGTTTAGAATAAAAGCATCTTAACAATGCATCACCAACTGACTGACTCTTTAAATATAGGTGTCTCCATGCCTTTGATAAAAATAAAGATTTGTAATAATAAAATGCAAAAGGTTACCTATAGATTCATTTTAAGCTACTTAAAACTATGCTATTTCCTTCACTCACACCGCCTAGAAAACATATTTCCTTTCTCATTCCTTTTTTGTACTCATTAATTCACCAATGTTGTCATTCCAATATATGTCTATACTCCAAAGTTCAATATAGTAGTTCTAGAAACACATACAAGTTTCCCTGAAAATAAAACACTGTCTTATATTTATTTTTTCTCAAGAGGACACACTAGGGCTTATTTTCAGGGGATGTCTTTTCTGTGCTGAAATGCACGCTGTGGCTATGCAGTGTATCTGCATACACTGCATAGCCACACCATGACTAGCCCATCATCTTATTATTGGGGTAGGACTTATATTTAACAAATGCATAGAAATCCTGCTAGGGCTTATTTTGGGGGGTAGGTCTTATTTTCAGGGAAACACAGTATATGTGCATCATGGGCTTCCAATGATGACCAACCACTGGACTGAACGAATACCATCTGTAAAAGAATGGTAAATACCATCTGTAAAAGAATAAAAGAATCACAAAAGATATCAACAACCCAAACTAATAAATACATTTATTTATTTGTACCATTGACAGTTTTTCTTTTACCACATATGATGACTACACATCATCACACATTATTCTATGTATTTGATATTGGAACATTGGGTTTGCTAAAAGGTGTAATAACGTGAAAGGTTACGATAAATATTTGACATACAAATGTCAGAATCAATAGTAGAGAGCAAGGGTATGAATCACTGAGTCAACATGCAAACCCACATTGTAGATTATGCTGGGTGACGTTCACCTGAAATACAGTCTTGTTAAGTGGTGGTATAGGATCTGGATGGACAGAAAGATGATACAAATACACACTTACCTCCCTATCTATACCATAGCTAAACATATCTTGGTTGAAATAATATATGTTAGCTACACACTAATTCTGACTGTCACTGGTATCCTATGAGCCAATTTTTAAGAGAGAAGTTAAGCCATTAAATATGTCTCCAATACAAAACTCTATCAATATATTAATGAGCAATTTATTTTTGTGCTTTGGAAAATGAGAATGTCATCAGAACATAACAAAGCCTTCATCAGCCTTTGATAACAAAACATAGTTAGATTTCCTTTTTAATAGAACGAATTATTACAACAGAATTTCTCATCTATCTAATGACTAGAATAATCTCCTTCAAAGCGTCCACAGCAAATGCTAAGAATTCCCTGCCTGTTGCCTATGAAGACACCAAGACATGACCTGCATTTCCCCCCACTGTGACCCCCTCCTGTCCTAATGGTGTGGTGGCTAATGCCAGTGAACACTGGGAGATGACCATGATCAGCACCTTGGTATAGAATGCTCTACTTTTCTCTTGGCTAATCATTTCTTCCAAATACTGCCAATACTAGGTTTTCGTGGAGCCCATGGGTTCAAACCTGGTGTCTAAATCTCTACCTACTCCCTTGGCAGCATCCAAGTAACTTAGGTCAACTCCCTGTCACTTCCTAATCTATGGCCTAAATTCATTTTCCTGTCCCAGAGAGAGAACATATCTACATCCCCACCCCACACTGACCTCCCTAATAGTAAGAAACATGCCTTTCATCAATATATTACTGAATAAATGGCTTACCCAAATGGGATTTCTCAGAATACTGGCTGCCCTGTAGGCAAACTATAGTCTATAGTTTAGAGTTGCTTGCACATGCATATTTTTAAAATGGTAATTTCTCCAAATTAAAAGCAAAATTGAACTTTCAAAAAAACTTACATTTCCATCTCTCTCAGGCATCCTGTTACAGATACAGCTTAAGAAAGTAAAGTCAGCCTTATGTATCTATAGATTCTTCATCCATGGATTCAAGCAACCACAGATCAAAACTATACTTTTAAAAAATTGCATCTGATTGCCTTGGCTAGAACTTTCAGAACCATGTTGAAGCAATAGTGAACATCCTTGTCTGATTCCAGTTGTAAGTGGAAAAGCTTTAAGTTTTATACCATTCAGTATGATGTTAGCTATGGATTTGTCATAGATAGCTTCAATCAGCTTAAGAAATGTGCCACCTATGCCTGTTTTCTTAAGAAAAGGATACTAAGTTTTGTCAAATGCTTTTTCTGCATCTATTGAAAGGATCACAAGGTCTTTGTTTTTGCTTCTATTGATACAGTGAATTACATTTATGGATTTGCGTATGTTCAACCAACTTTGCATCCCTTGGATGAAGCCTGCTTGATCATGATATATAATTTTTTTAATGAGTAGCTGCAATCGATTAGTTAAGATTTTGCTAAGTATTTTTGCATGGATATCCATTAGTGAAATTTGTCTGTAGTTCTTTCTCTTTTTCAGTTAGGTCCTTTCCTGGTTTTGGAATCAAGGTGAAGTTTGCTTCATAGAAAGTGTTGGGTAAGGTTCCTTCCTTTTCAATGTTTTGGAATAGGTTCTGCATTATAGGTTCAAGCTCATCTTTGAAGGTGTGATAAAATTCTGATATGAAGCCATCTGGCCCTAGGCTTTTCTTATTGGAAGCTTTTTTGTTGGTTCTGTAATATCATTGCTAAATATTGGTCTATTCAACAGATGTATTTCTTCCTGGTTAAGTCTAGGAAGTTGGTGTGATTCCAGGTATTGGTCCATTTCCTCCACATTGTCAAATTTCCAGACATAAATTTTTTGGTAATAGAAATAATCTCTTGTATTTCTGTGGTATCAGTTATTTCCCCCTTGTCATTTCTGAATGAGGTTATTAAAGATTTTACTTTTCTATTTCTGGTTAATCTGGCCAATAGTTTATAGATTTTTATGGATCTTTTCAAGAACTGACTTTCTGTTTCATTAATTTTCTGAATGGTTTTTTCATTTTCAATTTCATTTATTTCTGATTTAATGTTAGTCATTTCTTCTGATAGGTTTAGAATTGGATTGTTCTTTCTTTTCCATTTCTTTAAGATAATCCATTAGGTTATTAATGTGCTCTCTTTCTATTTTTTGGACATAGGCATCTAATGCAACAAATTTCCCTGTTAGGACTGCTTTTGCAGTGTCCCACAGGTTTTGGTAGCTTGTGTCTTCATTATTGTATGTTCAAGGAAGTTAATGATTGCAATCAGGCAAGAGAAGAATATAAAGGGCATCTAGATGGGGGCAGAGGAGGTCAAACTCTCCCTCCTTGCTGATGATATGATCTTATACTTAGAAAACTCAAGAGACTCAATCACAAAACTCCCGGAATTCATTAGGAAATACCATAATGTCTCAGGGTATAAAATCAATGTCCACCAATCAGTAGCCTTTGTATATGCTAATAACAGTCAAGTTGAGAAGCAAATCAGGAACACAATTCCCTCCAACAAAAATTATATACTTAGGAATATACCTAACAAAAGAGGTGAAAGATCTTGTCAAAAAGAATTATGAAACCCTAAGAAAAGAAAGACACTAACAAATGGAAGCACGTAATATGTTCTTGACTGGGAAGAATTATGAATGAAAGAAAGAATTATGAAACCCTAATAAAAGAAGACACTAACGAATGGAAGAACATAATATGTTCTTGACTGGGAAGAATCAGCACTGTCAAAATGTCTGTTCTGCCCTAAGCAATCTACAGATTCAATGCAATCCCCATGAAAATATCAACATCATATTTTGAAGAACTGGAAAAATAGTACTTTGCTTTACAAGGAACCAGGAAAAAAATCCTATAGCTAAGGCCATTCTAAGTAATAAAAACAAAGTCAGAGGCATCACCCTACCAACTTCAGGCTATATTACAAGTCCACAGTAATCAAAACAGCATGGTATTGGCACAAAAATAGACACATAGACATATGGAACAGAATAGAAAACCAAGATATGAAACCAGTCTCTACTTGCTATCTGATCTTTGATAACCCATACAAAAGCATACAGTGGGGACAAGAATCCCCATTCAACAAATGGTGCTGGGAGAACTGGATAACTAGCTACACATAAAAAACTAAAACTAAACACACAACTTTCACCCCTTACAAAAATTGACTCAAGATGTATAAAAGACTTAAAATGACTCAAAATAACAAAAATCTTAGAAGAAATGTGAAGAAAACTCTTGATGTTGGACTAGGGTAAGATTTTATGGCAAAGACTTTAGTGGCCATCACAACAACAACAAAAATTAAGAAATGAGACTTAATAAGCTGAAAACTTCTGCACAGCTAAGGACACAACAAGTAAAACAAAAAGACAACCTTCAGAACAGGAAAAGATATTTGGAGGGTATCAATCTGACAAAGGGTTGATAACTAGAATCTACAAAGAACTCAAATTAATCAACAGAAAAAGAGTAAACAATTCCATCTACCTCTGGGCAAGAGATATAAACAGAACCTTCTCTGACAAAGACAGGCAAATGACTAAAAAATATTTGAAAAAATGCTCACCATCCCTGATCATCAGAGAAATGCAAATCAAAACCACCCTGAGATAATGCCTAATCCCAATGAGAATAGCCCACATCACAAAGTCTCAAAGCTGCAGATGCTGGTGTGGATGTGGAGAGAAAGGAATACTTTTGCACTACTGGTGGGACTGCAAAGTAATACAACCTTTTTGGAAGGAAGTATGGTGAATCCTCATAGAACTCAAATTAGACCTCCCATTTGATCCTGCAATCTCATTACTAAGCAGAAGGAAAAATAAATCCTTTAATCATAGGACATTTGCCCTAGACTATTTATCACAGCTCAATTTACAATCACCAAAATGTGGAAACAGCCTAGATACCCACCAACCCAAGAATGGATTAACAAACTATAGTATATGTATACCATGGAATACTATTTAGCCACTAAAAAAGATGCAGATTTTACATCTTTTGTATTAACCTGGATGGAGGTGGAACACATTCCTCTTAGTAAAGCATCACAAGAATGGAGACACAAGAATCCAGTGTACTCAATTCTACTATGAAGGCAGATCTAATACAAGGGGTAGGGTACGGGAATGAGGGATCAAGGTGAGGGGAGAAAAGAGGGGGATGGAGTCACAGTGTATGGTACACCTCTTGGGGGCAGGACATAATTACTAGAGGGACTTTACCTAACAAATGTAATCAGCATAACCTAATTCTTTGTACCTTCAATGAATCCCAGGCATTAAAAAAAAAAAAATTGCATCTGTATTGAACATGCATACTCTTTCTTCTTGCTATAACTCCCTAAACCCTATAAGACCCTACCAAAGCTTAGAGGCCATAAATTCAATTCCCAGCAATCTGATTCCTGCTTCCTCTCTAGATGGGTTTCATCTGAGCTTCCAACACCTTGACAATCTTTATTCAAAGAGACAATAGAGGGCTCATCACTTAATCTTCTCATCAGCTCTAAATTCACTTTGGTGTCTCTTCAATCACAACTACTATGTCCTTTCTACATATAGTTTCTCAACTATATTGTTACTTCTTTTACTGCACTTGCTCTGACACTCTGCTTACTGGTACACAGGTAGTCTGGACAAATGCACAGAAAACAGGCACTCTGCAGCTGTTGCCTTTGCTCAGCCAGAAGTCTTGCTCTGTTCTGGTGCATCTCTGGTCACCAGCTATGCTAGATACTTATTTGCCCATCTAGATCTGTGCTTCAACCTTCACTCTGCAGTGTACCCTGAACACAGACCTCTATGGAATCAATGAACTCCCTTACCTTCTGGTTTTTACTTGGATTCAGCCAATAGGAGACATGACTAATCAGAGGATGAGAGAAGAAAGAGGTAGGGATATTTATTTCCTTGGCTCACTCTCCGCTAGGAGACAGAGTAGCAGTGGTAGTATTTCTCCCCTAAAGGCCACTGCTCCTGTCTTGCAGCCTTCTATGGGCATGGCTCTCCCTAGAGTCATGGTGAGTACTGCCCCTTTAAGTGAGAAACAGAGCATGTTTCTTGAAAGGCTAATCACTGGTAAAGGAATGTTCCAAAGCCCTGGGAGAAGCTTCAGCAATATGCTTATAGATTAATATATAATTTTGTGTTTGTAATTTTTATTCATTTTCTAAAAGAGAAGAATTATGTAAGCTCTGGTCCTTCAAAATATGGCACCGGTACTTGGCACTGCCCTTAACCCTACTATCATTAGTCCTGGTGCTTCACCATCACTTGCTGGCTTCCTTCACCCTGAGCACAATGGTATATATAGCCCCTTCAATAGTTTCCTGGTCCACTGGGCTGCTGTTGCAAAATACCTTTAGGTACCTTACTTTTGTATTGCAGATTAATATGAGGTTATATTGTTCACATTTGTAAGGTAAAAACCAAGTTGTAGCTGTTTCCTTCACCCAGGAAGTGTGACATATACTCATGCACTGTTCCCTTTGGATAGGAACTTGCCAAACCCCATTCCCCACCCTCCTCTTGAATTGGATCGAGATTTTCCTTCAAGTGAGCATGTAGTTTTTAATCTACTAGTTTCAATTTGGTATCAAGACATGCTTATTTTTCCATTCCAATGATACTTTGCTTAGGAGCATATACTCCAAATCCATCCTGGTTGTTACCAAAGATTCAAAATCTCCATCTTTTTTTCTGGCTGAATGGTATTTGTAAACAACAGAAATGTATTGCTTATGTTTCTGGAGGCTGGGAAGTCCAAGATTAAGGCACCAACAAAGTCAAGTGACTAGTAATGGTCTATGCCTCATAAAGATGGTATATTTTGTGCCCTTACATAGCAGAAGGGCTGGGGAGCTCTTTTCAATCTCCTTTAATAAAGGCAAGAATCTCCAGATCTAGATGGGCAAATACTAATTCATGACTAATAACTTCTCAAGAGCCTTCACCTCTTAATACCACTATAGGAATTAGGTATCAACATGAATTTCGGAGAGACACATTCAGTGCATAGCAAATTGTCTTCAGTTTTCCCTTTGGCATGTGCCATCTATTTCCTGCAAGACTCTCAATTATCTACAGTCTCTTACCTGCCTCTATTCATTTCTATTCCTCATTCTACCCCAAAGCTGCTATTTACAATGCTAGAAAGTTAAGTCAAAAAGTTTTAGATATTTGCAAAAAATTATTTCCCTGAATAGCTACTAACCTGTGGCAAAAATATTAATAGAAATATGAATCTTAACTGTTTCTATTGGCCTGCCTCACAATCAGCCTGTAAAGAATTAAAATATTTGTGAAACATCATGGCTTAATACAAAGAACATTAAATGGGGAGTCAGAAAACTTAAATTCTACCTTCAGTTCTAGCACTGAGTACCTATGTGACTTTGAACAAGTCATTTGAATATTCTGAGATTCAATTTTCTGGTGTAACACCAGAGAAGATGCATAGGTGAATTAAATAAATTCTTAGTTTCCCTTCCAGAATGAAAACTGTTAAATAAATTAGAAATTATTTATGTTAACAATTTTCACCCTGAAAGGGAAACTGAGAATTTAATCGACCTACACAAAGACAGACGAATGGCTAGCAAACATAAGAAAAAATGCTCATCTTCCCTAATTATTAGAGAAATGCAAATCAAAACCACCTTGAGATATCATCTAACCCCAGCAAGAACGGCCCACATCACAAAATCTCAAAACTGCAGATGCTGGTGGTGTGGATGTAGAGAGAAGGGAACACTTCTACACTGCTGGTGGGACTGCAAACTAACACAACCTTTTTGGAAATAAGTATGAAGAAACCTCATAGAACTCAAGCTAGACCTCCTATTTGATCCTGCAATCCCATTACTAGGCATCTACCCAGAAGGAAAAAAAAATCCTTTTACCACAAGGACACTTGCACTAGACTGTTTATCACAGCTTAATTTACAATGGCCAAAATGTAAAAATAGCCTAAATGCCCACCAACCCAGGAATGGATTAACAAGCTGTGGTATATGTATACATGGAATACTTTTTAGCCATTAAAAAAGATGGAGACTTTACATCCTTAGTATTAACCTGGACAGAAGTGGAACACATTATTCTTGGTAAAGCATCCCAAGAATAGTGAAACATGAATCCTATGTACTCAATATTGATATGAGGACAATTAATGACCTAGTACACAGTGGGGGAGGTGGGAAAGGGAAGAGCAGAGGGAGAGAGAAGGAGGGAGGGGAGTAGGGGAAAAGAAGAGCAGAGAGTGGGAAGGAGGGAGGAGTGGGAGAAGGAAGAGAAGTGAGAGGAAAGGGGGGAGCGATGGAGGTCTTGGTGTGTGATCCACCTTTGGGGGGCAAGACACAAGTATAAGAGGGACTTCTAACAAATGCAATCTATGTAACCTGGTTTCTTGTACCCTCAATGAATCCTCAACAATAATAATAATAAATGAATTAGAAATTACTTGCTCCATTTCGAAGAAAGAAATCTTGCTTTCTGGTAACAAAAATATAAATTTCAGTGTTCTAATAATGAAACTAGCCTTAACCAAATTGTCACAAGTCTGAAAGCAAAACGTGGCTTCCAGTAGTCCAAGTCTTCTCAGTGCCGCTTCTCCACCACTTTCCACACCACCTCTATCTCAAGGGAAGGAGTGGCATTCCAACAAAGCATTGTGAGCACCAATTAGTTGTATTCTGAAACACTGATTGCTATATTTCCTAAAGGACTCCAATGGAGATTCAGTTTAGTATATAAGATACTGATTACTCCTCTTTTTTTCTTCTCCTCTTTAGTCTTCTACCCACGTGTGGGTCACTACAAAAGTTTTGAGACAGACTATGTTATGCTCCCTTATTTTACTTCCAGGAAACTCAGTCAACAGTGTCCTTTCTGATTCACCTGTGTGAGTTTCAACTTGCTTGGCTTATCAGTGTTGCTGGGAGGGCTTCCTTTGTTTCTTTCCACACAGGTCTTATATTTCTTGATTTTTGTGTATTTCAAAACTGTCATAATGACCTACACACAGTCGAAGCAGGAAGCAAACTGGGGGTCTCTTAAAGTTGGCCATCCCAGAGTGTGAGCCTGAGAATCCCAAGGGCCTGAAACCTAAGAAACTCAGCACAAGGGGTTGGAAGTGAATCCACTCCTTCTTGCTGTCTCTCTGATTTTATTTTGTCTGCTATTGGTCATTACATCTTTCTGTTCAATAGGCAAAATAAATATTGACATTTGAAATTAGGTTAACAGAGAAAGGGACTATTAGGAGCTTTGAGTACAAAGGTAGTCAATGGTAGATCCTGTATTTAAACTCATGACTTCTTTTTTTTTTTCATTGTCAAATTCACTTTTTAAAATTTTTTTATTTTTTTAATTAAATCATAGCTGTGTACATTAATGCAGTCAAGGGGTACAATGTGCTGGTTTTATATACAATTTGAAATATTTTCATCAAACTGGTTAACACAGCCTTCATGGCATTTTCTTAGTTATTGTGTTAAGACATTTATATTCTACATTTAGTAAGTTTCACATGTACCCTTGTAAGATGCACCTTAGGTGTGGTCCCTTCAATTACCCTCCCTCCACCCATCTTCCCTCCTCCCCTCCCCAGTCCTGTCAGTCCCATCATACTCTAAGGGTACTAAAGGTAATATGGAAAAAATTGCATAAAATACTGATGATTTTCTTATAATTGTAATAAATTAGAACACTCCCCAGGATTATCTAACTATTCGCAAGGAATTAATAGTAATAGATGCAGTGTCTCAGATGGAATAGCAACTATAATCTTTCAATACTTCATTGAGAAAAAAGAAGGTGGGAAGAAAGTAAATTTGGTTTTAATATATTTAATAATGGTTCAAGATGGAAAAATTATGAAAGAAGCATGAGAAATAGATGTGTCATTCAAATGACTAATATTTTTGAGAGTGGAAATTGTTGTATAAATAAAGAGGTTTTTGTTTGTTTTAGAATGGTTTTTGCCGAATAATTTTAAAATCGTACATAGAAATAAAATATGAGAAAGACATTTACATATGCAGCAGGTAATATTTTATACAGCACCAGTGCTACAGAAATAGGTGTTGATATGAATAATTCATAAGAAAGAAATTACATATCACTTCAGTAACATTTATCTACAATTACATTCAACCTCATTCAGGTGCTAAAACTCTTCAAAATGAATGCAGGATGACAGTGTGGCAGCAGCATCATGACCAATAATACTGAGATCAAAGAAAAGATAACGAGTCTGAGTTTAGGTCTAAAAAGCTAGAAACTATTTTGGGAAAACATATGGCTTTGTTAAAATTATTCAAGGCTCTCTTGGCTACATTCAAGTAACTATTGTTTAAATGGATAGTGATCACTGTGATCTTAGTCCAGTCCACTTGCTAAATAACAGACAATGAGTATTCAGCCAGAGAAAAATCTCCCTGTCAAGTTAAAAACAAAACCCAAGAGAGTCACAGGATTTAACTGCCCTTAGCATTGTTCATGTTACTTAAAGAGGATTGGGCAATTACAAATTGAGATGTATCACTGCTCAAATTTGATTCCATCAAACTCAAGATATGTAGCAACCAAGGCCAGAACTTTAACTTATCTTGGAAAATAAAAATTAAAAGATAGTCTTCTAGCTAGTTTAATACAGGCTGTCACTCATTCTCTGTAAGCAGCCAGCAAACAATGCCTTTCACCAATATTAAAGGGCTGAGAATGACCAATGTTCATTCATTCAAATATCTCTCAAGCAGTGGCATAGGTTGATGCATTTTAAAATGTCTTCCCCTTACATGGAATTGTCATGTTATACATTGACATTACACCCAGAGTTAGATGGCATAATGAGTTGGATCAAGGAGAGTCAAATCTGGAGGCAGAAAGAACAGTTAGGACTTCCTTTGCAATAGTGGTCCTAGGTGGGTCTTCAGGATCGTAAGTTAGCAACACACACCAAATCAAGTGCCTGACTTTGTACAGCATTAATTCCATGACAAATATTTTGCTGATGACATACTTATAAACTCATAGCCACTGCTACCTAATTCTCCCTTAATTTATAAATTGGAAGATGTGAAAGATCTATTTCCTATATCCTGAAGTTTACTCTACCCTGAGATTGCCACGGTCTTACCATATTATTGGTGCAAATGTGATCACAGTCATAATAATAAAATTAATTTCAATGAGATGTCCCTCACCTGCCTGATGCAGCATCACATGCCCCTGCAGAAGTACCTCCAAAAGTGTTGTGTGTGGGCAGTGCAGTGGCTCATGAGTGTAATCCTAGCACTTTGTGAGGTCAAGGCAGGAGGAAGTCAAGACCAGTCTGAAGAACATAGTGAGACCCTATCTCTACCAAAGATAAAAATAAATTAAAAATAAAAAATTAGCCAGGCATGGTGGTGCACACTTATAATCCCAACTACTCTGGAGGCTGAGGTGAGGGAATCACTTGAGTCCAGAAATTCTAAGCTACAGTGAGCCATGGTCACACCATGGCACTCCAGACTGTGCAGAAAACAGTGACCCTATCTCTATTTTTAAAAAAAAGATTAATTTTTTAAAAAGGTCTTATGGCTTCCAGGAGATATCTCATAAACACTTACCATGAGTCTTCTTAAACTTCAGCAATTAAATTAAAAATAAAATCACCAAGGATTCAAATTCTTCAGGAATAAAAGTTTGGGTCACTTTCTAGGAAAGGAGAGGCTAGCTAAGGTACTGGCAGGAGATTAAGAGAACAAGAAATACATTGTAAGAGATAAAGAATATGAGATTATCAAATTAGACCTCATTCCAGATCCAAGAGATGTGGCCACTTTATAACACAAACACCTGAAGCACTAGTTACAGCTTATATATTAGATGTTAGGTGAAAGTATCGCTGAATTGATACTTTGAAACAAAAACAAAAACACATCTAAATAATCGAGAAGTCAAAGGAACTTCTAAAAAATACCTTAAACTAAATGAAAACAAAATGCAATACATCCAAACCTATGGGATGTGGCTAATGCTGTGCTTTGAGGGAAATTTATATCTTAAAGTATTTATCAAAACAGAAAAAGAAAAAAAGACCTCCATATAATAACCTACTCTTCCACCTTAAGAAAGTAGAAATAGAAAACCAAACTAAATGAATGTAAGCAAAAAAGATGGTGGTAGGGATTAGAATGTAAGTCAATGAGAGAGAAAACAGAAAAAAAAATGGCTTTTCTCCCCTTTCTTCTTAACAGTAAAATATAACAGTAAAATGAGGCAATTAAAATAGCTTTATGCTTTCCTGAAGTTGCCTTACTGAAAATGTCACATTAATATCTCCTTAATATATTTCATATAGTACTTGTTGAAAATTACCCAGTATTCTACATAATTTGGGGGCCTGCACTAAAGAATTGGATAAATGTATGCTTCTTTTCCTTTGAAACTCCAGAACAATTGCTTATGTGACCCTGCTTCAGAATTATAAGAACAGCTCCCTTTCAATGTGCTCAGATGAGCTTTTTCTTCACAAAATATATTATAATTTACCCTGAAATACATGCTGAATGATGACTTCCTCCTACCTCTGTCTCACCAACTCCTCCTCCTATGGAAGACCTGCCAGACTATTCCTTTGTACTCAAAGTCTTTATCCCACTTTTTTAAAGAAACCCCTAAGGAATTGTATTCTCTATTCTAATTTTCCTTTCGGATCCGTTAATCAAGAGTTTCATCATGATATGTACCCATTCTCTAAATTCACCCTGCATCATACACACTGCTCTGCAGAGTGACTCTAAAGAGTCATAAAGCTCTGCTTCTAATCTAAAGTGATTGTGATTTGATTGGGAAAACAAGATATAAGAAATCATAGAGAATCACATTTTTCAATTCAGTTCCAGATAAGGGGAAAGGGTCAGTATCTTAGATGGTTTCCTGGACAGTATAACTTGAGAGAAAGTTTTGAGTGCAGGTAGTTTGGGGAGGGGGAGAAATCTCAGGACGCACACTAGAAGAAGCACAACATTGCCACAGTCAGAAGGGAGATGGCATTTCAAATGCCCTTAACTTAGAAGAATAGAGTTCCTGAGAACATTAAAAATATATATATATGAGCACACACATGCTGAAAGGAGGGAAATGAGAAAGAACATCATCAAGACTCCTAGGAAATGATTTCTCATTGAGGATTTAAATTAGAGATCCCTTTTGTCCTGAGATCATTGCATTTGCCAGAATTAAGCATCTCATGTGCAAAGACATGATTAATCTTAGTGGGGAAAAGATAGCTCTTGGTTCAGAAACAGAAATAAGCAGACAACTTGGAAGGTTACAAAAATTATTAATGATATTAATTTGCTAGAAAATAAAAACAAACAACTAACATATAAAAGTTTCATTATATAGCAAAGAAGTGAACATCAGCCCTTAAGTCAAGTCCAATGCTTATGAAGCACAAGGCCCATAAAACTCAATCCAAGAATAGATGCACAGGTGTCTCAGACAGTGACCTTCAAAGGGGTTTGTATTAAGAATCACCCACGATGTTATTTAAAAATTCAGATGCCATATAAATGTCTTAACACAATAACTAAGAAAATGCCATGAAGGCTATGTTAACCAGTTTCATGAAAACATTTCAAATTGAATATAAAACCAGCATATTGTACACCATGATTGCATTAATGTACGCAGCTATGATTTAATAAAAAAAAATGCAGATGCCTGAGCCCAACACACAGATTTTGGATCTCTTGAGATAGATTCCAAGTGTATCTATATTTTTAAAATAATTTGAACATGAACCTTGGGCCATAAAACCACTGGGGAGGAATGGAATTAACTGCAAGTCATGTATTTTTTTCCCAGCAAATTTTTTCATTTTTCCCAAGATAGCTACGCTAATGCCATGTTAAAAATATTAAAGGTCATAATTTTTTTCTATTTTGGGGGGAAGGTGACCTATTCTGTGGCTACCTTAAGCGGGTGCACAGTCTGTCTACTGTGTAACACAATGATAGAGTCCCTCCACAAGGTTCCAATCAAAGCACAGATTGTGGAGTAACATGAGTCTGAATTCTAGCTCCACTATTTACTAATTACATAACCTGAGCAAGTCAATCAACTTTTCTGACTCTTTTCCTCATCTACAAAATGTACAAAATAATACCTTTCTCTCAGGCCTCTGAGAGGAGTAAGAATGTGGTGCTTGCTGAACACCAAGCCCTGCTTCCAGCACCCCACATACATCAACCTATTTAATCATGAAAATAATGTTATGATCCCCCCAAAAACCCAGCCTAATGTGCATAATGCAATGATACATTTCTGTACCATTAAGAATAGAGTATGAATGTTTTTGCCATAACAAATAAGTAAGCAAGGAGACAGTTATGTTAATCAGTTAGATGTAAGCATTCCACATTGTATATCAAATTAGCACATTGTACCCCATAAATGCATTAATGTACACAGTTATGATTTAATAAATATTTTAAAAAATTAAAAAATTACAAAAAGAAAACAATGTTATGAGTTAGGTGCTTATTTCAAGAGGGCTGAGGGACAGAGATGTTGAGTAACCTCCCTAAAGTCATACAGCTATCAAGTGGCTGACACAGGATTACACCCCCAGCTAGATTTACAATTCATGCTCTTAACCAGCGTACAATACTGGTAATGTTTATGAGATAAAGTATTACTTATCATAGAGGTTTTGTTTTCTCATAGGAACTAAAATATTAGTGGTTGACATAAAATAGATTCTTTTTCTTCTTTCTCAACCAACAGTCAGTATGGCTTATTCTTGTATCCACATCCCAGCCTGCCAGAGGGGTGAAAGGGACAAATGGGCAGGTGTCTGTCCTTTCAGGGTAACCTCAGAAGTCGACGTCTCCCTTTAGCTCACTTCTCATTGGCTAGTATATTGTCACATAGACACCTCAAGCTGCAAAAGAGGTCACAAACGTAGCTTTTATTCTACATTATGTGTGAGAATAAAGCAAATGGGGCCCAAATAAAGCAAATGAGTGCTATCTATAGTATTATTCTTGCAATTTTTCTATAAGTTTAGTTTTAAAGGGAAATTTTTTTAAAACTCTATTCACAACCTGAGGATGGGGGGGTGGGAAGAGAAGTAATATCTACTACTTAAGAAATTAAATGGCATAAAAAAAAAAAACAAATGAAAGTTAAATGGCATTTTTTTATTTTTAAAAATTCTGTCAATAGTAGAGGAACTTGCCCTTTACCTTTGACATATCTTGCATATATTTTCTAATAATTTGTCATTTGGCATTTGATTTTCTTTCTGATATATTTTTGCCCATGCAAAGTGTTTTTTAACATAGCAAAACATCAATATTTTTGCATCTTGACTTTACATTATATTTAGAAACTTTTTCTACATTGAAGTTAAACTACAATTTACCCATGTTTTCTTCTAGTGCTTTTTTTTTTTTTTTTTTTTGGTAACCAAATAACCTTTATTTTAAGATAGGGTATTTACCTCTCCTTGCCTAATGAACTTGTGCGTTTTAAATAGGCATATATGTGTTTATTTTTCAGTTTGGGAAAGTGGAGTTTTTCGGTTTTTTTTCTTCTGTTTTAATAGGGTTAGAGATTACAAGTTGAATTCCATTACATGTGTATATTGTATAGTAGCGGAGTCCAGGCTTTTGGTATATCTGTCACCTGAGCAGTGTCCATTGTACCCCACAGGTAATTTTTTTCCCTTTGCTCCCTCCCTTCTTCCCTCCTTTAGAGTCTCAAACCTCCAATATGCCACTCTATGTGCCCTTATGTAACCATAGGTTAGTCCCACTTGTAAGCAAGAACTAAGGCATTTATTTTTCTGTTCCTGGGTTACTTCACGTAGGATATGGCCTCCAGGGCCTCCAGTTCCATCCAAGTTGCTATGAAAGACATTATTTCATTTTTTCTTGTCACTGAGTAGTCCGTAGTAGATAAACATAGCACATTTTCTTTATTCACTTATCAGTTGATAGATACCTAGGTAGATTCCATATCTCTGCAATTGTGAACTGTGCTGCAATAAATATGTACATATCTTTTTGATATAATGATGTATTTTCCTCTGGGTAGATCCCCAATAGTGGGATTGCAGAATCAAATAGTAGATCTACATTTTGTTCTTTGAGAAATCTTCATTCTGATCTCCACAGAGGTTGTACTAACATATATTCCCACCAACAGTGTATATAGCTTCCCTTATCACATGTCATTTTTCATGGAATTAGAAACAGGGCCAACCCCTTCTGTTTTATCTGTTTTTAATAATCACCATCCTAACTGCAGTAAGATGATATCTCGTTGTGAATTTAGTTTGCATTTCCTTGAGAATTAGTAATATTGAGCATTTTTTCATATGTTTGTTGTCAATTTGTATATCTTCTTTGAAAAATGCCTGTCATGTCATTTGCCGACTTTCCAAGGGTTTTGTTTTTTTTTTCCTCATTTGAATTCCTTATAGATTCTGGATATTAGTCCTTTGTACTTTCTCACATTCTATAGGTTGCCCATTTACTCTTTTGATTATTTCTTTTGTTGTGCCTTTTAATTCAATCAGGTCTCATAAGTCTACTTTCATTTTTGTTGCATTTGCTTTTGTGGTCTTGATTATAAATTCTTTGGGTAGGCTGATGTCAAGAACTTCAGTTTTTCTTAGTTTGTGTTTTAGGATTATTATTATTTCAGGTCTTACATTTAAGTCTTTAATACATCTTGAGTTAAATTTTGTATATAATGAGAGATAGAGATCCAGTTTTGTTCTTTGCATATCCGATTTTCCCAGCACTATATATTAAAAATGGTGCTCTTTCTACTGTCAGCTTGTAAACAATCAAAAGGCTGTAAGTATATAGTATGTAGTTTTATTTCCAGGTTCTCTATTCTGCTCCACTGATCTATGTGTTGATTTTCATAGCAGTGTGGTGCTGTTTTGATCACTACGGCTTTGTAGCATAATTTGAAGTATTTGGGAAGTATGGTCATTTTAACAATATTGATTCTTCTGCGCATGAGCATGAGATGTTTTTCCATTTGTTTGTGTCATCTATGATTTTCTTCCTCAATGATTTATAGATCTCTTTATAGAAATCTTTCACCTGTTCAGTTAAATTTATTGCTGGGAATTGTTTTCTTTAGCCCTTATAAATGGGATTGAGTTATTGATTTGTCTCTCAGTTTAGCCATTGTTGATGCATAGAAATGCTATTGATTTTTGTACACTGATTTTATGACCTGAGGCTTTGCTGAATTCATTTATCAAATCTAGGAATCTTACGATGTTCTATGTATATGATCATATTATTGGCAAACAGAGATAATTTGACTTCCTCTTTTCTAATTTGGATACCCTTCTCTTCTTTCTGTAGCCTGATTGCTATGTCTAGGACTTCAAGTACTATGTTGAATAAGTGGTAAAAGTGGGTATCCTTTTCTTGTGCCAGTTTTCAAGGGCAACTATTCTACTTGCAATGTTTCCCCATTCAGTGTGATGTTGCCTATGGGTTTACCATATATGGCTTTTATTACCTTGAAGTATGTTCCTTCTATGCTGAGTTTTTTTGAAGGCTTTTTATCATGCAGGTATGATGGATCTTATTGAATGCTTTTTCTGCATCTATTGACATGATCATATGGTTTTTGCTTTTAATTCCATTTATGTGGTGAAAAACATTTACTGACTTGCATATGTTGAACCATCCTTACATCCGTGGAATAAAATCCACTTGATCATGGTTAATTGTCCTTTGAATGTCCTATTGTATTAAAAAAATTGCTAGTATTTTTGTTTCTATGTTCACCAGCGATTTTGGCTTATAGTTTTCTTCTTCGTTACATCTTTTCTTGGCTTTGGTATCAGGATGATACTGGATTTGTAGAATGAGATAGAAAAGATTCCCTCCTTTTCAGTCTTTTGGAACAATTTGGTAGGATTAGCACCAGTTCTTCATTGTTTATCTGGTAGAATTTGGCTATGAATCCATCTGGTCTTGGGATACTTTTGTGGGGTAATTTTTTATTACTGAGTCAACCTTGCTACTCATTACTGGTTTATTTGGGAGTTCTATTTCTTTCGGGCTCATTCTTAGGAGGTTGTATACTTTTAAGAATTCATTCATTACATCTATGAAGGAAATTCTTTCCTCTAGGTTTTCTATTTTATGAGCAAATAATTATTTATAATAGCCACTGATGATGTTTTCCACTTTTGTAGTGTCAGTTGAAATATCTTCATTTCTGATATGTTTCTTTGGATATTGTCTCTTCCTTTCTTGGTTAGTCTATCTAGTGCTTTTTCAATTTTGTCTAACTTGTCAAAGAATCAACATTCATTTTACTAGGTCTTTTATATTTTTTCTCTTTACTTAATTTAGTTCTGCTATGACATCTTTTATTTCTTTTCTTTTTCTAGCTCTGATTTGGCTTTGTCATTGTTTTTCAAGTTCCTTGAGGTGTGATGATAGCTTGTTAATTTGAATCATTCTACTTTTTTGTGGTAGGATTTAATGCTATAAAATATCCCTCAGCACTGCTTTTTCTGTTTTCTACCGGTTTTTGTATGTTGTGTTTTCATTTTCATTCATTTCAAAAATGTTCTTAACTTTTTTCTTTATTTCTTCATTGATCCAGGGGCCATTTAGGAGCATGTTGTTTAATTTGCATGTGTTTGTAAGATTTGTGAAGTTCCTCTTCATATTGATGTCTAGCTTTATTATACTCTGGTCTGAGAATTTTTTGTATTTGTTAAGACTTGTTTTATTGCCTAAAATGTGATTTACCTTGGAGAATGTTCCATTTGCTGATTAAAAAAAAAATGTATATCCTGTAGTTTGGAGGTAGAATGTTTTGCTTAAAAGCAAAAATCTTTTAAGTCCATTTGCTCTAAAATCTAATTTAAATCTAATGTTTCTGTCTTAAAAACATGTCTAGTTTTGTGAGTAGGGTATCGAAGTTCCCCACTATTATCATGTTACTGTTTATCTCTTTTTTTATAGGGCAAGTAATACTTGTTTTGTGAATCTGGGTGCTCCAATGTTGGATGCATGTATATTTAGAATCATTATATCCTCTTCCTTTTATCATTATATAATGACCTTCTCTTTTTTAATGTTTTTTTATTCAAAGTCTGTTTTATCTAATATAAGTATAGATTCTCTTGCCTGCTTTTGGTTTTCATTTGCCTATAATATCTTTTCCTACTCCTTTACTTTCTGTCTACATCTGTATGAGTAAGATGAGTTTCTTGTGAACAAATAACTTGCATCATGTTTGTATCCATTCTTACAATCTGTATCTGTTGAGTGGAAGTTAATATTGACATGTGAGGCCTTATCCTTGTCCTATTGTTAATTCATTTCTAGTTGTTTTAGGTTTTTTGTTTCTGTCTTTGTCTGTGCCTTTTTGTCTTTGTGGTTTGCTGAACTTAGTCATGTCATTTGATTTCTTTCCCTGCATTCTTTTTGTGATTGTTTTACAAGATCTGTGAGTTTTATATTTCTGTGTATTCTTGTGATTGTGAGTATTGCCCTTTAGCTACCCTGTTTAAGACTCATTTGAGTATTCTCTGTGTGGCTGGTCTAGTGGTGATGAGTTCTCTCAGTGCTTGCTTCTCTGGGAAAAATTTAATTTCCCCTTTATTTATGAAACTTAGTCTGGCAGTATATAAAATTCTTGGCTGACAGTCTTTTGCTTTCAGCACTTTGTAAATGTCATCTTGTTCTCTTCTGGCCTATAAGGCTGAGGAGTCTACTGTTAGTCTAATGTGGTTTCCTTTATAACTGACTTAATGTTTTTCTCTTACTAATTTTGAAATTCTCTCTTTCACTTTATCTTTAGTCATTCTGATTATAATATGCAACAGTGAAGTCCTTTTTTGCAATGTCATTCCCTGGGGATCTTTGAGCTCTTGTATCTGAATGTCTATCTTGGTAATCCTGGGACGTTTTCAACAATTCTTTTCTTTTTTTTTTTTTAAAGATTTTTTTATTAAATCATAGCTGTGTACATTAATGCAATCATGAGGTACAGTGTGGTGTTTTCATATACATTTTGAAATACTCTCATCAAACTGGTTAAAGTAGCCTTCATGTTATTTTCTTAGTTATTGAATTAAGACATTCTTACTCTGCTTTTAGAAAGATTCACTTGTATCCTTGTAGGATAAACCATAGAGGTGACCCCACCAATCACCCTCCCTCCACCCATCCACCCCTTTCCCCCAATTATTTTCTTAAATGGGTTTTCTAAACTTTTTTCTCTCTTGCCGCTTAGAAATACCAATAATTCATAAATTCAGTCACTTTATGTAGTCTCAGATGTCTCAAAGTCTTTGCTCATTCTGTTTTTGCTTTGTTTTGTTTTTTCTTATTTTTGTCTGACTCAATTATTTCAAAAGACATTCAGGGTCTCAGATTCTTCTGCTGGTCTCATCTATTCTTGAAGCATATTATTTTGCTATATCACTGTAGATGCTACAACCCTTAGTTTAGTATCATAGAACTACTACATGATTTCCTTTATTTAAAAAGTCTTAGGCTAAGCTCTAATTTAATGGGCAAATTCTTCTGTGTGGGCTGGATTACTAACCACTTCAATAAAATCTGTTTCCAGGAAAAATGGGCCATATGCTTTTATCAGCCAAGGTGGAGCCTATAGACGAGATCTTGTCAAGTAGAAGCTGACACTGAACATCCCACACTCTTCCTTCATTTGGGAAGAAAAATTTGGAAAAAGGAATCGTAACCTCTTGCCAGTAGGGCCCTACCACCACCAGGTAAACATGTAGTAACAGTACATGTGATACTTCTTCTTATTGTATTTATGTCCTTCTGATGTTCATCATCCAAGACCAACCATCCCACAAACACGGATATATAGACCAGTCATAATACCTCTTCCTCTTAAAGGGTTGCTTGGAATTCTAGGCATCATTGCACAGTACCCACATCATCCACTCTCCCCATCCTGAGGCATCTTGAAGCTCAGAGTTTCACAGAGTAGTGCACTTTGGTTATTCTTGTCCATTTTTAAGAAAATTTCACTTCTACCTCCCTTTGACTTATAGGAAGTCACTGTCCACTTATCCAAATCTTCTTTCTCATAAAACTACCAAATAACCTCAGCTTGTTCCAGAAGGACCTCATGCAGGGGGCAGTCTTCCAGTCCTATTCAGTTTTATCCTTCAAATGGCCCTTTACTTCATCTTTAATTGCTTTGTGAAAACTAATGTCAAGCCTCTCCTCAAGAGAAGTTACATTTAAGGAAGCTTCTTTCTGGTGATGTCCCTGAAAACTTCCTTCAGTCTTCCTCTGTGGGGAGGCTTTGCCAAAAGCAGTCACTGGCTTCTGAAGACTACCTGAACAATAGTCTGCAAAGTGAAAACCCGAAAATGGATACAAGGCAGTATGTAACTTTGGACATTTTCTGAGAATATAAATGCCGTTCAGCAATTTGTGAACCAAAGTCATGGTAAGAAAAAATTCAAAATTTAACTTTCTCCCTGGGAGAAGAAGTTGAGAAAGAAGTTTTACAAAATAACCTAATTCTACTAATCACTGGCTCATGATGCTCACCATCCCTAGTCGTGTGTTTATGTTGTTTCATTGTGGAGAGTGGCTGGGAAAAAGAAGGAGGATGAGAATGCAACTAGAAAATTCAATTCTAGTAAAAAAAAAAAAAAAAGGCTAGAGAGGGAGAAAGAAAAGAATGTGACAACATCAAGTAAAAAGAAGTCTCCCATCCCACTTTCACAATGCCAGAGTGAGCTTGCTGTGTCTTCTAATTCTGAATGGTATGTATGGATCTCTGTAAACCTAAATCAGCAAGCAAATTTAAAATGCCCCTTAGAATCAGGAAAGTAGGGCCAACAACAGCATGAGTGTTAATAAAGCAGGTTACAAAGTTAAGAAAAATTTAGTGAAAGAACTTCCTATTTCTTCATCCACCCTAAGTAAAAAAGGTAATCAGGAAGCAGAAACTTGGTGGGATGCAGGATAAAGAAAGGAAATTTATCATCTTCATGTACCAGCCACTGATTGAAAGTTGAATATTGAGAGTTTTGTTGATTAAATTTATTAATATAATCTGTACCAGTAGTACACATAACAAATGTGTTTAGAGAAAGAGCAGCATTTGATTTAGTGAGTTCTAGCATGCTAAATAAATACAATTCATAAAACTCCTAATCCTCCAGGCCAGCAACATGTACAAATGTTACAGGGACAACATTTATACACTTCAGGAAGATATACAGTAGCTATGCGTAAATTCTTTCTCTTGCACCATGGAAAACATCAGAACCACAAGAAATATCTTGTAATGAAAGCTTAAATGAAAGTTGTGCACCGGTTCTAAGCTATTAAACACCAAAATGGATGAAATGGTATATCGTCAGGGTCTCTACTATTCTCTCTCTCTGGAATTTTGCAAGGAGTTCATAGATCTCTCCCAGCCTCTTGGATTTCTAAACGTTGAGTAATAAAAAGTAGAAAGGGTATCCAATCATCTGTAACTATTTATTGAGCCTATACTGAGTGTTAGCATTATGCTAGATGTTTGAGGGGATATAAAAATAGCAAAACATTTGACTCTTGTTCTCAATGATTTTATAATCTAATATAAACTAATATGGAATATGAGGCCAGAAGTTATCACAAACATGGTAGCAACAAGTCAAAGATAGTTCATATTGTGTTTCTTCCATTCTCAGATACTGCTAATTATAATGCACATTGATTTCTCAGAAAACAAATTCTTAAGAAAAAAAAGCAACATTTTAAACATTCACAATAATTGTAAGAGTAATCTCAATTCCAAAAACATTACACTCTGAAAAGCGTGTACATCCTACAATCAGTGAATTATTATAACTAAGAAATATGTTACATAATGCAAGCTACCACTTTAGAGAAAAGAGAACTCAAAATGAGAATTACTATTTGCTTTTTAATATCTAGTTCACAGTTAGGATCGTCCATTTCACACACTTAGTATTCCCCAGAACTTTACTTATTTTTTTACATAAAACCCCAACTTCTCAAGTAGATTGTAGATTGTAAGCCTCCCAGGGCAGCAGTGTCTTAGGCTAGTGGTTCTCAAACTTTACTGCAAATGAGACTCCCCTGAGGAGATTTCAAGGCTGTATTTTGTAAATCATCCTGGGTGATTCCAGCATAAAGACCCTGCATTTAATACCATTTTTTCTATCACAAATCTCTAGCAGCATATTTTCTGAATAAAAGTTTTTGGTAAATGGTATTTTTTTTTGAGGAATTCCAGATAGAGTTTAATTATTCCATCTCTCATATTTGTTTTTTTTCCCTTCGAAGTTCCTAACTGAGAAAACTTCACACACAAGACAATAATCAAATGGGAAATAATTCACCTGTTTCTAAGAAGTAGAGCAAGTATCCCCTAGCCATTCATGAAAGACTCACAAATAAAAGCTAGATTGGAAATTTCAGCTTAAGCCTTGGAGACCATATGGCCCATGTTACGGTTTTCTTTTACTATGTAATAGGCCACCACAAAAATATAAAGGCTTAAAAAAAAATCTATCATTTGTTTCACTTACTCATGTGCGATTTGGGCAGAGCCCAGCAAGGACAGCCTGTCTCTTTCCACACAGCATTATCTGGGACAGAGAATCCACCTCCAACTTGGCGCAATCACATGAGTGGCAAGCTGGTGTTGGCTGTTGGCTGGCTGCTCAGCCAGCACAAATGTCCCAGGGACTTGGGTTCTCTTCCTATAGGCCTCTCCATGGGGGCTGCATCAGCTTCATTACAGCATAGCAGCTGGGTTTTAAGAATTAGTATTCTAAGAGACTGGGAGTTGTAGCTATCTCTTCAGGCATGAGCCTGGAAAATGATCATTTCCATCATGTTTTATTGGTCAAGCAATTGGACTCTAAGCAGTGAAATTAATCATTCCTCCACTCTGAGGAATGGTTCTCTAAAAGGTCATTGGAGGATGTGACCCACCAAGGAAGAAAGCTTTTTACTCCTATTTTCCTAGGAGTAAAAAGAATAACAAAGACAAAGTAGTGTCAAGGGAATCCTGAAGATGGTTCAGGCAAAGGGACAATCACACATTAAGAGACTGACAGCTGGGTACAAGATATGATAGAAGAAAGCATATGGAGTCCAGCGTAACTGGATCATAGGTAAATTAATCCCTCACTACTTTTGTGTCTGAGGGATGTGAAACTCAGATATGGTAGCATGAGAACGGCTGGAAATTGGGTGAAGACGAAGATTATTGCCTACCCATCAATTGCCTCATGCCCAAAATGATGGTCTTAGGAGAAGAAATTCAGGTAGAAGATAAGGAAGAAAGGAAGGGAGAGGACGAGAGGGAGAGAAAGGGAGGAAGGAAGGAAGGAAGGAAGAAGACTTTTAGGTAAGATAAACTTAAAGTCATAAACTTTAGAATAATCAAAAACATTTAAAAAATAAAAAAAATCCATGACTCCTAAGTCAAATTCAAAAAGGTAAAGAGTACTTAATTCTATAATTCACAGGATAACATGTCCACAGCCAATGTATTATGAAAATCTTGACTAATTACACTGCATTCAGGGTTCTACCTGTGATACAACAGAGTCATTTATCTCACACAAAATATAACTGACTTCAGTGACTTCCCATCACCCAGTTCTTATTATTTTTGTACTCTACTAAATTAGTCCATTTTTTCAACTTTTTCTTATTTATGACTATTAAGTATACTTCAAAATGCAACAACCCTCCACAATCAATCTGAAAGGACTGTTTTACCATCATTAATGTTGGTCATACTCTCAGATGCAAAAAAAAATTAAAATTGCTCTTGTTAGAGAACACACCACAAGGAAAGATAGCAGAGTACAGCTTTGGAAGTCGTGGGTGTCGGGACACAGCCCTTGAAGTCCAGTACCATCTGCTACCTACCAGAGGAAGCCTGGAGTTTACTTATGCTCCTAGAAGCTTTATTTTCTTCATTGGATATGGGGTATTAGTAATACCTGTCTTATCTAGTGTACCTGTTTTTCATTAAAAATAACAAAAATGATTTTTTAAATCATTTTGCTATGGTTATAACAACACAAATAGCTCATTTATATTTTGAAATTTAAATGAAAAAAAAAGGGAGTTTCTCTAGAGTTAATTTTGAAGCAGACATCTATAGTAGAGTTAGTACTTGAGACTAAGAGGCTGGATTTTGTAATCAGGTAAACTGGGCTCTGATGTGAGGCTTGCCATTCGTTATTTGTATGTCTTTGGGAAAATATTTTAATGTTTCTGATAATCTGTTTCTTACCTATAAAGTGGATATAATAGTGTCATGCATTGTGATGGTCAAATCACAAAATACATGTATTTTCTTAGGACTAGGGAGAGTAATAAGAACAGGGTAATGTTAAGAGAATCTTGAAGGTACCTGGGCACATGATAATTCCTTCATAGCTAGTAGCTAAGATTATTGTCAATAATTCATGTTATAACAGAAAATACATCTTTTTCTCTTCCTTCCAGCTCCCAATTAAATTTAAAGTGCATTTTAGTCATAACAGAAATAAGAAAGGGAAAACTGGAATATAACTTCTTAGATATGTGCATGTATGTATGTACACACACCCGCACAGGTAGAGGGAGAGAGAGACGTTCGGATTTGCTAGTCACTGGGGAGTCCAAATGAAAACTATAATGAGATACAACATAATCAAGAGAATGTCTAAAATGAGAAAGACAATGAAAAAAAAAGAAACAAAACCCACCACATGTCAGCAAGAATATGGAATGATCAGAACTGTCATCCACTCCATTGGGGAAGTAAATTGGTAGATATAGTTTGGGAAACTGGAAGTACACAAACCCTACGCATTCTCTGTCACCCAGAGATGTTGCTGCTAGGTATCCTCCCAAGAGGGATGCATCTGTGTACTCACCAAAAGACATGTACAGAGGTGTTCATAGAAGCACTATTCAATACAGGCCAAAACTGGGAAGCACACAAATGCCTATAAACTGTAAAACAGATACAGAAAATGTGGCATATGCCCCAAACAGGGAACTATTAAAAAAATGAGAATGAACTAACTACCACAACATATGGGTGAATTCCACAACTTAACGTTGAGGGAAGAAAAAAACTCAGAAACATATAGTATGATTTCATACTTATTAAGTCCAAAATAGGTTAAACTATTCTGTGGTATTATAAATCAGGATGAACCTAGTTCTTCAATCAATGGTTCTTCTTAAGTTCCAGCCCTCAAAGCCTCAGGCCATAGGGAAGCAGCTGAAGCAAAATACCAATTCCTGAAACTCTAGTTCAGAAAAAAAGCATAAGCAGATGTGCAAGGGAGAAGGTCAAGAAGTATTCATAAAGACTGCATTTGAGCAAAGAGAAATTCTGGTCAAGCTTCACACACTAAATGGGAGTTAGCTCAATCACCATGAGAATCATATAAACAGACTAGAGACAAAAAAGTAAAAAGAAGAGAGAAGAAGAAACGAAGAAATGAAAGGAAATAAGAGAGAGAGGGAGAAAGAAGGGGAGAAAGAGAAAAGGAAATGAAGGGAAAGGAACTGAAAGGAAGGGAAGAGATTTAGAAAGGAAAGGAAAATGCCAGGAGGGAGAGAGAGAAGGAAAAGAGGAACAGCAGGAAAAAGGGAAGACAAGAGGAAGCCAGCAGGGAATGAGGAAGAGCGAAAGGCACCAGGCTCCAAGCCCCAAATCACTCGCTGATGCCCAGACCTCTCCCTGAGATCCGATGTGGCACTTATGGATCCAAAGCCCCAGAAACTTAAGGACAAGTTATCTGCCTTCCCCCTTATCAGCAGTTGAATAAGAGCAAGATAACTACAATAAACACTTCATTCAGAAATGAACTTATATGTAGTAGGAGAAAGAGTGAGAGGTTCACAGCAGTCTCTGGTCCACGGCAATCCTGGAATCCTGCTGGGAGGAGGTTATGGCTAAGATTCTGCAAAGGGAAATGTGCCCTCATTAGTCAGGTTCTGCAGCCTCTGCACAGCTCACTGGGCCACTGTTATTTATGGATCTTGGTTCCGCACTCTAGAAGAGGCATCCCTTTCAACAAAACTTCTTTGTTACATCCGAAAAGGGAATTAAACATGTATTCTCTTTCTGGATCGATGGTGCTTTTGGCAGTCCAAAGGATTTAAGCTATTAAAATTTGGCAATCATCTATTTTTGCACCATCACTTAGCCTCAGCTGACTAATACAGAGACCTAAAATAACAGTGATCTAAACAGAAATGTACTTTCTCTCTCACAGATCAGTCCATAAACAGATGACTCAGAGATGATAACGTCTCCCACCACTGTTTACTTTTTTTTTTGGTCTCAAGCTGTTGCCCAGAGTAAAGTGCCATGGCATCATCATAGCTCACAGCAACCTCCAAATCTTGGGCTCAAGCAAACTTCTTGCCTCCATTTTTCTATTTTTGGTAGAGATGAGGTCTTGCTCTTGCTCAGGCTGGCCTTGAACTCTTGAGCCCAAGCAATCCACCCACCTTGGCCTCCCAGAGTGCTAGGATTGCAGGTGTGAGCCACCACATCTGGCCTGTCTACTCTTTTCCCTCATTTCTTCACAGGAGTTGATCCTAAGAGCAAGTCCCAGTAAACTTTCTGTGTATAAATCACTGTCTTAAAATTCCAAGGAATCTTACAAAAAGACTGCAGCCTGGTTTGCCTTCAATGGTCACCAACCTGGAATGTTTTCATTCTTCTGTTCCCCCTATGTTTCCTTCAGCTAGGGCAGTTCCTGCAGAGGGACTCAGCCATGACCGTCTGAAGGCAACGCTTTTAGTTGGAGGGATTCTTAAGAGAGGACATGAGCAGTGCATCACAACATCCTCCACAAAGTGGACATAAACACAGCTAAGTCATCTAATTGACGAGATCAGTTTAGACCAGTAGTTCTCAACCTTCCTAATGCCACAACCCTTTAATACAGTTCCTCATGTTGTGGTGACCCCCAACCATAAAATTATTTCCGTTGCTACTTCACAACTGTAATTTTGCTACTATTCTGAATCATAAATATCTGATACGTAGAGCGTATTCTCATTGTGACAAAAGGGTCACGACCCACAGGTTGAGAACCACTGATTTAGATGGTGAAAAGTTACAGAGTAATAGTAACAAACAAGGATTGAGAAAATCCTTCAATATGTCTCCTATTGTCTGCAGAATAAAGTTGTAACTCCTGGCCTCATAGCCAAGGCTCTTCAGAGTCCAGCATCACCCTGACTTTCCAGCCTTACTTCCCTTGATTCTATTTCATACACTCTAGAGATGAAAATAAATAATCTGGTAAATTATTCAAAGGTGATAAGCTATTAAGAATGTCACACCCCAGATTCAGTGTGTATATTTCTTATTGAAACCATAATAACAGTAAATAATAGATTCGTGAAAGCATTGGTGCATTATAATTATTTCTGCATATAATGCCCTTAAGGGTCTGAAGAAAGAATTTGGATGGTTCTCTGCTCCAGACTCAGCAGGATAATGATCCATACTCAGCCTTTGAGAAGGACGAACTGCTTCATACCTCTATAGCACTGATTTTCAAAAGAGCCTGATCTTTGCGCCCTAGGAGATATTCGCTAATGCTTGGAGACAATTTTGGTTGTCATAAATCAGGAAAGGGGATCACCTAGGAGATGCCCATCTAAGGGGTAGAAGTCAGAGATACTGAGAAACATCCTGCAATGCTGTGGAAATCCCCCTTCACCCCAATAAAGAATTAGCTAGCTCAGAATGTCAATAGTGCCATTGTTGATAAGTCCTGTGCCATACTGAAGTCTACGCAGTCAAGAAATGGCCCGAAAGAAATACAAGGATAGACACTTAGACAAAACAGTTCTCATGACTAAAGGAAATGGGGGCACACTGTTGGCAAAGAGCTCAGGAGACTAAAAGGGCAGGACTGCACCTACCTCCTTTTCAGCAGGTCCCCACCCTACCCACGCCTTCCCCAGTTGGCTCTCCAGATCCTAGAGGGAAGGAGCACGAAAGCCAGATGGCTTCTCCTCTCTCCCTCTGCTTGTCCACTCCTCTCTGAATGCATCGACTCAACACAGATAATCCTCATCACCATGACTATTTTCAGCTTAGGACAGATAATTCCTGACTGCACAGGGCATTTTTACTAGGGGAATAAAAAAAAAAAAAAAGACAAAGAAATTTTTTAAAACTTGAAAAAATCCTCAAATTTTAAGTCCTTGGCAGTGAGTGGTTTAATTCCGTGTCAGGAAGCCTGGGCTTGGCCTGAAGGGAAAACGCAGGAGAGCGTGCCACCAAAATAACTAGGTCAATTTTCAGCTGCTTCTTGGAAGGCTTTCTGCTTCTTCTCTCCTCTCCCTGCTGGGCCCTCAGCCTGTCTGTGCCAGCCACCTTCATTTCAAATAACTCGCTCTCTCAGCCTACATCTCCAAGTCCAAAGGCCCCTGGGATTAAACAAATTGCCTACCCTCCTTGAATCAAAGCTCTGCCCACTCAGTATGAGCATCTGGAATGGGTGAGACCCACAGTATTTGAATCCTAGACCACCTGGTGGAGAATGAAATTTACACAGTGCCTGCTGGCACTTTGGCTTCATCCCTTGGCTCCGTCAGAGCACACCATTGGACCCTAGGAACTGCTAAGCTTCACAATGTAACTAGAGACAGTGTAAGCCAGTGGAAAAAAACATGATTTATCAGGCTCATATAAAATCAAACAATAAAACCCCAAATAAACCCAAGGTATCAGAGCTGAGGAATCCAAAGCCTTAAGAAAAAAACACATGTTGGAAAAGATTCTTTCCAACCAAATCTGCTCAGACCATAACACTCAAAATTTGGATAAAAATGTGATGTGAAAAAAGTTGTCTACTATAGCACTCAGAGATCTTTGACTATTTGTTTACACATTTCTTTCCACCTCTAAACACCAACTTATTCAAAGGATAGAACATACTTTGTTCATCTTGCATACCCAAGATACTGTAGAAAGTTTCAAACATAGTAGGTGCTTAATGAATTAATTAGTTCTTTAACCGTTTCTTTCATGCCTTCTTTTTCCCAAGACTACCCTTAAACATTCTTCCAAAGGCAGCATTCTCCTGTGGGTAAGCACTCCCTGACTCTATGGCCTTACCTGACCTAACTGACACTCAATGCATATTTAAAATGTAAATTTTAAATGTTTTACCAACAAAAAAAGCAAGTGTGTGACCCAATGGATTTCTTCCTTAGCCTTATTTAATCATTCCACCTTGTAAACTTATATGGAAACAGCACATGGCACCACATAAATAGACGCAATTATTATTAATTAAGAATAAAGAGTGTTTTTAAGAGTTTCTCACTTGTGAACTACTTGTTTTACATCAACCAGCTGGCTGCCTCTCAGACAATCGGTTGGCTAGTATCATAAACCATGTCGAGTTTTTGTCCTATTAAATTTTAAAAATCCACCATCACTTTTAACTGTGCCTTCTGAATATAATCTCTGCCCTTATTATCTCCTCATCAGTGGATATTGCAAGCTGTTGAATCCAATTCTTTCTACCATGGTAGTGTTTTACATATGGCAGATGCTTATAAACACTTGAACAAATCCTAACTTCATTAAAGAGACAACTCTCTCTCAACATTATATGTGTAGAAGGGAGTTAATTAAGTGTATCTTTATATTCCATTTACATATCAAACAAGAACATAATTCCCACATAAACTTTTCCCAAGGAAAAATAAAATAAATAAAAATAAAGGATAATTGGATAAATCATATTGATAATCATAACCCTACCCCAACCACAACCTCCAAAAAAAGGTATCTCTAGATTGTAGTAAAATAAATATTTATGCCTAAAGAATTCAGGTATAAATTTCTTATAATAGGACAACATATGTCTTATAATAGGACAACAAGTGAAAAAAAAATTCTAACTTCACCTATAGTCTTTCCATGCTTGGAAGTACAAACTTGACAAGACTTAAGAAAGTATTTCCTAAGCTCTAGAGTATAAAGGGATAGCATGAATGCAAGACATCAAGATACCCCAGTGGCTAAAAGATTAAAGAACAAAATCAGTACAGAAGGAATAGTAAATAGGGAGAGAGACCAAATGCAGTGTCAAGCTGAGAAACCAAGAGCAACATGAGTTGTGTCTGAGAAATGGGAGAGTTAGGAGAATACTCTCTCATGCTACAAACACGTGGACAGTGACCAACTTCTGCTCTTATCTTAGGACACTCCAACTGTAATGTAGTAGACTACTAAGACTTGGGCAACAATCCTTCTGAAGTAAACATAAAATTCTCAGAATTTCTTTGAAAATTGCTGCTATAGGCTCGGCGCCTATGGCTCAACCGGCTAAGGCGCCAGCCATGTACACCTAAGGTGGCGGGTTCGAATCCCCAGCCCGGACCCGCCAAACAACGACGGCTGCAACCAAAAAATAGCCAGGCGTTGTGGCGGGCGCCTGTGGTCCCAGCTACTTGGGAGGCGGAGGCAGGAGACTCGCTTGAGCCCAAGAGTTGGAGGTTGCTGTGAGCTGTAATGCCACGGCACTCTACCCAGGGGGACAGCTTGAGGCTCTGTCTCAAAAAAAAAAAAAAAAAAAAAAAAAAAGAAAATTGCTGCTATAACCCCACAGTGAAAGCTTTGAATTTCTTTGAAAATTGCTGCTAGAAGCCCACAGAGAAAGCTTTAAGAGCTAATTTTTTAAAGGTATATAATTATAGGGAGAAAACTTTTAGAAATGATAAAAGCATCATACTCCTCAAGACAATTAGATAGATTTGATCTATCAAATGGAATTTTTTAATGACTACATGGTGCTATGAAATAAAAAGAAGAAATAGAACCAACATTTATTGATCTGTAAATCATCTCACACGATTAATATTCACATCATAACTTTGCATTATGCCCTGGTTTTGTAGTGGCAAGTATATCAGCAGGAAAGTATGTGCCAGCCATTTTCTGAACATTTTATGAAATGAAAATATTTAATCTTCCTGAGGTTAATGTTACCTTTCCTAGTTCATAGCTAAAAAAATAAGTAAAATGACCCAGGGAAATTAAAAATTTTCTCAAATTGTATATAGTATGTTAGTGTAAATGGCCACAGAAGATTTGAACTCTGATTCATCTAATTCCAAAGTCTTATTTATTTATTTATTTATTTATTCATTTATTGTAGAGACAGTCTCTTTTTCTCACCCTTGGTAAAGTGCCACGGTGTCACACAGCTCACGGTAACCTCCCACTCCTGGGCTTAGGGGATTCTCTTGCCTTAGCCTCCTGAGTAGCTGGGACAATAGGCACCCGCCACAATGACCGGCTATTTGTTGTTGTTGTTGTTGTTGTTGTTGCAGTTTGGCCAGGGGCTGGGTTTGAACCCCCTACCCTCGATATATAGGGCCAGCGCCCTACCCACTGACCCACGGGTGCTGTCCCAGTCCAAACTCTTACATCTAATACTGATTTTAAAACAAAGAATAGGTTCCAGACTTTAAAGTATCAAAAACATTTTGGGGATCAGCATAAGATGGTCACCTTTCAATTTTTCCAAGAAAGGACATTATACACAAAAACACACACTTATCTGTCACCATTTCCTAAAAGACAAGACATTTTAACATTAAAATGGTGACTAAATTAAGCTATATAAATAATTTATTATATAACACTAATTACATTGCAACGAATGGCAAAATTTGAATAAGATGATGAAAATGTTAGTGTGATTAGCAAGAAGAGAACAAGTGATCCCATCTCAGGGTGGGCAAGGGACTTGAAGAGAAATTTCTCTAAAGAAGATAGGCGCATGGCCTACAGATATATGAAAAAATGTTCACCATCCTCAATCATCAGAGAAATGCAAATCAAAACTACTTTGAGATATCATCTAACACCAGTAAGATTAGCCCATATCACAGAATCCCAAAACCAGAGATGGCATAGATGTGGAGAAAAGGGAACACTTCTACACTGCTGGTGGGAATGCAAACTAATACATTCCTTTTGGAAAGATGTCTGGAGAACACTTAGAGAACTAAAAATAGACCTGCCATTTGATCCTGCAATTCCTTTATTAGGTATATATCCAGAAGACCAAAAACCACATTACAACAAAAATTTGTAACATAATGTTTATTGCAGCCCAATTCATAATTGCCAGGTCATGGAAGAAACCCAAGTGCCCATGGATCCACAAATGGATCAATAAATTGTGGTATATGTACACCATAGAATACTATGAAGCCATAAAGAAAGATGGAGACTTTACCTCCTTCATGTTTACATGGGTGGAGCTGAAAAATGTTCTTCTTAGCAAAGTATCTCAAGAATGGAAGAAAAAGTACCCAATGTACTCAGCCCTATTATGAAACTAATTTATAGCTTTCATATGAAAGCTATAACCTAATTATAGCCTAAGAATATGGAGAGGGGGGAGGGAAATGGAGGGGAGTGGATGGGTGGAGGGAGGGTGATTGGAGGGATCACCTCTATGGTTTATCTTTCAAGGGTACAAGTAGAATATAAACTTCTTAACACAATAACTAAGAAAATGACATAAAGGCTACATTAACCAGTTTGATGAAAATATTTCAAATTGTATATGAAAACACCACACTGTACCCCATGATTGCATTAATGTACCCAGCTAACATGAAAGAAAGAAAGAAAGAAAGAAAGAAAGAAAGAAAGAAAGAAAGAAAAGAAAAGAAAAGAAAGAAAAGAAAGAAAGAAAGAAAATGTTAGTGTGGCACTGAACTTCCAGGGATGTCCACTTGGGAACTGCTACAAAATGCTATATAGCCCCTTCATTGTATGATGGCAACAAAGTCCCTCTGACTGGGACAAGTTGGATCTGCCATTGCATACCTAAAAGTTGCCAGTGTTAACAGTAACAACAGTTTTCCTGTGTCAACTTTCAGCTGTCGACATGTTTGTAGATTCCAGGCTTGTAGATTCTTTCCTCCCTGGATTAAAACTGTACAAGATTGTTTTTCTATGTCACTTAGTTCAATATTTTGGGTCTGGATAAATACGAATAAGGATATGTTTTCAATTATTTTTCTAGGATCATAATGGAATCATTCAACTTGCCTAAACGAGCCTTTTGAGCTCATCTTTCCATTTATGTTGCTTTCTTCTCTTCTAGCATTCATCTAATGAACACAAATTATCCATATGTCAAATCTTGCTTCTCTGTCTTCTGTTCTTATTATCTTCTTTCTCTTCATTTTTATCAATTTTTCTTTTAATTCTATATTCGAGAAAAGAGTGTCTTCATTGATCTGATTTTCTAGAATGCTAAATTATCACTTTTTGTGCCTTCCATGTAGACTTTAATTCTACCATTTAATTTGGGTTTTTTTTGTTTTTTTTTTTTTTTTTTTTTTTTTTTTTTTTT
>NW_003852397.1:42881122-42921123 GCF_000181295.1 Otolemur garnettii | reverse complement strand
TTTAATTTCTCCGTCATAGATGAAACTCAGTTTAGCTGGATACAGGATCCTGGGTTGAAAGTTATTTTGTTTTAGGAGATTAAAAGTTGATGACCATCCTCTTCTCGCCTGAAAGCTACCATTTAATTTGTAATGTACTTGAAATCTATTCATTTTCCTTTCAATTTCTCTTTCTTGTCTTTTTATAAGCACTTTTTGCCTCCTTATAAGTTTCAGCTGCTGTTCCATAGAGACCACATCTCTCTACATACTTCTCAGAATATAAATTTCTTCATAGTTTATTCAATATCTCACAGTAGATAATTTTTAGAGAGATTTTGAGTCAGTTCCCATCATTTATTCTATGACATTTTCCCGTTAGCTCTATGTTGGTTGTCAGCTTGATTCTTCCTCTTTCATTGTCCTTAATGAGGCCATATTGCTTGTTCTGGGCCCAGGTCTCTATCCATTAAAGTAGTGGCCAAATTTCAATCCATTTGCAAGCTTCTTGCTACCATTTACCTGGAGCAGCATGCTCCTCTCTACTGGGGTACTGTTCCCTTTTACACCATCTTCCTCGTTCTATGAATCAACAAAGAGTTACCATCTACAGAATATACTGTTCTTTCAACTTTCTATCTTTAGCCCCTTCTTCCTGGAGACCATATCTCCCAGAATGCCACCCACCACTAATAGATACACTGATCTTTCTTGTCAATAGTTTCCAAGAATGGCTTTCTCTGACCTTGCAAATAAAGTTAGTGATTAAAGTACTGAAAGAATGATCTGGCTGCCTCAAAATCAGCACTTAAGCTGATAACGAAATTTTAGGGATATCAGAATCACCTACTGGTGATTTTGGATCCCATTCCCAGAGTTTCTGATTCAGTTCTGAGGGGAGGCTCAATCATTTTCATTTCCAACAGTCCCCATGTGATGCTGATTCTGCTGGTCTAGGACCACACATTAAGACCCACTGCAGTAGAAGGATGTCCTGTTGTCTGATTGGTAAGTTCCCCATGAGTCAAAATAGACAATGGGGAGAGTGAAGAATATCTTTTTTCCCAGGTGGGATTCATATCATGAAGCCAAACTTGAGCAGATTTTCTCTGGGCAGAGAAAATTAAAAACTTCTAGCATCAATTTGCTGGTTTTGACTTTTAGGAGTGGTCAGTTTCATGAGAGTGTATGCTTTAAAGCTGCTAGCTAGATACCATTTTAAACCAGAAGTTTGTAAACATCATTTTTTAAAATAACATTATATTCCTTCAGATGGATATTCCATAATTGCTTCATCATTCTCCTAATGTTATACTCTCAGGCTATTATCAATTTTTCAGTATTAATAGTTACAGCCACACTGAATACTTTTATAAATGAAGTTACTTCTGCATTTTAGATTGTTTTCCTAGATAGATTATAAAAAGAATAATTACATGACTACTTTTATGGCTACAGATACAATAATTGCCAAATTGATTCCTCAGGAGTACACCACAGCAATCAACATGGGGGGGGATGCTATTTTGTTAATTTAATATGGGAAAAGGAATAAAGGAATTGAAGCTCATTATTATTTTAGTTTGCTTTTCTTTAGTTTTTCTTGCCAAGGAATGTGTCTCCTGCCACCCTGCATAATCAAATCTTTTCTGGAACCAGGCACATACCCAAACTAGTATAGCAGAGGGGTCTATGGTGAAATCCCAGTAGGAAAAAGGGTCAGCACTTCTTTCATCATAATAATATACGAAACATATAAACAGGTCACTACGGTAGTTTTGAGACAGGCTACGTTGTGGTCCATCATTTCACTTCTAAGAAACATAATCGACAGTATTCTTTCTGATTCACCTGTTCAAATTTTAACTTGCTTAGCTTATTCATGTTGCTGAGACAGCTTCATTTGTTTCCATCCATGTGGATTTTCTGTTTCTTGATTTTTGTGTATCTCAAAACTTTCCTAATGACCCACATATTAGTCATAAGCTAGCTTGGGCCATGTGAAAGGCCTTTTTTATATTCCTTCTTAAGTACAGGTTGTGCTAAAGGCCTGATTCTCACTACCCACCTCCAATCCACCCCCAGTATCTAAAGCCCTGTGATGCCTACAGTAGCAGAACTAAATCTAGAATAATGACCAAAACTGTCAGCGGAGGCGAGGCACAATGAAAGGTAAGTCCTGGGATAAGAAATATAGTAGGGGAGAAAAGAGGAAGGAAGCAAAATGATACTAAAAGACCTAAAGAAAGAATTGAAAGCCGGAAGTGGAAAGATCCTTAGTTGACTTGCAAAAGGTGGACGAGCGGAGAGCTACAGTAACAGTGGGGAAGTCCAAACCCACACCACTCTTGGAAAGAGCCAGGGAGTGGGGATGAATGGGTTGGAGACTCTATTTTTCAATCCTTCGTTCCCAAAACACACCAGCTACCTCACTGGATGCTGTAACACTGGGTTTCTCAACCCTGGCTGCAATTAGAATCATCCAAGAAATTTTAAAGGGAAGCTGATATCCATCACCACAATTGAGCATTGTTATTATTTAGAAATTCCCCGGGTAATTTTAATGTGAACTCATGGTTTAGAACTAGTAGTGAGAAGTTTGGGAAGAATTATTGAATTCCAAAGTTTGATTATACCTCTGTGTAAGTGTCTGACCAGTGAATGCAAAGAGCACTTAAGAATGAACTGTACCTGCCTTCCACAACAAAGAGTGTAAGGTCGGATTTATCCATAAGGCATCCCTTAGTCAGTTGGGTTTATATCTATAAATCAGGATCGCCGCTGCTTACTGTCTGAGTCCACCCGCTCAGAGCTGATTGCCGGTCATTTGTAAAGTGTTGTGAAGTGTGGATTATGGACAGTTCTAAGTACAATATCATTATCTCTGTTGTTCTACCACAGTCTGGAGTGTGCATTTAATGGTCTGTAAACAGAGCAGCTGAAACGTAAATGCTGACTTAGAGAAGCCAAATCTCTTTTGTTTTCCTCATCTCAACACTTTGTACTTGCACGTCTATAATGACAGCAAAGCTTATAAAGATGAATTTGAAATTAGATGTTGTACTAATAAAGCTCATTTGACATTTAAAATTTTAAATGACTGAGGTGGCAGAATGCTGAAATAGCTCTCTAAAGGACCTTAAAAATGTAGTAATACTATCAAAGGACATGCATAGAGGATATATAAATAACTTCTTCCATAAGAAAAAAGAAACAAGCCAATAGAAAAGGACAGTGCAATGTTTTGTACTTCACAGAAAAGTTTACCCAAATGACATACAAATAGATACTCAACTTCACTAGTCAGCAAGAAAATGGAAATTCAATGACATCTGTACACATCAAGAAGAATGAGTAAAATAAAATACACAGACAATACAAAGTTCTGGCAACAGGACTGTCACACACTGTGAGTAAGTCTATAAAATGGTATAACAACCTGGGAAAACTTTTGGAAAGCTGAACATATATACCCTTTATGATCCACCAATATTGACATAGTAATATGTAATCCCCATAGCCCAACAATTCCACTTCTAGGGATTTCCCCAACAGAAATTTTCTCTAAACATAAACAAGAATGTTCATAGCAGTCAAAATGTGAAAAAACAACCTAAATATCCATCAAGGGTGGGTCAGATGAATGCATTATGGATACTTAAACAACGAGATACTATCAATGATGATAAAGACCTACTGGGCAGTGCCTGTGGCTCAGTGGATAGGGCGCCAGCCCCATATACCAAGGGTGGTGGGTTCAAACCCAGCCCCAGCCAAAAACTGCAAGAAAAAAAAAAAAGATAAAGACCTACCTACAAAGTACACATAACAGCATAGATAAATCTTACAAACAGAATAATGAGTAGAAGAAACCAGGAACATATATTATACACTGTATGATTTTAGTTATATAAAGTTTGAAAATAGGCAAAACTAGTTTAGTGGTATAATTCTGTCAGGATAGTACTTGCCCTTGGGAAATAAATAAGGGATGGTACCTGGGAGGGTGAAAATGGGATTCCTGAGGTTCAGCAATATTCTACACTTCTTGACATGAAGGTGGTTACATGAACGGGCTCATTTGTGTTAAGGAGGCTCTATAGTAATGATTACTATATTAAGGATATATTATTCTGTGACACAAAGTTCATTTTTAAAAGTGTAGTATAATTTAATTGTGAATACTTTTATAAAAAGCCAATCTATTTATAGTTTGGGGAATAGGGAGGGAAGATAATTATCTTGATAAGTTAAACACTGTCTCAAAGGTCTTGAATCTGAAGTCCTTATTATATTCTTTAACAAAAACTTGTTAATAACAAAAATCACTGTATATAGACAACCCCATAAAGTAGGTACTAGTGTGGCACTTATGTCAGAGATGAGAAACCAAGTGCTGGATAGATAAAATAACTTGCCAAAGTCAGTGCATAGTAGATACAAGTTTCAATTCCAGGACATCTAGCTTGGATGACTGAGTCAAGGACATTACTTAAATCACATTACCAGTAGTCACCAAATGCTTTGATGAGAGCCTTCCGATGCTCGTAAAAGTTATTGAGGTCTTTAAAGAGCTTTTTGTTTATGTAGATTATTCATCAATATTTACAATGTTAGTACTAACATTAAAACAGAAAAAGTTTAAATCTAAGAATCTACAACACTTAAAGAAATATCATATTTCATGTAGCATGCATGAGATAAGGATAGTGAAAAAGTTAAATAGTATCCTTATTTTCTGAAAAGAGTTTTGACCTCTTATATTCTAGGAGAGGGTCCACACATTGAAAATGACCATAGATACTCTGCTGCCTTTCTGTTCATTAGAAGAAAGTGAACATTTAATGGTCAGAAAGACAGCACGTGCTATTTATGACATCACAACTTAGGCATCACAGTGTAAAAGAAAACCCAGACTTTTAGGAATACAGGACAGAATCAGAAAATATGTATTTGAATTCTAACACCATGATTTTCTCCCAGGCTACTGTTGGGAAAACTATTTTATCCTTCTGAGACTTTGCCCTTCAACTGAGCAATGAGAAGAGAGAGCAACATCTTAGTTCCTACAGCAGTTAGATGACTTACAAATTAAGCGAAAACGCCCACCGCAGTGTCCAACACACAACAGGAGTTCCATAAACATCTATGGAATTTCTTTGTGGAATGAACAAAGAAAAATAAAACTGTAAGGAAGTGCCTTAATCTACTTTTCTTGGCAGTTCACCAACGTTAAATGATTCAAATCTATCTGAGTGCAATCTTTTCAACTTTTGTGCCTGGCCTTATGTTCCCTGGAAGATGATGGCTCCAAAAAATTAATCTTTGGGTTCTTTCACCTTTGCTGAAGTTCATCTAACACTAGAAAAGTTAAGTTGTCACATCAACTTTAGGAACCCGAGGTGTCCCAAGTATATCAAGGACTATAATGGAATTTTCTAAACAAATCTACTTCACTTTATTTTTTTAAGACATAACTACATATTTTAAGCATAATCATAAAGATACATGTAGAAGATAAGGGGTAATGTACGGTATCATGAAACCAGAGACTTGTGAAAAAGTCTTGGAAATCATATATTTAAATGAAGGGGTCATTAATTTTTTTCTATAAAGTGTAATAAAACTTTTAGGCCTTGTGGGTCACATTGTCTGTAACTCGGCCACAGTGCCAAGGTAACCGCAGACAACATGTAAATGAATGGACATAGCTGTGTTCTAATCAAACTTTTATTTATAATACTCTGTGGTGGACCACATTTGGCCTAGGGACCCTTGTTTTTTGCCCCCCTGATTTAGATAATAAAGCCAAAAGTTAAATGATTTTTTAAAAAAATAGTGATCTACGTCTGTCTACTCTTTCAGGCTTGTTTTAAAATAGCCTATGAAAATAACCAGATGATTAAATCTAAACCAACTTGGGGCTCGAATGTTGGGGGAGGGCCTTCCTTGTATCCCTGGGCTAATTAAGGACTTGTTTCTCTTTCACCGAAACTCATGACAGCTCCACAACTCTCAGGCACTATATTTCTATTCATTTTCTAGTTTTATCACAGCTGTGCCATTCCTGTCAGCAAAACTTGGGGGCTGTCAGCATTTTCATTATAATGCCAGCATCTCAGGAGGTTATAAATCTGCCTAAGATAGCTTGAGCTAAAACTTAGCATAACGACTTCTAGACCAAAGATGAGCAAGCTGGCTCAACAAAATTAAATTCCTATGGAAAGGTAGGCCAAAAAGTTACCTTTTTCAAATTAAGAACAACTTTTTGGTTGTGAAGATTCTTTCACAATTCGATTTAACAAACATTTTTTTTGAGTTCCTACTATAGATATTACCATAGTTATTTCATCTGCCCCACTTTACCTCCCTCTGAAATGGCATCTCTTCCAATTCATGTCAGCCTCTAGCTGTCAATGACGGAGTCTTATCGTGCCTTCCTTCAGGGTGGCCCACGTGATGCAGCCATCCAAATGGAATTATCTCACCTCCCTAGGCTCAGAATAGGCCCAGGATAGTTTGGAATTGTTTCCTTTTTCAGGGTTGTTTTGGCTACTGGGAACAAGAGAATCTCTCTTCTTCTGTGCTATTCTAAGGTGAAAACATAAGCCTAGAGCTTCTGTGTATCATGAATTTGAGGGATCCATGAGGCATCTTGTTGGTAATATTCAGTAGGCAGTTGGATTTATAAGATTTACAATCCAAGAAGAGTTTAAGGATGCAGCAATGAATTTGGAAGTCATTTGGTGTGCTTCAAAGAACAGCTTGGAGCAATGTCTGGGATCATGAATTCCTCTGGAACATTTTAAGGATAAGAATACAATTAGAAAGTAAAAGCATTCAACAATTATTTAACAAATATACTGTGCTTCCACAATGCACTTAACTCTAGGCTGGGTACTAGGAATATAAACATGATACACAGTGATGGATAGTACTGATAAGGAGGCACAAATTCAAAGCACTTTTCCGCTGAGATCTCCTGTTCCCTTAAAATGTAAGTGGTATGATGTTTAATTCCTATATCATGACCCTGTCCAAAGCCCTCATAAAAATTTCTGTGGCATTCCGGGAGCTAATGTTTTTTAGTCACCTCTCTCTCCAGGTTTCTGCTTCTCCATATGTTATTTCCATTTCTTACTGCAGCATCATGGATTGGAAACACATTTATGAACCTCAAGATCACATACTGCTTATTCATTTGGTGTGTGTTTGTAGTCTATTAATTGACTTTGCATTTGTACATTTCTTCAACTATGCAATGAACTTTTCGTAAACAGAAATTCTATCACTAGATCTCACACTATTTAATAACAATACCAATAAGGCCTCATTCCAGTCATTGTCCCTACACTGCACTTGAGATAACTCACCCTTCTTTCTTTGTTGCATGTCACTGGGAAGCATCCTGTGCCAAACACCAACCCCAAGAAAACAACTATAGAATTCTCTGTTGTGATATGGCCAATATAAAAGTCAGAAAAGATTGTGTCAATTCACTAATTGACACAGGGAAAACTGCTATGACAAAAAGGCCCAAAAATGTAAGTGGTACAAGCCAAATTGCCATTTAAATTTTGTTTACAAAACAGTCCAAGTCAGATCTTCTTGATCAGTTGTAACTCTCTTCCATGTGGTGATTCAGGGACCAAGATTCCTTCCATATTGTAGGTCTGGAATACCTTAGGACTTCAATAACCTCTATATCCAATCGCCATAAAGAAAAATACTATGGAGGAGGCACACATAAACTTTCTCAAAAGCCCTGATCCAGAGGTGGCTTATATCACATACATTAGTCCCATAGATGCGCTTGCCATGGACACAGTGGGAAATACAATCCACTCATATGTTCTGCCAAAATCCAATCATGGTATAAAAGAGAATGAACATCCAGGGAACTTTGCCATTCTCAGTTGTTTAAGACCATCCCGGCAGATAAAATAAGAGGCTCGGTTTATCCTTTTCTATATCCTTCTTATCTATTACTCAACCCTTTCTCTTGTGCTGTCAGCTATTTCCTTCTATATAACCTCCTCCCAAATGCACTATAATTCCATCCTCTTTCTTGTGGTTACAAGAAGGTAAAAATTAAATAAACCTCCATTGTGATGAGGCTGTATTTCTAAGCATTTTGCAAGCCAGTCATGAATGTCTAATTTATTCATTGCCTCTACAAACAGAATGCAACCTTCACAATACTCCCAACCTCACAAAATCACACCTGGAAACTCTCACAAGACAACTTTTCCAAATATGTTGTTTATCCTTATGATTTTTCCCTTTTTCAGCAAACTTCTCCCTTGAATAGAATTGCCAACCTCATATACGATTCTACATCCTCGGTATCTAGCATTAAGGATGACACTTTTATTAAACAAATTGCCTCCGATGTTCCTAGTTAACCTAATTTGAAAAAATATTGTGCATACATTTGGTCAACAAATATTTATCAAAATCTACTATGTGCTCAGCAATGTGAAAGATACTGGGGACAAGGATGAAGAGAATATAGTTAGAGATCAGCAAGGATTTATAGTCTAGTGTAAGAGACAGGTTATAAACAGGTATTTATAGAGCCCACTGCGCTAATGGAGCTCTGAATAATGTTTTGTAGGACAAGAAAAAAAAAGAAGCATTGAACAGTGCTGGAAGATGTCAGGGAAATATTATTCACCAGCATTTATTGAGTCCATCTGTGAAGGCTACAAAAGAAATAAAATGTTCTGTCCTTGTCCTTGATAAGCATATCATCTCTAACCATAGAGCGATAATGTTCTCAACAAGGCTGTGTAGAGTGTTGCAGCTCTAGGTGAGACAATGTTAATAATACCAAAGATGAGTTAAGCCTCCTGGAGGAGGCTTAAGTTAGACCTTGAAAATTTGTTTTGATTAGGATGGGACTTGGATATGGATCTGGCTTTGTTGACAAAGGAAAGAAATAGAGTGAGCTAGCCATTGTATATCTGAAACATACACACAAACAAATAAATTAATCTTCCTGGAGTGAAAAGAATTAGCAAAAAATAATGGAAGAGAGTGTAGGAGAGGCCGGATGGAGTCAAAGTTTATGAGTTGAGCAGGTGAGATAACATTTAGCATGTATAAATTAAGAGACTACTGAAGTCATGTGAGTGGAGAGACATTTGATAGTAGTGTTCAAAGAGATTCTCATACTTGCAGTGACCTAGTCCACTCAATAAACACTTATAAATTTTTATTTACATAAAAAATAAGTTATATAAAAATATAGGAATATAGTATGTTCTTCACTTTCAAGGGCTAAGAAGCATTGGTGTTGCTGGGTCGTTCTGTATTAAATAGTAGGATTTTGATGTTCTGGGTTCCAGAAGTAGTCAAGACGTAAATGAAAATCAGTCAGAAACATTCTAGGAATGGTTCAAATATCTTCAACTTTATGATGCTATTTTCTAAATTCTTTAATGAGATTTCTTCAAATGGAAATCCATTAAAGTCCCCCTTAAATCATCATATCTCATGTTTTCCTTTACTGTACTGAAATGAATAAACTAGTTAACTTTCTTTCATGGAAATTTGATTGGGTTTTATTTTGTTTCTAAAGCTGTGCTGGTTTTATTGCAAATCTGATCATCTTCTTGGTAGATGAAAATTGATATCTCTCCTCTTTGACTTTCCCTGCCAGACGTGAATGACAAGTTGCTGTCTCCAGTCATAACAAAGCCTGGTTATCCTCCATTCTCTAAATGGTCCCTTCTGATTCTGCTGTCAGTCCTCAACCACCGTTTTTAGTCTTATTTCCTTCTACATTAACCTTGAAATAACTGATTCTTAATTTGGGCTTCCAAGAAATGATTCAGGGAGTCTGTGAAACCCATGGAAGTGATGGAAGCATACACAGAACTTTCATTTGATCTACAAATGTGTAAAATTACAGAAGATCTATTTAAAAATCAGATTTTTCTTCTTTAAAAGCAAAACTTCACATACAGACAAGGACCCCAGAAAATCCCTATAAGCCACCATGTTTTCTTGGTCTTACTATTTAAAGAAATTCATCTTGAAATGACAATAGTGGTAAACCAAGTAACGTGAACAAACAAAGATTCCTCATGTAATAAAAACAACAAGACAAATGCAATGAAGAATGGCAAATAATAGAGTAACAGGAAGAAAATGAATGATACTGAGACAAGTAGTAAAATCAATTCTCATACCCCATCTTAATGGAGCAGCTGCTACTGAGAGCTGGCTTATCACAAGAATATTCAGCATTTCCAGATTTTTCTCATTTTTCAAAATATGGTATAATTCAGATTTTCATGTGCTATCTCTCAATTTTTTGATTTTGGCAACCACAGCAGAAACAGCAATGTTGCTGCCTGGTAGTCATTCCTGAACCCTTTAATCATCACTCACCTCCTATTGCAAAGGCTGAAAATTCTACTTACTCACTTTCCTAGATTTCCTGTTTCCAGGAATGGCCATATGACATGTTTTTGGTCTTTTAGATTTAAAAAAAAAATAGTTTTCTGGGAAGATTATAAAGAAAGGTATTCTAGGAAGATTTTTCCCTCTTCCCTGATAGGAGAAGAGGCAAGCAAGACCATATTTGCTATTCTAGCTCTCAGCCCACTTTTGCCCTTATGTTGTATGATGCCTGGAGGTGTGGCAGCCATTTTATAACCATGTGGAGTAAGACCAGTGAATAGTGGAGATGCCAATCTAGAACTCTGACATAGTTGAGCCACTGCACTAACACTGAAAACATCTATCCCTACCCTTTTTATGTGAGATTTTTTAAAAATCCCTCATTAGCAGAAAACTTTGTAGAATTTTTTTACTGTCTATTGTGTTAAGAATAATAAGACTTTCTTAGCTATTAACGAAGATCATTAAAGATTCAAAATATGATGGCTTCCATACAGCTCCACTACAGGTCACACAAACCTGTTCTTCTTTCTACTCTTCTATGATATTTTGGGTCAGTACAATACTGTTTAGAATTGTTTTGGTAATTGTGTTATGGGTAGTAATTCTAAGTAAGCTATTAAATAGTGAGTTCCTTCATGTTAGTTTCTCTGAGAAGGAAGCCATAAGTCATAGCAGCTAAAGCATCTTTAATCACAGTGACCAGCTTGAGTGATGCTTCTCTACCTTTGGGGCAGAAGGGTTTATCCCTATAAGAATTTCATGAGGGTGGGTGGTGCCTATGGCTTAGTGGGTAGGGCCCCAGCCCCATATACCAAGGGTGGCAGATTCAAACCTGACCCCGGCCAAACTGCAACAAAAATATAGCCAGACATTGTGGCAGGCACCTGTAGTCCCAGCTACTCAGGAGGCTGTGGCAAAAGAATCACCTAAGCCCAGGAGTTGGAGATTGCTATGAGTTGTGATATCACAGCACTCTACCGAGGGCAATAAAGTGAGACTCTGTCTCTAAAAAAAAATAATAAATGAATAAATAAATAAATAAAATTTTTAAAAAAAGAATCTCATGAGGGACTTGGTTTTTCTCTCTGGAAAAATGTACTCTCATCACAATTAGATCCGTATATAATTCTATGGGTTCTACAGACTTATTAGTGATTTACCCTGAATCATTCCTTAGAAGCCAAATTAAGAACCAATTATTTCAAGGCTAATTTAGAAGGAAATGTGTTGAAGTCAGACCCAGAAAACTGTGGTTGAGGGCTGACAGCAGAATCTGAAATGGCCATTTAGAGAATGGAGAATAACTATGCTCTGTTGAAATATCCCTGTGACCATTTGATATAAACTCAATGATGAGCCAATCTTCCACAAGGATCTGTTACCTGTCTTTGGATACAAATACAGCCTCCAAACGGGAAACCTTACATTACTTACCCTCTACATCTAGATTTTAATAAAATACATAGCACAACTAGGCTAAAATAAGCCATCCTGAGATGATCATTCAGTAAAGAAGCAGAAGTAAGAAGAAGCTCTTTGGTTTTACCAAATGTTGGCACCAGAATCTTAGCATCTGGTCATTGGGCCTCTTTGGAAAGAAGTATGGAGAATCCCCAAAGAATTCAAATAAGAGTTCCCATTTGACCCTGAAATCCCACTACTAGGCAACTACCCAGGAGAAATAATATCATTTTATCAAAAGGATATTTGCACTAGATTGTTTATCACAGCTCAATTTACAATCACCAAGAAGTGAAAACAACCTAAATGCCTATCAACTCAAGAATGGATTAACAAATTGTGGTATATGCATGCCTTGGAATACTATTCAGTCATAAAAAAGATGGTGACTTCACATCTTTTGTATTAACCTGGATGGAATTGAGACACATTCTTCTTAAAGTATTATAAGAATAGAAAAGCAATTATCCAATGTGCTCAATACTAGCATGAAGCCAGTAAATAATCTAATGCATGCCCACATAGGAGAAAAACACATTTCAATTCAAGTTTTGGGGAGGAAAAATGAGGGGGGGTCCTCCCACTGAATGGGCATGGTCTGGGAGTGTTTGGCACACCTTTTGAGTGTGGGACATAATTACAAGAGGTACTCTACCTAACAAATTCAAATATTTTGACCTGGTTGTTTGTACCTTCACATTAACCTGAAATAAAACTAAAATAATAAAATAAAATAATAAGCTGAAGGAAAAAAGTCAACGGGCAATGTTTCTGCATGCCTCTATTAAGAAGGAGCTTTGACGTGGACTTATAAGTATCTAAGTTTTAGTGTTAATAATTTATGTCAGGACTAGTTTTCTCTCTGATTCTCTAGGCCTAAAAGATATACTTCTATGTTGATTTGTATCTTAAATAAATAGCAAGATCTTTACTGCAGTATTGGTAAAGCAAGACTGTGCTCAGTGAAGCCAAGGAATCCAACAGGCAAAGTTCCAACCTCATCTTGGAACAGCCAGCCAGCCAAACAGCAGGCAGCACTGTGATAATTTGAACATTTTCCTTTTCGAAAGCATATGATTCAAAACAGTGTTTTTCTCTACATTTTATCTCCTTGAATATCAAATATCTTTTTTTAAGTAAGGACTATTTCGCAATCCTGTTTTTTAAAAAATGGGTAAACTAGTCACTTTAAATTAAAAAAGATTAACTTAATTTAGTCCTAAAATTTCCTGAAGGAGAAATATAACCCAAAATATCTAGAGACTACCTTTGCTTACCTTTACCAAATTTTTCTATGAGAATTTTAAGTTTGACTAGTGGCAAGAAATTACTTGTTTTGGATAAAGTCAATAAAATCTGGATGTTTTCACCTGATGAAGGAAAAAGTACCTCTCAGCCTTTTGAAATGGGAGGAACCCTTGGACATAGCCCTCACTTTCTGTGGAGAGAAAATAATTTACTAAGTGAAGACAAGAAATTTCAGTAAAGAAATTACTACACCAAATGTTTATTTTTATTATTTCAGGTTAATGTGAGGGTATAAACAACTAGGTGACAATGACATTCATTAGGTAGAGTCTCTCTTGTAGATGTGCCCCACCCACAAAAGGTGTGCCTATACCCTTACGATTGGGGTGCCCATCAACTGGGAGCACCCCAATCGGCTCTCCTACTCCTCTCTCCTCTTTCCCTTGTCCCCCATACCCCCAACTTGAATTAAGTTTTTCTTTTACGTGGGCATGTGTTTCAGACTCAGTGTTAAAACCTTTGCTGCCATGCATAAACCAGTAACTAGATTAAGTGCTAAGTTAATATGAGCTAAACTATCCATTTTCATTCTCTATGTAAACCTTTCAGTGATTTGGAAACAAAAGATGACTTTTAGAAAAATAATTTCTTTCTGTTATTTCAGATTAACATGAGGATGTGAAACATTATGTTCTGTAGTTTACACATGATAGTTAAAGTCTGAGTTGTAGCTGTGTCCTTCACCATATATCCAGGCATTATACCCACTGGGTGGGGACCTACTGAATCCCCACTCTTTTCCCCCCTTTCTTTAATTCCATTGAGTTTTTGTGTCATATGAGTCTATGATTGTTAATCTCCTACTTTTGAATTAGCATTGGAGTACATATGATGCTTGTTTTTTCAATCTTGTGACACACTTTACTAAGAGAATTTTGAGGTTGTTACAAAGGATGCAAAATCTCCATCTTTTTCATGGCTGAATAGTATTCAATGGCATGCATATATCAAAGTTTATTAATCCGTTCATATGTCGATGGGCACTTGGGTTGTTTCCACATTTTGGCAATTGTGAACTGAGTTGCTGTGAGCCTTCAAGTGCAAATGATAGGTTTACTTTTAGTTCTTTGAGGAATCTCCATACTTCTTTCCATACAGGCTGCACTACTTTGCAGTCCACCAACAGTGAGTGCAAGAGTTTTCCCTTCTCTCCACACCTACATCAGCGTTTGTTGCTTTGGGACCTTGAGATTTGGGCCATTCTCACTGTGGTTGGATAATATCTCAAAGTGGTTTTGATTTGCATTTCTCTGATAATTAAGGATGATGAGTCTTTTTTCTGTATTCATTGGCCATTCTTCTGTCCTCATGAGAAAAGTTTTTATCCATGTCTCTTACCCAGATTTCAGTGGGGTTGTTTGCTCTTTTCTTGTTGATGTGTTTGAGTTCATTGTAGATTCTGGTGATTGGCCCTTTATCAGATTCATAGCATTCAAATGTCTTCTCCAACTCTGAAGGTTGTCTTTTTGCTTGATGGATTGTGTCCTTAGCTATGCAAAAAAATTTTAACTTGATCAGGTCCCATTTATTTATTTGTGTTTCTGCTGCAATTGCCAGTGGGGTCATCTTCATAAAAGTCTTTTCCCAGGCCAGTATCATCAAAAGTTTTCCCAACACTATCTGTTAGAGTTGTTATAGTTTGTTTCTTAGATTTAAATCTTTTATCCATCCAGAGTCAATTTTTGTAAGTGGTGAGAGATGCAGGTCCAATTTCAGTCTGTTACATGAGGCTAACTAATTCTTCCAACATCATTTATTAAATAGGGATTCTTTCTCTAGGGTATGCCTTTGTTTGAAAAATAATTTCTTAAATCCATACTATTTAATGTAATATGTAAAGTATGAATATAATGTTTTCAATAAATTTCTCCTATGCTTTGCTCATTCAACAGCAGTGCCCCAAGACTAGTTCCACCCTCAGCTTATTTGTCCCGTATGCCTGTCTTTCACAATTCTCCAGGATGCACAGAAGTCCCAGAACAGGAATTCTAGGACTCCTAGAGCTTGAGGCCTTCTGGGCTGGAACAGTAGTTGATGACATTACAATGTCATTACAAACGTTTTATACTATTAAAACCACTAAAGAACATGAGTCTTTAAAGATGTATATATTGATAAGATCAGATAAAGGCAATATTGAAATAAAAAATCCTTGAATACTGTAATTTTTCCCTCTATTCTCATCTCTGCTCTGCTATTTATTATCATCCCTGCTTGTCACTTTCTTCCTCAAAACCAAACAATCAATTTAACATAATATGTGTTGGTGAGCTTACAAAATCCAAATTAAGTTAATTTTGTTCTGTGTAACAAACCACTTCAAAATTTAGTGGTTTAAAACAAACCTTTATTATAACTTACTAATCTACAGGCCATATAGATGGTTCTGTTGATCTACCCAGTATTGGCTGATCTTGGCTGAGATCTTTTACATATTTGAGGCCTTGCCTGGGAAACAAAGATGCCCCTTCTCTGGTCCACATAGCCTCTCATTCTCTATCAGCCTGCCAAGGTTTGTTCACATGAGGCCAGGCAGGGTTCCAGGAGAAAGAATAGAAGCTCACAAGGCCTCTTGAGGCCAGGATTCTAACCCCACAAAAGAGCTTCACTGCATCCTATTTATCAAAGGAAGCCACAAACCCAGCCCAGGTTTAAGGCTTGGAGAAATTAAATTTACCTCTTCTTGAGAGAAGCTTCAGTCTCTGGTTGCAAAGGGAAGGCATGTAAGGAGAGGTGAAGAATGGTAGCTATTTTTGTAGCCTGCCACAGAAACAAGTAACTCCTTTAAGCAAAAATAGTGTTTCTTTGTAGAGGGTTTAATATGGAATGGGGGGGAAGAATTCTTTCTAACACCAAAGGATCTTCATAAATCTAAGCATATTAAACAGGTAAAGCCAGGCTCCCAGGTCCGTGAAATCACCAGTTTTCCCCTCTGAATTTGGTTGCCAAACACTCCCATTCCTATCAAGCAATCTTTCCATTTGCACCCAGGAAGGAGGGTTTGGAGGACAGTATTTGTTGAAAAGTAATTTAGGCAGCCTCTGGCCTAAAATGCATCCACTGAACTGGAAGATTCAGTAGCTACAAAAATAAAACGCTTGATGGACAAATGAATGCTTGGCTCCTTCTAACGGAGGGGGCTGAGAGCTGAGAAACTTGGCAGAAAAGGTCAGTGCAAGAACACAAGCACCAGAGGCCTCCCCGCAGTACCACCAATTCCCAGAGAGGCTCAAAGCCCTTAGGACAAAAGGAGGAGGAGAGGAAAGCCCCAGCAGAATACACATGAAAGCAAAGTCAGAGAAAATGGGAAAAGAAAAAAGAGGCAATAGAAATCGAGACCAAAAATAAAATGTCTTAAGTTTAAACAAGGTTAAAAAAGTACTAGTCCTTCTGGAAAATGAATCACTATGCATGCCAATTTCCTTGACAAAATGTCCATAATACTTGGACATACAGTAACAAAATTAAATAGCACCTTGATATTTAAAGAGTTTATTCCCAAGCAGTATATTGTCCATTCCTCTTTCTTCTTCCTATTTCTTTCAGTCTAAGAGACTCACAAAAACATAATAATGAAAGAGGATAGCAGGGAATAAAAGAAATTATTGAGTAGTATATATCAAAGACTTTATGCATGTTCAATGTCAGCATCCTACTGATTCCAAGAGGAAGTTGTCTCTATAAATCTTTGACAAATTCAAAACTTGAGGATTAGAACAGTAAACTAACCTTCACAAGGTTTCACAGCTCACTGCATTCACACCCATTTCGGCTGGGCCTTAAAGCCCAGTAGTGTAACAAGTTTCCTTAGAACTCTGTGTTGAGGTTCCCAATACCAGCAGGCTTGGTTGAGCTGCCTGACTGGTGTATCTGGTTAATGACAGATTCTGGGCTTAACTTCTTTCTGCCGCCTTCTGGTCCAAGGCTCTCTACATCACACTCCTAAGGTGGAAAATTCAATTAGTTAATTTATTCATTTATTCCAAATTTGTTTATTATCAGCTGCTATGTCCCAGCTGCTATGTGAGGGAACACAATGGGAATAATACACAGAGTTCCTAGCCCTCCTGGAACCTAAAACCTAGCCAGGGCAAGATGAAAACTAGATTGGAAGGAAGCCTAAAATAAGGCAAAAGGAAGTTTGAGGACTCAAGTATCCAGATAGCACTCTCCCTTCCTCCATCTCTCTCCGTCCTTGGGCGTTTTGTTCTTCACTCCTCTGGTCATCCCATTCACAGTGGTTTTTAGTAGCAATCTTTTATCCAGTATTATTCAATGACTCAAACAGAACAGATTTGAGCTCACATTCCCTACATCCGAAACTTTCTCCTGTAATTAGGAATTGAAAAATACCAAAAACAACAGCTCTGAAGCTTTGAAAGTCCCGAGTCCATTAACTATCATCACAGCTGTTCTTTCAATCCCTCCAATACAGTAGTAAAATTCATAGCCAGGAATTTTCTCCGTAGGGTACTTACTGACATATCTCGTTTTTCTATGGTTTCGCGTCTTTTTTTTTCTTCGGCACTATGCTAATATGTCTATAGGAAATTAGTCTAGGGTAATAACTCCAAAAAGCAGAGCTTGAAACAACGGCTGTGTGCCGTTATAGGCTTTATAGGCTTTGTGGGAGGCAGTCCCTGAAAGCAGAAGTGAGGGAGTGGGGACAGGGGAGTAAGAAGAGACAAGACAATTGGTGTCCATGTGCTGGTTATTTCTGTGGCAACTAGAGTTCACGCTTGCTGAGGAGCCTCTGAGGAATAGTGTGAAACTTTCCTAGACTTGACTCGGCCCAAGGACAAGAAGCCTAAGAGGCGTACACGGTGACTCCCATCAGCCTCTGGGGCAAGGCATTAACTTCCCCACACTTCCAGGTTGCACCTGTATGAGGCTGATCAGCCTTCTGGGGGTTCACTAAGGCAGCCAAGCAGAGAGACGTCACAGCCTGCTTTTGATGGGCTATACTACAATCAGATGGGTTATAAGGATGAGCATGCAGTTTGTAGGCATCTGGCTAGAAGTAACATCATTGTTTTTGAAATAGTAGTAATTAGAGATACTATTCAGCACCTTGAAATTTATAAACTGCTCTTCACATAGTAATTTCATTTAATCCTCATAATAGCCATACTATGAGATGGAAGATTGGTACTGTCATTATCACGTTTTTCTCCTGAAGTCCTGAGGATCAGACAAGTTGAAAACGGTATGAATGCCACGTACTACTTAGAGTTCTAGTCTGCTTCTGCCAGTTAGAATTCACTTCATCAGAACATCTTTATAGGAATCATCAATATACCACCACCTATACCTTCTGACTCAGAAATGCTAAACAAGATGTTTTTCCATTTTGAAGTTATTTCACAACCACAAACACCAGCCCTAATAATGCTGCAGAGGAAAGTCGTCAACAACTTATATTTTTCTTAGCCTTCAATATATAAATCAGAACTGTAGCGTCCAAAAAATAATTAACAGCTATCCTAAAATAGCTCCCCCCACCCCGGTATAACTAATATGGCAATTTCAGCAATATGAATGTTTATTGCTTCATGCCAAAAATCCTCCATAGAAATCTGTTGCTGGAAACATTATGTGGCCATGTTCCCATCAGCAGAGATGCTTGTTTTTCTCTGTTCCATGCCAGGGTACTTAATCTAGTCATCATAATAATTGCTGTTTTCTCTGCCTTCTTTATACAATTATTAGTGTATGTATCTGAAAGAATCTTGAGATTTTAAGAATATAGGAAAGTCTACCAGAAATATTAATAGAAACCCTCCCACAGTTCATTTCTCTGATCTTTGCATTTTCAAAAAATAGGCAACTAAGTATATGTCTTCTAAAATGTCACTGTGCATTAAAAAAGATTCCAAATGATATTTATTTTTATCTCACCCTAGGTAGCCAAATCTTACTTAGCAAATTTTGTACTTTAATAATACAATCGTAATATCTTTTGCTTTGCCTACTAGCAGATACACACACTCATAGTCATTAAAAGGAGAGCGGATGAATTAACCTACAGAGCGTAAGTTTATCACAAAGAATGGTAAAGTTGCAATAAAACTTTTGAAAAAAAGGGGAAACATATAGTCTCTTGGTCAGCCCGCATGTCATAACATGAAAAGACAAAAGTATTCCTGGTTCTTCTTAATAATCTGTGTATTACAATCTTCAACCACTCCTGTCAGATGATTCCCACTAAAAGAGAAATGTATCCACGTCACAATTTTCACTTCCTTCCTTATAAACATCACTTCTCGTTGCTTCCCTTTGATGTATTTTGCAAACCACATCAGGGTGGGAGAGCCTGCTACCAACTTCCCTCAGTGTTTATAGAAGGGTTTACTGTGTGTCTCTCTTCATCCTTTGATATCAGAAAAGTTCCATGTATAAAAACCAAGAGGATCAAAGGGATGCTTATTAAGAAATTATTAACAAAGTTCTGAGTAAAATCAACGCACGAAGTTTGACAGATTTGTACATGCCTTTAATGTATTTGCTTAACTGCAGAGAAATGTGCTAAGCCACCAAGAAAGTAATTCATTAAAATATTCAAAAGGCTAACCAGCTTTTATTTTAGACTAAACTAATCAGAAGCAGTTGCTTTCTTACAATATGCATGAAAACTTCAGGCATCACTTGACGAAGGCAGATTTGGATCCACCTTAAATCCTTCTGGGATAAAGAAGCTTTCAATATTGTTGCTGAGAATTGATTGTTTTTCAGAACAAAGGTGCAAAACAAAAGTTATTTCCTAGTCATTGCAAAAACAAGGAATAAAATTGCCTCTAGAAAGCACAGCAATGGAGATACCATATTGCATTCTGTGTGCGATCACACGACATTACTTTTGAAACCATTTATTCCAGTTGGAAATTATGCTTTGTACAATCGTATTTCTAAAACTTTCAATAAGTAATACTTCTTAAGAAGGGAAAACATATATAACCCCATCAGTAAAAGAAAAAAGACTTTTATCCAATATTTTTGGGTAAATACAATTCAATAATGGATCATTCCTTATCTCTTTTTTTATTCATGTATGCAAATGTGAGTGAGTACCTGCCATGTGCCGTGTACTCTATGATACACTGGGGATAAACAAATTAAGAATGCTTAGTCCCTGAACTAGGGGGAAATCACTATCCAAAAGGAGATGTAAACAGATGACAACCATAGCAAATACACATGCCCTGATGAAACTATAGTCTAGATACTGTGAGAAACCAAAAGAAGCAAGTGTTTGGCTTGTGACCAAAGAATTAATGTTCACTTTGGAAGTGACTTTGTTCTTAGTCTTAAACAATAATGGTGTTCACCAGGGCTAGCAGGGGGAAGTGAGGTATTATTTATGGCATATCTACATACACAAATTCATAGACAAAGCCCAACTCAACTGGTATAACACACACAAAAATGCAAGGTTTCACATAGGTAAAATATCCAAGTATATACAGCCTTCAGACACATCTGGATCTAAGCACCCAACAGATTCTAAACTAGCATCTCTTTTCATCCTGAGCACTACTCTGTTCTGTAGACTCATTACCAAGTTGGGCTTCCCCTTCATGGTGGCCAGATGGACGGCAACAGCTCTAGGTTTACATTGCAGACTTTCAATAACCCTAACGAAAAAAATTTTTTTCTTCTTTTCTGATAGTTCTACAAAATCCCTGAAATTGAGCCTATGTCCAGTTGAATCACACAATCCCCTGTTATTATGGTCAAGGGGATGTGACATGCTGGCCGGGCATAGATTACAAGTCTGCTCCAGGAGCCAAAAGTAGAGTCATTATACCCAATCCACATGGAGAGAGAGTGAGGAAGGTCTCAACAAAAATAAGGATTCAAGATGCAATGACCAGAACAGAAATGAGTGGGTAGACCTAGCACATACCCAAAACACATGGCCACTCCCAGGGTGTTTGGGACTCTGCAATGGTTCCACATGGCTAGGGTGAGGCAAGTAGGTTCATGAGGACAGGAGGTCTGGCTGCAAAGATGGTGACAGCAGATGGCGAAGGTTTTATGCTATGCTATATAGGTCAAGATATAGAGGAACAGAACTTCTCAGATTATTGTTTTTTCTAACAGCACAGATGAATCTACAGGACTTGAATCCCCAGGGCTTGAAGTGGAAATTAAAGCAACTTCCTTTATGGGCCAAAAGTATTTGAAATTCACATGTTTTGAGTGTTCATTTATACTCTATTCTATAAAGTAGCCATGTTTAACATGTTTTAATGTTAATTTCGATTAAGAAAACAATACTTCAGGAATAGGCAGGAAGGGGGATGAGGAGAGAATGGTTTTCTCCTGTTTCTGCTTTGGCTTTGTTGTCCCAACAGAAACAAGTATTTATGGAGCTCCTACTGTGTGCCAGGCACTATTTGGGCTAACACACCACCACATACTCCTACTGAGAAACTCTATGGAGGCGGTGAGCAACCATTTAGATGATTAAAGACAGTGTTGCAGGCTGGATTCTCTGGAAGCAGGTTCTGAGACAGAGTTTAGGAAGCAAGGTGTTTATGTGGGATCAAGATCTGTGAAGGGGAGAAAGAGGGGGAATCATGAGTGGGGAGAGAGAGAAGTTCAATGAAGACCCAGGGCCAACGAAATCTCTGTCAACCCATAGGGGGTTCTAAACCAAGAAGGGCCCTTCAGAATCCTACTGCTTCCAGCAGAAATCACCAGGCCTTTATCCCTCCAGTTCTACCCAAGGTAGTAGAAGTGTCAGGAGAGAAGGTCCAGTCAGAAGGCAGGGCATAGTCAGAAGGGAAGTAGGGGAAAACTAGGAACTGAGAGCTGAAGCTGAATGCTGATGACTTTCCCTGCTGTAGAGAAGAAAAGTTCTCCCTTGAAGGAGGGTCTAGGTGGAATATCTCTGTTTACCATGGGTGGAAAGTGATATGAACAGATTGGCTTCAGAAGGATTAATTCAGGAACTCCTGGAGAGGAGGGATTGTTGGAATAGTCTGAACGAGAACAGATAGGGTTTGCTATTTCTTTCCTTCTCCTTTTTAGTGTCTGGAATCAGGGAAAACTGGGAAGAGGAGCAAGCTGGTGGAATGGAGAAATGATGTGCCAATGTTAATTTCCATGGCTTCCCTCCTGCATACCGACACAACCGTTATCAAACTGCATTTGCATCATTTTCGGAGTTTATCCAGCACCATCATATACATCATCTCATTTTTTTGATCTTCACAGTAAATCCATATAACTACATTATAACAGAAATAAGTCAAATTACATTAGTTTGCTGCTCTCACTTGCATGATGTAGGGCCACAGAGCACCATCTAGTCCTCCTTTACACATTCCCTAAGAGTAGTCTCACATGTTCTGAAAAATGAGTTCTCTCCTCTCACCTCCTCCACCAGACACCACCTCCCCCTGTTGACCATTATTCCCCACTTGCTTTTCTTTCGTCTCTTAAATGTCCAGTTCTATAGCAACAGACAAGATTGAAGCCAAGAAGTACCCTTGTCCATCATACCCTGCCACAAGTCCCGTTTCTCCACTCCTCCAACCCACGCTTATTTCCAATACTAGCCAAGAAGATTCAATGACCCTATCAAAATTGCTTAGAACGTTTAGATCTTGTTTAATATAAAGTCACCCTGAACCTCCTACTACCAGGCAACAGTGTGCCCAGAGAGACATCCCTACCTTCTGAGGATGTTGTTCCTGAGTTCAGCCTTGAAAGGGCTGGCCTAGGAGACATCACTGGTGGCTGCATATAAATTGGCCTTCCTTTGCTAGATGTTAATCAGACCTTCTTTAGATCCTATGAAGTGGTATTAAGCAGAAAATGGGGTTGTTCCCTGTTCCATTAGGAGCCTATTTTCCCAAAAGAATCTTTGCTTATGTCCACTAATAGGTGGCAATGCACAGTTGCAAAAATCATAAATATTGCCAGAGCTGGCAGGTCCAAAATCTGTGGGGCAGGCCAGCAGTCTAGAGACACAGGGAAGAATTGCAGTTTGAGTCCACAGCCAGTCTGCTAGCAGAGTAGCCTGTTCTTCAGGGAAGGTCAGACCTTTTCTTCAGGTCTCAACTGATTAGACAAGGCCCACTCACACCTTGTGAAAGGTAATCTTTTCTCAAAATCTACTGCTTTAAATATTAATCTCACCTAAAAAGAACACCTTCACAAAAACATCTAGAATTACATTTGGCCAAATATCTGGGTACTGTGGCCTAGTCAAATTGACATAAAATTAAGTATCACAAATATTAAGAGATAAAATATAACATAAGAAAATAGTACCATTAATCCTTGGGGTATTGGGCTCGGCGCCTATAGCTCAACCGGCTAAGGCGCCAGCCACGTACACCTAAGGTGGCGGGTTCGAATCCCCAGCCCGGACCCGCCAAACAACAATGACGGCTGCAACCAAAAAATGGCTGGGCGTTGTGGCGGGCGCCTGTGGTCCCAGCTACTTGGGAGGCAGAGGCAGGAGACTCGCTTGAGCCCAGGAGTTGGAGGTTGCTGTGAGCTGTAATGCCACGGCACTCTGCCCAGGGGGACAGCTTGAGGCTCTGTCTAAAAAAAAAAAAAAAATCCTTGGGGTATTAATTATCATAGGATAGAAAATTAATATAAAAGTTACCATGCTATTACCATACAAAGTTTGTTTTGTTTGTTTTGTGCATTTTTAGCCTTTCATATCAGTTTATAGTTCTTGAATACAAACAACAGAAACTGACTCTGGTTGTCTTAATTAAAAGATAATGTATTGGAAGAACATGAGGATATTCAAGAAAAACTTAAAAACCAAGCTTGCACAAATCAAAACCACTTTGACATATTATCTAACTCCAGTAAGAGTAGCCCACATCACAAAATCCCCAAACCAGAGATGTTGGTGTGGATGTGGATAAAAGGGAACACTTCTGCACTGCTGGTGGGAAAGCAAACTGATATGTTCCTTTTGGAAAGATGTTTGGCAAAAACTTAGTGATCTAAAACTAGACCTGCCATTCAATCCTTCAATTCCTCTACTAGGTATATATCCAGAAGACCAAAAATCACTTTATAACAAAGATATTTGCACCAGAATGTTTATTGCAGCCCAATTCACAATTGCTAAGTCATGGAAGAAGCCCAAGTGCCCATTAACCCATGAATGGATTAATAAATTGTGGTATATGTATACCATGGAATATTATGCAGCCTTAAAAACGATGGAGACTTCACCTCTTTCATGTTTACATGGATGGAGCTAAAACATATCCTTCTTAGCAAAGTATCTCAAGAATGGGTAAAAAAGTATCCAATGTACTCAGCCCCACTATGAAACCAATTTATAAGCACCCACACTTCCATATGAAAGCTATAACCCAACTACAGCCCAAGATGAAGGGAAAGAGGAGGGGGAAGGGAAGAGAGGGGAAAGGATGGGTGGAGGGAGGGTAATTGATGCAACCACACCTATGATACATTTTACAAGGGTACAGGTTAAATCTACTAAGTATAGAATATATGTGTCTTAACATAATAACTAAGAAAATGCGGTGAAGGCTATGTTAACCAGTTTGATGAAAATATTTCAAATGATATATAAAACCAGCACATTGTACCTCATGATTGCATTAATGTACACAGCTATGATTTAATAAAAAAGAGAGAGAGAGAGAGAGAGAGAGAGAGAGAGAGAGAGAGAAAAGAAAAGAAAAACAAGCTTGCAAAAAACACCAGGGTAGCTGAAGAGGTGAAAGAACCAGATGGCTGCTACTGTAAGGCAGTGCAACCGCCACCACTAGATGTCGCTACCTCCCCATTACTGGGCACTGTGCTGCCACTATTGAATCTTGGTACCTCATCTTTGTGCCATTAAACAGAGATTAAAAGTCACTCCTTTAAATGTCCAGTTTCTAATGGGACACATTAGATTGCCCAACCCTGGATCATGTTCCCACTCTCCAGCTTCCACCCCAGGAGGAAAGAACATTAGCTTCCATGAAGGGAGTTAACACCCTGCATTCAACAAGAGTCTAACCATGATGAAGTCCCACAAAATCAGAATGTTCAGATAATTCTAGCCAAGGAAAAAACAAGAAATATATCCAATACTTGAAACTAGAAGCACCAGGTCTACTTAAACAGTCTATTTCCAATTTAGACACATCATCTTTTCTGAAAACATTTCCAAGAAGAGCATGGAGATTCCAAAGGAACTCCAATAGGGTGGCTGTGAGCCAGAGTTTCTACTCTCACACCTCCTCCTTCATTCTTATAAGGGATCTTGGCAGGGGTGAGGCTAGAAAATCCATCCAAGGGGATTTGGGAAGCAGCCATAAAAGAGCTAATTTGTGATCAAACACAACTGATCTTCAGCTTATTTCACAAGAAATTCAAGAGATATCCAATAGAGTTCTGAATATACAAGTTGGTCTCAAATAGAAGTCATGTGTTCATTAGATATTTATTAAACACCTATTGTATGCCAGGTACTGTTGCATGTGTTGGCATACACAGATGTAAAAATCCAAACAGATAACATCCCTACTCTATTGAAATTTACATTCTAATAGTGAAAGCCAAACAATAAATAAACGAATAAATACATTTGCCAGGAGAGCACAAAAGTGGATTCTACAAGTGATAGCCCCTGAAGTAAAAGTGTACTAGGCATATTTGGAAAATAACATGTAGATCTGTGTGACTAGACCAAAAGAAGTATTAGAAGAAGAATGAAGTGAGGTTAGAATGGTAGCAGATAACAGGTGATGTAGGACCTTGGAGGTTGTGTGCAGAGGCTAAGAAATGTGGGCTTCATTCTAAGTAAGATGGAAATTTATTAGAGAATTCCTAAGCAGAGGTGTAGTGGGAACTGACATATTTTTAAAAGGTTACTCTGGCTACTATGTTGAGTAGAAAATTCTAGGAAGAGGGTAGGAACATAGAGTACAAGTATTCTGATCCCAGTGATCAATGATAAGGCTTGAACTAGGCTCTTAGTAGTAGATAGGATGAGAAGAGATCCAGGTATGGAGCTCTTTTGAGAATGGAGGCAATAGGATTTATGGACAAAATGTATAAAGTTGAACAATTAAATTCATGAACTCATCCTAGAAAAAGTGCTTTGAAGGGTGGATTAGGCACTGGAATGAGAGCATAGTTTTCCAAGAGGAATACTTCAGAGGTGACATAGTGATATTTAGCAATGAGGTATGTGGCATTTTTTCTAGGATGAGTTCACAGACTTAATTATTGAAACTTCTAAGACCTGAATCCAAGAGAAAAGACAATGAAAATGTCAAACTTTTTGACCAGAGCAACAATAATGATAGAGTTGTCACCAACTAAGTTGGTGAAGACTGAAAGATGATGATATTTAGATTAAAATTTAGTTGTGGACATGTTAAATTTGAAATGTCTATTAGGCTTCCATGTGGAGATGTTAAGAAGTCACGAAGGAAAAAGGATTCAGCAAAGAGAATGTAGCCAGAGAGGTGAGCTGAGAACCAGGAGACTGTGGTGCATGGACTGGGAAGAATTCAAAGAGTTTGAAGGAAGTGATGAACTATGTCAACTAATATAAGAACCAAGTAAAATGAGAGAATTATGTGAAGTAGGATGATGATCACCATTGATTTTGAAAACATGGGGGTCATTGGTAACCTTGACAATACAGTTCCAGAAGACAGAAGCCTTATTGGACTTAATTCTATTACAAATGGGGTAGGGGACAAAAGGAGTATAAAAGGCAACTGATTTGTTCTTGAGAAGTTTGTTCTCAAAAGAAACAGAAAAAATGGAACTATAGCTAAGGAGCACGTAGAGTTGAAAGAAGGCAGGCTGGTCAATTTTCTGGTGGAATTATGTGAATATTCTCTTTCAACTGCTTCTAAGCTCTTAGTGGGGGACAGAGCAGAAGAAAAGAGCTATTAATATTTAAGGAGAAGAGAAAAGTTATACAGCAAAAACAATTTTCCCTATATCCATTGTCTCCCTCTTCCTTAGTAAACGAACTCCTATTTTTAGTTTGGCCTCTTATTGCCCAGAAACAAGATTTTATGTTCCCTCTTGCCTTGCAGTCAAGTGTAACCAGTTGACTACATTCTGGCAGATGAGAAGCATGAGAAAAAGTTGTCTGAGATTACTAGGAAGAGTCCTTACAGGGAAGTTCCTCTGCTTAGAGCTGCCGGGTGTGTTTCTCACATTTCCCCTTTTGGCTCCTCAGAACTCCAGCAGCCATGTTAGTCCTCTCGAGGGAGAAAGCCACGGTGAAGAAGAAGGCAAAAAGAAGGAAAGTTCTTGGATCCCTAATGACCTTGTGGAGCTGCAAGAAAAGCTGTGAAGTACTTTCTTGAGCTTCTTAAGAAGATTCATCCATGGATCTCTATTATGTTCAACTAAATCTAATCCAAACTATACCATATAGGGTATGAAATAGTCATACGGAAATATGGGAGAATGTTGAAAGAGGAAACGTCCTAAGCTTGCCAGGCCAACTAAAGCTTTGTGGTCACATATAGAGAGTGAACTTGCTCATCATGGTCGTCTGTCTCTGTTGCTCAAGTGTGGGGAGCAAGGAGACCTACCAGGGTTCAAGTTTTGGCAAACATGTGCCTGGAGAGAGGAAGAGAAGAGTTAGGAACACACAGAGCAGGGTGTTATCATGATGGAAAGTGCAGTCTAGATGAAGTAACAAAAGAAATGAAGACTGGTAGGTGTGAAGGGCAGTGAAAATATGTTAGCATCCTTACACTGAAGGTCCTAATGGGGTTGAAAAATTGCAACAAGTATGGGATATTTAAAATTAAGATCAGCTAAGGCATGCCTGTAAAAGTGGGTGGCTGAGAGAGGGCAAAGGACCGGATGGGGGACGTGAGGAGACTGAGTTTACACAGAATCCTATGGGTTGGGCCCGGCTCTAGTCCACATTGCCTTTAGAGATTGAGACCTAATTTTTCACATGAACATTTTGCCTCTGTTTCTAAATTTGTTTTTAAAAGACATTTGGTTTAGTACTTCATCATTATCACAACCCAATCATAATCATCCCCTTTGTGCTACTACAGTGCCATCTCTCTTGGGCATGAAGTGGTTGTCAGGATGTAATGATCAGTTACTATGATATTACAAAGTCCCCTGTGCAAATGGTAAAGGCAGATATTAATAACCTTTATTTTGGTGCTGTTATTAAATTAACAACCTGACACAAAGGATAACACAAGGATAACCTTGCCCAAGGATACACACGTGTAGGGCAGGTGATTTCATTGGCTTTCTAAGTGAATAAGTTTGTCTAAGTGGATGAATGCCTCCATCAGAGTAACTGATAAAAGAGGAACATTCATGCCCTACTGACTTGGTTACACAGAGTGAAATTCCATCCTCCGTCCCAGTGGGAATTACACAAACCTGAAACAAAAGAAATGAAGCATCCCCCTTGTTATTACAGGGCAGACTCCTTGATTTTTCTTAAGCATTTAAGAAAACCTAGACGTGCTTCTCCAAACTTTAATCCATATTGAAGTCCAACACCTATAATTCATATAGTACACTGGTTTTCTTGTTTCAAATCCCCAATGTGGAAAATATAAAAGTGAGTTTGCTTTGGTTAAAGCAAGAGGAGCTTGGGTGCCGTACACACTTGGTCTCCTTACCTAGGTTTGGTACCCACTGAGGACTCCCATTCAAGGAACCATAGTTTGGAAACAGAGGTCAAGTTCAGTCCCTATTTTGACCTATCTGACTCTACTCTACACATTTGGTTTATGGCAAGGTTAAGATCATACTATTAAAAGTAGCTTAGTTAATTGAACCAAGTTTAGCCATTGGTGAAAAGCCTCATGTCCCTGAGCAACAGAGGGTCTAAAACGTCAGCATATGTAAGAATCATGATAGAATGAAATTTCCTGGGCAGTAGGAAATTTCCCAGACACTCTGATACAGTAGGTTTGAGCTTCAGAATCTGTATCCTCAATAAGCATCTTTGGTAAACAAGTTGCTTTCTAATATTCTTGTAATGCCCTAATGATGAGAATTATTTAAAAGCATATTAAAGTGGAAATAAAATGTATAGATGACCATTTCTATGTTACATAAACAAAAAAGAAGGCTTTCTTACCAGATTACATTTACTTTTAACTTTTTTTGTTTTTTCAGTTTTTGTCCCGGGCTGGGTTTGAACCCACCACCTCTGGCATATGGGACCGGCACCCTACCCTTTTGAGCCATAGGCACCACCCTACTTTTAACTTTTTTTAATTAACAGCATTGAAAGTCTTCCAGTGTACCTAGCATAGTGCTAGAGAATTTCACATTTACAGTCTTGAAAAAGTGAATGTCAGTGAATTTGACTTATGAAGGAATTCTTAAGTCTTACAATATTTCACTGGCTTGAGTCTTTATGCCACAGTAAAGTGTAATCCATCAGCTCTTTAATACTTTTTCCAAAAATCTCTTTGAATCATTGCCACCTTGTAAAGTAATGGAATGAAACAAAGAAAAGATGTGCTTTATTAAAGGAAAAAATGACAGAGTATGAAGTCCCTTAGAAGAGCAAAGAAAGAAATAATCAGAAAGGTAACTAAGAACAAACTTAGAGAAATTAGAGATTCCCCAGCTTTGGGAAGTTTGACTAGATAGTTTGCTAATTGATTAAGCTCATAGGACCTCAAGATTAACTCAACTTCTTTTCAGGCCATAATCACTTTCTCCCATGAACATCCCATTCCATTCTCATATCTTACTCGGGATTTCTGTTTATTCAAGGTCAGAAAAGAAAATATTGAATAGATTCTTAATGGAGGCAACTTAATCATAAATATAAATTTACAGCCTGCTTTTATAGTATGATTAGAAAATTGTTTCTTATGAAAATACAACTGTAAATATTGCATCTGTATCAACCACCAATTGAATAAATCATTTAATTTTTAAAGAGACAAAATTTTGCTTTTTAAGATTGCAATCTTAAAAAATGTCTAAATGAACTGTCATTCACATAGAATATAGATGAGAGATTATATCATTCCCACTTTTCAAGCAGTTTTCCTTTTAAATGCAGTCCGTTGTAACACATAGGGCTCTATGTCTTCCCACTAATGGATTGCTATAATCCGGCAGGGCCTTATACTCGGTCAGGATACAAGGAAGGCCAACTGTTTTCAATTTTGAAGATGATTATTTTATATTCAGAAAACTCATGATAGAATAAAAACATTTCTAACAAAAGCTCACTCTAGCTGTGGTACGTTTTTTAACTTTATCATTTTAACTAGTTGATTATCCTAGCAGAATGGAAGGTGATTTATCTAAGTTACAAATTTGCTAAATTATTGGATAATTTGAGGTTTAGATGAATGTTACGCTTAGTAAACTATGGATGAAGCTGAACACAGTGTGATGTTTGCTAAGTAATAGTCCTATTTTCCTATACTACTTAACGGATTATATGGAAAAACACCATAATTGCTTTTTGTGTGCTGTATTATAAAAAAAGTTTCATCCCCAAATCAGATGCCTAGCTCTAGGCTAGAGTTAATTGGTAGTAAACGCAAGGATATTGTGTGCTGGAAACTAGCTCTCATTTAGATGTTCTCTGAATACTCCATGACTTTGGGGACTAAAGAAAGGAACTTCCTAATAAGCCTTCAGAATCCTTACCAGTCAAGAGGATTATTTAAAATATCCCACCTATTTGAATAGCCAAGTGAGAGGTTGTTAAAATTTCACTGTTTGGGGATCACACTTATGGTGGATAATGCAAGGGTACATGTCGGATCTATTAGTATAGAGTATAAATGTCTTAACACAATAACTAAGTAAAGGAGATGAGGTATATGTATATATTAACCAGTGTGATGTAAGCGTTTCTAATTTTATATGAAATCAGCACACTGTACCCCATAAATGTATACATGATCTATGTGTTTATGATTTAAAAAAGAAAGAAAGATAGAACATTAAAAAAAAATGTCACTGTTTGTCTTTGCTGTCATGGGGTACTATAGAATAATCAAGATGTTGAAATTTTCACTTAGCACAAAGTGCTGGAAAAAAAGAAAGAAGGAAAAGAAAGCAGGAAAGATGATAGATCTAGAATATTCTTAGGAATTTACTAGATTATCTTCAAGTATTTAAGGTACAAATGACATGATGAAATACAGTAGCCAGTATCCCTCTTCCTCATGTGGAGGTCATTCCCTTCCTCATGTAGAGGTCATGCCCTTGATGCAGACTCACCTAAGTCAGTTTGTCCATTCAACAATTGTTCAATACTTTGCTGGTCAATATGCAATAGCTTCCACTAATTAAAGATGAGTGAGGGCTGTTGTGTCTTCTCACACGACTTCTCTGCCAGGTGGTAGACTATAATGAAAGTCAGTCTCAGGTTAAATTCCCAGGCACACATTTGTTAACAAGTAGTAGCAACAACAACTGAAGTCATGTAACTTGTGGTATAGGCAGTCCCGGATTATGAATGAGGTAGGTCCTATAGGTTTGTTCTCAATTTGAATTTGTATGCAAATGGAAATTGGAATAGGTACATATATTTACCTGTTACCTGAATAGCCTCCATCTGTAAGTGCGAGTCATATATCAATCAGATGCTTATAACTTACGACCGCCTGTATATACAATACTGTTATCCAAATCTTTCAACTCTCTGTCTTGTGGTCACAAGGTAGCATTGTATTTTCCAATATGAAACCCTCCAGCAGGTATTTCTTTCTTCTGAGACAATGAATGATGTTTCAGTTAATGGCTGGTCTGTGAGATAGGGTCTTTGCATGATGACAATGTAGAGTGGACCCTCAACTGACATGTAACATGAGCTACTGCTGAGATTCTAGGGGTTCTTTGTTAGTGCACATAACCTACTCACCCCAACACACAATGGTCATTGTAAACTTACTGAAGTCTCCCTAATGGTCATTTTCTTTTATTGCAACAAGTACTTTAAATGACAGTTTCACTGTAAAGTAAATGCAATAGTATTATCATGGTAGGATCAACTAATCTTCTAGACATACAGGGTCTGACAAGTTTGCAAACTCATCTTAGAAAAAGTGCTACATACCTCACTGTTGTATATCATTATGGTCACCCCTTCAGTACTCCCCTTCGGAAGCTATCCACTGATGCCAGTGCCTAGTCTACCCTTCAAAGCGATTTTGGAACTTTTTCTGGAATGGTCAAAGTTGTCATCCTATTAATTTTTTTTTAACTTTTTTAACTTTTTTTTTAACTACTAAAGATAAAGGAAATACTGAAAGAAAGACATTTTGATGACATTTAGGACATCTAAAGTAATAAGATCAGGTAAGTTGGGATTCCAACACAGTTATTTGCTTACTGGCTCAAAACTCCCTTGCAGACAGTGCTTTGTGAGCTCGTGCGTTGTTGTGATGCAAGAGCCATGTGTCTGCAAAAAGTTCAGATCATTTTCATCTAACTTTTTCATGCAGCCTTTTCAGCACTTTCAAAGAGTAAACTCAGTTAACTGTCCAGTTGATAGAAATTCAGAATGAACACCCCTCCCTAGTTGGTGCTATAATAATCATGTATAGCCCTGGCCACAACTAGCCTATGCCCCCAGTGTTTTGTTTCATAGCTTTAAACTCACTCTATTTGTCAAAGCACCAACAGATAGTTATTTTAAAACGAGAGTTGTTTTTAAAAGTGACTATTGTTCAAAGGTATGGGCAGGATGCAGGGAAGCCTAAGGGGCTGCACTGCTGCTGCCCAGCCAGGTTCATCTTCCTGCTGCCCAGGACGACGCCAGTGTCCAGCAGAAGTGTACAACAGAGAGTTTATTCTGTAGAGTAGTGAGTGGGGAGACAGGAGATGTTTCTCAAATCTCCCTCCCCAGGAATTAGGGGGATAGGGTTTTTAAAGACAGTTTGGTGGGCAGAGGGATGGGCAATCAGGGTCTACTAATTGGTTGATTTCAGGGCAGAATAAGCAGTCCTTTGGACTGGATGGGTCAGCTGATCCATTGAAATGCAGTTCCTCAGGTTGTTGGTCTGGGGGTAGGGGTGGGGAGGGTCAGTCAGTCTGCTGGAATGCAGCATCAGGAAAAATATCTCCAAACCTACCCCTAGGTTCTGAATAGGTGAGTTTTCTTGGAGAAAAGTTAAGAATCTCTATAAGAGAAATAAACAAAGAGACAATAACTATTATCAAGCAAACGAGGGGACAGTGGCTGATAATCTTTTAAGAGGTAAGCCTGTTCCTTCAGAGAGTTTGGTTATTATATTCTAGCCAGCTTTACTCCTTCATGGAGTTTTAGGGATCCTTATTCTAGATCTCACCTTGCATCCCTTCATCAGTTTGTAAGGGCAGTTTCGGCTCCATACTCCAGAGCTAGGCCCAAGAGTTGGGGGAAGGAAGAGGATACAGGAAAACAGAGATAGGACTTTGTGAAAGGCTGCTTGACAAGGGCTGTGATCTTTGGTTAAAGGACACAACCAGCCTGCAGCAAGCCCACAGGAAGAGAGCTGGGGAGAGGCAGATATCACACTTCACCCTTCAGCATCCTGCTGCTGTGTCCCATTGGTAAACCTAGTATGAAGAAACTGGACAAGGAAGCCCAGTGACGTAATCCAGATGAGCCAGCATCCCAGAGTAGGGAAGGGGAGCGAGTGCATCTGTAGGAGCAAATGGGAAATACTTAGCACTATTGTGGCTACTTCACAGGGCACAGCCTGTCCCAGGAGGCTGGGCTAGATACCACCTCGTGGATCTAGATCCAGAACCACCTTTGCCATTGACCCTGCCTATACTCCCAAGGGCATAACAAAAAAAGCTTGTCTTTATTGGAAAACTATACCTTGTCTACATATATACAGCACATCCTTTCAGGTTATCAGATAGGCTAGAGTCTTCCATGGCTTTGAGCTGTTTTCTAACTCTTTGTAAATTAGTAGATGTACAAATTCTATCTCTTTCAGTAGATTTTGTATTAACTTCCCTTCTGTAGAAAAAACAGTTTTACCTTGATTTGCAATTCAATTTCTTTACTTCCTATGAATTTGGGCTTTTTGATTTTTCTTTTGAATTGGACATAATTCTGACTGGTTCTGTTATACATGAGTAAAATAAAATCTTTAACACGTATTAATTTTTATATTTGTGGAAGAGTTAGGATTATATTTTTTTTTGGAAAATTATCTTTTAATAGGAGTCCCAGATCCACAAGTAAATTTACCCAGCCTCGCTGTAGCAAATTATAAATTTGACATATTGATAATTTATTTTGAAAGATTTTTAAAAATAGGCCAGGTGCAGTGGCTCACACTTGTAATCCTACCACTCTGAGAGGCCAAGGCAGGAGGTTAGCTTAAGCTCAGGAGATTGAGATCAGCCTAAGTAAAAGTGAGACCCTGTCTCTGCTAAAAATAGAAAAACTAGCAAGGCACTTGAGGCTAGCACCTGTAGTTCTAGTTATTAGGGAAGCTGAGGCAGAAGGATCACTTGAACTTGGAGTTTGACGTTGCTCTGAGTTTGGCTAACACCATGGCACTCTTGCCTGGGCAACAGAATGAGACTCTGTCTCAAAAAAAATTTTTTTTAAATAGATATCTTGTTATACAAGTTTATAGAAAATAAAAAAATTGATGGCCTGCGAAGAAAATAAATTCTCTGTGGCTAATTTGTGAAATGTTGAAATGCTAATCCCTTAGTACATTTTATAATCCTATCCTTTTGATCCATTTTGCTGCTGTGACTATGACTCAGGATCACTATAAAATGCTGAATTTGATAGCAATGGTGTTTGGTTTCACAGTGTAATTACTGTATTATTTTTCACCTCTTCTCAAATATCTGTTGGAAACAGCAGCAAGTCAGCTACACGGGGTGTGAAAGCCTTTGGGTGAGTGTTAGCTAAAAACCTTTGAGCACTTCTATAATAAAACTCTACTGGGGTGTGAGAGAGAGAGAGAGAGAGAGAGAGAGAGTGTGTGTGTGTGTGTGTGTGTCCCATCTTCGGTGAGCAGCCAGCTGGAGAAAACAAAACAAAGTAATATAAAATTCTAGAGATAATTATTTTTTAAAAAATCACCTGTATTTTTGAGAGTGCAGGCTTGAAAAATTATTTCCGATTTAGCTCATCAGTACGTTATCCTTTCAAAATTGTGCCTCACATTATTAAAAGGCTAACACCAGCTAGATCTGGTCCCTACCCTGTTTTTCTATCTTAACTCCCACTATATCAAAACAAAAACTTCACAGAGCTCAGATTTGACTGCTTTTCCCCTGACACCATTGGACTCCTCCAGAGTTTCACCATTGCTCCCATCAGACCTCTTCTGAACCACAATCAACACATTCCCACCAATGTAAATGAACTATTCCTTCAGTATCAACTGCAGCACCCCTTCCATGAAGTTTTTCCTGACCATAGTAGTGATAAATGACTTAATATCTATACCTCTTTGGACACTTGCAGCTTTTCTGAGTCGTACATTCAGTGTGTAAAGTGGGCTAAGTCAGGAAAAAAGGGTTACAGGCAGGCTGGATCTGTTACTATAAGAAGAAAACAATAAGAGTACTGAGCACATTTCTTCCTGTGGATTCTAAAACAATTAAGAAAAAGATTCAGGAGTCCTCCTGGTGCCAAAATGTCAGCTTTATTACTAGAAAAGCTGGATTAGAGGGTAATGCTTGGACCTGAGGATGAAACCAAGCTTCCTATGACCTCCCCTTGAGATGGATCAATTTAACCACCCAGTAACTGCTTCTTGGAATCAAAAAGCCCTACCAGGGCTGGTATAGCCACAAATTAAATACAGAATTACTGTACGATTCCTAAATGCCACTCCTATGGGTATACTCAAAAGAAATCAGACTCAAACAGACACTTGTAAGACAGTGTTCATTGTATCATTATTCACAATAGCCAAAAGGTAGAAACAAGCCAAGTGTCCTTCCACAAATGAATGAATGAACAAAATGTGGTGCATACAGATAATAAAATCTCATTCAGCCTGAAAAAGAAGGAAATTCTGACCCATGGTGCAACATGAATAAGCCCTGAAAACGTCCTAAGTGTAAGCAGAACCAAAAAACAGATATTGTCTGATTCCACTTATATATGGTATCTAAAACAGTCCGATTCATCTGGGTGGAAAGGAGAGTAAAGGTTACCAGAGGCTGGGGGTATCGGGATGGGGAGTTACTGTTTAATGGGCACTGCTTCTGTTGAGGATGTTAAAAAATTCTAGAAATGGACAGTGGACACGATGGTACAACATGGTGAATGTATTGAATGCCCCTGAATTAAACACATAAAAATGATGACAATGATAAATTTTGTGTTGTATGTATTTTTTCACAATAAAAACTTAAAACTAATTGCTGTTTGGAGTCTCTAGATCAGTGCTTCCCATCCACTCCCAATTAGTGCTAATAACTAAGAGGTACTGAGTACATAAAATTAAACAGACTATCTGAGTTGTGAAGTAGCAGGCAAAATTGTTATCACAGGCCTTACAGGATGTGAGAAGAGAGGATTTAAATAAGTCAAATCATGGAAAACTGTATGAGTAATTTCAGTGGTGAAAGACATTCACAATTTCACAGCCTAGGAAATAGAAAAGGACATTATATGGATAATCATTTTTAAAAGTTCACATATTTGTGAACACATAGGAATTTGCAGTCCTCTTTAAATCTAAGAGTATACTTGGGAATTTGAAGTCCTCTTTAAATCTCAGTACAAACAAACCTCTAATGTATGGCTGAGATCATGCAACGGTGCATAAATACCTCTGCATTTTATAGAAGTCATGTCTGTCTTCAAGTCCAATAGAAAAAGGGTTGATTTAAGCGTACACCACGATTTTGTGGTGATAGCTGCATGGAGCAGATGTTTTCATTAAATCTGTCTACCACAGACCCCTTCCAAAAAGTTTTAGCTTAGAAAGGGCCAGAAGTTCATTAAATGGAAGATTTAATATCCAAGGCAGTGCCCGTACATTAACTCCAAGAACAGCTCTGTTATAATTTGGTTCTGGAAAGTTCTGACGGAGTTATACTGGGTTGAAACAACCACAATGCTAAGACCAAGGTCACAGTTTCTTTGGGTCTTTCAACCACTTAAATTTTGATGAAAATTACCGCTAGTTAGATTGGCCTGATCAAAGCCAAACTGATGTGGTTGATCAATGCTCAAACTCTAAGGTCCGTCATAGTTCTAACATATTTCAATTCCATTATAGCAGAAATTATGGAAATATCCAGCTTTTCCAATCTTAAAGCTATTAATTTTGAGGCTACGAGCACCCACTGTCTTAAGTTTATGATGATTATCTACCTCATTGCTTAATAAGACATAAGCAATTGTCAATTAAGCTTTAATGATAGTATTAAAATGCAAAACAGGATAATTCATATACTTTTCTATTACTTGGAAACAGAACTTTTGTTCTATAGAACAAAATCTGTTAAAATAGTCACTAGGCATAAATTGAAACAGAGAATAATTTACATAAAATAGATAATAATTAACATACTTTAATGGGGCTTAAAATTTTACAAAGTGTTTTAACATACATTTCTTCATTTAATTCTCATTAATATGCTGTGATGTGGGCCATCGACTGAATATTTAAATTTTCCATTATAAAATCTAAAACAAAAGGCTGGACTCAGTGGCTCATGCCTATAATCCTAGCACTCTGGGAGGCAGAGGCAGGAGCTCAGGAGTTCAAGACCAACCTAAGCAACAGTGAAACCCCGTCCCTTCTAAAAGAATATATATAGAAAAATGAGTCATGTGTTCTGGTGAGCACTTGTAGTCCCAGCTACTCAAGAGGCTGAGGCAGGAGGATCGCTTAAACCCAGGAATTTGAGGTTCCTGTGAGCTAAGCTGACACCATGGCACTCCAGCTTGGTCAACAGAGTGAAAAACTGGCTCAAAAAAAAAAAAAATCTGAAACCAAAACATAACACAAATACCAGTGACTGTAAGAGTGATCTGAGTACCACCTAAAGAAGAAGGTTACAAAAGAAACCTTCACAGTTTTTTTTTTTTTTCCTCAATAAAACTTCCAACAGTTTGGGGGATCTAGAACTATAGTATTCATATTTGGGGCTAAACAACAGGTTTGAGCCATTCAACAACATTATATTCTGTGAGCAAGTGAAGCAAATACAAAGGTAGACACAAAGGTAAAAACGATTCAGTTCTTATAATATTAGTCACCTTCACCACCACAGAAAGACAAAGAAAAAAAGGCTGAAAAGCAGCTATTGAAAAAAGATCTGAGTTAACTTTAAGCTATTTTTAGAAAGATTTTAGCTTTGTAAAATTTGTTTCTTCTGTTTACGTTTTGAGAATTTTGTGTTTTAAATATATAACAATGATAAACAAAAGATTTTAAAAGAACATCAGAAAAAATGACTGCATTTAAAATTGAAATAAGCCAACTCCAAGGAGCAAATGGCACAGCAACACGCAGTAAGGAGAAGGACGGAGAAGGGCCTGTGGTCCTTTGCAGACAGAAGCAGGTAGGGATTCGGGGAATCTGGCTCCTGCTGGGAAACAGGTTGGAGTTGGACCCTTTTGCTCCTGAGAGGAGTAAGAGGAGATGCTGCCAACCATTCATTGCCTGCAGCTGCTGCTCACATGAGCCTCATGCCTAAACAGGCAGATGGACATACACACAGCACCTTACTATGCTGAGCCAAGCCCCTCTGACTCTGTAAATGATTCTGCCATAGCCCCATCATCACTGAGAGGCAAGAGCCAGGAGCCAGCAATACAAGTCAGGGTGCTAGATCAAAGGCTCAGGTGGGAGGCAGGTGGGAGCAACCTCAAGACTGCCTAACAGGGAGAATAAGTACAGAGAGAGACAAACTTCAGTACATGATATGATGAGCCAACATCATTTTAAAAACAAAATACATAAATAAAACTACAGAGAAGAAAGACAGTCCATGAATCAGAAGAGGAAAGTATGCCAAATAAGTTGTTTGATAGTCTCAAAGAGGTAAAGGAATAACACTCTTGGGAACAAACAAGAAACCGAAATCCAAAGCAGCCAGTCATAAAATGACAACAGATAATAATAAGTAAAACTAGTAAAAAATAAACATATAAGCTCTGAAACTTTAAAAGATAGACAAAACAAAGGGCTACTTCAGCCCATAGAGAAAAAGAATTAATAAATTGAAAGGCAGTGTGTGAATTTCACTCAGATGCAGTACAAAGGACCGGAAGGATTTTAAAGATATCTGAATCCATATGGAGAGAAACAGAGGAAAAAAAAAACAGAGACAAAGACAAAGAGGAGAGGCTCAAAAGATACCTAATAATAGTGCCATATAAATAAAATAGGGAAGTAATATTCTTGAAAATAATTACTCAATGATTGAAAAGTAATTTGTCCATATCCAAGATGTGCCTTGCCCAATCAAGCAATTCCATAATTGATAAGAATGTGAACGAGAATATACCAATAATTTTTAAAGTTAGATGAAATGAGTAATTTTCTGGGAAAGCATGAAAAATTTACTCAAGAAAAATGGAACTCCTGAATGAATAGCTGTTAATGAAACTGGATTCATTTTTTTAAATCTTTACCAAAAGATAACCCTAATCTTCCACAATCTTATAGGGAGAAATTTTGTAATCTTCAAGAAACAAATAACTTCTCTTATACAAAATATGTTACTATAAAGACTTGTCATTAAGCTTTCATAAAGGCTCGGTGTCTGTGGCTCAAGTGGCTAAGGCGCCAGCCACGTACACCTAAGGTGGCGGGTTTGAATCCAGCCTGGACCCGCCAAACAACAATGACGGCTGCAACCAAAAAATAGCTGGGCGTTATGGCAGGCGCCTGTGGTCCCAGCTACTTGGGAGG
>NW_003852397.1:42805496-42881025 GCF_000181295.1 Otolemur garnettii | reverse complement strand
AAAAAAAAAAAGCTTTCATAAATTAAAATGGCGTGCTACTCATGCACGAATGGAAAAATGCATCCATGAAACAGAAAAGAAAGCTCAGAAACAGATGCCTCTGTATATCACGGTTTAGTTTATGACAGAGATGTCCTTATAAGTTAGTAAGGAAAAGTTCCATTATTGCCTACAGAATCATGTAGATGTTCCATTTAAGAAATTCAAAGCCATCCATCCCAAAATGGCTTAGACCTAATTCTCTAGTCTTACAGCTCATTATCTTTCTAACTATATTTTCTACCCTATCAAAAACTCATCTAATCACTATTTTCCTAAAGGAACCATGTGGACCTCCCTCTATACGTTTATTGTAGCTGGGTTTTTCCACTTAGAATGCCCTTTTTAACTCCCTAGTACCTCCAGGCAAATTACAGATTGTTTCTCCTGGTACATCTCAAATGATACATAGCAAAAATATATTTCTCAATAGCAAACATCACACAGTGCTTATATGCTGGCTATTTATTTGGGTGAGTGTGTTATCTTTTCTATTGAAATGAAAAGCATTGAGGGCAAAGACAATTTGTCTTAATGATGTCTCTTACTCACATAGTCACAAATACCTCTAGTGACCTAAGACTCTATAGATTATCAATTAAAAAAAAAAAACTTTCAAATTGAATTCAAGAGTTGACATAGGATCAAGAAAACTATTTCCTACTAATTTGGAATGTTTCAAGTTTTCTCCAAATGGAAGAGACGTATTCTATACAGTAATGTCCAGCAATACAAAACGAAGACTTGGGATGACTTAAATAGAAGGAATTTTAATAAGAAACCACCAGACGGAAAATTCCTAGGGAAAAAGTTCTGGTCTCTAATTACTGATGTGTTTTAACTATCATCCCATTCTAAGATTAGAGACCCACAAGGTGTCAGTACAAGTTACAAATTCTGACTATTTATTCAATTATGTTTCATTCGTATCAGTTATTTTCAGTCCATCAAAACGCTTATTCAAAAATTTGGAGTTTCACCTTTTTAAAAGTACTTCCCGCAATATGTCTAATTAGTAACAGAAGCTTTTGCTGAACCTTTGCAAAAATATACTAAATTACAGAGACTAGAGTAAATATACTTCCTGAATATTCAAGCATAGGAATATCAAGTCTCTAGAGAGAACAAAAGCATAATAATGTCCGATATGTTACAGACGAAAGACACTGGGAAATCTTCTGGCATGGATAGGAAGGGCGTGTGGCAGGGAATCTGTCTTTTTCACTGAGAAGGGGGATGATCAGTCTATAGGCCTAGATACACCTTCATCCCGAGGGGAACTAGACACCAATGGGACCAAGTTAACAAAATTAGAACTTGAAGAAGGACTGGGTAGTAGTGAAATCAGGACAGAAAATGTGAACATTTAGGTTTCCACTGTACCAGTGCCAATTATCTATAAGTCAAGAGATAGAGGCAGAAGCAACAGAACCTAGGCTAGCAGTTGTCAGGTGTAATCCAAAGGCCCGGAAGACAAACTTCGAAGGCAGAGGTGATAGGAGTCTTGGGCAGGAGGAATCAGGAGCAACTCAAGCACTGGAAACACAAAAAGGTCAAAGCAGAAGGAAGGAGAACTATAAGATTTCAGTAGCTAAGTAGCCATGAATGCAGAATTCTGAACGTCATCCTGAGCAAGACACCAACACCAAGAAAAAGAATGCAAGAATCCCTGGCTTGTGAAATAATCATGACTGGTTTCTGAAAACTGATACTTTCTGATTTGCTCTATACATTTTACTAACTGTGGATTATTCAGGTCGGCCTTTTGGCTAAGATCAAGCACAGAGTTGACAGGTAATGCAGGAGGTAATTAAACCAGCTGGAGTCAGTACTCTAGATACAGGTGAGTTCTGCTGGCAGCTGGAGTAGGAGCAGGACTTCACATGGCAGATTGCATCTTCCAAAGACCGCCACCACAATGTCTCCTATCCAAAGGCTCTTCTGCAATCGACCCTGACATTTCCTCATGTGGAGGAAGTGGAGTCTCATTTCTTTATCTTGGGCTTGGCTTTGGTGACTCACCAGACCTATAGAATGGGGCAGAAGTTGTTAACAAACCCACAAAACGTTTTTCACCTGCCTAGGCTCAGTTACTGCATTGAAAGCCAATTGTTGAGGCAAGGAGGATTTTCTTTTTTTTTTTTATTTCTTATAGCATAACTGTGTACATTAATGCAATCATGGGGTACAGTGTGCTGTTTTCATATACATTTTGAAATACTCTCATATATTAAAATTGATTAAGTGGCCTCGATGATTCAGGGTTGTATTTCTTTCCTGGGTGCATGGAGAAATACATTATCCAAAGTACCTGGCAAAGTCCTCAAGCCTGCAAATACTGTCACAATAGCTAAGCGAAAGGAATTTTACCAAGAAAATCACTATTGTGGACTTATGATTAATAGAGATTCACAAGGCAGCTGTAGACTTTGTCACTGGACTCCTCGTCTTTGCCACAACAGAAAACTCCATCTGTACCTCACTGCATTTGGTAAGTGGCACGGTGTGGGCAAAGTGGTGGCTACCTCCGTGTTACTCAGTACTTTGTGACTAAGCAGAGTGGCAATACCATGACATGAAGCACTGGTGGTAAAGAAATTGCACATTTATGAGATGCTGGGGTAGTAATGCTCAGCCTTGCAGATTATCTGAAATGCATGCCCAGGGTTAACATCATAGACCTTTTTAGGAAACTCTATCCAAAAATGTACGGGTGCCCAGGGCTGGGCACCTGCAGCTCAGTGAGTAGGGTGCCGGCCACACATACCAAGGCTGGCAGGTTCGAGCCCAGCCTGGACCTACTAAACAACAATGACAACTGCAACAACAACAAAATAGCCCGGCACTGTGGCTGGTGCCTGTAGTCCCAGCTACTTGGGAGGCTGAGGCAAGAGAATCGCTTAAGCCCAAGAGTTTGAGGTTGCTGTGAGCTGTGATGCCAAGATACTCTACTGAGGGTGACATAATGAGACTCTGTCTCAGAAAAACAAACAAAAATATGTTATCCAGAAAATTGACTCACTGTTCACGTCCCTCCCCAACTTCTGTTATCCACAATCTGGCATTAGCTTTTAGTTTCTGATTTATTTTTTTTTAAGATTTTTTATTAAATCATAGCTGTGCACACTAATGCAATCATGGGGTACAGTGTGGTGTTTTCATACACATTTTGAAATACTCTCATCAAACTGGTTAATGTAGCCTTCATGTCATTTTCACAGTTACTGAGTTAAGACATTCATACTCTGCTTTTAGAAAGATTCACTTGTACCCTTGTAGGATAAACCATAGAGATGACCCCCTCAATCACACTCCCTCCCCCCATCCACCCCCTCAACTCCCCCTCCCACCCCCTTCCCATATTCTAGGGCTATAATTAGGTTATGAAATTCCTATAAAAGCTATGAATTAGTTTCAAAGTAGGGCTGTGTACATTGGATACTTTTTCTTCCATTCTTGAGATACTTTGCTAAGAAGAACATTTTCCAATTCCATCCATATAAACATGAAGGAGGTAAAGTGTCCATCTTTCTTTAGGGCTACATAGTGTTCCATGGTATACATGTATCACAATTTATTGATCCATTCGTGGGTCGATGGGGACTTGGGCTTCTTCCATGACCTAGCAATTATGAATTGGGCTGCAATAAACATTCTGATACAAATATCTTTGTTGTAATTCGATTTTTAGTCTTCTGGGTATATACCTGATAAAGGAATTGCAGGATCAAATGGAAGGTCTATTTTTAGTTCTCTCAGTGTTCTCCAGATGTCTTTCCAAAAGAAACGAATTAATTTGCATTCCCACCAGCAGTGTAGAAGTGTTCCCTTTTCTCCACATCCACACCAACATCTCTGGTTTGGGGATTTTGTGATATGAGCTAATCTTACTGGGGTTAGGTAGTAGCTCAAAGTAGTTTTGATTTGCATTTCTCTGATGAGTAAGGATGGAGAGCATTTTTTTTTCATATATCTGTAGGCCATGCACCTGTCTTCTTTAGAGAAATTTCTATTCAAGTTCCTTGCCCATCCTGAGATGGGATCGCTTGTTTTTTTTCTTGCTAATACATTTGAGTTCTCTGTGGATTCTGGTGAGGCAAGGAGGATTTTGAAGGAAGAAAGGTAGATTTTGACATATGACATCAACCAGGAGGTGGGAAGACTGCTTCAAACCTGCTTCCCTGCCTGGCAGGGTGAAAGGTGAAGTGAATAACGAAGTGAGTGATCATCATCACGGGTTCGGGGGGAGTGCAGGGCATGCAAGCACAGTGAGAAAACACACTGGAGTACATATCACAGGATCAAAAATGGCAGATAAGCCCCTCCCAGGGCAGAAATTCTAGTAGTGTAATGAGCTGGAGGAGATATCCATCATCCTTCCAGTCTTGTGCATTTGTGAGCGATAGCGAATGCAGGTAAGAGGGAGTAGGGCAACCTTTCCTTGGGCAATATTTGTGGTGGAACGCCACCTGACTTCTCTAAACAATTGGGTAGTGTGAGGCCTTCTAATTATCTCGTCACTGCAAGAAAGGTCCACGGTTTCTGAAAAACAACTCAAAGCAGCAGAGACCAGTGAAACAGAAAATTACAACATTCTGGTCAGCACATCTTACTGGCTTGGGACCTTGAAACATAACAGAACTGCAAAAAGGTCTGTTTGTTGATGGAGCTGGTTACAAAGTGACACTCTGAGACTTCTGAGACAAGATCATTAAAAAAGTCTTGCAGCTTCTACCTGAGCCTCTTAGAAGGGTCACCCTTGAGATGCTCCCTCTGAAGGCTGCTGCCATGATATGAACGGTCTCAGCCACAGGGAAAGGAGGTGTGCAGGTGGGCTCCCCCAGCTGAGCTCCTGGGGAATAGCCAGAATCAGATGCCAGCCCCGTGACGTTCCAAACTGACCAAACCTTCAGACGAATGCAGCCCTGCAGAAAGGCTATTTGACTTCAACTACATAAGAGATGCCAAGCTGAGCCCAGTTAACCCACAGAACCCTCAGACAGAATAATAAATTTTTATTCTAAGCCTTGGGTGGCTTGCTGTGTACTAATATATAATCAGGACTTGGGATTATAGGGATGATTTTGAAAATTATCTCTATCCATCGCTAATAATTTTGGGGTCATGACACATAGTTATCACCTCTAGCAGACTCAGAAACTCACTCAGTTCCCCTTGCTCCATCCTTTCTGGTACTCTAATAAAGTGTTTAGTGGCAGATGAATATGAAAGCAAAATGAGATTTGAGATTACCTGGGGAATTTGATTCTCAGTGTCTCTACTGCTGCACAAAACTGAGAGTGGGATAGAGCCCGGAACAATGGAAATGCAGAGCAGGCTGTATTAAAAGGCCAGGATGGTGAGTGGGCACCGGAGATAACTGAGTGATTACTGAACACCATAGAGAATCCACACTCTGCTGATAATTGCCGTTCTCAGGGAGAAATTTTCCAGAGAGAGAAATGAGACCTTTCTCAAGCCGTTAATACCAGTGCCTGTGCGTTTCCTCCTGAAATGTTACAGGCACGCAGGCTATTTCACTTACCTCCCAATCTTCAATTGTTGGGTCCCTGTTAATGCAGGGACATAATGCAGAACATAAAGCGGTACTCGGTTTATACTCAATTCTCAATTATCCAAAGCTTATGGAATTACAGCACAGGCCATTAGAGCCCTGTTTAAATATTGGCTCCATTGACATTTGGGTACATCTGGAAACTCATTCTGTTTAATTTTAATTTTGCTGACATCTCAGTTCCCTAAAATCTAAATACCCAATCATCTCCCATGCAGTTTTGAGGTAGATTTAAGGAGGAAAAAGGAAACATTCACAGATCATCTTTTGTGCTTTACATACATGATCTAACTTCGTCCCCATAGCAACTCCATAACTCATTATTATCCTTATTTTATAGATAATAAAACTGAAGTTTGCTTCCTTCCTCATGTTGTTGCTTAACATTATAATTAAGAGTGTAGAGTCTAGAATCAAACAACTGGAATTAACCCTCTGTTTTCATAATAACATGTTTCCACTAAAATGGGTTTTTGGGCCAGATATGATGGCTCACGCCTATACTCTCAGCAATTTGGGAGGCCAGGAGATGAGGACCACTTGAGGCTAGGAGTTTCAGACCAGCCTAAGTAACAAGCAAGACCTCATATCTACTAAACAAACACTATTTTTTAATGAGCTGAGTGTGGTGGTGTGTGCCTGTCGTCCCAGCCATTGATGGGCAAAGGGAGAAGGGTTGCTAAAGCCCAAAAGTTCGAGATTGTGATAGTGAGCTATGATCTGGCCACTGCACTCCAGCATGGGTCACAGAGTGAGATCCCATCCCTAAAAATCATACATGAAATGGTCTTTTCTACTGTATAGGTCATCTTTGTGTTTCTATCTGGCAATTTCTCTATGACTCAGCTTTAACAGTTGTATTTTTCTCAAATGACTTGGACTTTACCTTCCTTAACTAACAACTGCACCTATGTGCTTCGAGACGAGCCCAGCAACTATTTAATGGCAAATAGTAGCAGCAGCAGAACTAAAACAGGATGAAAAATGAAAAGGACCCAGCAGGTCATTTGAAAACTTATGTGCCTTAGCATTTTAAACAATACTTTAGAAACTACAGTTCTACCAGCCAGTGTATCCTGAGTTTTATTTGTGGCTTTTTTTATTATTAAATCATAGCTGTGTACATTAATGCAATCATGGGGTACAATGTGCTAATTTTACACACAATCTGAAATGCTTTCATCAAACTGGTCAACATAGCCTTCACGGCATTTTCTTAGTTATTGTGTTAAGACATTTATATTCTATGCCTAGCAAATTTCACACGTACCCTTGTAAGGTACACTCAAGAATGGAAGAAAAAGTACCCAATGTACTCAGTCTTACTATGAAAACAATTTATAGTTTTCTTATGAAAGCTATAACCCAATTATAGCCCAAGAAGAAGGGGAAAGTGGAAGGGAAGGGAGGGGGGAAGCTGGAGGTAGAGAAGTTCCTGAGTCTTATTTGGAAAGCATGGTCCCCCTCTATATAGAGAAGAAGAATGACAACAGTAACTAAAACGGGGTATTGTGTGGCCCCAATTAAGTACACGTGCCATCACTATTGCCTTCTGGGCCTTCAATGTGGACCCACAGATCTTGGCCAATTTTACTTCATATTTTACGTGACACACAGGATGGAATATAAATGGTTTGCAATGTGACTTGTAATTTCTGCCCATTAAAAAGCTTTGTGGTGGTGACTTACTATTAACTAAGGGACCTTAAGTCCAGGGAGATGGTTCTCTTTGCAGGAGTGTATCATTTGCCTGGTTCTCAACTGACAGCTGAAACTAAACAAAGAAATGAGTTTTATTCTACAGTGTGGCAATCTTATAGGAATACTAAGAGGCAAATAAAAAATGAGTCCACAATCTCATATAATGAAAACATAAAAGTATTTGCAGGTATCATGTAAGATACAACAATAAAACATGGAGGTTCTGAATCAGAGAGTACACAGACCGTGCTGAAAATTAAATAATGACAACGCACAAATTAACTCTAGTGGTAATCTTTGAGGGATATAATTCACTGGAGTAATATTAATCTTAGCACAGGTGGTCAGGAGAGAAAGAAACAAATAAAATCTCAGATCCAAAGAGACTCCCTGGTAAATAGATACACTGTAATTTCTAAAATGTAAGGTAAAATGAAGGCACACAACATTAGACCTAGCCTTTTTTAATATAAAAGAAAGTGTGAAGAAATGTAATTGTCTGCAACTAATAACCAATCAGCTAGAATTTTCTGTAAATGTACAGAGACAAAAAACTAGTATAGACAGCAGATTATTTAATATCAACAATCAAATAAACATGAAAAAAATAAGATATTTGAAAAATTAGAAACACAATTTAGAAAATAAGATTCACTGAAATAAAATTATCAGGGACACACCTAAATACATAATAGACTAAACTGATATGGGCCACCTTCCCATTATAAACTATAAAATTTCCAGACCTGGTATTGGCCACAAATATAGGCTCAAGAGGAAAAGTGTTTAACATTTTAATATCTTGGCCTGAATGGGTTTGAGGGAAGTGGTAGTGATGCTAGAACTAGGACCCCTGCAGAAATCCAGAAAGTAGGCCCAAGCATCCAATTCATAAAATAGAAACTAGAAAGATTTACTTCCCCCTAGAGGCCAGAGTGCCAAGAAAACTTACCTTCTGGATGGAAAAAAGAAAATCTTCTGAAAGCAGTATGCAAACCAAAGCTTGCTCCACATGCAGACGTAGAGTGAAATTCCTTCTCAGGGGAGGAATTTCAAAATAGGAAATTAAGGTAAAAAAATTATCTGGAACCAATGAAACATTTGAAGCACAGACAGAAGCACACAATACCACTTTCAAGGGATACGTCCAACTCAACTGGAAACTCAGCCCTGGCAACACAATAGAAATGGCAGTGAAAAGTTAGGCTCACTATAGACAATTGCAAGTCTCAGAGGGAAATGAATCATCATGAGGAAGACACAGCATATCAAAACTTTATAACCTAAAATTAGAAACATGGCTCAGTGCCTGTAGCTCAGCGGCTAGGGTGTCAGCCACATATACCAGAGCTGGCAGGTTCTAATCCAGCCCCCAGCCTGCCAAACAACAATGACAACAGTAACCAAAAAATAGCCGGGTGTTGTGGTGGATGCCCGTAGTCTCAGCTACTTGGGAGGCTTAGGCAAGAGAATCGCTTAAGCCCAAGAGTCTGAGGTTGCTGTGGGCTGTGACACCATGGCACTCTACTGAGGGTGACATAATGAGACTCTGTCTCAAAAAATAAATAAATAAAATAAAATAAATTAGAAATAATACAACTATTTGAATTTATAAACCAAGTAAGTTTAAAATTGTTAATGAAATGAAAAATAGAATAATACTGAATAGCTTAGACTTTTCTAGATTTCTGAACTATGACCTTTGATAATTTTAGAATAAACTCTTTGCTTTTATTTATCTGAACATGGGGATAGGAAGGGTGTAGAGACTAGGAAGGGAATGAGGAACATGGGGGGGTGCTAGTAATATTTTATAGCTTCTCTGATGTGAAGTTACACAGCTGTAATTGATAAGTTTGTCAAAACTCATCATACTGTAAACCTAAAAGGGTAAATTTTACTGTGTGCAAATTATACCTCAGTGCCTGACACTACAATAAAAATTCCATCTCTCTTCTTTCTCGGTATCTACGGACAGAAAAAAAAAGCACAAAATAGATATTTTCACTTAGCGCAAACAAATTTTAGCAAAGATTCACCAAGAAATAAACTCACCCAAAAAACAAAGTCATGGAAAAGACATAGTTTTAAAGCATGTAAGTTCTAAAAGTTTATGGCAATTTGGACTTGGACAAAGAACCACTATGACTTTAGAGTCAAAATACTAAATCAAAGAAAAATTAGAAACTTGTCACGTCTAACTGCTTTGGTAAATTGAAGTTGTACACCTTCATAGAATAGGAAAATTATAAATTTCTAAAAAAAAAAATCCTTTGGGAAATTTTATTGTAGAAATTAATTTCTAGACTGAAATGGGAACATCAGTACTTGATATTACTTTTTGAACCTCTGAGGCTGTATAATAGCTCATTATGACCCCAACCAGTATTCTGCAATTTAATTCTGATACTAGGCACTTGGGGTTAGCACAGGCCCCACAAGTTAAGCGCTCAGTCCTGCACAAGATTATCTGAACTTCAGACTTCAGCCAGACATCAGGGGTCTATAGGACACCTGCACTTCTGACTGACTGACTCCAAATTTGAGGGTTCCCACAAATCCCTTACATTTGATAGTTTTTTAAGATCAAAAGTCACAGAACTTAGGAAAGTGTTATACTTATTATAGTTTTAGTTTAAAAGATGCAGATGGGGACCAGCCAAATGAGGAAACACATTGGACGAGGGTTGGGAGAGTCCCAGGGAGGGACACAGAGCTTCTGTGTCCTCTTCACAGGGAACAGAAGAGATTAATCTCCTAGCACATGATGATGATGTGTCATTTACCAGCAACCTCAAGGAGCTCTGATGTCCAGAGTTTTAATGGGGGTTTCATTATAGAGGCATGATTTATTAAACCATTGGCCATGCAACTAAAATCAATCCCCAGCCCTTCACCCCTCCCCAGAGATCACACTGTCTTAACCCCCCAATCAGGTAGCTGGACTTTCTGGTGGCCAGCCCCAATCCTGAAGCTGTTTTAAGGACTAACTTGAGTCAGCCAATTAGCATAAACTTAGCTGTGATCCAAGGTAGTCTAAAATAACAAAAATACCTCTATTACTTAGGAAATGCCAAGAATTTTAGTAGCTCTACACCAGGAACCTGGGAAAAAGACCAGACTCATTCTTTACTGTAAAATGTTGTTCATCTCCACTTCACTCTGTGTGGTGTTTTTAATATTCTTTCTATGAATACATTGCATGGCTGGCTTCAAGATTCTAGAGTATCACTGCCCTGACTGCAAATATGATATAGCTGTTCAGTTTTAACATCCAAATCCAACCAACTAACATCCCTATGTTACCATTTTAAATCCTTGGGAGAGAGAATTCAAATAGCCCAACTTGAGTGATGGGTCTAAAGTGATGTGATGAGAGAAACAAAGTTAGAGAATGCTTCAAAATAGGCCTGATGGTTCTCAGAGAACATAACATGGACAACATATCTAAATGCAGTTTCTATGGTTATGAAAAGCACAGGTGTGCAAAGCAGGATGAGAAACTTGAACAATGATCTATACAAAGAAACCCAAACATAATCCAGCTCCAAGATTGTGGCCTTCCCTCCTGTACTCTCTTTGCAAGATTGGGATATCAACATTATATGAGTAAAATGTCATTAAGGTTAATATTTGTGGGGATCAAACCCAAATTGGATATGTCCTTTCTTGTGCAAAAATGGTTCTGTTTGGTTTCAGAGAGTCACTATAAATAAAGAGAGTAGTTTATGACAAATGGGAGAAAGCAAAATTCCATTTGGAAGTACTTTCTGCAATCAAAATATGGAGAGCTAATGGAAGACAGATAAAGAATAACCAAATGTTATATATGTGAGCTGAAGGGAAAAAAGGTAAAGTCTCTTCAGCTGCATGTAAGAGAAGATAATTAAGCTAGTGTAAGAAAAATGATAATGTATCAGAATGAGGAAGGGATAGCTCAAGAACTGCAAATGCAGAAGTGCAATCTGGCCTCCAGAAGGGGCTGGGACCAGGCTTCAGAAGCCTCCAGGAGCCCAGGAAGCTTCTCTGAATAGGTTTTTCCTTCTCCCTCTCTCTCAGCGTTGCCATCCTGCTTTTTGTCCAGCTACATAACTGTACATCATGGCCCCTGCACAGCCCTGAGTTTACTTCAGCTCCACTTGAAAGGCCAAGCTAAAGAAAGTTAGGATTCCTTAGTTCCATTTCTTTAGTTCCAGAAGGCACTGTCACTCAACTCCAACCTCCTCCAAGGACAGGGGTCAAAGTCCTACCGAGGGCCCATCACTCAGGGTCCAGTCATGTAGCTGGACAAAACGCAGGATGGCAATGTTGAGAGAGCAGGAGAAGGCAAAACCTATTCAGAAAAGCTTCCTGGGCTCCTGGAGGCTTCTGAAGCCTGGTCCCAGACCCCTCTGGAGGCCAGATTACATTCCTGAATTAGGAGTTCTTGAGTTGTCCCTTCATCCTTCTGATACATTACCATTTTTCTTACACCAGCTTTAAATATCTTCTCTTACATGCAGCTGAAGAGTCCTTTACCTTTTTCCCTTCAGCCTACATATATAATATTTGGTTATTTTTTATATGTCTTCTATTGCTCTCCATATTTTGATTGGAGAAAATACTTCCAAATGGAATTTTGCTTTCTCCCATTTGTTATAAACTAGTATTTATTTATAGTGACTCTCTGAAACCAAACAGAACCATTTTCTCACAAGAAAGGAGATGTCCAATTTGGGTAGATCAAGGAGGTGGTTAAGAAATCATTTGTGAGTTGAGAAGATCCCCCAGAAAGTGGCTCTCCTGCTTCTCCAGTTATTTAGTTGGAGAAAAATAACAGTTGCCCTAGATAAAGATGATATCTAAGTAGCATCTCTCCAGGCATTGCAGTGGGTTGTGTATTTAAGATATTTAATTTTTTATTTTTAACTATTACGTGTATTTAATATTTTTATAAATTACATGAAGAGTGAATTTTCAAAAAACCCACATATTTGCAAATTAACAAAGAGTATGAATTAGCCAAGGTGATAGGGATAAAATGCCAACTGATATACTTCAGTGAATGAAAGGAAATAATCCACTGATTCTCAGAAAAAATCAAAGGAACATAAACTTAAATGCACTGAAGAGAATTTCAGATAAAACCCTATCAGACATACTCCTATGATCTAAAAGATTAATGAGGAACTTTTATCTACTGAATAACTTCTAACACTCAGGTCTTAGTCACTCATTTACTAATGTAACAGAAAATTCAAAGAGAAAGTCAAGGGGAAAACAGATGAGGGGAAGGAAAGAGAAAGGAAGAGAAGGAAAAATATATCCTAATACATCATGACTGCCTCGCTGGGCAAATGTTATGGATACCATTTTTCAGATAAAGAAGGTATGACTGGCTGGGCTGGTGACACACACCTGTAATCCTAGCACCCTGGGAGGCTAAGGCAGGAAGATCCCTTGAGCTCAGGAGTTCAAGACCAGCCTAAGCAGCACAGCAAGACCCCATCCCTACTAAAATAGAAAAACTAGCTGGGAGTTGTGGCAGGCACCTGTAGTCCCAGCTACTTGGGAGGCTGAGGCAGGAGGATATCTTGAACCCAGGAGTATGAGGTTGCTGTTGGCTAGGTTGATACCTCTGCACTCTAGCCAAGGAAACAGAGTACAACTCTGATGTCAAAGAAGAAGAAGAAGGAGGAGGAGGAGGAGGAGAAACTGTGACTGAAGATTACATAAATTAGTAAATAGTAAAGTTTCAGCTCAGGTATGTGTTCAGACTTCAAAGTGTATATTCACTTCAATACATTATTACTCCACATCTTTGAGATTTGACATGAAATTCTTGGCAAAATTATTAAATACCACTAAAATAGTTTAATGAAAAAGCCTGAGATTCTGAATTTTCTTAATACTACATGAAAACAATAACCCATTGGAAGCCAGTGTGTGAAACAGAAAGACTGTAAACATTATTTAATCACCCACCTTCTTTCACACACCAAAAATGCTGCCCTGCTTAGTGCCTGGAGCCTAAAATTTCTAAGAGGAAATTTTAAGAGGTCTCAGTTAAAATGAAAATATTCAAACCCAAGGGCATAGAGAAAATAATAAAGAAAAATACTGATGCACCACTTTAGAACAAACAAAAGCTACTTACAGGCAAATAAAGTTAAGCTGGAAGGCATGTTTGTAATATATTGTAATATGTTGTATTATATATTGTAAAATAAACAACACTTAACTATTCTTTGTATTAAAATAACCTTTTGTTCCTATTCAAGGTATACATCATGATGTTATGGGATACAGGTAAATAATAAAAAGGTTACTATAGTGAAGTGAAATAATCGCAGCTGAGAGAAGAATGGACCCCACTTCAGATGCAATTAATTGATAAAAAATTATTGATAATTTGATACACCTGCAGGTGGGCTGGTACCATAAAGGCATACAGCCCCTAATGGCAGGTGAAAAGCCTTTTTATACTGTTATTTTGCATAGTCATGCATGGTCAGCAAGCTAGTGCAATACAGAAGCCAATCATAGCAGTTAATGCAGGGTCTTGGGGGGGGGGTACATATTGGTTCATAAATCACAAGATACATCACACGTATGTTACCTCATGGGGTCATAAGATGGGGTTCAGGGGTACAAAGTGAGAGCACAAGAGTCGGGTAAGTTTCCGGGAACAGCTTGGGACTTCTTCACCTGGGCTTTATTTGGAATCCACCCCTCCCTTCCTTCCTTTCCTATCTTCAAGTTTCTTCCCAGAATCTAACTCCTCCACCCTTGTAGGGGCTGAGGCTAAAGACTTAAGACACTGGTCTTGGAGGGAATTATGGGCTGGGGGCTTGGTTATTACAGAGGCAAATTAACATATTCATCATCTCAAATAGCCATTTGTGTTGTTTCTGTGGCAAAAGTAGCTAAAATATGTTCATTTAGCTTGAATTCCAAGTACAGTAACATTTTACCTGTAGTTCATGTGTTATACATTAGCTTTCCAGACTTTTTCATCCTACATATCTGCTACTTTGTATCCTCCAGCCTACATCTCCTTATTTCCTCTGCACCCCTGGTAGCCACTGTTTTCTCCTTTGTGTATTGGAGACCTTTCTTTAGATTCCATATCTGAGTAAGCTAAAGCAACATTTTTCTTTCTGCATCTGGCTTATTTCACCAAGCATACTGCCCTTCAGGCTCATCATGTTGTAGCAAATGGCAAGATCTCATTCCTTCTTAGGGCTGAATAAATTTCATTGCGTATATACATGTCATCTTTCGATGATCTTCCATCTTTCAATGAACATCTTGGGTATTGCTAAAAATGCTGCAATAAACATGAGAGTACAGGCAGCTCCCGAGTTACACTTAAAACTGAGGCTTTTAAGGTAATAGGTGAATGTATGTGTTCCAACTCACATACAAATTCAACTTAAGAACACACTAACAGAACCTCTATTACTGAGGGACTGCCTGGACAGGTACCTTGACAAGGTTCTGATTTCATTTCTTTGGGGTGTATGCTTCGAATAGGGATTGCTGGGTCAGATAGTAGCTCTATTTTTAATTTCTTCACAAACTTCCACACTGTTTTTTATAATGACTATCTCACTCTACTTCCTCCAACAATAGTCTATAGTAATTACTCTCCTTAATAGCTAAAGAACTCAAACAATAAGAATGATTAAACACATCAATAGAAAAAGGCAAAAGACTAAAGGAAGTGTGCATTTGACATATTAAAAAATGCCCATCCTGGGTGGCGCCTATGGCTCAGGGGAGTAGGGCTCCAGCCCCAGATGCCAGAGGTGGTGGGTTCAAACCTAGCCCTAGCTAAAAAAAAAATGCCCGTCCTTCTCAATAACTCCATTACTTGTCTTACTGCAAGTTTTCTTTTTTTTATTAATTACCAGGGTCCTCAAACTTTTTAAACAGGGGGCCAGTTCACTGTCCCTCAGACCGTTGGGGGGCCCAGACTGCAGGCCCCGAGATGAGTCAGCTGCTAAGCAGGACAGGCAGCGGGGGCAAAAACCCCCAGCGGGCCAGATAAGTGTCCTAGGCAGGCTGCATGTATCTCACAGGCAGTAATTTGAGGACGCCTGATTAATGACAATACCCAGGGATGTGTAGTGTATTTAGAAATGGCCTTCTTTAAATATTGTGTGTAAAATGTCACACATTTTCTATAACATAGTTAATCAATACGTATCAAAAAAAGACAAATATCTGTCTACCCTTTGACTTAACACTTTCACTTCTAGGAATATATTCTAAGAAAAAGTTAGAACTTAAGAACTAAAAATAAGGCTTCATGTCCATAGCATAGTGGTTACGGCACCAGCCACATACACCAAGGCTGGCGGGTTATAACCCAGCCCAGGTCAGCTAAACCACAATGGCAACTATAACAAAAAAAATAGCCAGGTGTTGTGGTGGGCACCTGTCATCCCAGCTACTTGGCAGGCTGAGACAAGAGAATTGCTTAAGCCCAAGACTTTGAGGTTGCTGTGTGCCGTGACGTCACAACACTCTACCAAGGGCGACATAGTGAGACTCTGTCTCAAAAAAAAAATATTAAACATAAGGGTGGGGTTCGGTGCCTGTAGCTCAGTGGCTAGGGCGCCAGCCACATATACTGGAGCTGGTGGGTTTGAACCCAGCCTGGGCCTTTCAAACAACAATGACAACTACAACCAAAGAATAGCTGGGGGCAGTGCCTGTCCTCAGTGTTTAGGGCGCTAACCCCATATACTGAGGGTGGAGGGTTCAAACCCAGCCCTGGCCAGCTAAAACAACAGTGTCAACTGCAATAAAAATAAGGCTGGCCATGGTGGCTCACACCTATAATCCCAGCACTCTGGGAGGCTGAGGCAGGTAGATTGCTTGAACTCAGGCGTTCAAGACCAGCCTGAGCAAGAGCAAGAACCTGTCACTACTAAAAATAGAAAAAACTAGCAGGGGCTGTGCCCAGTGCCTATAGTCCCAGCTACGTGGGAGGCTGAAGCAAAAGGATGTCTAGCACCTGGGGGTTTGAAGTTGCTATGAGCTGTGACATCATAGCATTCTAGTCCAGGGTAACAAAGTGAGACTCTATCTTAAAAAAAAAAAAAAACTATAATAATTTTTTACATGAACGTATCTATTAAAACTAAAAACAATCTACTATGCAAAAACAATTGCATAAAGTCGATCTACTTAAATGTTAAAATTCATTGCAACACTAAAAAGTACAGCCTAACAGAATATTAATGTTCTAAATAATTGACAGTATACCTTCTAAACACACATGCACTCACTCACCAGAAGCACATAAAAATATTAACAGTGGTTCTTTGGGGTAGTACCCTTACAGAGAAGTTTTACTTTGTATATGTTATGTTGTCCTCTATTTTTCAGTTTCTGAGAATATAGCAAATTAAATTGCTGTATTTTTCTAATCAGAAAACAATTATTTATTAATTGAAAAGCATTCAGATTGGGAGCCCTTATTTTTATCTGTCTATGTAAAGGTTTTAATCTTGTCAGAGGAGGCCATAAGGGCGGCAGCCCGTTTTAGGTGGCTGGAAGTATGTTGTCTTCACAAATTTGCAGAAGTTGGGCATGATGGTGAGTGCCAAGGCAGGTGGCAGATGTCTTGAGGGGCTGAGGCAAGAAGACCACTTGAGCCCACGAGTTCAAGGCTGCAGTGAGCTATCGTGAAGCCACTATACTCCAGCTTGGATGACAAAGTGAGACACTCTAGAAAACAAAAACAAACAAATTGGCAGAGCCTTTTTTAAAGTATTTCTTCCCCTAATAAAACACAACAGTACATTCCTAATAAGAGATGATGAATTCTACCAAAATAATTAAGATGGTATTCAGAATCCTCAAAAGCCTCAGTACAAACAGTAACAACATAAAACATATGATAAAAAGAACAAAATACAACATCAAAACAAAGTCATCTCATTAAAAACAAGATATTATTCTTGAAAATGTCTAGGTTGTCATCGGAAGGAACTTACGTTCTTTAATAATATATTTGATTTGTGAAAGCCAATGGCAAAATGACTTCATTTTTCCTTCTTAATGATGTTTTCGTGATTGTGTTTGGGTTTCTCTGAGAGCGCTCATGTAGTTTTCTGCCAGGAAGAGTGTAAAGACCAAGGGGAAACTTCCCCTTCACTTATAAAGTCTTGCTGAAAAGCAACGGATAAAAGGCACATTAGTCGGAGAAAGCCAAACAAAATTTATTAATGTGCACATGTGTGCATGGGAGTCACACAAAATTTAAAAACTCAAAGCAAAAGTGCAACCTAAGGGCCTTTCAGACTATAAGGCTGGACTAGCCTTATATGCTTTTGGTTTGTCTCATCTTTAAAAATTTAGAGTTAACCTGATGCTTGCTTACACAGCTGCTGGGCACAAGATTAGAAAATGACCCTGAGGAAAAACAGATCTAGAGTGCAGACTAGGACAACCTGAGACTGGCAATTATAAGATCTTCCAGTTGGCCCATTGTTTGATGATAACCATCAAGCGAGTCACGATGCCGTGCACAAAGCTTGCTTTCTGCTGCCAGCCTTCTTTATTCTTTCCTTTCTAAGTTTCTCAATAAACAGAGGAGATAAAGTGGTCCTTGAGACAATAGCCCACCATGTCCTCTGGGTGCCAGCATGTGAATAAACCACCATTCCTTCACCGACACTCATCTCATGTCTGGCTCCCAGGTGGCTGCCAGCCAAACCGGTGTTCAGCAACAAACCAAAGGGCCAGATGGCCGATGCTTTTATACCATCTTGAGCTTCCTAAAAGAATGGGGGCTTGCAGCATGTCAAGACAGGTTACGGGAGAAAGATAGAAAGGCTCTTGCCTTTCTCTCTCTCTTGTGATGAAACCTAACAGAGAGCAGCTCTGACAATGAATAAATAGTACCTGTGGTTGAATTATTCCTTCCTAGGTCTGGATAAGGGAGAAGGTCTTAGAGAAAGCCCGAATCTTTATTTTACTAATGTAGTTTTCTCTTGAGATGCATATCTTCTCCATAAAAGGCAGCTTTTCAGGGCTATTCCTGTCTGCAGGGCCTCTGAAAAGCCATCTTGAAATATGTCAAAGAAGTATATTTTGAGATGAAATATTTTTGGTTTTCTTTAGTCCCCCATTTGAAACTTTCTGGAAAGAATGTTTCACATATTAAAGTAGTTGGTGGCTATGAAGAGATTTGGGTTAGAGGTTGTGATGAAAAAAATGGATGATGGAGAATTTAAACATATATATACATATTGGAACAAGCAGTCTATATCCTCCTCAATCAGTCTCAGTAACTCCAGATTCTTCTGTAGGTAGTGAGCAATCTTGAACTGTTCTATGTCAATATTTATAAATGAAAGCTATTTCACAATTCTTTAGAACACTTTTTTTTCAATTTCTTGTTTATTGACCAAGGCTTGGTACTTGTGCCCAAGACCAAATCAATAAGAATGAAGAATGGAGACAAGGGGGTTGAGGGAAAAGGAAAGAGAAGTTTAGTGATTTGCTGGTAAATGAGGAGGGTGGCAAACTCGTGTCTCAAAGACCACAATTCTTGTTCAAAACAGAAAAATGGGACTTTTTAAAGGGGGTGGTTGTGCAGTTGGGCTTGGATCAGACACATATCGTCATGTTGGGCTATTGTTTAACTGTGATTAGTAGTTTTAGTCAACCTTATCACCAGTGATGATGATCTCGTGACCCCTGTCCAGACAATTCTGTTGAGCCATCTCTTGTGATTTAACACAATAGAAAACAAATGGCAAAGCACATTTTCTTGCCCTTTGCCCACTTGCCTCAGGAAGGAATGCAAACTTTTTTAATTGTTAAACAGGGAGGTTTAACAATTAATAAGAAAACTCATTGAACATGTCATTGCCCTTTTTCAGACCTTTGCTTTTGTAACAAAAGTGTATGGACATAAATTTCTGTTTAATAAGTACCATTTCAGTATTTTAACTTACTTAGAAATGACTCAGACATTTTGTGGTTGTCTATTACTTAATTTAACATAAAATGACTTTCAGATTTTAAATTACTAAAAAGAATGTTGAAGCTATGACATAGGTACCCCCCTCTTGTCTTTCCTAACCACCCAAGGGAATGTCCACCTAGCATCCAGGATTTCTATAAAGGGCAGGCCCTGTCTGGGTCTAGATTTACAAACCAGATGCAGAGCTCAAGACAAAGGACAGTGCTGAGAAGATGGCAGCTTGTAGTCCAGGTGCTGAAGACACACGTATGTCCCAGGACTTATTATAACCACCTGCCCAGACCCCAGATTCCAGAGGCTTGAAACCAAGACATAAGCTCACAGTAAGATATGGGCAAGGCTTCAGGGGACCCCAACATTCAGTGCTTACAGACAAATCAAGCATCAACATTTTCACAGAAGAAGCAGTTTTGTGAAATTTTAAAATATAGCAAAGATAGTATCAACCTAGATCCAAGCAAAAAAAGTCTGAATGATATTTAATACTGATACTTCTTAAGATAGTCCTATGTTATTTTACCAATAATTTAAAGTCTAGCTTCATTTGCCAGAGATTGTCTCAGATTCTTACCTGCAGTTGATGTGAACACCTCATAACCAAAGAATGGAATCAAGGGACACAAAAGTTTAAATGAGCAAACAAAGAAGTTTATTAGTAAACAATTGTACATTTCTGAGAGGGTAGGAGCAGGTGGGCATATGTTCAAATGAACAGTTGCCCTGGGGTTTCTAGACCATCCCTTTTCCTGCCTTCTGGCCTCTCCTTCCCCCTTTTTTCTTGACCAATGGGAATGTTGTCACCTTCTTGCCAAGGAGCAGGGGAGTTTTTCACCTAATTTGGGTAGGCCCAGATGTGTCATGGCACCCTGAAGCTCACTGCGGGAGCATGGGAAGGCAGACCATAATGTCTTAGAGTCTTGTGTTGTTCTGCTGTTTCTTGTGAGACTTGCGTTATCTTGTCATTGCTATGACATGTTTTCCTTCTCAGCATCCCATTTGTTTACATTGTCTCATTTTCCTGCCTACACTAGCATTCTGAGACACTATGGTCTGTTCTCTTACTAGACATCCTGGTTGTTCACACTGCCTGTTCTGTGTCTCCTCTGCTCATGTCTTCCTTTCTTACCAAGACTAACAAGATCACAGAGAAATATCACATAAATATAAATCACATAAAAAGTATACAGGTGGATATACAGATAGAAACAGATCTTAAAGGTTTCTTTAAGGTTCTTCATTTGCCATCTTCCAAATAGTTTTTTTTCTTTCCCCCCACCCCCCCTCAGATCATTCATTTACTGATTAGTTGTTTCATTGCTCTAAGTCATTGTCAGGTAGACAACCCTAACTATTCACTTCTAAAGAGATCATGTTTAGGTGAAACAAGGTAGAAAATGTTTCTCTCAAAAATACAGAACCCAGATCTATACATAATTATTTGCCAAGACAATGAGGGGCTTAGGTAAATGCCCACTTAAGGAAAGGTACCTTAAACAAAGGCCAAGTTTGTTATGTAAACTTTTAAGCCAGTGCCTTTCCCATTGTAAAAGTTTCTAGTGGTTTAAGTACAGAGAGGGAAATGCCCTTACAAATGGAGGTTTTTCTTTATAGATATAAATTTGTTTTGCAAAAAGTTTTAAAATAACCACCTAAATCCCAGAAAGTTGTGCTGTGGAGACTAATTTAGCAGGCTAGGTGGCTATTTAATTCAGTTTCTGTCTCTTAAGGGGGGATTATTGAGGTCAATGTCTGCTAAAAAATACACTCACAACTCTTAGGTCTCCATGAAGAAGATGAGGACCCAAAAGGGGATCAGTAGTACCTGGGCTGTATTCCTGAGGGGATCTCAGAGACACAAGAAGGCTTGTTTAGGTCACCTTAAGTGATGATCAGAAATTTCATATTTTCTCTCAACAATTTTTCATCTATTGACCACCAGATGTAGGAATGGTTACCAATGCAAGTTACAGGGGTCTGTTCACCTATAACTGACTCCATGAACAAATTTCAATGACCCCTATGTTTTTTTAATAATCCTCTCCACCTTAACCTTTTAAGATACTTCCTAGAAATGGTGGATTTTCTCCAAGACAAAGGAGCTGAGATTCTGTCCCTGGGCAGACTTCCTGACACCCAGATCTGCCAGCCCCCACAGCCTGCCTCAATGCATATAGGCCTTTGTTAGTTACACTACAACCTGCTCTCCAGGCGAGTGGCCCCTCTTTTATGAGCTCAAGATCTTTGTTAGTTGGAGAGATGGATTTGAGTGAGGCAGCTTCTCCCATTCTCCCAGCAAGACGCCTGTCACATACCTTTCTTCCTTGGCAATCCTCATTGTCTCAGCAATTGTATCTTTGTGCAATGAGCAACTGGACCTCGACCAAAACCCCCTTACAGTTTGGACAACACGCTCAGTGCAACAAAACCAAAAACTGAAGCTGAGAGTTGAGGTGGGAGAAAGAGGCATTTTAGTTGCCTGGCACCATGCAAGAAGAAGGGGCAGCTTATGAGTAAGACCCAACCTCCCCCAATGGCTTACAAACCAGGGGTTTTAAAGGCAGGGATATAATTCCGGAAGGCAAAATTGCAAATCAATACATGGGGGTTATACATTGACCTGACCCAAAAAGGTAGAATATCCCAAAGTTGGGGGGCATAAGGAGCTTTCGAAATTCTTAGATTAGCAGAAAGGAATATGAATATGGGATGTAACAAGCCCCTCGGGAGTACATTTTTAAAAAATAATGGTTGCCAGCATTCAATTCCCCTGTACCTGCATTTTCCATCCAGTGAGGATTTCAGAAATACAACTCAAGAACACATGTTAAGTTTCTTCTTATTACTGATGATGTCCAGAATCCCTCAATTTTTGTCTGTCCACTATGAAAAATGTTAATGAGCAATAAAGCAAAAAGTAACAAAAGGCCATCAAAGTGGAAGGAGAAAAAGAATTTCATGACAAGCAACGAGGAAATGGAAACACACTCCACCTGGCAGGAGCAGGCCTTCTTTCTCTGGGACACGGGGCTTCTGTGCTCTTTGTCTCTGGGCTTCTATCATTTTCCCCGAGTGAGGAAAGGCCATGTTATCTGTGCTGTCCTAAGGAGTGTTTGCCTCTGCCCTGGCTTCCTCCTTGGTGCACTAGACAAATGTCCTACTGCACTGGCATGCTTGTCTCCACTCAGCAAGCTCAGAAGTCCCATGGAAAGTTCTTTTATCTTTCTTTTGTACTTAGTTCACTTGCCTCCCCGCTTTCTGTTCATATCTAACTAACCTGCCTACTCTAACCATCTTTTATTTTCCATAGGAAACCAAAACAGCTTGTGGTTCTGGCTTGCATGGAGGACCACTGTTCTCATCAGGTTGCTCATTCACTGTTCCAGGCTAGTCAGGTACCTGAAACTTCCCTGAAGGGACTCAAGATTTTCCTTTATTTCCAGTTTTGAGGGGACCATGCAGGCCCTCAACAGGGGTCCCTGCACTGTATCAGAATTAGGGGTTTGAAAGGGAACTATGTATCAATGATTAAAGGAAATTGGATGAGATAGTGAAGATGGCAAAGGAAAGGTGGAAGCAAATGAAAAAATAAGCCTTAAAGGAGGTCAGTGTGGGGATGCCAGGGTCCATTAAGACCAGATGGCAGGAGTCAACTGAAGAAATGTGAAGTTAGAAATGACAGAGACAAAGAGATAAGACACACAGAATAGACATTTCAAAAGTGGGAGCACAGAGAATCATCACTCATTTGTGGGGTTCTGGTGAGTGGCCCCAAGTGTCAGTTTCTCTCAGCTTTTATTGAAAGCTATTTGCTCATGAGCCCAGCGGGTAAACTGAGGAAGGGAACCAAGATACCAGCAGTTTCTCTGACCAAGCATATCAGCTCCTACTGTTTCTATAATCATTAACCTTAAGGATCTGAAGAGTCTTGAGAGATCCGGAACCTTAGCCTTGTGTGGGGACAGTCTCCTGTCTGAGGTCACACCCATAGATTCCTAGAAGGGTGTTAATCTCCTTGAATTCACTGTGGAGTAAAACGCCACTGGCCTCAATCTCCTCTGAAGAATCAGTGGGAGAGAGGAATTTTCTTCTCATCACTACCACAGAGGGTCTTCCTCTACGATAAGGGATATAAGCCCTCCTACCCATACTTCAGGGTTCAAGCCATTCCCTTGATCTCTGCCCCAGCCATAATATAAATCTCCACAACTCATATTTGCTTTGACTGTTAACTGGGCAAGAAATGGCCTAGTTAATGCTTCTCACTAGGCCTTGCACCCAGCATCCTCTGTGGCCATTATTTCTTCAGAGTGTTATAGACCCAGCAGGGGTGATTGCAAGCTGTATCCCCTACAGGCCAGGCTTCCAGGAAACTGTTCAAATAAGAAACTTGGCAGCTGCTAGTTTAAAAGCAAACTAGCTGACTTTTCTTTGTTCTGCCTTACTCAGCTTATTTTTCTATTTTTCCCTTTTTCTGGGGGTGTTTCCCCTTGCCAAGAATGGGGTCTTCAGTCATCATTCTGCCTGCCTAGGGAAATCTTAAACTTCCCAAAAAGAGCAATGAAATTTTACTTTTTTTAAGCAAAAATCTTGCCAATAAGAAAGAAAACAAAGGAACTGAACATACTATTAAAAAAAGATTTCAGTCGAATGAAAAATTCCTATGGGAGAAATAGGATCAAAACAGAGCAGAGTTTAAAAAAATATTTAGTCTGAATATCATGTTGTAATTAAGCCAGCTTTTGACCAAAGCGTTGTTGGAATTTCTCTATGATGTTTGAGTCCTTGATCTCAGGGTTCGAAAAATGAAACCACATACCCTGCAGATAAGTGACAGGATAGAGTTTATTGACAGAGAAAGATTGATAGAAAGATAGGAAAAGCAGGGGAACAGAACCTACAGCTGCAGAGAGGGGTATCCAAGTAGGAAGTCTTCAGTCTGGGGGCTTTAAATCCTATCCTGCAGACAGGGCGTTTAGGGGAAGTATGCCACAGCTGGCTAGAGATCTGTGGGCAGAAAATGATCCTAAAATTAGGACAGGAATGGGGCCCTTGTACCTTGTGTGTCAGGTGGGGGATTAGGGTATGTGCTCCCTACTCAAGGAGGAACAGCCCAGATGGAACTTTTCAGGCTGCCTAGCTCAGGGCCTTACAAGAGTCCAGAGGGTGTGGCCTGGAAAGACTGGCCTGTGTATGCCTAGAGATAGGGATCTATGATGAGACTAATTCCTGAGCTCACCTAGAAATTAGTAGGGGGCGGGGGGGGGGGTGGTCCCTGTCCAGCCCTGAGCAGGGAACCCTGTATCAAAAGAGCTCTTTAAAAAATTTTTTTGGATCTTTCGTTGTAAGATTTTAGCCAGGGCAAGCAGCTAATATTCCTGACTTTTGAACATTTTTTCTTGTTTCTTTTAAACCAAAGGTAGCCACCAAGTGACTCAGAACCGAAACCAATAAGCCTTTTATGACTCAACCAAGGACAGATGAGCCATCACCTAAGAGGTGAAAAGAAGCAGTTCTCACAAGATCCAAAGCCACCCCCGAAGAGAGCTCGAAGAAGAAAGGCTTAGAGGTAAGTAGGGAAACAACAGGTGAGGAAAAGGAAAAGGAACCAAGCATAACTTTTCCATCGGGAACAGCTATGTCCCACCAACAATTGCTGCTCCTTCTAGTGTAAGTGGCTGTGATAAGAAGGTGCCCAGCCCAGGACTCTTTGGGTCAAGACTGAACTTCTCAACATCTGCATGGACGCTAAGCATCGCAGGAAAAGCCAAGCCCCAGGGATAAGCTGCATGAACAGCTCATTCCTTGGAAGAGGAATGCTACTGCTCCACCACACCAGCCAGGAAGCCCATAACGATATTCCTTACCTGTGTAGATTCCACTGGGACCACTGTGGAGCACCTACCTGCAAATGGCATTCCATCCAGGACACCTGCCTCTGCAAGTGCTCCCCTGGTTTGGGGCCTTGGATCCAGCAGGTGAACCAGAGCTAGTGCGAACAGCAGATCCTCAAAGAGGACTATCAGCATTTCTGGGAGGACTGTCTCTCCTCCTACACCTGCAACTGGCACAAGAGCTGGACCCAGGGGAAGCTGTCTGCCCCTTTCCACTTCTACTCCCCCACACCTGCTGTTCTACACAGTGAAATCTGCAGTCACTCCTACAAAGTTAGCAACAACAGCCAAGAGATCAGCCACTGCATCCAAATATGGTTTGACCCAGTCCAGAGTCAAAGGAGGAGGTGGTGAGGTTCTCTGCTGAGACCATGAGTGGTGCTGGGCTCCATGGTACCTGACCTCTCCTGCTCAGCCTGGCTCTAATGCTGCTCTGGCTGCTTTGCTGACCTTTTGCCTGGGAATACTTGGACCTCCCGCTTCTGTTTAGTTCCGCCTCTTCCAGCTGTTCATACCTACTCCCTGGTGGGGCCTCTAACAGCCAGTTTAAATAAACTAGACACTCCACAACAAAAGAAAAAAAGAAAGAAAAGAAAAGAAAAGAATCAATCATAAATGGGTACTTCCCAAATTAAGAGTTACACAAATATAAATTCAAAATAAATAATTCAAATTCGTTCTCATAATTTTTTTCTTCTGAGTGAAAGGATTTACATTTCTTTCTTTTTTGCAGTTTTTGGCCGGGGCTGGGTTTGAACCTGCCACCTCCAGCATATGGGGCCGGTGCTCTATTCCTTTGAGCCACAGGTGCCGCCCCAGTTTCTCTAACCAAGACTTAAACCCAGGCCATAGTGGTGAAAGTATGGATTCCTAGCCACTAAACTACAAGTTGGCATGCCTTTCTTATAAATCCTGCAGGATCCAAAACAGGTAGCATTAGGATACAAAGGACTTTAACTTTGTTTTAAACCTCATGTATCTTTTTAAAAATCTTGCAAAGGAAATCTTTTAAGGTTATATTTCTTTTCTATCTTTTCATACATACCAATAAGATAGCTGTTTAAGCTCTCTAAAAAGTTTTCTTTTAAATATAGTCAATTTATTCCATAAGTGACTTAAGCCAACAAGCTTTTTTCATAGAAAGTCCCAGGGGTAGCGTTCCAGGTTTAGAATACCATGCACGTAAGTGTTGTTTTTAAAATGGGCACAGAAGATGCAGCCCTCCATGATTCCCCCAAAAATTCACTCACAGAATTGGGCCAAGATAGCAAAAGACGCTTGTTGCCACAGATGGTTAAGGATGGTGTTTGCACATATGGTGTTTGTCCCATAAGTTTGCAGGGGGCTGTCAGTCTCATGCCTGTTTAGCCGTGACACCAGCTAGGCCCTCCAGAACTTGGACTTTCCTAGGACTAACCAAGCAACAGAGATGGAAGCAACAAAAGCCCTATGGATGGGACATCTTATTAAAAGGAACTACCCTGAGAACTTGGCACATTCTGAACAAAGTGTGTACTAAAATAAATTCTTAAGGCTCTCCCCAAGCAGCTGACTGACTAGAGCCTCTCTTAGCTAAGGGAATCCCTAAAACTGAGTTGCTAGCCATGAAAAAGGAAATCAGCATATCTCATCATGTCTCCCACCCCTTCTTAGAGACGTCCTTTGTAACTTATTAACAGGCCTAAGGCTGTGCAAGACATACCTGCAGGTTCTCAATATATAAACGAACCACCTGAGTCTGGGCAGGTGTCCAGTAGTTTGTCTCTGACTAACAGACCATTTTTTTTATTTCAGATTAATATGAGGGTACAAATTATTAGGTTCCATTGTTTGCATTTATTAGGTAAAGTTCACATTGGAGTGAAGCCCTTCAGTCGGAGCCTTCCCTTGGGCCTATTAGCTAAGAGCTTACCAACCCCCTTCACTCTTCCTCCTCCTATCCTTCCTATCCCTTCCCCTAACCTTGAATTTAATTGTGCTGTTTTCTCATGTGAGCATGTACTTGTTTATCTGCTGGTCTCCAATTAGTATTGAGTACTTTTTCATATTTGCAATACTTTTCTAAGAATGTTCTTCAACTCCATCCAGATAAATACAAATGATGTAAAGTTTCCATCTTCTCTTATGGCTGAATAGTATTAAGTGGTATACATATGCCACAGTTTATTAATCTATTCATCTGTTGATGGGCATTTGGGCTGATTCCACATCTTAGAGATTGTGGATTGAGCTGAGATGAACATTCTAGTGCAAATATCTTTATGATAAAATATTGCTTTTCCTTCTGGGTAGATACCTAGTAATGGGATTGTGGGATCAAATGGAATGTCTGCATACAGCTCTTTGAAGATTCTCCATACTTCTTTCTACAGGGGCTATATTGGTTTGCTGTCCCACCAGCAGTGTAAGAGTGTTTGTTCCCTTCTCTCCACATCCACACCATCATCTGCAGCTTAGGGACCTTGTGATGTGGGCTATTCTTACTGGGGTTAGGTGATATCTCAGGGTGGTCTTTATTTGCCTTTCTCTGATGACTAGGGACAATGAGCATTTTCATGTTTTTGCTGGCCATTTGTCTATCTTCTTCAGAGAAGGTTCTGTTCACGTTTCTTGGCCACTTGTAATAGGATAGATTGCTCTTTTTTTTTTCTTCTTGATTACTTTAAGTTCTCTGTACTCTAGGTATCAGATCCTAGGTAGCAGGCAAATATGTCCTCCCATTCTGAAGGCTGTCTGTTTGCTTTAGTCATGGCACCCCTAACTGAGCAGAAGCTTTTTAGCTTGATAATGTCCCATTTACTTATTTTTGTTATTGCTGCAGTTGCTAAGGGGGGTTTCTTCATAAAATCTTTTCCCAGGCTGATATTTACAAGAGTTTTGCTAATACTTTCTTCTAGAATTTTTATTGTTTTATGTCTTAAATCTTTTATCCAGCAAAAGTCAATTTTTATAAGTGGTAAGAGGTGCAGGTCTAGTTTCAGTCTTCTACCTGTGGCTAACCAGTTCTCCTAGCACCATTTATTAAATAGGAATTCTTTTCCCCAGTGTATACTTTTGTTTGGTGTATTGAAGATCAGATGGCAATTCATGGCTGGTTTCATCTCTAGGTTCTGCATTCTATTCCATAGATCTGTGCCTCTATTTTTGCACCAGTATCATGCTATTTTGATCACTATAGACTTGTAGTATAACTGAATAGACCTTATCTGTATTCAATCATTCCTTTTGGCTGACTCCTGGTCTATTACACAAAGTTTAACTCTTTCAGTCAATTGTCAGGTAAAAAATCTTTAAATCCACCTATCAACTTTAAGCCACCTCCCCCCTTTGAGATGTCCGACCTTTTCAGACCAACTCAATGTATGCCACCATGTATTGACTTATGACTTTGCCAGTAATTCCTGTCTCCCTAAAATGTATAAAACCAAACTGTAACCCCACCACTACAAGTTCACTTATGCAGGCTTCTTGGGTATGGCTCCAGGTCATGGTCCTCAAATTTAGCTCAGAATAAATCTCTTTAAATTACTTTATAGGGTATGGCTTCTTTTCCATCCACAAAAGAGTGTGAAGCTTAATATTTACATCTCTCAGGGCCAGTCCTTCCAGACTGGCCACCAAATATGACCCCAAAATCATGACTCCTGATGTTAGAGACCAAGAGAAAGTGTTCCCACTGGGTCACAAGTCCAGGCCTCAAGGACATAAACAAGATGAGAGAGACTCTTTATGACAATACACAGAAAGACATAGACAAAGGAGAAAAAAAGACTATTTCTAGGAGGAAAGGGATCAAACATATGAATATTCATACCAACAAACACGCCAAAATTGCTTCTCTCCCATTAATCTTAATTTGGAAAAGGAAAGACACGAGCAATGATTTTTATCAATCGCTTGACTGGATTCCACAGACAGACACCTGGGAATCTGACTGGTGAGAAAATTACCCATCTGCCAGCTTGTCAGGTCCTGGTTTCCCTTAACTGCACTTCCAGAAAAACAGTGTAGTTTCAGGTATCCTGCCCACTACCCAAAGGGGTAGGGGCCTACAGAAAACTTCCCCTTTGCCCTCTGAAGTTCACCTGAAAATCAACCAACAAAAGGCAAAATAATAGGAAAAAAGTCATGCAAAATTTAACATACACATAAGTGCACCGGAGTCATAAAATATGAAAACTCAAAGAAAAGGCCAGATGGTTGACGCTTTTATACCATCTTGAGCTCACAGGAAGAATAGGACCTGGAGCACAGCAAGACAGGTTATGAGGGGCAGGAGGAGGAAAGGCAGCTAACAAAGTTGTCTTTTACACACCTAAAACCTCACAAGCAGCAGCTCTCAGAAAGGATAGACAGTAGCCTGTGGTTGATTTACTCTTTCCCGGACCTCAAGATAGGGAGGACCTCAGAGAATGCCTGCCTGGTTATTTCACTAACGTCAATTTTTCTCTAGAAATACCAATCTCCTTCACAAAAGGCAGCTTTGGGGGACTACTGCTGTCTGCAAGCCTTCTGAATAGCCATCTTGAAACGTAACAAAGAAATGTGGTTTGCAATGAAATATTATAGTTATGGTTTCCTTTATTGGTGAAAGGAAAAAAAGTATTATTTACAATATTCAAAAGAAATAAAACAAAATAGACTGGGATGATTAATAAAAATGTATGTTTTTAATTTCCCATAAAGATACTATAGATTGAGTTAGGTTTAAAAAAATCTAAACCCTCTCTTCCTGCGTTCCCTTCCCAAAATGGCCAACAGATGCCACTATTGAATCAATTCCTGAGGTATGACTTACCGAGAGTCTTTCACTATTGAAAAACAAATACTCCCTGAGCTAAGTTCGGCTAAGTCCTTGATTAGCTGCAGTCATCTACAGTAAGAAAGTGAACAGAAATAATATACAAGTGAGGAGACTGTGTTCCAAGGCTATTTTAAAAGGGAATATGGGAAACAAAAGGCAAAGCTAAAGGGTGATAAAATCAGACACTCCTTATTAACTATGTATCTGTGTGCAGAAGGTGGATATAATACACCAATTCAGAAAAAAATTATTTATGTGTTTTTAACTTTTTTTTTTTGAGACAGAGTCTCACTCTGTCACCCTAGGTTGAGTGCCATGGCATCATCCGAGCTCACAGCAACCTCAAACTCTACGGCTCAGGAGATCCTCTAGCCTCAGTTTTTCTATTTTTAGTAAAGATGCGCTCTGGCTCTTGCTCAGGCTGGTCTTGAACTCCTGAGCTCAAGCAATCCACCTGCCTCAGCCTCCCAAAGAGTGCTAGAGTTACAAGGGTGAACCGCCATGCCTGCCCCTCATGTGCTTTTAAAATCAAGGAAGTATCTACTTTATCCTATCCTATTAAGGAATAGAACGCAAACCACTCACTTCCTGAGACGAGCTGCTTCATCTACTAACCACAAGGTGGGGCTCTAACTCGGTAATTTCATTCTCTGAATATATCTATACTCAAAGCTGAAACAGCAGCTTGCATTACAAATCCCATGTACACACTATGTCCGGCCAGTCAAGTCAGTTTTAACTAGTACTTGATTCTAACGAGCCACTCTGCCCAAGTATAGTCTTCGTTACTGATGCTGCATTTACTCAAAGTCAATGTTACACTTCAGCATCAAAAGCCACCACTTTCTGTTGTAGGCTGAATGTTTGTGACCTCCCCACCTCAATTTATATGTTGAAGCCCTAATCTCAGTGTGATAGTATTACCTGGAGGGATCTTTGGGAGGAAATTGGATTTAGATTAGGTCATAGCCCCCATGGTAGAATTAGTGTCCTTTTAAGAAAGAACTTCTGGCTCGGTGCCCATAGATCAGTGGGTAGGGCCCCAGGCACATTCACCCGGGCAGGCAGTTCAAACCTGGCCCAGGCCTGCTAAACAACAATGACAACTGCAACAGAAATAGCACTGTGGTGGGTGCCTGTAGTGCCAGTTACTTGGGAGGCTGAGGCAAGAGAATCCCTTAAGCCCAAGAGTTTGAGGTTGCTGTGAGCTGTGATGCCACAGCACTCTACTGAGGGTGCCATAGTGAGACTTTGTCTCAAAAAAAAAGAGAAATAGACTTCCTATTTCTATCGTGTGAGCTTGCAGCTATAAGAAGCCAGATCGCGCTGTCTGGTAACCAGGAAGAGGACTCTCAACAAGGATTGAAAGAGCATTTTGATCTTGGAATTCCATTCTTCAGAATTACAAGATATATATGTGTGTGTGTGTGTTGTTTAAGTCATCCAGTTTGTGGTGATTTGTTATCGCAGCCAGAACTAAGACAGAAATTGGTACCAAGAAGTGGGATGCTGCTATATCCAGTATCTAAAAATGTGGGAGCAGCTTTGGAACTGAATAACCAGCAGAGGCTAGACGAGTGTTGACATTCATGCTAGACAGTTAAGATTGCTGTTCAAGTACTATTAAAGGTGCTCTGGCCCAGGCATGGTGGCTCACACCTGTCATCTCAGCACTGTGGGAGGCCAAGGTGGGTGGATCTCTTGAACTCAGGAGTTTAAGACCAACCTGAGCAAGAGGGAAATCCCGTCTCTGCTGAAAATAGAAAAACGAGCCAGGGGTTGTGGCAGGCTCCTCTAGTCCTAGGAACTCAGGAGGCTGAGGCAATAAGATCACTTGAGCCCAAGAGATTGAGGTTGTTGTGAGCTATGACACCACGGCATTCTGCCCGGGGTGATAGAGTGAGTCTCTGTCTTAAATAAATAAATAAATAAATAAGATTCTGGTGGAGCTCAGAAAGAAAAGAACTAGAGAAAAAACTTGCATCTTCTTAGAAAATACATAAATAAGCAGGAAGAAAATGTTGGTTCAACTAAGTGAAGGCCATCCTGATAAGGTCTCAGATGGAAATGAGGAACATGTTATTTATTGGACAATGGAGAAAAGGCAATCCTTGGTACGTACACACATCTAAAGCAGCAAAGAGCTAGGCTGAATTGTGTTTATGGTCTAGTGTTTTGTGGAAAATAGAGCTTGCAAGCAAGGAAATTGGATATTTAGCTGAGAAGATTTCTAAGCAAAGTGCTGAAGGACTGGCTTGGTTCCTCCTGCCTGCTTACAGTATTTATATCATGCAAGAAGAGAGAAATGACTTCAAGACACAATTGTTAAGCAAAAGGGACCGGAACGTAAAGATTTGGAAACTTCTCTACTTGGCTATATTGGAAAAAATAAGAAAGCATGTTCAAAAGAGAACTCCAAGGGTATGGCTGAGCATCTGATAAGGTGATTAGCGTGAGTGTGAACCACAGACCTAATCTGATCCGCAACCAAAGCCAGAAATAGAGATGAAATTGTATCAGCAGAAACTCTGCCAGCTCAGACTAGAGGAAACATAAAAAATGGAACATATGGAATAAAGAATGAAAGAAGGCTGTGACCATGTGCTATTCTTTAAGAAAAGGAAAGAATTGCCTCTCCATCATGTGAGGATACAGCAACATCTCTGTCTGTAAGTCAAGAGGGTCCTCACTAAGAACCAAACCTGTTGGCACCTTGATCTTCAGTTTCTCAGGCTCCAGAACTGTGAAGAATAAACACCTGTTGTTAAAGCTACCTGGTCTACAGTCTTTTGTTATAGCAGCCCACGTTGACTGAGACACTTTCTTTCTTTGAGGTAAGCTTTCTGCTATCATTATGCCTCTCCCTCTTTCTTCCTTCCTTTATTTCTTGAATCTAGTCATTTTATATTTGTGTCATGACAAGTAAAGTGAAATAGCATGTAATAACAGATATGGGGACATGCCACTTAGATTACACTTCAAGAAAGGACTTGCTGCCCAACAGTAGGGAGTTGGCAGGTGGGCCACCAGGCAGCCCCCAGCTGTCAGCTTCTTTATAGTCTTGACTACAGAGCAGCCTGCAGCAGGTGACTGAGTAGACTCAAGAGCAATGGTGAGGGTTGAGTGTGGCAAGGGAGGATCTAGGGGGATGGAGACCCAGTCATTTCCATGCACTGTAAGACACTCTAGCAGGCAGTGCTCTGGGGTTACCTACAGAGGCTTCATTGGGCCTACATCACATGTCAATGTTTTCTTCCAGTTAATGCTGCTCCCAACTCTTTTCCCTGAACTACACCTTAGTGTCTACTTTTGGAGAACACAACTTGCAACCAAACAAATAACTTGCACAGATCATCTGATGATGACTGACAGTTAAATAATTTGGAACACTAACCTTTTGCTTTTGCACACCTTCAGATTTGTTTTTACTGAATCCCTGTTTATTCATGTATTCATATTTTGAGTGCCTCCTATGACCTAGGCATTGTGCGTGGTGGAGAGCACATGAAAAACATCGGGAATGCAGACAGAGTACTAGAGGTGAACAGCCAGTTTGCAGCCATAAAAACGAAAGCAACATTGTAAGGGCTGGTAGAACAGAGGCCAGAAGGAACAATAACTGCTCTAGATTGCCTGTGTCTGGCTTTCTTTTAAAAAATAGCCTCTCCTTGGGTTTTCTGTTACTCACTATGGAACATAAATCCTGACTGATGGAATTCCCCCACACATGGTACTTAACTACATCGAAGTAAATGCCACGCCTCAGCAATTGTTTGTTACTTCTTGATTGAATGAATAGATAGATGAACGATGGTGCTTACTATTATTATATCCCATGTTCCTTGGTTAAATCCACAATGATAAAGCCCTGCCTGAGAATAGTGTGGTCTCTATTTGTCCACCCCTTGGCTCAAATCTGTTCACCCTATTCTTCCTTTTTCATTTCAAAAGCATGTTCATGGTATTATTCCTTTTAGGACATTAGTACATGAAAATGAACCCCCAAAAAGGATTTCTCCAGTGAAATCATTTTTGACATTTTTTTCTTCTATATCTCATATTCACATTAAAGGAAAATCTGACACTTGGGATATGGGGCTGTATAGACATACAGCATATTACTCGAACGCTTCAGTTTCAGAGGCGCTGAGAGATAAATGGCATGTCTATAATTATCCCTCCACCATCAGTAAGCTTCAAATTACTATCTGCTCTCAAAGGTAGAGAAAATTTAAAAGTGTTTTTTATGAAATTTCAAAAGTTGCATATTCATTAATTTGCTAAATCATGGACTCCTAGACACAGAAGGTGTCTTTAGATTCTGTTTACTTAGAGGGTAGTTTTCAGTCAATCTGTTTGATTGAGATATAATATTATCACAAAGATGAGTCTAACTGCCAAGCAAATCCAGGCTCTTTGAAGCTTAGAAAAGCTTTTTACCAAAATTAAAACCACTGATGGTATGATACTTCATCAGCTTATCTGTCGATTTCCTTCTTCCAAACTATGATTCCTATTATTACATATATGCATATATATCTGTCTATATGCATACACATACACACACACACATATATATATAATAAACATTTGTTTAACACCAATTATGTGCAAGAACAGTGCCAGGTACTAGAAATAAATAAGGTATAAGCCAGGAGCTGAAAAGAATTCACATAAAAAAGCACTTCAATAAAATATACTGTGTCAAAAAGAAGTAAACACGACCTGCTTGGGAATACTGAAGAGAGAACACAGCCCAGCATGAAGGAGAGTTCAAGGAACATCGCTCAGAGAAGGCAGCCTTTGAATTATCTCAATGACTGGGAGTTACCTCTACCCACTGTAAATATTAAACCCAACTGCTTCTCAGCACACCCACTGCTATCATCTACCTGGATCATTTCAGTAACCTCACAATGGGTATCTCTACCGCAAACTCTGGGCCCTACAGCAGCCACAGGGAGCCTCTTAAAAGGTGACTGGGTGATGTCGGCCCTTTAATGGCTTTCCCATGTTCACCATGTCCACGAAGCCCCACATAATCTGGTAGCTGCCTACCTATTAGATCTCATTTCCTACTACTCTTCCCCTAGCTGACTGCTCTCCACCTTCTGTGGCCCTTTGGGTGGTCCTCAAAAACACCAAGCAATCTGCCCGAGGGCCTTTGTGTTATGCTGTTCTCTTTGCCCAACACATTCTAATGACGTAGCCACTTCATTAGTACCTTTACTCAAATGTTGGCTCCCCCAGAACCTCTCAGGGCTGGAGGAGGAAACCAGCCCTGGACAGAAGGTCATTCCAGTGCAGGACCCACTCCCACAGGCACTCACACTTACACTGTGGCCACTGACACATGCAGTGAACCTGAGTTGTACATCTTTGGCATGTGGGAGGAAACCAGAGTACCCAGAGAAAATCCATGCAGACTTGGACAGAATGTGGAACCTCCATACAGACAGTGGCGCCTCCAGAAATAGATTATTTTTTCACGTCAACATGACAACAAAACCACGTTAAATGAAACCACATATTCCAGGACCTGCTGTACTCTGCAGCATGCCGCCATGCTTACCATGGCCTCTTTATTACCTCATGTGGGTTCCCTCATTTATTATACCTGTCTGGCCCCTTGCAGGCATTTAAGCTTTGATTCCTAGCCTTAAACTTGATTGGTTACTTGCCCCAAGGACAGAGAGCTCATCAAAGAAGGAAAAATAATGCCCATGAAGAACTGCCATTAAAATGACCCAAGTCACTGTAGAAATGTGGAATGGAACCTCAGAAATCATCCAGTTTTCTTCATTGTTGCAGATGGGGCAGCAGAAGCCCAGATGTGTCACACTTTGAGCAAATCAAAGATTAGATCTCCTGATGCCCCAAAAGGTACCCTATCTCCCACTGAGCAACTACAGGCCATGTATTTGTATGTTAGGAAGCATTGCAACATAACCCTGGGAGTGTTGCGGCCACTCAATGGCTCTCATCCCTAGTGTTCTAAAAAGATCTTTTTAAAGACTAAACTTTAGAAAAGGCAGCATCTCTAGCCAATTAAATGCATTTGAAAAAAGCATCTAGAATAAAATTCTCATGAGGACAAAACATTGGGAAAACTTGGCCTAGGTCAGGGGCCAGCAGATTCTTCTGGTAAGGGGCCGGATAGTAAATATTTTAAGTTCTACTCATAATAACTACTCAACTCTCCTCCCACAACAACTCTGCTGTGCTAGCAGTCATAGACATATGTAAGTAAATGACTAAGTAAATTACTGTGTTCCGATATAACTTTATATACTCTCAAAGCTGAATTCACATAATTTTCATGTATCATGAAAAAGTATCCTTTGATTTTTTTCTTTCTTTTTTTTTTTTTTTTTTGCAGTTTTCGGCCAGGGCTGGGCTTGAACCCGCCACCTCTGGTATAGGGCTGGCGCCCTACTCCTTTGAGCCACAGACACCACCTTTATCCTTTGATTTTTTTTTCTTTGAAAAATTTACAAATCTGGAAAGTATTCTTAGCTCACAACCAATACGAAAACAGGCAGTGGGCAGAATTTGGCCCATGGGCCACAGTTTGCCAATCTCTGGTCCAGATCACAAGAATGGATGAGAAAAGCAGGCAAACCTGCTTGTCCTAAGATCCCTGGGTTTTGTTCAGTCTGACTACAACAACTCTCCTAACCAGAGCAGCCTAACATTTTTTTTTTTTTTTTATTGCAACAAAGTCTCATTTTGTCATCCTTGGTAGAGTGCCTTGGCCTCGTAGGTCACAGCAACCTCAAACACTTGTGCTCAAGTGACCCTCTTGCCTCAGTCTCCTGAGTAGCTGGGACTCCAGGCGCCTGTTACAACGCCCAGCTATTTTTAGAGACAGGATCTCACTCTTGGTCAGGCTGGTCTTGAACTCCTAAGCTCAAGCGATCCACCTGTTTCAACCTCCCAGAGTGCTAGGATTACAGCTGTGAGCCACTGTGTTGGACCCCAGACTAGCCTAACTCTTTAATGGTAGTATTTGATTGTCTCAAAGTTTATCCTGCCACTTACTTACTCACTTTGTCAGTTGATCTTCATAATCCTATGATGCCAGAGATACACGGTGCATTTCAAATTTGTTCATTTGTGCAGATTATAAAAGCAATAATAGAAGAAAAATTCACCCAAAATATCACTACCTCCAGAAGAAATATTTGTCATTTTTCTTTATATTCTTCTATATCTTTTCTATATGTATGCAAAAATTCTATAGAATCGGCATCATAAAGTAAATGCAGCTGTATATTCCAGTTTTTCACATAATAGATCCATGCATTTTGTTGTTGTTGTTGTTGTTGTTGTTTTTCAAGACAGAGCCTCAAGCTGTCCCCCTGGGTAGAGTGCTGTGGCATCACAGCTCACAGCAAGCTCCAACTCCTGGGCTCAAGCGAGTCTCCTGCCTCAGCCTCCCAAGTAGCTGGGACCACAGGCGCCCGCCGCAACGCCCGGCTATTTTTTGTTTGCAGCCATCATTGTTGTTTGGCGGCCCGGGCTGGATTCAAACCTGCCACCTTAGGTCTATGTGGCTGGTTCCTTAGCCACTTGAGCCACAGGCGCTGAGCCTAGATCCATGCATAATACTTTATTACTTAACAGGTCTCATGGTGAATATTTAAGATGCTGTGTAATATGTCATAATTTATTTATCGTTTCTCATTTGTTGGAAATGTAAAACGTTTCCAATTATTTGCCATGATAAATAATGTTGAAATGAATGTCATTGTCCACTTTACCTTTTTTTTTTTTTTTGCCATTTTTTGGCTGCGGCTTGGTTTGAACCTGCCACCTCCGACATATGGGGCCAGTGCCCTACTCCTTTGAGCCACAGGCGCCACCCCACTTTACTTTTATAGGAATATTTCTTTACAAAATTCCCAGAGGTGAAATTATCAGATAAAAGGACAATAATATGGGTGGCACCTGTGGCTCGAGGAGTAGGGTGCTGGCCCCATATGCCAAGGATGGTGGGTTTGAGCCCAGTCCCAGCCAAAAACTGCAACAATAACAACAACAAAAAAAATAAAATAACAGAATAGTGACATTTTTTAATTAATAACACACTTTGAAAGTTTCTTTCAGAAAAGTTAGTAAGTTCAGCCACCAGTAATAAGGTAGGTAAAAAGAATAAATGCTAGTTTTCCATAGCACTGTAGAGTGATTATAGTTAACAATAATTTATTATGTATTTTCAAATAGCTAGAAGAGAAGATTTTGAATGTTCCCGACACAAACAATACATGTTTAAAGTAATGAATATGCAAAATACCCTGATGTGAGCACTGTAAATTGTATATATTGAAACTCACTATGTATCCCATAAATATGTTTATGTATTGATTAAATAAATTCAAATTGAAAAAGTAATGCATGCAATCCCTGAAGAAAATTTAGAATAGGCCGAAAAAATATTAAAAAATAAAATCTTTTCTTTAAAAACAACAACAAAAAAAGGCCACCAGTAATACGTGAATGTACCAGTGTTGCATTTCCATTAGCACAGGATTAAAAGAGTGGGCCCAGCTCTGGCATCGATCCTCACATCACCTTGGGAAACCTTTAAGTTTCAACTTCCTCATCTGTCAAATAAAGAAAATAATATATAGTTTATGTCAGCATAAAGAAATGATCTATGTGAAGGTGACTCATAATAGCAACTTCCAAATGGTACGGAAGATGATATGATGATGAACTTCACTTTCTTCATGAAGAAACAAGATTCAGATTATTTAAGTGTCTCGCCTACTCTTACACAATTGGTTAGGTAGCATTTCTGACTCTAATTCATGCCGTTGGCTGTTTATCTTTGATGACACCCACGTATCTCCTGGGACTTTTATTATAATATGTAAATAGTTGTGATTTCTTGCTTATTCTTAGGGACATTTCATTTGCAGACTGACTTCTAAGCCATAGATAGTGACCAGTCTGTTCCTTCTGTGTCTGAGAATCCCACCAGTCCAGGTCTACCCTGCTATACAAAGCCAGAGGTGAAACTTTTCCCTTTTTATTTTTTGAATTAAGCAGGTAACAGGTGAGCATTATATGACATAATATTAGTGCCTTCAAGCTCCCACATTAGCCTAGTCACCACGCTTGCCACAACAACCTTTTCTTTCTAACAGTATTTATATTACTATTGAAAGTAGATGTCGACAAGTTTTAACTCTGAGTTCATTATTATTCATAATCTTTCATCCACATTCTGATATTTCAAGGTTAATGGAATCAGTACTTCCAAAAATAAGAACCAATATCCAAGGAGAAGTTATTCTTGAAAAAAAGGTATTACTTCCTCGTCTTTATTTCTCCCTGTACATAAAACAATATTCTTAAGAAAGGGCAAAATGATAGTTAGTACAATTAACATGAGAATTTAATTGAGAATTAACATGAGAATTTTGATTTTTGAAACCTATAATCTTTGTCTAAACTCTGTAATCTTATTCTGAATGAAATGCAAAGATAGAGTCTACAAACTTACTTGGCAGCTTTTGTCAGTGCTTAATTACCCTCCTAAGATCGTTTTTGTATGTCTACTCATTAAAGCAAATGTGTTTCTAAGAACGGGTTGCACATGGTAGCACTTTTGATTTAAACTATTCAAGGCAAATCTGGTTCTAGGAATTAATGACACTTTTTATTATAGATTGGTGGCACTTGTTTTTTTGTTTTGTTTTGTTTTTTAAGACAGAGTCTCACTTTGTCACCCTCTGTAGAGTGCTATGGCGTCATAACTCACAGCAACCTCAAACTCTTGGGCTCAAGTTATTCTCTTGCCTCAGCCTCCCAAGTAGCTGGGACTACAAGCACCAGCCACAATGCCTAGCTGTTCTTAGAGATGGGGGTCTCCCTCTTGCTCAGGCTGGTCTTGAACTCATGAGCTCAAGCAATCCACCTGCCTTGGCCTCTCAGAGTGCTAGGATTACAGGTGTGAGCCACTGCGCCCTGTGATTAGTGGCATTTGTGAGTTTGAAGAAGGTGTCAGCAAACTTTTTTCTTTAATAAACAGATAGTAAAGACTTTAGGCTTTGTAGGCAAAACAACTCTGTTATAATTATTCAACTCTGTTAACATAGCACAAAAACAGTTACAGACTGTTTTTAAATAATGAATAGGCACAATTGTGTTCCAATGAAAGTTCAGAAAAGCAGATACTAGGCCTATAAGACATAGTTTATTGACCTTTGGTCTAGAAGCTGGTAAGACTTATCCTAAATGCCAGTGGCACTAGCCATATCCTGACACTTTGTGGCACTTAATAATAGTTAAAGGGCACATATGATTCCAGTTTTGCTGTGTTCTGGCAATTTGTAGAATCAACATATGCTGGGGGCTTCTTAAGGCTGGGAGAGACTTAACCGTTCTAGACCCTGAATGCTTGGTAATCCTTATGGCCTTGAGTGCTGGTGGCATTTACAGTTCTAGGAGATGGTAATTTATGACACTAAGGGCCATTTGCCAATCCTAAAATCTTAGCCATGAGTCCATAGTAAACACTAAGAGAATGTTTGTGGTGTAAACAAATGTTCTCTGCTTGGTTCTCCAAGAGGCATTAAAATATTATATCTTGGGTGATGCCTGTGGCTCAGTGAGTAGGGTGTCAGCCCCATATACCAAAGGTGGTAAGTTCAAACCCAGCCCTGGCCAAACTGCAACAACAAAAAATTAAAAAAAAAAAAATAGTTTAAAAAATATGTATTATATCTTTAATATTTGCTGATTTTTACACTCCACATTTTGTATTCAACAACTGACAACTTAATTTGGAAAGAGTAAGAGACTTTGGCCAACACATGGTTTGGGTTTTCATTAAGTCATACTTTCATTCACTGTGTCAACAAATATTAACTAAGAGTCAACCTACGTAAGGCATAGAGTTACTTCTAACTAACCATGTCAAATATTCTATTAAAGTGTCTGCGTTCACCAGCTTTATAAATATCTCTCATTGAAGTTCGATCCATGTTCCAAAAGTATTACAGAGAAATTACTTCATTCAGAGAGGAATGGGAATGCTACCACATAGAGATCTTATTGTCTCGTCTTAAATAAATAAACATGGGATTGTATTTCTCTTTTGCACCACTCTGAGAATGTGCTATCTGGGTGTAGGAAACTCCATTTTTATAAATACAAGTATAAAATGATGAGGACAACCAGTTTGATGTAAGCATTCCAAATTGTATATAAAACCAGCACCTCGTACCCCATAAATTCATTAATGTATATAGCTATGATTTAATAAAAAATAAAATAAAATACAAATAAAATTTGAAATAAAAAAATGAGGACAAAGTCAGGTGTACCTGTTGACTTAAGAACATTACTAGAAATAAAACATCACTTTGAAAACACACACACGCACACATTTGTGTTTAATGGATTTGTTTTTAAATAAAATAACTAAGGCCAGGCGCACTTGTTCACACTTATAATCCCCAACACTTTCAGAGGCTGAGGCTGGAGGATCCCTTGAGGCCAGGAGATTGAGGCTGAAATGAGCTATGATTGCTCCACTGCACTCCAGTCTGAGCCACAGAGTAAAACTTTGTCTCTAACAATAAAACAAAACTAAGACAAGTGGCAACATTTCTGTAGAAAAAAGAAATTGCAAGCGCCACTGAAAAGCCCTATTAACTTCCAAGGCTTTGGCACCATCGTGTGGCCGTTTAGATTTATTTTCTATAATATTTTCCAGGATTATTGAGGTACGATAGGCAAATTAATATTGCATATATTTAAGGTGCACAGTGTGATGTTTTGATATACATACGCATTGTGAACTGATTACCCCAGCTAAGCTAATTAACATATCGATCACCTCACATAGTAATCATTTTGTTTGCATATATAGGGCAAAAACACCTAAGATCTGCTCTCTAGGTGAATTTCAAGTATACAATGCACAATTATTAATTTAATTACAGGAAGTCCCTGGCTTATGAATGAGATGGTTTCTGTAGGTTTGTTCTTAAGTTGAATTTGTATGTAAGTTGGAACAGGTACATTTGCCCAATATCTGTAATAGCCTCTTTTCATAAGTCCGAGTCATATGTCAGCTGGGTGTTTGTATTTGGAGAATTACTGTATACTCACCAGGCTGTACTTTATGTCTCTAGAATTGATTTATCTTATAACTGAAACCTTATACACCTTGGCCAATATCTCCTCCTTTCCTCTAAATCCCAGCCTTCTTTTTTCCTATTTCTGTGAGTTCAACATTTTTAGATTCTACATATAAAGTGAGATCATGCAATATTTATCTTTCTGTGGCTGGCTTATTTCACACAGCATAATGTCATCCAGCTTAATACATGTTATCACAAATGGCAGGATTTCCTTTTTTTTTTAAAAGCTGAATGTTATTCCAATGTGTGAGTCTACGTGTGTATATCACATTTTCTTCTTCTTTTTTTTTTTTTTTTGAGACAGAGTCCCACTATGTTGCCCTCAGTCGAGTACCATGGTGTCACAGCTCACAGCAACCTTAAACCCTTGGGCTTAAGTGATTCTCTTGCCTCAGACTCCCAAGTATCTGGGACTACAGGTGCCTGCAAAAATGCCTGGCTATTTTTGGTGTTGTTGTTTTTTCTTTTTTTATAATTTTTTATTAAAGCATAAACACATAATCATGTATACATTAATGCATTTATGGGGTACAATGTGCTGATTTCATATAGAATTAGGAATGCTTACATCACACTGGTTAATATATACCTCATCTTGTTTACTTAGTTACTGTGTTAGTACATTTATACTCTACACTAATAGAGCCCATATGTACCCTTGCATTATGCACCCTTTGTGTGATCTCACCATTCACCCTCCCTTCCCATCCCCCCTCCTCCCTCCTTCATCTTGGGCCACAGTTGTGATCTATTCTTCATATGGAAGTGTGAGCGATTGTAAATTGGTTTCATAATAGTACTGAGTACCTGGGATATTTTTTGTTGTTGTTGTTGAAGTTGTCATTGTTGTTTAGCTGGCCCAGGCTGGGTTCAAACCTGCCACCCTCAGTGTCTGTGGCTGGTGCTGTAACCACTGTGCTATGGGCGCCACACCCACATTTTCTTTATTCATTCATTTATCATAGACATTTGGTTACTGTGAATAATATTGCATAAACATATTTCTCTGTGAGAGTTATTTTATTTCCTTTGGAGATATATATATATATATACCCAGAAGTGGGATTGATAGATTGCATGATAGTTCTGTTTTTAGTTTTTTGAGTTATCTTCATATTGTTTTCTATGATGGCTATCCTAATTTCTATTCCCTCCAGCAGTGTACAAGCATTCCCTTTTCTTCTCATTCTTGCCAACATTGTTCATATTTTGACTTTTTGGTAATAATCATCCTAACAGGTAATGAAATAAAGTAATATCTCATCGGAGTTTTGGTTTGCAGTTCCCAAATGATGAGTGGAGTTGAGAACCTTTTCATATACCTATTGGCCATTTATATCTTCTTTGGAAAAATGTCTATTCAGGCTCTTTGCCAATTTTTAATTAGATTATTTGTCATTTTACCACTACGCTATATAGGTGTCTTACATATTTTGAATATTAACCCTTTAGAGGATATATGTTTTGCAAATATTTCCACCCATTCCATGAGCTGGCTTTTCATGTGGATGACTGTTTAATTTGCTGTGCAGAGTTTTTTAGTTTGATATGGTCATTGTGCTTTTGCAGCCTATGCTTTTACTGTCCTGTTCAAAACCTCATAATCCAGACCAATGTCAAGAAATTTTCCCCTATTTTTTTTTCTAGTAGCTTCACAATTTCAGATCTAATATTTAAGTCTTTAATCCATTTTGAGTTTATTTTTGTGTATCGTATAAGATAAAGGTCCAACTTCGCTCTTTTGCCTGTGGATATTCAGCAATCCCAAGCTGGTTTATGTGTCTTTTTGTGGCAATATCATATTGTTTTCCCTACTATAGCTTCAGAATATAATTTGAAATTATGATGCCTTCTAGCTTTGTCCTTCTTTTTCAAGATTTCTTCAGATGTTCAGGGTCTTCCAAGTCCCTGAGAGACACCTAAATTTTAGGATTGTTTTCTATTTTAGTAAGAAATGCCATTGGAATTTTTACAGGGATTGCACTGAATATGAAGATCATGTTAAATAGCATAAATATGTTTTTCCTTTTACACTCAACTTTCATTTCAGTTACAAATTGGCATATTTAAATTAGAAATAAAATCTTTTATGTAATTCAGCATGAATTTCTCTATTCCAATTTTTTTTTTTTTTTTTTGAGACAGAGCCTCATGCTATCCCCCTGGGTAGAGTGCCATGGCATCACGCTCATAGCACCCTCCAACTCCTGGGCTCAAGCGAGTCTCCTGCCTCAGCCTCCCAAGTAGCTGGGACTACAGGCGCCCACCACAATGCCTGGCCATTTTGGGGTTGCAGCCATCATTGTTGTTTGGCGGGCCCAAGCTGGGGATTCGAACCTGCCACCTTAGGTGTATGTGGCTGGCGCCTTAGCCACTTGAGCCACAGGCACCGAGCCTCTCTATTCCAATTTTTAAAAATTATTTATATTTTGATGAATTTAAAGGTACAATTGCCTTGGGGTCACATGAATGAATTGTATAGGAGTGATGTCCAGGCTTTTAGTGTATCTGTCACCAAAATAGTGTACTGTACCCAATAAGCAGTTTTTATTCCCTCACTACCTCCCCCCATTCCCTCCAGTGTCTCCAGTGGTCATTGTACAACACTGTGTGCCCTTGCATATCCATAACTTAGTTCTCACTTATAAGTGAGAGCATCTGGTATTTGTTTTCAATTCGTGTGTTACTTCACATAGGCTAATGATCTTCAGTTCCATCCAAGATGCTGCAAAAGGCATTATTTCATCCTTTTTGTGGCTGAATCATATCCCATTGTGTGTGTTATGAATAACATAGGTTTGTAAATTTGTTCTTAAGCTGAATTTGTATGTAAGTTGGAGCAGGTATATTTACCTATTATCTGTAATAGCCTCTGTTTGTAAGCAAAAGTTTTATGTCAGTCAGATGCTTATAACTCAGAGACTGCCTATACACCAAATTTTCTTTTTCTGTTCATCATTTGATGGGCCCTTAGGTTGATACCATGTCTTTGCAATTGTGAATTGTGCTGTAATAAACATGTTAGTGCAGGTGTCTTTTGATATAATGATTTATTTTCCTTTCCAATGGTGAGGTTGATGGATTGAATGGTAGATCTACTTTTAGTTCTTTGAGACATCCATACTGTTTTGAGGAATATCCATACTGTTTTCCACTATGCTGTTTTCCAAACAGGTTGTACTAATCTATATTCCCACTGCCTTCCCTTTTCCCAGGCAACAGTGCCTTCCCTTTTCACTACAACCATACCAGTATCTATTGTCCTTTGACTTTTTAATAACAGCCATTCTGACTGGAGTAAGGCTGTATCTCATTGTGGTTTTAATTTGCATTTCCATGAGGATTGGTGATGTTGATATGTTTCTTGGTCATTTGTATACCTTCTTTTGAAAATGTTTATTCATGTCATGTGACCACTTTTTAATGGGACTATTTGTTTTTTTCTTGCTGATTTGTTACTTGTAGATTTTACATTACTCAACAGATGTATAATTTGCAAATATTTTAAAATTAAGAACTCAATCTCATTTACAATAGCTGGAAAAAAAGGAAATACCTAGGAATATACTTAACCTAGGATTTCTACAAGGAGAACTATGAAGCCCTGATGAAAGAAATCATAGAAGACACAGATAAATAGAAAAACATTCCATGTTCATAGATTGGAAGAATCAATATTGTGAAAATGATTACATGGCCCAAAGCAATCTACAGATTTAATGCAATTCCTATATACATACTATCATTTTTTATAAAATAGAAAAAAATTCTAAAATTTATATGAAACCAATAAAGAGCCCAAATAGCCACTGCAACCATAAGCAAAAAGAATAAAGCTGGAAGCATCATATTATCCAACTTCAAATTACGAGATTACTTCAAATTACTACAAGACAATAGTAACTAAGAACAACATGGTGTTGGTATAAAAATAGGCACACAAGTCAATGGAATGGAACAGAGAACCCAGAAATATACCCAAATACCTACAATCAACTGATTGTAGGCAAAGTAGACAGAAACAAACACTGGGGTAACACCCTATGCAATATATGCTGCTAGGAACATTGAATAGCTATATGCAGAAGAATGAAACTGTATCTCTATCTCTCATCATATATTAATCCAAAAATTAACATACAGGGCAGCACCTGTGGCTCAAAGGAGTAGGGTGCCAGCCCCATATGCCAGAGGTAGGGGGTTCAAACCCAGCCCCGGCCAAAAATTGCAAAAAAAATTGACATACAAAGGATCAAAGACTTAAATGTAAGACCTGAAACAATAAAAATTCTGAAATTCTCCACTGTTCTTAGAAAAAACTTTTCTAAACATTAGCCTAGACAAAGAATTCATCATGACTAAGACTCCAAAAGTAAATGCAACAAAAATAAACATAAATAAATGGATAATTAAATGAAAGAGCTTCTGAATAGCAAAAGTATGGACATGTTGGCAATATTAATTCTCCCAATCCAAGAATACAGGGTATCTTTCCATTTATTTCTGTCTTCTTAATTTCTTTCATCAATGATTTACAATTTCCTTTTACTTCCTTGGTTAAATTTATTCCTAGAAATTTTTTATGCTGTGGTAAACAAGATGGTTTTCTTAATTTCTTTTTTCCAAGTTTTGTAGTTAGTGTACAGAAGCATAATTTATTTTTGTACATTGATTTTGTATCCTGCAACTTTACTAAATTGTTTACCAATTACAACAGTTTTTATTTTTGGTGGACTCTTTACGGTTTTCTATAAACAGAAAAAATTTAACTTCTTCCTTTCCAATTTGGATGACTTTTTTTTATTTTTCTCATGTAAGCGTTCTGGCTAGAACTTTAAGTGCTGTTTCAAATAGAAGGTGAAAAAGTGAGCATTCTTACCTTGTTTCTGATCTTAGAGAAAAAGCTTCTGGCTTTTAAGCATAGAACGTGATATTAGCTGTGGGCTTTTCATGTATGGTTTTTATTGTGCTGAGGTGGGTTCCTTCTAAACCTATTTTGTTGGAAGTTTTTATTGTGAACAGATGAAAAATTTTGTCAAACATTTTTTTCTACATCTATTGAGATGATCATTTGGTTTTTGTTCTTCATTCTGTTAACATGGTGTATCATGTTGAATGATTTGTGTACTCTGAACTATCCTTGAATCCCCAGAATAAATCCCACTTGGTCTTGATGTAAGAACCTTTTTATGTGCTATTGAATTCAGTTTGCTAGTGTTTTATTGAGCATTTTTCCCTCTACATCAATCAGGAAGACTATAGTATTTTATGGAGAATTTTTACCTCTATGATCATCAGGAGTATTGACCTGCAGTTTTCTCTTTTCTCTTCCTGTGGTGTGTTTGGCTTTGATGTCAGGATAATCCTGCCTCACAAAATGAGTTTGAAAGTATTCTCTCTTTTTTTACTCTTATGAAGAGTGTAAGAAAGATTGACATTATTTCTTTGAAGGTGTGGTAGAATTCTCCCACGAAGCCATCTGGTCTTGGGCTTTTCCTTTATAGGAGGTTTTAGATTACCAGTTCAATCTTCATATTAATCTGTGCAGGCTTTCTATTTCTTCTTGATTCAGTTGTTTATTTCAGTTTATTTCTTCTTTTTCAATGAAGGCATTCATCTGAATAAACTTCCTTCTTGATACTGCTTTTACTGCATCCCAGAAGTTTTGGTGTGTTGTGTTTTCATATTTATTTTTCATAAGATTCTTTTAAATTCTCCTTTAATTTCTTTGACTCAATGGTTGTTCAAGAGTGGTTGTTTTGTTTCCACATATTGGTCAATTTTCCCACTGTCTTTCTGTTACTGATTTTTAGTTTCATTCTTTTATAGTCAGAAAAGATACTTGGTATGATTTTTACTCTTAAATTTGTTAAAATTTGTTTTGTGATCTAACATATGGTTTGTCTTAGAGAATGTTCCTTGTGTGCTTGAGAAGAATGTGTATTCTGCTATTAGGTAGAAAGTTCTGTATGTCTGTTAAGTTCATTTGGTATATGAGATTGTTCAAGTCAGCAATTTTTTTATTGATTTTCTGTCTGGAAGTCCTATCCATTACTGAAATTAGGGTATTAAAGTCTCCTACTATTATTGTATTGCTGTGATTTCTCCCTTCAGATCTGTCAATATTTGTTTTATATATTTATGTGTTCAGATGTTGAGTGCATATACACTCATGATTATTATATTTTTCTGTTGAATTAACACTTTTATCGTTACATAATGACCTTCTTTGGGTTTTTTGTTTGTTTGAATTTTTTTGTTTTTGAGATAGATTCTCACTGTGTTGCCCTGCGTATAGTGTCATGGTATCATAGCTCACAGCAACCTCAAACTCCAAAGCTCAAGCAATCTTCTTGCCTCAGTCTTCCAAGTAGCTAGGAATTGAAGCATCTGCCATGACATCCAACTAGTTTTTTCTGTGTGTGTGTGTGTGTGTGTGTGTGTGTGTGTGTTTTAGTAAAGACAAGGTCTTACTCTTGTTTAGACTTGTCTCCAATTCTTGCACTCAAGCAAGCCACCTGCCTTGGCCCCCCAGAGTGCTAGGATTATAGGCATGAGCCACTACAATTGGACTAATGATCTTCTTTGTGACAGTTTTTGAGTTAAAGTCTGTTTTGTCTGTTGTAAGTATAGTCACTCCCATTTTCTTTTGGTTACCATTTGCATGGAATATCTTTCCATCCTGCCACTTTCAGCCTATATGTGTTCTAAAGCTAAAGTAAGTCTCTTGTACAATCTTACTAGATCTTGTTTTTTATCTGTTCAACCATTCTAGGTCTTTTTACTGAAGAGTTTAATACATTTAATTTAAGGTAATTATTGACAGGTGAGAATTTGCTATTGTCATTTTATTGTTTTCTGTTTTGTGGTTGTTTCTTTCTGTCTTCTGTTAATGAACCCACAAAGTGGAGGTGGGGGGAGTTCGGTGCTGCTCACCACACAGAAAGCCAATTACTGAGACAAAAGGATTGTCAAAGAAGAAAGGATTTAGTGCAGAGGATACAACAACTGGGAAGTAGGAAGCATGAAGTGCTCATAATCGGTCTTAGACCAATAGAGTCAGGAGTTTCTCTGGAGGTGAAATGAATAATGCATGCGAAGAGTGAGCATCATTATATATTTGGGCCAGAGTGGTGTGAGGTAGTGAGAAATCATGCTAGCAATACCGTACCATGATCAAAAACTGCCAGGTAAGTCCCTCTCAGAGTGGGGATTTAAGAGTATAATAAGCTAGGAGTTAATCGCACAACTCTTTCAGTATAGTATGGCACTTATCTGTCTTCTCTGAACAAACAGGGGGTGTAAGGCCCTTTTATAGTTTTCTTGTGACTGCAAAGAGATACTGCCATTTCTGTGAAACAACTCAGAAGGAATGCATCAGTACATGGAAAGTTACAAAATTATGGTCAGCAAATCTTACTGAGTCTACTAAGCTTTCTGTCTACAGGGTGTCCCAAAATTTGCCCCTAAACTCACCAAACATAGGCAAAATGGGAAATTGTTATCAACTGTACCTTTATTTACAAAATATTCATTGCAAAGGTACATTTAGCTACAATTTCCCATTTTCCCTCTCAATGTTGACTTTAGGAGTGGCTTTTGGAATACCTTCCTTCCCACTTTGAAACTGTAGTTTCTAATTTACGGATGCTGAGATAAAACTCCCTATCTATGGTATCACCAATTCAAGGCCACTTAGAGCAGCCAGCTCTAGCCACAATGTGAACACTGAACACATTTGAAACAGAAGGGAACTAAAAACTCTTTTTAAAAATCATTTTCTTGCTATGGAGCTAGTTACACTTCCTCTCTTCTTGGGTTATTTGATGATAATTTGTAGTGATTTGTTTTTCTTTGTGGTTACCATGAGGGCTGGGTAAAATATCTTGTCATTATAACTGTCTATTTAAGTTGGTAACTTAATTACAACTGCATACAAAATTTTACATTTTTACTCCCTCTATTCCAGCAGTTCTCAACCTGTGGATGGCAACCCCTTTGTAACAATGAAAATATATCCTGCATATCAGATATTTATATTACGATTCAGAACAGTAGCAAAATTACAGTTATGAAGTAGCAAAACAAAAATAATCTTATGGTTGGGGGTCACCACAACATGAGGACCTGTATTAAATTGTCACAGCATTAGGAGGCATTAGGAAGATTGAGAACCACAGCTCTATACACTTGGTATTCTTAAAGTCAGTTTACTTCTTTTTATACTGTACATCCATTAACAAATTTCTGTGATTATAATTGTTCTTAATACTTTTGTTTTTAAGTTCAAAAGTAATTTATACCCACAATTATTGTGCTGCAATATTTTGTGTTTGTCTGTACATTAACTCAATTTATGTTTTCACATTTTCATGTTTTCATTTCAATTTGAAGAACTCCTTAGCATTTCTTGCACTTAGATCTAGTGGTGACCAACCACAAGATCTAGTGGCGACCAACTCCCTCAATTTTGCTTTGCCTAGAAAAGATTTTACCCTTCCATTTTTAAAGGATAGTCCTGCCATGTACAGTATCTTTGCAGTTTTATAGAGGTTCCCATTTATGTGATAAGTCATTTTTCTCTTGCTTCTTTCAAAATTCTTCCTTTGTTATTGACTTTTGACAATTTAATTACTTTGTGTCTCGGCATAGACCTCTTTAGGTTCAACCTGTCTGGAATTTAGACTTCTTGAATCTGGACATCAATTTTCTTCCCCAAATCTGGGGGCGGGGGGTGAGGGTTTCAGTCATTATTTCTTTAAATAAGTGCCTTTCTCTTTCACGTTTCCTTTTGAGATTTCCATAATGCACATGCTGGTTTGCTTGATGGTGCTGTATAAATCCTGTAGCCTTTTTCACTCTTTTTTATTCTTCTTTCTCTTTTCTTCTCTGACTGTGCAACTGCAAATGGCCTGTCTTTGAGTTTACAGATTCTGTTTTCTCCTTGATCAAGTCTACTATTGAAGCTCTCTGTGGGATTTTTTATTTTGTTTACTATATTCTTCAGCTCCAGAATTTCTGTTTGTTTCATGTTAGGATTTCTATTGTTTTGTTCATGTATTATTTTCCTGAAACATTGAGTTGTCCTTTCATGTTCTCTTGTAGCTCACTGTGCTTCCTTAAGACAATTATTTTAAATTCTTTATTAGGAAATTTATAGGTCTCCATTTCCTATTAGTTGGTTACTGGGGTTTTATTAGTTTCCTTTGGTGGTGTCATGTTTGCCCGGTTCTTCATTACTCATGTAGCTAGCGAGGTATATGCATTGTGGTCTGTTCATGTGAAGGAGCAAACATCTCTTCCTGCCTTTATATGCTTATTTCAGCAGGTAAAGACCTTCTTTTGTCTCATTCTCAGACTAATGTGGCTGCTTGTGAGATCACTATCAAGAGGGGGCTTAAGCTCGGTCACATGGTACTGCCTGGTCTGCAGTTGTTTCCACAGTTGGCAGAGGTATTACCAGAAGTGTGGGCAAGCATGGGTCCTGCCAGATGCTCAAATGGATGGAACTACCTCTAGGAACATGGTTAAACAGGACTGGAGCCCAAGCTCTTGTGTCTGCTTCTTGTGTCTGCAGTTGAGTCTGAAGACAGTAGGCTTGCTACCAGGAAGCATTGCTATGGGTGTGGACTAGGTCCCTGGTTGGGTCTTAACTGGGCAGGACTGCCTCAAGTACCATATATGGTAAGGCAGTGCTGGAGCCAGTTCACAGTGCTGCTACAGAGTATGCATTCAGGTCCAAGGCCAGTGAGCCTACCACTGGGGGCTTAGAAAGTCATGTCTTCCAAACTGAGCAGGCAGGATTATTCTGGAACCACAACAGAATGAGACTGGAATTGAATTTTAGTGCTGCTTCAGGGTCCACCACAGGGACTAACTTCCGGGTCCACAGCAGGGACTGATACCAGGATCATGGAGCGATATTACTGGGTTCCTAGATGAGCAAAATAGAGAGCAGGGTACTTTAGGATCCATAGTGAGGACAAAACCTGGGACACAGAGAGCACTAGTGCAAGATCCCTTTGCAGACTGACTCCAGACTAGCAATAGAGTAGGGCTAGAGCCAGGTCACAGGACCATTTCAGGATCCATAGTCAGGTCCATAGCCAACGGGCTGTTGCCAGGGGCAAAAACTGCTGTGACTTATCTCAAGACCCTTGGTAGACAGGGCTAGTTGCAGGATTGCAGCCTAGAAAGGGTGGAGCCAAGTACGCAGGGGTATAGGCCTGCTTTTGGTCTGTGTCTGAGACAGTGTTCAGCAAGCCTGCCCCTGGGGCATGTACATGCCTTCTCAAAGCAGCTCTCTTCTGTCTTGAGCTTCACCAGGGTTTCACAACTTCTAGTTGGACCCCAAAGCTCCCACAAAGGCACTTTTTTCATGAACAGCTGCCAGACTATTAATAGCATGGGGGAATATGAACTGAAAAACCTCCTATTTTGCCATCTTATTGACACCTGCAACCATTTAGATTTAGCCATTAGTAACTAAAGTAAGATATACATAGCCAACATGTTTCTCTGACTCCAATCACAACCGATATCTGGAAATAAAGGGAAAATTCTTCAAACTAATGCTCCAGTGAAATCTGTTTTCTATCCTATAATGCAGGTGTCCTCAAACTACAGCCCACGGGCCACACGCAGCCCACGGACCACATGCAGCCTGCCTAGCACATTTATCTGGCCTGCTGGGTGTTTTTGCCACCACTGCCTATCCTGCTTAGTAGCTGACTAGTCCCGGGACCCCCAGTCCGGCCCTCCAACGGTCTGAGAGACAGTGAACTGGACCCCTGTTTAAAAAGTTTAAGTACCCCTGCTATAAGGGACAAAAGATTATTATAATAAAACTATCATCTGACTAATGAAGTTAGTTTGCCTTTGAATCCAATTTTGTTACGCCCTCTGGAATTTGCTGGCTCAGTGTCCCCAGACATGTCCCTCTTCTATCTTTCCCCACGACCACCACCCTAGTTCAGGTGCCCTCGTCTATCTCTTGTCTGATCAGTCTCAGGGACGCCTACACTGGTTTTCCCACATAAATTCTTTTTTTTTTTTTTTCAGATTGATATAAGGGTGCAGACAATTAGGTTACATTGCATTTATTAGGTAAAATCCAAGTTGCAGTTGAGCCTTTCTCCCAGGAAGTGTGTCATATACCCCTGTCTTGTGCCAGTTGGGTGACAGGACTCTAAACCCCAACTTCCTCCTCTTTCCCCACTTCCACCCCCGACTTGAATGTGGTTGTGTTTTTCTCTCATGTCCTCACATAAACTCTTTTCTCCTATCACATTTTGAGCATTTTCTCTTATGCATTTTGAGCTCCCTTAGACTTACATGGACGTAGCTTTTTAATATATATAATTTTTGTATGTACATTGAAAGGAAATGAAATTAGTTAAGTAATTCTAAAGAACCTTTTCACTATCATAGTCTGACTCTCCTGAATCATTTTTATACTGAGTTGTCCAAGGATGCCCAAGTTTTTGGACTTGGTATCATCATCCTCTAGTCCCCTGAGTGCTTTGGTGATTCCTCTTTTCTTGAAGAAGTACTTCATGTTGTCTCAGATATTTTCTTCCATGTTTCTATTGACCATTTTGAAAGTTGTCTTCTTATGTTCCACATAGGACCAAGACTCACATTCCCTTTTTCTTTTCTTTTTATGTCAGATTAATATGTGGGTACAAATGTTTAGGTTACAGTGTTTGCATTTCTAAGGTAAAGTTCAGGTTGTGGCTTAGCCCTTCACCCAGGGGCTGTGCTGAACACCCTAACATTGTGCACACTGAGTGAGATCCCACCAATCACCCTCCTTTATCCTCTTTTCCACCCCCTCTTCTCCTCTCCCCCTTTCTGGACTATACTTGTGTTTTTTCTTTTGTGTGGACATGTAGTTATTTATATATTGGTTTTGTATTAGTATTGGGTACATTGGATACTTTTTCCCCCATTCTCGAGACACTTTACTAAGAATGTGTTTCAATTCCATCCAGGTAAACACAAAAGACCCACATAAACTATTGATTCCCTCCAATCTATTCACTACTGCCACAGTGATTTGTCTTAATAAGATACCGATCATCTCACTCCTCAACTCTAACTAAAACCCTTCAGTAATCTCCCATTTCTCCTAAGAAAAATTAGAATTAAAGAATTCTAAAAAACTTTTCACTATCACAGTCTGACTCTCCTGAATTACTTTTTTACTAAGTTGTCCAAAGATGCCCAAGTTCTTGGACTTGGTATCATCATCCTCTGGTCCATTGAGGTGCACCTAATTCTAATGCAGCCTGTCCATCACAGAGCATTGTCAAATACCACAGCCTCTAGCCACATGAAATTTTTAGCACTTGAAATGTGGCTTTAGTAAAGGAAGAGGTGTTGTTAATATAAAATATACCATAGACTTTAAAGACTCAAAACATAAAAATAATGTAAATGATCACTTTAATAATATCATAGTAATTACATGTTGAAATAGTATTACAATTATTTAAATATAGCATGCTATTATAATTGCTTTTGCCTATTTGTTTATACTTTTAAAATTTGGACCTAAAACATGAGTATAAATGAACCAAACAGGAAAAGTGTATTTCCCTACGAAGTTCACAATCTCGTGGAAGAAAAATGAGATGACATATATCAGATAGAGAATGCAAGATAGTGACATGTGTGCTAAGGGAAAGGGGAATATGAGGGGTCAAGACAGGTGGTTGTGCTTTAGGTGAAAGATTGTAGGCAAGGCATCTCTGAGTAGGTGATTTTTGAGTCCTAAAGAAAGTGAGGAAAGACACCTGGAGGAAATCATTATAAAAAAATAAACCAAGGGCAAAGGGTGTACAGAACCAAAACTCGTCTACTGAATAAAAAGCAAAGAGGTCAGTGTGGCTTAAGCTCAGTGAAAAAGAGAGTAAGAGGAGGAGTGGAGGTCAGGGCAATAATAAGAGCTAGATCATTTTCTTGCAGGTTGTACTAAGAACTTCAGCTGAGTGAGTTAGAAAACTATCTGAGACAATAAATACGATATTTATGCTGACTTCAAAACTTTTATTTCTAGCCCCAACTTCTTCCCTGACTCATGTGTATGAGTGAGTGTGTGTGTGTGTGTGTGTGTGTGTGTATCCAATCACTTACTTGATATCTTTCCCTGCTTATCTAAAAGCTCTTACAAACTTTACATATCAAAAATTGATTCTCCATACCTGTTCCTCACCTAGGATTCCTTGTCTTACTAAATTGCATCTATATATAAAACCACTTGTCACTTAAATATTAATACAAATAATTTACAAAACAATTCTTCCAGTTTCATTTCCAATATATAGAAAGATTGGTGGTCATCTCTCACTTCATGCGATAAGAAGAAGCTGAACAAATGAAAATTGATGACTTTCCTTGGACCCATCAGAGGTGGTAGAGCAAATAACTGCCCCTAAATCTGAAGAGACAAGCACATCCAGAGTCACAGCCAAGATCTGCCTACCTGGAGAAAAAGCGACTGGAGTCATAAACCGGTAACTACAAGTTCCATGTGGTGGCTACAATTAGATTGAAGAATTTGACTTGCAGGCACCTGGCAGATATGGTTTTCATTTCTAAGTAAGAAACGAAACCCAGAAGTAAAACATTGACACAAGCCATGAAACCTAAAAAAACAGGTGCGACTACATAAAACTAAAGAACATCTGTATAGCAAAAGGGCCAAAAATATTAGAAGATAGTGGGAAAACCGGAGGGAACTATCTGCAAAATCGGTAACAGAAGGACATTACACATAATTTATAAGCAGTATCTAAAATCTTTTTTTTAAAAGATTACTCGATATATTGAAGGCTAAACAAGTATTTTGAAAAATATATATATTTCATGGGGACGTACTGAAGATTAAAATAAATTTAAAAGAGATAACAGTCAGTGTTAATAAAGATGCGGATAAAAAGACTCTCTAAAACAGCATCTGTAGGAATATACACCACTAGGAAACCTTTTTTTTTTTGGAAAGCAATTTGACTATTTGAGCCAAGAATTCCACTTCTAGAACTGTATTAAGTACTGGCCTGGGTATATATAAACATATATGTGAGCAGGTTTTTATAATATTGTTTCCAATATGGAAAAATTGGAAATAACCTCAAATTCATCATTAGAAACTAGTTTGGGTAAGATATACACATTTAATAAGTTTCTATGGAACTGATAAAATTACTATTGTTAACTCATCTACTGACTTAGGAACAAAATGACTATGATTTGCATTTCAATGACAAAAGTATGATCAATGTTGAGATTTCGTTATCTCAAACCAAGGTATTTAACTTATGTAGTCAATACTCCTAAAGCCAATGAAGTTTACATTTTTCGATTTTTTTTTGAGACAGGAGCTTTAAGCTGTCCCCCTGGGTAGAGTGCTGTGGCATCTCAGCTCACAGCAACCTCTAACTCCCGGGCTCAAGCGAGTCTTCTGCCTCTGCCTCCCAAGTAGCTGGGACCACTGGCGCCTGCCACAATGCCTGGCTATTTTTTGGTTGCAGCCGTCATTGTTGTTTGGCAGGCCGGGCTGGATTCAAACCCGCCACCTTGGATGTACGTGGCTGGCGCCTTAGCCACTTGAGCCACAGGCGCTGAGCCAAGTTTTACATTTTTCTATCAAAAGGTCCTTTACATTTTTGGTTAAGTTTATTTCTGGCTATTTTATTTTGTGATGTCAGTATGAATGGAAGATTTTCTTTCATTAAATTTCCTATATAAATTTCTATACAGCTTTTATAAAAATTGCTATCGTTTATCTAAGAAGTATTCTGGCTTTATATATTGGATTCCTTAATAAATTATGTTATTGCTTCTAGCAGTTTGTTAGCTATACCTACACACTCTAATTTTTACGTTTCCCTCTGCATCCCTAAAGAGGAGCTGTTAAATATGATTGCAGTTCAGTGGAATGTTACTGCTGAACACCTGGGAAAAGAGAGAAAGGAACCATAAAATCATGTAGATTTGGAAATAAAAGTTTTGCAAAATTAAGTAAGTGACTTCGTGATCAGGGTGCCATGTCCCCATCATACACAAAGTAATATGCACGGTGGGGTCCCCAAGTGTGGCCCCTAAACCAAATCCAAACTTCACAGAACAAACCCCTTTCTTAAAAGGATTCAGTCCTAAGGCGGCACTCAAGGATGAAAAAGGCTACAAGTGGCCCGAAGGCCACAGGTCCCCCACGCTTCTCCGAATAAAACCTTGGCATGAGCACAGTGTGTAAACTGAGCTAATCTGATGGAGGCTGTGTCTGCGTCAGGGAATGCAGCAACCTAGGAAGGGAGGGGCGCCTCCTCTGAACCCCTCAGAGATGTTCTTGGAACAATGTGCCAAGCACAACCTGAAAACCCCTGAGCTCCCTGCTCTCTTTCCCCTTTCCTGAGGATTGAACTCAAAATTGTTTTCGTCCTCAGTCGCTACCCTTCTCTAGAATTTGTATTTCTCCTCTGCTGTAAAGATTGCTCTCTTTCCATGTCTAGGAGCCCCAAGATAACTTTTGGACATAAAAATGGGGCATGGGGGGCTCAGTGCAGTGTACCTCAGTGGCTAGGGCACCAGCCACATACACCGGGGCTGGCAGGTTCAAACCTGGCAGGGGCCTGCCAGACAACAATAACAACTACAACAACAACAACAAAAAATAGCTGGGTGTTATGGCCTGGTGGGAGCCTATAGTCCCAGCTACTTGGGAAGTTGAGGCAAGAGAATCGCTTAAGTCCAAGAGTTTGAGGTTGCTGTGAGCTGTGATGCCACAGTACTCTACCCAGTGTGACATGGTGAGACTCTGTCTCCACATTAAAAAAAAAAAGGATTGGGTCACAGTTCCAGTGGAGGGTTCCATGATCATAATATCCTGAGATTTGATTTGACTGCAAGGAACCAGAAAACAAAGTAACGTGCACGGTGAATTTTCACTTTAAAACTTATTTAACCAGTTCTTACTGTTTGACCTTAAAATCATATCATAGTAACAAAAATTCCATTGTTTCTGCTGAATTTATGTCTTCATGACATATTAATTTAACAAAGGTTTTACTCTTGGGTGCTCACAGTTGCTTGAAGAAGTAAGAGCTTCTCCTCAAGTCAGGAAAATCAAATCAAATCAAAACTGGTAAAGAAGTGAAAAAAATATTAAAATAGTCTAGATCCAGGATAAGGTTTTACAAGAGCAGGGCTTTCATCTGACACTGTGTCTGGTACAAATAGTTCTTCAAGGTCTATTTACATAATTGGCTTAACTGAGAGGTCTGTTGTCTGGCAAGCACCCGCTTATAAATTTGGTTCTTCCAGTTCTGTGTTAGGCAGAGCTGGCAGCTGTGCTTTGAAATTTCTCCTTTTACTATCCTGGCACACTTCTATGTGTGCTTGCATAAAATTCCATCTGGTAGTATATGAGGTGATTTTCACTGGAAGGCGGCATTTGGCAAGGAGATGAGATAATGTATCAAAAGTTTTCCACCTCCTAACGCTATACTTTTTGCACCTCCTAACACTATACTTTTTGATTAACTGACTAAGCTATGTGACATTGTTTTTGAGCAAAAGCTTTCTATTCAGATCATGTCATACAGCAGAAGGCGCTGTCATGCTCTGAACAATCCCACCAACCAGAAGGCTTTCTGTAAAGTAAACCCTGTCAATTGCCAGAGGCTCTATAGAAAGTAAAGTATGGCAGTGAAATTAAATTAATATCTTTGATAACTGGTCTGCCACAGTTGGTGTAAAGAAAATAAATACCCGGTTGAGAAAATTATAGGTAATCAGACACACATTACTTAATTAAACTTAGCCAAGACTGAATGCACTAATTGTTTTGCCCTTAACATACCCTGCTTTCACTTCTCTGTCTTGAAATGTTGTCATATGCCCATCCTCAGTCTAATTTTCAGTCTGGGTTTAAGTCCAAACTTAGCAGCTACACAGTACTTCTTATAGCCAGATGTATATATGTCTTCTGTTGGTATCTTTTTTCTTTCTGTCCAGAGAACTTTCCCATTGATTCAGAATATAATGCATTAAGCATTGCTGATGAAAAGTCTGATATCATTCTGATTTTCTTTCTTTTGTAGATAGTCTATTTCTTATGACTGGTAGCATTTAGAAGTGTTTTTTTTTTTTTGTCCTTAGTGTTTTGAAGTTTTGCTATGATGTGTTGATTTTTGTGATCGATATGCTCTTTTTTTAGCACGTGAACTTACAATTGTTCCATCGCCATTTGTTGGAAAGACTACCTTTTCTCCATTGAATTTCCTTTGCCCCTTTGTTAAAGATCTGTGTGGGTCCACTTCTGGGCTTCCTATTCTGTTCCAGGGATGCATGTCAATCTATGTATCTATTCTTTCCCCAATACCATGCTATCCGTTTGCCTTCTATCTTAGTCCATTTTCTATTGCTATAACAAGAGTACACAAAACTGGGTAATTTATAAAGAAAAGAGGTTTATTTCTTAGAGTTTGAAAGGCTGGGAAGTCCAAACCCCGGGCAGCCACATCTGGTTGGCAGTGAGGGCCTTGTGCTGTCTGTGTCCTAACACAGTAGTAGGCATCACAGGGTGGGAGGGGCATACAAAGAGCCAAACTGGCTTTTATAGCAGATCCACTGTTGAAATAACAAACCACTCCAGCAATAATCCATTAATCTGTGAATAGATTAATTCATTCACAAGCCAAAGCCCTTATGACCCAACCACCTCTTAAAGGCCCTACTTCTTAATATTGTTACATTGGGGATTAAGTTTCACATGACTTTTGGAGGGAACAAACATTCAAACCATAGCATCCCCAAGAAAGGTTTATCAGTATACACTATTAACTAACTCTGTTTTAGATTGAGCTTTTCTCTACATACCCATCATCACTGAATGTTATTTGTTTTTTTAATGTTTTTCTAGTCAATTAGTCTCCTTCTCCCCAAAAGTCTTTCTTTTTAAAAAATATCTGCTTGCCTCTTAATGAAAAAATTTCATGATTTTTTTTAATGATTTGTCAGTACTGTTTACACATTATAGGTGTTGCCCTTTGGGTACCCATGTTGCAAATAGTTTCTTAGTTACCTTTTAACTTTTTTCCTTTTGTTATACAGAACCTCTTCATTTTTTTTTTTATATAGCAAACCTGTCTTTTAAGTTTCATTGCTTGCCTAAACATTTTACTTCCAGGTTTCAATTTTTAACTTAGAAAAGACTTTAACATCTGCCAGGTTCCTGTAAATCAGATTCTCAGTCTAATTATGGCAAGCATGTTGAACCTGTGGCTTAGACATTTTCATTTGAAATTTCTACTTTCTCATCTCAATATTCACTTCTAATTTGTATTTCTATTTTTCTTAATGTTATCTAATATCCAGTTTTGCTAATATATCTAATACCAGCTCAAAAAAATGTTTGTGTCTTACAAGAAATACATTCCCAGGATAAAGCAAGTAAAAATAAATATGCATTCCACTCCTAGCAATATACCCAAAATAATTGAAAACGGGTATTTAAACATTTTCATATAAACATTCAAATAGCACTATTCATAATAGCCAAAAAGTGTAAACAACCCAAATGTCCATCAGATGATAAATGGATAAACAAAATATGGTGTATCTTAAGTGGAATATTATTCAGTCATAAATAGGAATGAAGTACTGATACATGGGACATTCCACATGAACCATTTAAACATTATGCTAAAGGAGAAGCCAGATACAAAAATTTGCCTATTACATGATTCCATTTAGAGGTTACTACGGACCGAAAATAGGTAAATCCAAAGACACAGAAACCAGATTAGTGGTTGCCAGGGGCTTTAGGAAGAGGGCAGTGGAGAGTGACTGCTTCAGACAGTCACGTAGCAATGAGGGCAGGGAGTTCATTTATTATACATTTGTTTTTTTGCTTGTTTTTGTTTTTTTGTTTATTTTGGGGTTTTTGTTTGTTTGTTTTTTGGTTGTAGTTGTCATTGTTATTTGGCAGGCCTGGGCTGGGTTTGAACCCACCGGCTCTGGTGTACGTGGCTAGCACCCTGGCCGCTGAGCTACAGGCCCTGAGCCTATACATTTGTTTATACAGAAAAATAGAACAAGTGAAAACAAACCATCAGTCACACCCCCAATGGTGTGTGACTCTTTTAATGAGTGTGAGGTATCCCTCTGGAGTGACAAAAATGGTTTGGAACCAGGAAGCGATGGTCAAAACATTAGTGACTATATGAAATACCACTGAACTGGGCACTTTAAGTGGATAAGTGTATATTACATGAATTTGACCTCAGTTTTTTAAAGTACAAATGTATCAATAAATATTTCTTTCTAAGGTGAAAATCTTAGTCCCTACTTACCAGAAATAATTCTTATACAGAATAAAACATCATATAAACATAAATTATCATTGTCATGATTATTTTCCTTTCTGGGCCTGATTTTGCCCTCTTTTCAAAGCCTCTCAGCTGTAGTTCGTCATATGTAAAATCTGTTAGGATGACAAATCACTCAGTTTTCACTAATGCTCTGCCTTGAATTTCAATATAAGGAAGGTCATGGTTATAATTCTAGCCCATCTCTGTCCCTGCTCAATTAGGAGAAGCAGCTGGTGTCCTTACTGACTGGATTTCAACTATGGTGGCTCTAAAAAGCCAAAAAGGGAATAACTGTGAGCCTTCCCTAAAGGCAGAGCTCATGTCCCATCAATGTCCTCACTATATGTGCTGCATTTCATTTTCTTATTCAAAAATGAAATATTTTGGAGGCACCTACAGCATGCCAGTCACTGTTGCAGATATGTGGGATAAATTCACCAACAAAACAGTCAAAGATGCCAGCCCTTGTGGACCTTGCCCTCTGTGGAGAGAGTGAGAAAACTATATAATGAATTTAATAAGGATGTAGATTTTGTAGTCTGTAAGAAGGGGGTGAAGTGCTATGGGAAAAGAAAAGGTAGGGAGCTTTAGACATGAAAAAGGGTAGGCCCATCCATATTTTAATAGGATGATCGGGGTAGGACTCCAGGAGAGTGGCCTAGGAATAAAAAGGAAGGAGCAGTTAGACCTCCAGGGATCTAACTGGAGTCGTCACGGTGCTTACTCCAGGCAGAGCCTGTGCAAATGTTCTGAGGCAAGAGAGTAGCATTATGAGAATGGGTATGATGGGAGACAGCAGAAAAATGAGATCACATCAGGGAGGTAAACAGAAAATCACTTTGGTTATTTCAATGAGAGAAATAGGGAGCCACAGCCAAGGTTTTGATTTCTCATAGTCTCCAGGGGATTTCCCTCACTGACTTTGGCTCAGCCCTTCACCTCCTGAATCAGATGCTGCTTCCACACATTTCAAAGGCTTCTTGGCTCTGCATCTTACTTTAGCCACTGCTGCAGTTACTAATCCTACTCAGGCTTTTGCTTCTTTTGTGCCAAGGCAACTGAATTGCCCTTTGCCTTCAGCTACACTGCCTACCTCATACTTTCTGCTCAGGGATTCCTTTCAGGTTAGCTCACCATGTCTTCCAAATCACGTGGAATCCATGCATCCTTAATCCAGATTGATAGGGAAGTTAACCCTAGTGAAGCCATAATTGACCATGAGGACAGAAGCAGATGAGTAAAGCCTCCCTTACTTCCTCCCCCATGGAAACAGTTCTCAGATGCATTGTATGGCTACTTATAAAATCCCAGTGGATCTAACAGTAGACACCTGTGGCAGTGGGCCACACCTGTGGCAGTGGGCCATACCAACTCAGTAATGGCTGCTTGCACTGGCTTTCCCTCCTTACCTGTTTCATTCTTCCATCTTTCACCTCTGCTCCCTGGGATTATATTTCTAAATAAATCGACCTCACACAAGCTTACATCTCAAGTCCTGCTTTAAGAGAAGCCAAGCCTAAGATACTGCCCTGGACTTTCAAACTGTGTGCTTATTTCTCCAGAGTGGAGCCCCCTGGAACATGGGGCCTGGCTGATATCTTGAAAATTGCCACTCACCTGGCCTTGATTGACAGCCTGTTCTACCCTGGTTGCCCCTTAAGTTCCTTCTAGTTTCTGGTTGTCTTCTACTTTCTCCTGGCTGAAAGGCAGAAAATGAAGCTGAAAAATAGATGGCCCCCAGATTGCAAAAGGCCTGAGATGCCATTCCCAGAATTTATAGGCAGGAGAGATTCTTTTAGTGTTTTTTTTTTTTAATCAGGGGAGCATTGTGATCACGTTTTAGAAAAATAAGCAATGGTGGGATAGAGGGTAGATGGGAGGAAGAAAGTCTGGACCCCTGAAGATTAGGAATGAAGAAAGTTGAGAAATACATGCCAATAATGCTAGTCTTGGAGTGAATTGAGGGCCTGAAGGGGATAATAGATGTGCCCCTCAATGAGATCCTTCTATGGAGGGTTGGGTTGCCCTGGGAGGGCTGCCATGTAGGTGCAGAGGACAGATAAACAGACAAAGGAACTGGTGACATGAGGAATGTAGTTGCAAAGATGAATCATGAGACATGGATTGAATGGGGAAGGTAAGGAAGCCAGGAGGCAACACTGGTAGTCTGAGAGAATCCAAATACTAAAGAAGTGACGAGTTTGAGAAAGGGCAAGGAGGTCAAACTTTAAAATTTCCATCTGACTCCTTTATTACAATTCTGTGTGGAAGGCTTGGTAGAGAAAACAGGGCTAATAATCACTCAAATGAGGTTTGGGGATTATCTCTAGATTTCAAGGATAATTGGATTGAATATGCAATGAAATTCAGTCCTGCTTAACTTATAGGAACTAATTATCTCATTTTAAAGTCTAAAGTGAGAATGGACAAAATCTTCAATTAGTTCAGCATAAATATTAATACTGGCCAACGGTTGTAGAGCTAGAAAAATGGGGCCAGAACCAATAAAGAAACTTGATGTTGGCAAATAAGTTTTAACGATTATTGAAAATAAGATCCAGAGACATGACCCTAATTTTACTGCAAATAATGCTCACCATGGTCAGAAACTAAATCACACAGCATTCGAAAACGTTGAAGGGGCTGATAAAAATATATAAGAAAATTACTGTCTTTTAAGCCAAATTTAAAAATACGTGTGATTTGTTAATTTGGTAATTTTTCCTTGTTCTTAGTAATTTAACTTTTTCATTTTCTTTCTTTAAATAGTTACTCATTTTTCTTTTTCACTATTTAAAAGAGTTTCTCAGGTATAATCAAAGCCAAAATAAACGCAAAAAGCCAAGTTAGGAATCTGGTCTAGAAACTACCAAGCAGATTTTTCCCTTTTTTGTACTATTATCTAATTGTAATGGGTGTATATCGTCACTTCAACACAACTGCATTTGGTGAGCCCAGCAAGATCAGCAGAACCACACGGCTAACCCACGGGTATGTAAACACCAAATGATTGTACTTATTTGTAAGTGAGAATTTGTAGTTTGTTATATAGCATTAATGTGGCAATAGATAACTGATAGAGTGTTGTTACTGGTACTTGTATTGATTTGTAGTGTTTCAGGCCTAGATATATTTTTCTGGATATTTTTCAAGGTAATAAATACAGTTGTGTTGAAGTGACAATACACACCCATTATAATTAGATAATAGTACAAAACAGGCAAAAAATTTCTTACATTTTGTCATTTAAAATTAGCTGGGCTTGCTCTGTTGCCCAGGTGAGAATGCCCTGGCATCAACTTAGCTCACAGTAACCTCAAACTCCTGGGTTCAAGCGATCCTCCTGCCTCAGCCTCCCAAGCAACTGGGATTAAAAGCATCCTCCCAAATGCCCAGCATGTTTTTTTCCTATTTTTAGTAGAGAACAGATCTGGCTCTTATTCATGCTGGTCTCAAGTTCCTGAGCTCAATAATCCTCCTGCCTCAGCCTCCTAGAGTGCTAGCGTGATAGGCATGAGCCACTGTACCCAGCTTATATATGGGGGATTTTAAATGACAAATTCTGGCTAAGGCGCCAGCTACATACACCTAAAGTGGAGGGTTCGAATCCAACCCAGGCCCGCCAAAACAACAATGACGGCTACAACCAAAAAATAGCCAGGCATTGTGGTGGGGCGCCTGTGGTCCCAGCTACTTGGGAGGCTGAGGCAGGAGACTCGCTTGAGCCCAGGACTTGGAGGTTGCTGTGAGCTGTGGTGCCACAGCACTCTACCCAGGAGGATAGCTGAGGCTCTGTCTCAAAAAAATAAATAAATAAAAATAAATGACAAATTCCAATATTACATGTAGGTATGATGGCACAAGCCTATGTGCCAAAAATCTGAAACATTTCTTGTGGACTATTATTATACCTACCCAGTGAAAACACAACTATAAATCAGTATTCTGCACCTACACTTATGCCGATGAGCTCTCTCTTGGAAAAACTAACGTAACCAGAAGCACTGGTACCACTACAAATTCAAGCTTTCAAATCTCAAGTGGAAATTCGGTACTAGACGGAAATCCTGTCCCTGATCAATTCCCTTTCCCATTTTCCTCAACAGCTATTTACATCTTCACCATTTGCCTTAAGCCTACCACCACCTTTGCTTACCACCTTCTTCTATCATTTGTCCACGGGCAACCCTGTTCTTCCTTCAAAGAGAAATGAAGCCTCAAGTAAGAACTCCATTTCCTAAACGTCTGTTTCCTACTTCCAACCTTCAGATGTTGATAGCACTTACCCTGTCCTTTTTTGGCTATTGTCTGAATCCAGTCATCTCTCACCGTCTTGCTCCATCAACTACTCCATCCCTTGCATATTCAACCTTTTCTTTTTTCTTTTCTCTGCTCCTTCTTTCTCTTCAGCATATAAATATACTCAGATTTTTCTTGTCTTGAAAATCCTCTATATCCAGTTATTGCTTCTACTGCTTTCTCTGCATCTTTTCCATACAATCTATAATCCCTACTTCATTAAAATTGCCATAAAACCATCAGACACTTCCTCCTGGAAAATCCAATAGAGCCGAACTTTATATTATAGCTTCTCAGAAACACCTCACAGAGTTGGGCATATTTTCTGTCTTGAAAATCTTTATACCCCTGACTCTATGAGCCCAAGATATCTCCTGATTTTTACCATCTCTGCCACTTTTTGACAATCTCTTGGCAGCTTTCTTTCCCCTTTGCTTATTTGCTGTTCCTCAAATTTCAATCGTCTACCTCCTTGATTTTCCATGAGTGGTCCATGGACCAACAGCTCCACTACCACCTGGAAGCTTGTTGGAAATTCAGAATCTTGGGCCTCTCCCCAGACCATCTGAATAAGAATCTGCATTTTAATAAGATCTCCAGGTGTTTTGTGCATTCAAGTTTGAGAAGCACTGCTTTACTCTTGTCTTTTCTCATTCTACACATTTTTTTTTCTGAGTGATCTCATCCATAATGACTGTCATTACTACCCACATATTGATGACTCTCAAATGTGCACCTGCAGCCCAGTTCTCTCTCCTGAGCACCACACACATATATAAAATTGCCCACTGGACATCTCTACTTGTTTGTTTGACAGGCATACCAAGCTTTGTATTATCCACAGGTCTATGTGGACCCACATGTTCATATAAGAGGAAGATCGTAAGGGAGGGTAATCATTAAGGACCTCATGTTGGGGTTGAACTTGACTTGAGCCCTGAAGGATGATTTGGGGGAGATAAATGGAAAGTGAAGGAAAGCATAACACACATTTATCTTCAGAAGTGATAAGTAACCCTTCCTCTTTGCCAGGGAATCCGAGGAAGAGGTAACTGTGGGGGGGTTTCTTCAGCTTATATGAGAACTCACGTAGATCTCTGGGTGTCTATCACCTTCAAATTTTTTTTTTCTTTTTCAAAAAGATATTTTTTGGTTCCTACTACATGGCAGGTGCTGGAGATAGCGCAATGAGCAAAACAGACAAAGATTTGTATTCTTTGTAGAAAATATTTATTATCTTCCCTTAATGAGTCATTTTAAAAGAAATTGTCATGCAAGGTGAATCCACTTGTGATCAACTCCCTATCAAGCTCCAGGGCTCAAAAAAGAACTATAAACCTTCACATGTAATACTTTAAGGCAAAAACTTTAAACAGGGCAAATGCTTTAAGCTGGCAGAGAAGGCCTGAATTTCGCATGTTCCCATTGTCTATATAAACAGCCTTGCTGGAAACTGACCCCCTTGCCAGCCCAAAGTGATTGGTTCATTTATTCAGTGCTTATACTTATTGGACCCTAATAACACAAAAATAATGTCTCTGCCCCCCAGCAGGGGCATCAGGTAATGAATGGAAATGTACAAATCTACCACCAGAACTGAGAAACTTTTTCAATATAGATTAAGAGGTTCATCAGTGTCCATAAAACAGCGTGCAACATCTTGTTGTATTCTTATTTTATACAGATTTCACTTGTGATACATTCTCCATTACTTTGATAGATTAATTAAAAACTGTAACAGAATTCAACTACGATAGTACACTCTAAAACTAGTAAACAGAGAACTAGTGACACATGCCCACAAATGTGAAAGTACTTTATTAGAGTTCAATGATGACCAGAAAAATACTAGTAACACCAAACCACAGAAAATTTACGGAGGAATTGTACAGTAATTGAAAAATGGGCCATTATCTTGACACTTCCATAAGGTGATGTCTTCCTCAAACATCTGAAGTTCTGGCCCTTAAGTATGTTTGACAATTATAAAAAAAAAAATTTATTTTTGAGACAGAGTTTCACTTTATCACCCTCAGTACAGTACCTTGGCATCATAGCTCACAGCAACCTCCAACTCTTGGGCTTAAGTGATTCTCTTGCCTCACCATCCCAAGTAACTGGGACTACAGGCACCTGCCACAATGCCCAGCTACTTTTTTGTTGCAGTTGTCACTGTTTTAGCTGGCTTGGGCTGGGTTCGAATCCACCAGCCTCAGTGTATGCGGCCAGCACCCTACCCACTGAGCTGCAGGCACCACCTGACAATTGTAAAAATTTGAACTGTAAATCACCACAATTATCTGTTTAAATTCCTATTTTCATATTTATATTACATCTGAGTAATAACAAAATAAAACAGAGGGGAAAAAAAGTAGAGCTTTGATATCAGACCTCTTACCCTTTTAGTTGATTTCAATCCCACTATTTCTAGAAATGCGCAACAGTACCAGATCATTTTCTCTATTTTGGGTTGGTTTTACCTGAATATTAGCTGTCAGTGTGCAATTACTGTGCCTCCTACATGGCAACTAAAATTCCAAATGATGGTTACTGGCAAATTTCTCTAAAGTTCACAGATTCCTCAAAGAAAATGGATTTTCTACTCAGCTAAGATTAATTACCATTGTTAGAAAAATTGCAATGCCTCTGACAGCTTGAACAGAAAACACTGTGTGCTTTGCTTTCCTTTTCATTGTGTCAGTAATCACATGCTCCAAAATCAATTATAATTGCATAGTCTTCCTAAAGAAATGGCTACCTATTATTTATATATTCTACAGAAAAATCAGGATATGTGGAAAGAGAGGATGCAGGTTTGGGGATTGAAGGAAGGCATCTGGGGATAGTTCATCACTTTTAGCCTGACCCAAGAATATGCAGGATCTAAGAAATTGATACTATGGTTCAAGGCAGCCCAACGTGGGAAGTTCCATGGTTTCCATTAGCAGTTCTGCCTAATGAACCTCCCAAAACTTAGTGGCTTAAAACAACAACCATGATGTCTCATATATCTACAGGTAAGTCAGACAGTTTGTCAATCTAATCACACTCTTATGCTCAGTTAGCTGGTAGGTTGGCTATGGAATGACTATTCAGTAACAGATTCAGCAAGGACAGGTATGAGGTCTTAGTTCTTCTCCATAATGTCTTATCACCTTTTAGCAAACTAGATCAGGCTTATTCTAACAGCAGTCGCAAAGAGAGAACAGACATCCAAGGCCCCTTGATGACTAGGATTGGAATTGGCATACCATCCTGTCCACTGCATGCTACTAGCCAAGCAAGTCACCAGTCAGCCCAGATTCAAGAGGTAAGGAAACAGACTCTATCTCTTGACAAGGAGATCTTTAAAGTCACATTGCAAAGTGCTTAAATATAGGGGTAGAAAATGAAAGTATTTTAGCCATAAATCTCCCACCCATGAGAAATCCCTGGTTAGACTCCCTAGACATCCCATTTCAACATGGCACATCCATGAGGATCATGTTCCTGCTGAGACTTTATCTTACTGTGGTCCTATTTTGCAGGTGCTGTTATACTCTAAAGCAGGTATTCTCAAACTACTGCCCGCAGGCCACATGCGGCCCACCTAGGACATTTATCCAGCCCGCTGGGTGTTTTTGCTGCCGCTGCCTGTCCTGCTTAGCAGCCAACTTGTCCTGGGGCTCGCAGTCCGGCCCTCCAATGGTCTGAGGGACAGTGAACTGGCCCCCTGTTTAAAAAGTTTGAGGACCCCTGCTCTAAAGGATGAGTCAGAAAGGGATCAGGCAATAGAAGAGGAAAATGCTGCCTGTGTCTGGAGGATTTTATTATCCTTAACCCCCACCAATAATGTATACAAAAGTCTTGCTATGGTTTCACAGTGGGTAGAGTAAACCTCCCTACCCCTCAACTTTGAGAGAAGCCATGTACCTTGCTTTGGCCAATGGGATGTGCCACCAAGAAAAGACTTAAAATGCACTTATGCATTAAGCTTTTACAATTGCACTTAGGCTATTATGAGAAAAACAGACCCTGGGGAGACACTGCCTCTTCAGCATGGAGGAAAACCAACTCAGCCAACTCACAGGTACATGAGCCAGAGACAAATGCTTATACAAAGTATGTTTTTGTTTTATTTTTTTTAGTTTTTGGCCGGGGCGGGGTTTGAACCCACCACCTCCAGTATATGGGGCCAGCGCCCTATTCCTTTGAGCCACAGGCGCCGTCCAATACATAGTAAGTTGTATGCAACTCAAGTTGAGTGTTGTTAGACAGCAAGAGTTTACTGATAAACCAAATTAAAACAGTAGAAGGGAAGAAAGAGAATGAGATTTGTCAAGGCAGGAATCTAACAGGGGATAAAAATCAGTCTTTACTCCTAGGTTATTCAAGACATGAATTTTCTGCAGAGAAGTTATGCACAGATTCTTTTTTTCTTTACTGAGCATTATAAGCATTGATCTAAGAGCAGCTTTTCTACTACTTGTGTGTGTGTAAATAAGTTTCTCGTTTAATAGTAAGTAGTAGTTGGGGCCACTCATTAAGAGAGAACTTTGGGGCAGCACCTGTGGCTCAGAGGAGTAGGGCGCTGGCCCTATATACTGGAGGTGGCAGGTTCAAACCCAGCCCCGGCCCAAAAAAACTGCAAAAAAAAAGAGAGCAAGAGAGAGCGCTTTGCCTTATTTTTGTTAGCATAACAAGATACATTGGTGTTTTCTCAAAAATTGTCCCATATTCTCATATTCTCCCAACTGTGAAATGGAGATTAACATGCTAAGAAATCTCAAAAGGCATCATTTTTTTTTGGGGGGGGGTTTATGCTTTTTTCAAAGAGTGATAGAAAAAATAATTGAAAACATTTAAGAAATACAAAGTGATATAAACCCTAAATAATAATTACTTGTAAGAACTGAAAAGAGAATTGCTTTGCAAGGAATCTTGAGTTAGATTATAGCCTCATTATTTGTGAGCAACAGCTAATAAGAACCTTCATTAAAATTTCTAATTTTCTACTGACTGACTCCTTATCAGATCAAACTGATTAGTGAATCGACATCAACCATCATGAAATGGAAACCAGCTTAATTTTCTTTTGGGATATGGTTGACCAGGGTTGCCAGAAGTCACATAAGCATGGCAGAAAAATGTGATACTTCCACTTAAAGAGGAAAATGATCTTTTCCCCTGACAGATAAGCTTTACAGGAATACTCTTGAATCGTGGTTAGAATGCTAACTGATGCGGTATTTGTATTATGGCCATTCCAAAAGACTTACTGATGATTTACTTGTGCACACTGGCAATAATAATAACAACAATAAAATAGCTACTATTTATTAAACAACTATGTGCTGGGCCTCATATATATTATTCTTATTTCCAACACCTATTATGTACAGTTCTTCATACATAATGATGCAAATAAATCCTTAATGAATGAATGCTTACAAGGTGAGCGTTATTAACTCCTTTTTACAGATAAGAAAAATGATCTTCAGAGAACTTAAATAATTTGGATAGTGACAGAGTCAGAATTTAAAGAAAGTATCTTTTAGTCCAAATCATTGTCTTGCTCCCCCTCCAGAGTAGACTCAAAGACCAGAATGTAAACTAAGACAGTCCTTGATCTTGAGATATTTCTGATCTAACCCAGTGTGGAGAGTTATCTATAGTAACTTGAGGTCAGCTGGGTCCATCTATCCTATACAAGGTAAGGTGGAGGGCCATGACCCAGATCAGGTAAACTTTCTTGGCACCCCTCTCTTATTCCTTTGAGGCTGTGCTCTCTAAAAATCAGTTTGAAGTAAGGTATCCTGGTGCTTCCAAGCAGAGTGTCCACTCTACCTGGGCTCCTAGCATCACCCTTGCTCTATTTCTTCTATCTGGTCTACTGGGCCTGCAAAAGTACTAACCTACCCTTCCTCCTGTTCTACCAAGAGGCACCTGTTACTCAGCTCCAGGAAAACACATGGGTAAAATTTTCCTTTATCCTCCTGTCTAATTTTCCTCTCATAGACCTAGAAGGACTACTCTTGTATCACTTAGTTCACCGCATTCTTTTCCAAGTTTTACTATAGTATCATGAGCATACAATTTGAAGCCAGAAATCCCAGCTCTGCCATTTACTAACTGATTTTGAGAATGTCTCAAAATCATCCTAAGCATTGGTTTTCTCATACATAAATTAGGGCAAGTTTGAAGTTTCACCAAAGGTATCGTTAATCCAGGTACTTTAGATAGAATATCATGAAGAGTTGGGATAGAGGAATTTTGTATAAGGGAAGCTTCCTCTAAATCATACTTCCTAAGAGGCTGATTGTTCCCCTTCTGTATTAGCCCTGAATCACGTTTCTTAAGAGTTAGATGCAGCAAAATCTCAGTGAAGGCAAGAATCTTTCTTCGGTTTGTTGATATATCTAGCACATAGTCAGAATTCAAATATTTGTTGAATGAATAAATGAAGACAGAAATTACCATAAGTAATTTAGACCTATTCCAAACTTAGACCTATTCCACTTTCTGTGGTTTAAAGCTGGTTTTTCAGAGTCAGACATATTTGAATTCTAGTTCTAGCTCTACCTTTCCTAGACCTGAGTCACCTTATCTGGAAATGGGAATAATATAAGTTCCTATTTTCTTAGGGTTGTTTGAAAGATTAAATGAGGTAACACTTGGGAAACACTTAAAACAGTACCTGGCACAGACTGTTGCCTAGGAGGAAGGAAGACACAAAGTACAGGGAGGGGGTGGTCAATCAAAAAGGCCTTTCACTTGCAGAACAATTTGTGTTCTCTTTGCAGGTATAAGTGATAGCAATGCAGTCATCCATTTAACAGCTATGCTTTAGGCACTTCCTATGTACAAACACTGATTAATCACATGAGATGATTTAGTGAACAAAATAAAGAATCTTTCCACCAGGAAACAAACCTTCTGGCAGAACTAAAAACAAAATAAACAATAGACATAATAAATAAGTAAATTAGAAAGTATGGTAGAAGATCACTAATGCCTTGGGAAATCAAAAAGTAGAGTGAGGTAAGAGAATCAGCGGTGTCGAGTGGGGGGCCAAATGCACTATTTAATAGAGTGATCATGAAAGGGATTTTTTTAGAAGGCATTTGAACAAGGATTTGAATTATAGGCAGTCCCTGGGATATGAATGAGATAGGTTCTGTAGGTTTGTTAGTAAGTTGAATTTATATGTAAGTTGGAACAGGTACATTTACCTATTACCTGTAATAGCTCCATTCTTAAGTGCGAGTCATATATCAATCAGATGTTTGTAACTTAAGGACTGCCTATAGTCCTGTGGGAGTCTGGGGGGAATAGCCAGTACAGAGGTCCTTTGGAGAGATATGACAGGCATTTTTTTTTTTTTTTTTTTTGGCCGGGGCTGGGTTTGAACCCTCCACCTCTGGCATATGGAGCTGGTGCCCTACTCCTTTGAGCCACAGGCGACGCCCTATGACGGGCATTTTTAAGGGTCTACAAATTGGCCAGGGCTGCAGTGAAGTGAGAAGGAGTAAGTCTAAATTATTTAGGGATTTGTAAGCCACTGTATGGGCTTGAAGAAACAACATCAAAAAGCAAACAAATAAAACAGAATAATTCCTAATACTATATTTTGAATTAATTACTATAATTGAACACATTATATTCTAGGCACTGTGCTAACCACTTTACATGTATAATTCATCTAATCCTCACAGCACCCCTAAGAAATAGGTACTATTTTTATCCCCATTTCACAGATGGGAAACATTTTACAAGTGAAAAACTACAAAGAAGTTAAATAAATTGCCAAAGTCACAGAATTTATAAGGGGCAGAGCCAGTACCTAAAGCCAGGCAGGTGGGCTCCAGAGCCCATTCTCCTTACGTATTATACAAGTTACTTACCAGATACAAGATGCTCATGGATTTGGATAATTCTCTCTCTGTTCTCTCCTAACAATGGCTCTTTTCTAGTTAATATGCTGCTCCAGCAATGTCTTGTCTAGGGGATTACCTCCTGGATCTTTGCACTCTACATTATTATTCATTCCTCTTTCTGAACCACAAATAACTGAGCTTAGCTATTAAAATAATCTAATTCCTTCTGTATCTGAAAGAATTTTTATCAAGCTTTTCCCTCTTGCTTTAGACCAAAATACAACTGAAAAAACTTCTTGAGAAAAAAAAAAAAAAGCCCAATCGTTTGTATAAAACATGAACATTTGGGTCCTGTTAATTTCAAGTATACAATTTTAACCAGGCAGGCACAGATGCAGATCATGAGCGGGTGTTTTCATCCATCTTTGTGTACAAAGGATTTCACATCAGCAATATTAGCATAATCTTTAAATAGACATCAAGAAACAAAACCACAGCTAGAAGGAACCTTGAGAAGTCATCTAATCATCCCTGTTGCTAGGAAGGGGTGGGCCTAAGCTAGCCAAGAGAGGCAGCTTTCTAACCTTTCATCTCTTCAGAAATTTCACTAGCTTTTTGCTAATATTGCAATGCCTTAGACTGTTCATTTTAGGGGAACTTCCTGTAGTCTGGATATGGTTCTTTTTACTTTGACAAAGCTTTTCGCCATTTAATAGGTTACAGGGACAACATGATGATGATGATAATAACTTGGCTTAGATACAAAAAATAATAAAATCAAACTTAGTGATCAAGCTCCTAGGAAATTCATCAACATGAAAAAGACCACATTCCACTTTTAGTACAATAACCATTCTTTGTACACAGGATTATATTTAGTGCATCAAGCAACTGTATTTGCATCTCAAAACCTTTGTCTTAGAGGTAGTATTATTGATTCCATTTTACAAATGAGAAAACTGAGGCTCAGTGATAATGATTTAGACCCAGTACTATTTAGTCCAAATCTCCCATTTCTTCTACCATGACACTCTGGAAAAGCAAGATGTTCTCGTTAGTTACTTACCATCAGACCATCTTTAACAGAACTTGGTCATGGCAGAATTAAGCAATGAAAGGATCAAGAAAGTTCTCACACGCTGTTTGCTGAAGTTAGACCAGACCAAAATGGCAACATATATTTCAGTTTATTGAGGTTGTAAAATATTAGCAAGTGGTGAGGGGTGTAGAGAAATAGCTGACTCATATCTTCTGTGTTTCTCTAAGTTTTTTAAATGAGCATATATCATATCACATGTCATCTGTATTTCTACCTATGGTGTAAGCAATGTATATATTAAACATCTATAATATTTATATATGTAAAAACATACCATCAGTGTTTTTACCTATAAATGAATGAACCTTTCCCATAAAGTATTGTGATCTTTTTAGATTATAAATAAAGATGCACATAATATTAAATATTAAAACAGTAGAATATTCAGACTTAGAGAGTAATCATTCTGATTTTTATGTTGGAGTTTGGCTATCAAACTTTATATATTCTAATTTAATTTATCAGTACCCATAATAAGAAAACAGGCAACATCTTTCTTCTTTTCCAAACAAAAAAAGGGTTTGTTCAATCAACTTTTCTTCTCCATACAACAAAGACAGTTGTATCAATGTTTATTGCAGCCCAATTCATAATTGCCAGGTCATGGAAGAAGCCCAAGTGCCCATCGATCCATAAATGGATCAGCAAACTGTGGTATATGTACACCATGGAATACTATGCAGCCATTAAGAAGGATGGAGACTTTACATCCTTCATGTTCACATGGATGGAGCTGGAGAATGTT
>NW_003852397.1:42782001-42805376 GCF_000181295.1 Otolemur garnettii | reverse complement strand
AGGGAATGGGTGGAGGGAGGGGGTTTGGAGGGATCACTTCTGAGGTTTATCTTATAGGGGTACAGGTGAATCTTTCTAAGAGTAGAATGTGAACGTTTTAAAACAATAACTGAGAAAATGACATGTAGGCTGTGTTGAGCAGTTTGATGGAAGTATTTCAGATTGCATGTGAAAACCCTACACTGTACCCCAGAAGTGCATTAATGTACATAGTTACCATTCAATAAATAAAAAAAAACAGTCAAAAAAAAAAAACTTTTCTTCTCCAAATTCAGAACAGGGTCCAAAAGAATTAGCTCTTCCCCTCACAAGGGTGTCCAACCTTTTTTCTTTTCTGCTGAACACCAGAAGAATAAGAATATTCTTGGGCCACACATTAAATACCCAAACACTAATGAAAGTTGATTAGTAAAAGAGAAGGTCTTTGCATACTTTTCCTGATATCAACACTACAGATAAGCAAAACAGTCCTCAAATAACCTGCGTGTAGATGACAGGCTGCAGTTAGGGCACCCCTACAGTATTTCCCTTGGTGGAGAAAGTCAGTGCATTCTCTTTGGGAAAGTGGTATATTTGTGAGATTAAGAGATTGTTCTCTTGAGTCAGAAAACACTTTCCTGTCCCTGTTCTGCCTCTTTGTAGCTGTATGACTTTGGACCAGCTTTTTAACCTTGCCAAACTTCAGATTTCTTATCTATAAAATGGGGACAACAAGATTACCCAAACTTAAATAGCTGTTGTGAGAATTAAATCAGATGGTATTAAGAAAGGTACTTGAAACAATGCTTGGCACATAAGCACTACATAACAGCACTAGGTATTTGTGATGTTGTTGGTATTATTATTATAGTACTGAAATTTAGCATCTAAATCTTACCCTGCAAAATTTCTGGATACTCCACTGACATAGAAAAATTATCTGGCTAAACATGTCAGAGAATGTGCTTCTTTGCAGAGTTAGAACAAGAGTCGTAAAACTACAGCCCATTGCCCAAATATGGCTCCCTGGCAGCCAAATCCTGCCATGCCCACTTGTTTATGTTGCTTTTTATGGCTGCTTTTGCATTACAAGGGCAGAGTTGAGAAGTTGCAACTAAGACCATATGGCCCACAAAACCAAAAATATTTACTAGCTAACCCTTTATAGAAAAACTGAGAGAATCCTGTGTTGGAAGCATTTTTGTTCAAGATAACATGTTTAGTCTCTCTTATAATTCAAGGTAGGTTGCTAGTGCTAAGCAATTCTAAAGAAATTACCAAGATACCCATCATCCTTTCCTCGTTTGTGTCAAAGATCAAAGCCAAGTCTCAAGTAACTAGTAACAGAGAATAAGCATCACTGAAAGTAACAGACATAAGAATTGCTGCCTCCACTAATTATGGCTATACCATCCACACTCTGTACTTATTCTTGAAAGAAACAAAAGCTCTCTCATTTTTCTAAAACCAGGGATGAATTTCTCTTTGCTGTCCTTCCAGTACAGAGATATTTTCAGTCACTATTGGAACAAAGATTTTTCTTTTTGTGTTGGCATATGTGTTTGTGTATGTACATGTATGTGTGTATATATGTGTATGTCACACACTTCACAATGCTATTTTTGTTCACAAGATCTCTCCCATGAAGCTTATATTCTAACAGAGGGAATCAAAAGTCCCAAAGATATATATTTTTTAAAAGATAATTCCTGATAGTGTAACAGATACAAAGAAACAAAACAGGACTCTGGGATGGAAAGAGATTGGAAAGGAATAAATGGGACTACTTCAGATTGAGTGGCTGGGGAAGGCCTTTCACAAGAAGAGACATTTGTACCAAAACCTGCATAACAAGAAGCAGCCAATTCCACAGAAATAAAAAGTAGTAGTGTTCCAGGTCAAAAGCAGAAATGAGCTTGGTGTGTTGAGGATAGGGGAAAAAACACCAGCATGGCTTGAAGGCAAGCAGTATAAAGTGAGATTAGAAAGGGAGGTCATGTCTAGACCATGTGGGGTCTTACAGGCCTTGGTAAAGTGTTTGAATTTTATCCTAAATGAAATGGGAAGCCATCAGTAGGTTTGCAGCAGGGAAATAACATGATCTGATTTGTATGATAAGAATTTTGATCTAATTTGTATGACTGGCGTTTGGGAAGCAATGGAAAGTGAAAGCAGAAAGACAAAAAACACCCTGCAGTTCAGGGTAAAAATAATAATGGTGGTAGAAACAAAGAGCAGTGATTACTCAGGGTATGTTTTGAAAATACAATTGGCTGGGATTACTGAAGGATTAGGAAAGGGTGACTCTTACTAGTCTTGTGATCTAAGCAACCAGGTGGTTGGTGGAGTAATTTACCAGTGATGGATTCATGCATTGTTCATTCAACAGATGTTTACAGAGATCAACTTTATGCCAGGTATTGTTCTAGGCAACAGGAACTACAGCAGTGAAAGAAGTAGCCAAATTCCTATTCTGGTAGAATTGATATTCCAGGGAGGATAGAAAATAAGAAAGCTTTAAAAAGATGTGAGGAATATGGCGAGGAAAGTGGAGGTAACCAACTAGCAAATCCTATTGATTCTTTCTCCTATGTGTTGTAGTAGTTCAAGCTGAAAATAGATGGCAGCTGCAGTATAGCCACATTTGGGGTATACTTGGAAAATGTTGGGGGAGGAAGATCTTCCATATGGGCTGAGCTATTAATACATCAGGTCACTCACTCAGCGCAGCAGAAGTGGCCCATCAAGTAAGAATACATAGAAATTCCTGGGCAATGACTGAAGGCATTTTTAGTTAGGAGTCTAGAAGGAAAGGAACCAGAAAAGTGAGGAAATTTCTTAAGTAGAGGCATGTATGGACATACAGACACTTTGTGAAGGGTAAAGACTTCTGTATCACACATTTATATCCACTAGAAAGCACCCGTTAGGAGGGCTGAACAATTACATAGACAAAATGACTACCATTTGACATTAGCCAGCCTTTGTCACTGGCTACCCAGATCTTGCAAAAAAGAAACATGAACAAAGTGGTTACAGTGGCTGAAATGGAGGCTACAGATGGACTCAACAATATGGACTTTCACTTACCAGGACAGATGTAGCTACTGCCGCCTCCATTTACCAAGTTGAGACTAGTTACTACTGCCTCTGAATGTCCAACCTAGCTCAAAAGGAAGTACCTGTGGTTGGTTCATCCTCATAGACACAGATACCTGTTTCAGGTGTGGCTTTGCCTTTCCTGCCCATAGCCTCAGCTAGCAGCATTATCTGCAGCCTTGTGGAATACATAACACACAGGCATGGATCACTTATAACACAGCCTCTGAGCAGGGGGACCTACTGCATAGCAAAGGGTCACAGGCCCATGGGAATAGGCCTATCACATGGATCCATGGGTTATATCATACATCACATCATTCAGAAGCAGCCAGTCTCAAAGAAGCTGGAACAATCTTTCATAGGAACACATGAATCACAGCTCAGAGGCAGCATTCGGACTGGATCTGATGCCATTCTCAGGATGCAGCATATATTTAAATCAAAGACCTTCATACGGGGCTAAATCTCCAACAAAAACACATGAATTCAGGAATCAAGAGATTTGGAAAACAGGAGCAAGCAGCCCACGTAGCATCACTCCCAGTGATCCAATCAGAGTAAGGGATTTTACGCTTTCCATCTTTGCAACTCTGGGCTATGCAGTGTTGGAAGTTGTGCTCTTCAAACATCACACTCTTCCCAGGGGACATAGCAAGTATCACATTGAACAAGGCTGTAGATGTCACTGGGACCTTAATCAGCTGGAGAGGTGGTGCTGTATTCACACAATTAGAACTGGGAGAATATACATGGTGTCTAGGTGGTCTGCTTGGGGACATCCTAGTATCCCTTTCCTCCCAACTCCAGGCTCAATGATACATGCAGCGACTACTGTCTGAAAAGGGTCTAGTTATGATCACCAACAGTGTACAATACTCAGGAATGAAGGTTTGGGTCACACCACCAGGGAAGCCACCAAGCCTGCCGAGATGACAGCTGAGAGTGAGGGGAATTTAGAATGAATAGTAGGTTAGAGAGAGGATGAATACCTGTTGTGGACCTGAGAACAACTACAGCATCACAGGCTATAGTTTGACCTACTAACTTCTCTCTTCCAAATTTTCCCTTAGGAGGTTACACAAAAAGCCAATTTCACCACTACATAATATATCCACATACAAATCTGCTCTGTACCCCCTAAATCAATATAAATTTTAAAAAATAGAGTAAATGTTTCCCCAGGAAGAGAGGCCCACAGAAATCATGGAGGAGCTGTACCACAAATCTGCTTGAAGAAAAAAGATCTCTGCGGTGTAAGGGGTGGATTACAATGGCCATGAAAAATGCATTTTCCAGATCACTGTGCCCGGGCAGTTCCCAGCCAATAACCAGACACAGAGAGGGTATTAATGCAAGCCTATTCCTGAGAAAGGTGGAACTCCTTTAAGAGATTTTGAACCCACCACCTCCGGCATATGGGACTGGCACCCTACTCCTTTGAGCCACAGGTGCCACCCCTTTTAAGAGATTTTGGATCATGAATTCCCCCTTACCCTGACCAAAACTTTCTTAGAATGTCATTTTAGTCTGAGACCTTTCCTGCCTACTCCTCTTTCATGCCTCACCTTCACAGGTGTCAGACTTTTATTGCAGTCTGAAGGTTCTCTCTGCCTTCTTCTGCTCATTCCTTTATCCTTCACAAGGTATCTTCCACAACAAACTTCTGAAACAGAAAATCTCATTTGGGTATGTCAAAGATATCTATATTGATTGACAAATTTTAAAAATTCAGGCCAGGCACAGTGGCTCACACCTGTAATCCTAGCATTCTGGGAGGCCCACACAGGAGGATCACTTGGGCCTAGAAGTTCAAGACCAGCTTGAGCAAAATCAAGACTCCCCATCTCTACATTAACAAGGCGTGATGGTGTCTGCCTGTAGTCCCAGCAACTTGAGAGGCTGAGGCAAGGTAATCACATCAGCCCAGAAGTTTGAGGTTAATAGTGAGGTCTGATGACATAACTGTACTCTAGCCCAGGCAGTAGAGTGAGACCACCTCAAAAAAAGAAGACAAAATCAGCAATTTAAGAAGAATGAATTACTGATAAACCTCAAAAACATTAAGAAAGCCAGGAGCAAAAGAATATATTCTATATGATTCTATTTATATAGAATTCTAGAAAAGGCTAATCTTACTAGTAGTGATAGAAAACTCTTTGGTGATCACCTGGAGCTGGGGGGACTGACTACAAAGGGGCACAGAGGAATTTGGGGGTTGATAAAAAATGTTCTTGATTTTGATTAAGGTGGCGGTTACTTATGTACATGCATACCTTTGTCAAAATTAATTGAACTATACACTTAAAAAATGATTATGCATTTTATTGTACATAAATTATAAATTATGCCCTAATAAAGCTGATAGAAAAAAAAAAGATTTTCAACTTGGAAGAAACGTGGGTCAAAATATTCTGCTTCATGCAGGCTGCAATCTTTTCTTACCTAGATTTTACAATATCCTTCTTACTGTATTCCCTTAAGGGAATCAAGCTTCCTTCTAATCTGTTTTTACTCTGCAGCCAGTGATGTATTTAAAAGAAAATATGGTTATGTCATTCCAAATAACCCTCATTCTTCACCTTTTCAGTCAGGGTTGAATCAAAGAAACAGAACCACTAAAACATACTTAGTGAGAACTAGTTAAACGGTGTCTATAATGCTATTACGTTCACTGACATCTTCTGATGCTGGAGTTTGAAGTCCACAAGGCAGGCTGTTGGAAGAGAAGATGGATGTACAGTTCCAAAATAAGACAGAACCCATAAACACAAGAAACCTGTCAGTTCTTATCACCTCTGACTTTGATGGTATAGAGAAGACGCTGGGCCTTCCATTATCATGGAACTAAACACATACTTACCTAATCTAAAAGTCAGAGAAACTAAAGGATGACCCAGGGTAAGGTGAAGCAGTTGCAGGCTCAGCCACTACCTCACAGCAAGGGGAGCCAATAGGCAAGCAACATGTATGAGTTACAAAATAGCCAATTCACTTTCATCCTCCAAATCTCCCACAGGAATCTCTTATGGACCACCCTTACCGAGCATACACAGTAAAGGGGATCCTGGGAAATGTAGTTCAGCCTACCAAATTGATCCATTACAAAGCCATCCTAAACCTTAAGTGCTTTCCATTATCTTTACTGCCTTAACAAAACCCTGTTCATCGCTGAAGAACGTATTTATCCCCTTATTCACTCCACCCCATTGCTATATAAACTTCTGTTACCACATAAACTTCTGCCTTACTTTGAGAGTCACCCAGAAAGCAGAGTCTGAAAAAGGTGGTTTGTTTGGGAGGTAATTCCTGCAGGAAGTGTGGGGAGGGTTAGGAAAGGGTTGGAAAAGCAAGTAAAGGGGGGAAAGCGACTAAAGGGGTGTGACTTAATGCTGTGGGCAACTGGAACTCTGTATCTCTGCAAATCCTGAGGTCCTATATAGAACCCTCTGAAGGAGGGTGAGGTCCTTACCCCCCAACTGCCATCCTCGTTGCTTGAGTGTCACCTTTGAGGCACTTGTCCTCCTCCCTCTCCCAATAGTTCCAGCCTGCTACAGATGAACGAGATCCCTTGGCCTCAGAGAAAGCCCAAAGGCAGAAAAGTAGAGGGACCACCGGCACTTGTAGTTGTATGTTGGGAGAACATAAGATACTACCAAAGCTGCCATGAAGTAGAGTAGGGTTGAGAGGATGTGGCCTGAGTCACCAATAACTTCTCCTCTACTTCCCAAAGACTTTTACCTCCATTATCTCTAGATGCCAACATAAATACAAAAGAATAAGAATGCCAAACCAATTTCACTTTCTTTCTTTCAGAGTACTGACGAGTTGGGAGTTTAGGAAAATTTCATTAACTTACTGAATTACAGTATGGATAATACAAAGAAATGAGAGCTAGATAAGTAATGGGTCTACAGATGAACTGCTAACAGATACACTCAAAGAATACTGATCAATGATGCAAACTCCCAGTTATACTGTATTTCTTCCTTCATAGGAAGGGGAACACCTGGAGCTGCACACTGCAGCAGCCCTAGACAGCACAGAGTAGCTACTCACTAAATGCCCATGAAAGGGACAAGAGTAGGTGAAAGATCGTAGACGTTGTTTGACCTGGAGTATCAGGAAAACACAGGTAAGTGGTTCTAATGTGGAAGTTATTTTGTTCCCCCAGAACATATGTGGTAACGTCTAGGAAGATTTTTGTTTGTCACACCTGGAGAAAGGGGTGCTATGAGAATCTAGTAGGAAGAGACCAGGATGCTATTAAACATTCTATGATGCAATCTCCCTTTCCCCAACAAAGAATTATCCTACCCAAAATAACAAAGTGCCAAGATTGAGAAACCATGATATAAAAGATACAACATTTAAAAAATCAATCTATTTAATCACAAATGGTTTGTCCTACATGCCAGCAATACAAAGTGTTGCATTAGTACCTCCAAAGCCAAAGGAATTGGTGAGTCCAATACATCTTTTCGCGGTTTTCCATTCCTGTGCCTTTAGTGGAACATAATTGAGATCAAATTCTGGTTCTGTACAATCCAGGTTTAAAGTAGGTGGTAGTTTTTGATAATAACAAGCTAGTGTGGTAAAAGCTGCCTCGACTGCCCCGGCAGCTCCCAGCAAATGTCCTGTGGCTCCCTTTGTTGAAGAAATAGCAAGAGCATACGCATGGTCTCTGAAGAGACGTTTGATAGCTTTGTTTTCCGCAGCATCTCCCAATGGTGTGGAAGTTGCATGTGCATTGATGTAAGATATCTCTTCAGGTTGTACACCTGCATCTTTTACAGCAGCAGCCATACATCTAATAAAATAAGAAAAAAAATTATGAGGACTGAGTTTAATTTTAACAGAGATTCTTTTTCTGTATGGCATATGCAAAAGAAATACAGGCATCCTAGTATATTAGAAAAAGAATTCTCTGCTCTCCTAACAGAAATCCATCTTGAAGTACCATGTCAGTTAGAATACTATCTACATGGAAATTATGAGTTATACATTGGACTGATTCATCCCCATGAGTTAAATCCACAACGTATAATTATATAACCTCTAATAAAATATAATTCTATTTATTTGAATTGGCATGTTTCTATGTTGACTCACCTAGGATAATTTTTCTTCTTGGGATTTTTTATAAATATGGCAACTTTTTGTGAGCATTATAACTATGTTTTAATTTTTTCTTTTACATTTAAATGTAAAACTTAGCATATTTCTCAATAATCTACTACATCAACAGTTCAAATAACCTTTCAAAATCTTCTAGGCTATAAGAATTCTAAATGGGCCAGGCGCAGGGGCTCATGCCTGTCATGCTAGCACTCTAGAAAGCTGAAGCAGGAGAATCATTTGAGCTCGGGAGTTCTAGACTAGCCTAAGCAGCAGAGCAAGACCCCCATCTCTACTAAAAATAAAAAAAATTAACTGGGCATTGTGGCAGATGCCTGTAGTCCCAGCTACTCAGAAGGCTGAGGCATCACTTGGATCCAGGAGTTTCAGGTTGATGTGAGCTAGGGTGATGCCATGGCATTCTAGCCTGGGAAACAGAGTGAGAGTCTGTCTCAAAAAAAATAATAACAGGGCACAGTGGCTTATGCCTGTCATCCGAGCACTCTGGGAGGTCCAAGCAAATGGTTGTTTCAAACTCCAAAGGCTGGTCTCAAACTCTCAAGCTCGGGAGTTTGAGACCAGCCTGAACAAGAGTGATACCCTGTCTCTACTAAAAATGGAAAAATTAGCTGGGCATAGTGGAGCATGCCTTTAGTCCGAGCTACTCAGGAGACTGAGGCATGAGGACTGCTCAAGTCAAAGAGTTTGAAGTAGCTGTGAGCTATGATGCCACCACACTCTACTCAAAGTGAAACTTTGTCTCAAAAAATAAACAATAAAAATTTAAAAACCTAAATAATTATGAAGCTTAGCCAAAAAAAAAAAAACAACAAATCTAAAACTAAAAAATTTCTCTGGAAAAACTTTTGAACACCTTTTAGATGTCAAAAATCTTCTTTTTAGTTCCGAAACATATCTATATCTACATCTATACAGATATAGATATGTTATTTTATTATTTTTTTTTGCAGTTTTTGGCCAGGGCTAGGTTTGAACCCACCACCTCCGGCATATGGGGTCAGCGTTCTACTCCTTGGAGCCACAGGCGCCACCCTAGATATTTCTTAATAGGCAGCTCAGAATTTAATTTAAAGTATGCTGAAAGGATTCTGTTAAATATTACTATTTCTTCATCTAGCTTGTTACTATGCTTGACATTTATAGCACCAGCAACTACTCACTAAAACTCAAAAGTATAATTTAGGGGTTGAAAAATCATGGCCCTGCTTTTTTAAACATTTTCATCAGAACACATAACATGCCCATTTATTTACATATTGTCTCTGACTGCCTTCACACTACAATGGCATAGCTGAATAGTTGCAACAGACTCTATGCCCACAAAGCCAAAAATATTTACTATTTGTCCCATTACAGAAAAGGTTTACTAACTCCTGGCTATTTCAACTGAGTAAGCACAGTATGATTTAAAAGACAAAGCTATTATCTAACACACTGACATATTATTATTTTTTTAAACACAGTACTTATCTCTTTTACAACTGAAAAACTGCTTTTCAAAGTGTGGCCCTTAGACCAGCAGCATCACCATCACCTGAAAGCTTATTAGAAACACAGACTCTCAAGTGCCACCCAAGACCTTCAGAGTCAGAGTCAGCGTTGTGAATAAGATCTCTGGGTAATTAAAGATTGAGAAGTGCTGATCTGAAAAGAACAGAACCCTGATGAAAAGCAGCAGACAGGAGACAAATACAAAAGGGTTGGCTTTACTCTCCCCATCTGATGAAGGGTCAAGAAGGAGGAAGACTTGGGAACGAGCACATTGATGGTTGTTAAACAGAAATGAAGGCATGAGAAGTTGCCAGAGACACATACGGTCTTCTTCACAATTGTACTGGCTTTAACTCAAATACAATTTTTATAAGGATATTCAAGTGTTTTCAAATATTTCAAATGTTTAAAGCAAAGAATTCAAAACCATATGGAGTTTAAAATAGAAAAACAAAGATACTGTGCAACAAGGCCTGATACTACAATTTTCCTTACTTTGGGACCCCAATAAAGTGTTTTATTTGAAGAAATATTTGGAAAGAAACAACCATTTTTTTACCTTAAAGCACCTTGTCCTTCAGGATCAGGGGCGGTTATATGACCAGCATCACCTGAGAGTCCATAGCCCAAAATTTCCGCATAGATTCTGGCCCCTCGTTGAACAGCATGTTCATGTTCTTCCAGCACCAGCATAGCTGCGCCTTCTCCCATTACAAAACCATCTCTCTTTGGATGAAAGGGTCGACATGCCAACTTAGGATCTGAGTTTGTGCTCAGAGCCCGGGCTCTGGAAAACCCAGCGAGAGATAAAGGGCTAATGCAAGAATCTGTACCTCCAGCCACCATCACATCAGCATCACCATGTGCTATAAATCTAAAAGAGTCCCCTACAGCATGAGCTCCTGTGGTACAGGCTGTGGAGACTGCATGATTGGGGCCCTTGAGTTTATATCGAATGCTGACCTGGCCTGCTGCCATATTGACCAGAATCTTAGGAACAAAGAATGGGCTAACTTTACTGTAACCTTTTGTCTGAAACATCAAAGCGGTTTCAGAAACAACTTCCAGAGGAATCATTCCCATGCCAATTGCAACACCTGTAGCCACCTGATCAGCTTCGGACTGAGGATGCCAGCCAGAATCTTTCAAGGCTAATTCTGAAGCAGCAATGGCCATAATGGTGGGAGAAGACATAGACTTGATATCTGATTTGGACACAAAGTTTTGTTCATTGAACTGACCTTCATCACAACCTCTTGGCACATAAGCAGCAACACTGCAAGGGATACTCTTATACTCTTCACCAACCACTGAAACAATTCCATTCTCTCCTTGGATAAGACGATCCCATACCAGCTGAGTTCCAACACCAAGAGGTGTCACTAAGCCAATTCCTGTAATAACAACCCGCCTATGCAATTTAGATGTTGGCACAGTTCCAAAAAATCTCCTTTTACTTCTTGTTAACTGCTGCCATAATCTTGAATATCGAAGAGGAGTGCTTGTAATTTTCAGGAAATTCTGCAAGCAGTTTGACAACATGGTTGAAATTCTGAGGATCAGAAACACATTCCTGTAACAGACCACAACACACTGAGAAGGTATCCTTAAGGGCCAAAAAAACGACATCTAAGATGTTCTTTTGGGTGCCTGATATGTACTGTTAATGAGCACAGGAAAATAATTGTTACATCATTTTAATTTCTATTTTATCATCAAACAACTTGTTCAGACTTAACTCCCTCTTCAGACTATAAGTACCCTCAGACACTGGAAGAAGTGAATTAGTCATTCAATTCACCAAAACAGATTTTTTTTCAGTATTACTAAGGCCTTATTTTAAATAGCATTTGCGGTGTCAGTGGCACAGAAGACTTATGTCAGGGCCTATTCTTTGAGGTGCAGTAAGTGGGCTTTATCAACCTTCAGTTTCTAGACATAACCAGCCTGTTTGCAAGGCCGCCCAGAACCAACAGCCTTAGCCCGATTGTTTGGACGCTCGGGCCGACAACAGACTGGGTCTAGGCTTGCGCCTGGGAGAAGAGGACAGATGTTTCCACTCTGCTAGACTTCTCCAATCGGGGCATCTGAGGAAGGAGAGTTAGGTCTAGCTGATCACTCCAAGGGCGAGAGGAAAGGGGTGTGGCCATTCCCTGCACTGCCTCCAAAGAAAGCATATCGAGAGGTAAAAAAATCAGGCCCCACATCCCAGTAATCCCCTCTCGAAAAAAGTCCCCGACCCAATTTGGCTGTGGAGGGACTGCACCCTGCTACCTGTACCAAGGCTGAACGCACAGCGACGGACCTCAGCGCTGACGCTTTCGAACGCACGCGCACGCATACGCACACGCACACACGCCCATGCGCGCTCGCACGCACACGTCACGCCCGAGCCGGCTTCAGCCGGTTGAGCGTTCCGGGTCACCTTGGCCGAGGTCAGACCGTGGGGGGCGGCGGCTGGGTGCGACTTTATCTTAGCAGAGACAACCCTGTCAGAACCTCAGTGATTCGCGGATAATCCTACACCTGCTAAAAACGCGATGAGATCGCATTTTCTCCTGTCAAAAGGACATTTCTCTTGGGCAGTGGTGTTGTCAGAGAAGGGACACCGTCGTAGTCTACTGGACTCCTGGAAAAGAACGAAGGAAATGACTGTAGCCTTAAAACGACTACTGTATTTCCAGAGTTATTTATAATAATGAGTAAAGTGCAACAAGAATGCCCAACATCAGGAAAAAGTGTGATTTTGTGACACATCCAAATGTCATGCAGCCACTTAATAATTTTAGGGGTGAATGTTAATGTGCAAAGATGTTGAGAATATTCATTAGGAGATACAGCCACCTACAAAACAGCATATATCTATTTTTTCAAAAATAATGTTTTAGACGTCTGCAAAGGCATACAATGTGATATTTCATTTTTTTTAACCTTATTTACTACCTTTACTACAATTCTTTTGTAATAGTAACAGTTTTTTTTGTGTGTGTGTGTGTTGTTTTTTGGGGGGTAGGGACTGGGGCTTAAAATTGGTCTCTAGATATCACACCCTAATGTGTGAAACAATGGAGGCATTTGTGTCTGAAAAATTCATTAACTCTACTTGCAACAGAGCTGGCCGTGACTCTATAAAGAGAGAATATGAATATAACATGCAAATATAAAAAAGTCAGTGAGGTATTTATTGCCCATCTGTTGTACACAGGCCTGGAGGCACTAGATGCGAGATGTCATGGTGTCTTCCATAAACTGCTGAGTATTGCAGTATGATCAATGTCAAACAAGGTGTGGAACTAAGCAAGGGTAAAAGCAGGTGTCAGATCACAGAAGCTTTGGGAATGATAATGAGGACTTTGGATTTGATACATGGACCACCCATATGTGATACCTGGGCTAATTTAGAGCAGAATATTCTTTTTACTAAATCTAAATTCCTATAGGAAATTCACGGTAAACTCTCTCATCCCCTTCACCAGTCTTCCCTACCCCTTTTTGTCTTCAACAGAGCCACTTCATTTAAGTTACAGACTGGCTCATGGCACTATTAGACTTTAGAATGTGGGCAAGGGGAGCCGTAGAAACCTTTTCACCAGGAGAATAACATAATCAGATGTGTACTTTAGAAAGTTCACCATTGCAGCAGTGTACAGGGTGGACTGAAAGGACGTGGGAAGGAACACAGGGAGAAAGAGTTAAAACTGGATGAAATGGGATAAGGCCCTGAACTAAGGCAATGGCAAGGAAGAGAGATGCAGGAGATGTTCAGACTGAAACATTGTTGGGATACTGTCCCTGATAGAATGGGGAGTGGGCTGTTCTTTCATGGCTAGAAAGTCTTTGGTCCCCTTTCCAACCTTAATCTAAGGATTCTATTCAAGTTCTCACTGGAACTACAGCTCATAGTGAGATTTTCCTTCCATAGTGAGAACTAGTAGTTCTCAAATTTTACTCTATCAAAATCATGAAACACAGGTTGCTCCCCCCAAACCTGTAAATCTGGGGCTTGAGAATTTGTCTTTTTGACAGGTTTCCTGGTGTTGCTGATGTTGCTAGTCTAACTACTTCTCTAAACTCATTATAATGTCTATGAAAGCAGGGACTTACCTCCTTAAAGGTTTCACAGTGCCTATAGCACAGTGCTTGGCATTTAGTAGTCACTTCGTAAATATTTGATGAATGACTTATGGAAAGAATGAATAAACACCCTTACATTTGCTCATTAGTATATGTGCTCTTTTTGTGCACTTCTTACAGGACATTTGCTTTTCAAATCTTCACAATAACTTTTGTTTCATCAAATAAAGGGCTATTTGTGCGTAAATTGCTATCATTAGATTTGTCTTCCCTACTAGATTAAAACTCTCTGATGCTATCTCAGACTGCTTTGCACACATCAGGCAATGAACAGTTCTTGGTTAGTCACTTAATACAATACTGAGTCATCACACCAATTCCTAAAAGGCTTCAAACTCCTTACTGATGATCTACATTGAGGTTAACTTTATATGTATGTATATATATATTTAAATATATATGCACATATATATTTTTAATATACATATACACATGTATAACAAAACTGATACTGGGAAAAATTCACTAGGTTATTTCTTTGTTGTTTCTTTTAAGAATAGTGCCATAATGTGTTGCTTCCAGAGATAATGTTCTTAATAAAGGTGGAATCCTGAAAAAATACTATTTATAACAAAAAAAATCAAAAGAATAGGAAGTTTAAAGCTGATACAAAACTAGGTCATCGTTTAATTATTTAAACTATTAATGAATGTAAAGAAATTAAGAGTAACTTCAACTTTCCTAAAGAAAACTGAAAATATTACTTCAACTTGACTTTCTTGGAAGAAGAAGAGACAAAAACTCTTATAATGAATTCCCTTAAATCCTTATAAAAGACTACAGTTATTCAAGAACTAAGAGATGTTAATAAAAGTGTTATCTAGATGGACTCAAATTTCAGGTGATTTTAAAAAACGAATTTCAAACGAATTTCAGGTGAATTTTAAAAACCGAAGTTCAATGAATTTCAGGTGATTTTAAAAAACGAATTTCAGGTGATTTTAAAAAACAAATTTCAAACGAATTTCAGGTGATTTCTATGATTTTGTGGACTATACATTATTATCACATTAATTTATCATATTAATTGTATGGCATTGGTTTTCACACTGTGGCTGCATGTTCGCCCACAAGAGTGTTTTTTGGTCATTATATCTGTAAAAGGGAAGGCTGAGCTGACATCATTCTGCCCCTCTGCATCCCCCCTGCTTGAATTTCAGAGCATTTCCACTTTGGTGTTTTGTATACAGACAGTCTTCCTAAGATTTTATTTGGAAAATCAGTGTTCTGTTGCTTTAAAGAAATCATAGGGCAGCACCTGTGGCTCAGTGGGTAAGGCACCGGCCCCATATACCGAGGGTGACAGGTTTGAACCCAGCCCCAGCCAAACTGCAACAACAATAAAAAAAATATATATAGCCAGGCGTTGTGGCAAGAGCCTGTAGGCCCTCCTACTCCGGAAGCTGAGGCAAGAGAATTGCCTAAGCCCAGGAGTTGGAGGTTGCTGTGAGCTGTGATGCCATAGCACCCTACCAAGGGTGATAAAGTGAGACTCTGTCTCTACAAAAAAAAAAAAATCATAAATGTCGTATGATATACAGGGTGGCCATAAAGTTCATGTGCAATTGCACACTATTGTAAATTGTACGTGAAATTCATGGCCACCCTATATAATATCTTTACATAAGGATAAATGTACCAGTGGAAAAAAGAAGCCCAAATTAAATGGGTTATAGTTTGTGGCAAAGACCATGAGCTATAATTCTAGCCCTGTCACTCTTCCATTCCATCCTGTAGTTGTAAGAGGCCCTGGCTAGCTAGGAACTACATTTCCCAGCCTCTCCCTTTTATCTAGAAGGGGCCTCTTTCTTGCTAACCATATGGTAGAGAAAATGCTGTATGGACTCCAATGGTTAAGTAGATGTGCCTCCCCTATTTTTTCCCAACCACTAACTAAATGCATAATCTCTGAGGGTCTACAGCAGGAGTTAGCAAACTACTGGCTAGGTAGTTAGCAAACTACAACCTACAGAAGGCTATCTATTTTTAAAAATAGAATTTCACTAGAACATAGCCACGCCCTTTCACTTTAAAGTATTACCTTTGGAGGTACAACTGCAGAGGCAGAGTTTAAATACCTGAGACAGACCCTATAGGCCCCTAATAAAACATTTACTTTCTGGCCCCTTACAGGAGACATTTGTGGACTCCTATTTTCAAGGAATGGAAGGAGCATGGGCCCACCGACTAATGACATCAATAATGCATTATTTAAACTGTTAGTAAGCCAGAAAGAAATTATTTTTGTGTTAAGCTATTGAAAATTTTAGTTACAAGTGCCAGGAACATACTAACTGTTGAGTACACTATTCTTCCAAGCTGGTCCAAAAACCTACCTGTTTCTTAATAACTTGGGTATAGCTGGCAGATGAATAATTATAGCAGAGAGCATAGCTCATGGTCTTGTTCAGAGATACTGAAAGAAAACTTCAAATTTTAAAAACAAACAGGAAATGAAACATCAATAACTTTTTAAGAGGTTACTTAGACAAAGCGTTTATCTTAAAAACAGAAGGTCAAGAAAAATAATGGGAAAGGAATTTCTGCAAAGGAAGCCATTGGTGAAGTATACTATCAAGGTCATGGTGAGGCAGAAGCTGCATTTAAAATATGATTCTTAGGGATGCATCTTCCGAGATAAGTAAACTACAGTGTCCACGTGATCTGTAAACCAAAAATCACAAAAATACCCTTATTATGTAGGATGCAAGTTTTTGTTCCCCTCCAATTCTATTCTATTTTGTTATTACTGTGTATTTGTTTTATGCTGGTCACCAGATGGTAATGTATTTCAACCTGTGGTTTAAAAAACACTTCTTTATAGAGGAATCATATTTTCTGCGCTGGGACTTAGATAAGAAAATTTCAGTCTTTTACCTAATTCTTAAAAGAAATAAGACATCATAAACCCAGAAGGGTTTACCACCACGGTTTTGTTTTTGAACGTGTGTCGTTCTTTCCTCCTGGGGTCTTTCATCTACACTTCTATCTAGAACACTCTGACAATCTGAGAAGGCTGGTTATCCGTGGGGACGGGAGAGCGGTGTAGACGGTTTCTCCACCTTAGTGGCAGGCTCAATTGAAGCTGACCCGGGACGCGGAGGAATCCGGGTTTTAAAGAGGCTCAGCCCTACACGTCCCGGCTCAGTGCCCGTGGGCCGCACCATCCCAATCCGCAGGCCGGTTCTCCCTCCCCCGCTCCTGCGCCAGGCCACCGCCCCCTACCCCGACCGAAGCCCCCCAACGCTTACAACCAAGCACCCTGCCGCCTCTGCTCTGCTCGCTCTCAGCGCACAGCCCTGCCGGGTAAAGGGGCCAGCGAACAGGCCCCGGCCCGCTGCTCCCGGCCGCCTTCCCAGCCCCTCCCGGCCGCAGCCCCCGCCCCGCCCGCCGGTTGCGGTGGCCGCGGCTCGCCCAGGCGCCTGCTCAGTGCGGGACGCGGCGCGCGGAGGGCGGCGACGGCCGCTGGCGCTCAAGCATGGCGGCAGCGGCGCTGGGCAGCTCCTCCGGCTCGGCGTCCCCGGCTGTGGCCGAGCTCTGCCAGAACACCCCTGAGACCTTCCTGGAGGCCTCCAAGCTGCTGCTCACCTACGCTGACAACATCCTCAGGTGCGAGGCCGTGGGGTTGGTCTGGGGAGCCGGGGCGAGCAGGCCGTGGCGTCTGCTCGGCCCGGGTCTGGGGGCGCCCGGCCCGGGCCCCAGAGGGCGGCGAGGCCCAGAGGGACCCGGGCCCGGACCTAGCTTCGGCGCAGCGTGCGACCCCGCCGGCCAGGGGCCTGGGACCCGGCTGGGTTCCACTGCTGCTCGAGGAGAGGAAGTTTGTTGGCAGTTGTGACTTGGCACCTGACCTGGTGTCGGGGTGCTGCTGGGCGTGAACTGGAGGTCCCAGCGATAGGGCAGGGCAGAGGGAAGGTGCGAACTTGGCCTCTTACCTCATTGTTCAACTGTCTTAAATGTCAGGACGTAAATCTTAACGGCGTTTCATTCCCATTGCCAGTGTCTCACTGAGCAGGGCTGGCTTGCATTTCCTCACGTTTATCAGAAGTTAGTTCCTGACAAAGTTACAGTTTCTTCTCATTTTGTGAATATCCTAATACTAAGGCACGATATTACTGACAAGGTGGGATTTTGAATTTTTAATGTTTGGGGGGTGGTGGTGTGCGTTTTTGTTGATAGAAACAGTTAACATAATATTTTATTAAAGTTATGTTTTTTCATGTTAATGTCTGGATTCTTCTATTTAACATGATCCTTTCAATAAGAATAAGTGATGGTATTGATAGGAGTAATTTGCTTCTTTTTCTCTTGAGCAAAAAGTATACTTCCAGAACGCTAAAAAAACCTTACAGATTTGGGGGATTGGGAGGAAAGTTTGATTATTCATTGTGAAGCTTCACCCTGCCCCCACCTCCCCACCCCCCGCAGTTCCTCGGATCAGACGATGTGGCTGTCTTGTCTTAAATGGAACCTGGGAACGGAGCTTCTGGTATTTTAGTGGTGGTATCTACTTCAAAGGCAGAGGACCTGTAATCTTAAGGAAACGTGTGGCCTTCCTGGTCGTTAAGTGTGGCCTTGAGTGAATCCAAATTCTACCTAACAAATGCTTTTATTAAAAGGGGTGCAGCAGAGAAAGATGAAGCTTTTCTTGCCTCCTTTGGTGCTTAGAAAAGAGTGGTCTTGAAATCAGAAGGCCCCTCACTCCTGCCAGGAACTCTTCTCCCTTCAAGGTTATATAGACTTCATGATCTATTCTTTAAGAGACATTGGTTACAAATGCAGTTTTTTAATTCGTGCCAATAATATTGTTGGTTTAGGTAACAGTAATGATTTTAAAAATAAAGTGAAGGGAAAAGTTTGAGCCCTTATTATGTGCCAGGTGTTATGAGGGATGCAGCATGTGGCCTGTTCATAGTTACAATTATGACCTGTGTGGGGACCACCTTCCTCCTCTGTGACACATTCTTAACTCCCCTTTTCTTCCTTGAGAGACCTTACAGCTTCTCGCTGTCCATGGAGGGCAGTGGACTCTCTGAATTAACTAATGAGCTGAGTTCTTCAGAGCCCATCAGCTGGGACTTCCCACCTGGAAAGCCATCAAGTTATTTAAACCCCACCATTCAGGAAAGAGAGATTGCCTTCTAATGAGGGCTCAGGTCTGCTTTCAGTACTGTGAAACTGCAAATGCTAAGATCTTGGTTGTGTTGAGGAAGAAAACCTTTACATGCAAATAATGACTTTTAGCTTCATAATCAACGTTACGTTTGTTTCCTAAACTCCTAAAAAAAACTTGGTATGCTGTCAATTCATGTTACGCTCTACTAATGGCTTGTGTTTCTGATCTTGAAGAGTTTTTGTCTAAAAAAGAAATTAGAGAAGTTTAGAACTCATGTAATTGGATGTTGTTTGAAAAAGTGCCCATTTTAGTATTTCTTAGGTAATAGTCTCCCTGTCCTTATTCTCTTGGAATTCAAACTCAGGCTGCAGCGGGAAGGTGGGAGGGAACTGATTACTCCCAAGTTCAGTTGTCTTGCTAACCTCTTAACAGAAAAGCTACAAATCCCTTCCTGGTCCTCAGCCATACAAAATTACATATCTCCTAGTATAACTTATTTTAAAGTAGAGAAAATTAAGGTTTTCTGTTTCTTTTGCTGTTTGGGAAAATCCACTAACGTTAGAGGTTGATATCCTTTGCCCCTTCTACAGGGTCCAATATACAGTTGACCCTTGAATAACACGGGTTTGAACTGGGCAGGTCCACTTACATGTAGTATGGGGAGTTTTTTCGGACCATATGCAAATGGAAAATATAGTATTCCCCAGAGGCCAGTTTTTCGTATAAAAGGGATCTAGAGAGTGAGTTCTCGGACTTGAGTATGCATGGGTTTAGGTATATGGGGTTTGGGGGGTTCTTGAAACTAACTCCCCATGTAAACTGAGAAGCAATTATAGTGTTTTTATAGAGTGAGTGCTGAAATGAGAATTTCATTTGCTTATTTGGTTTGTTTAAAACAGTGATACTTTTTGCTGTACACATTGAATCTCAAGTGAAAAATAATACTTTTGCTTAAGTTTTAAATTTCTTCTTTGGATGGTGCTTATCCTGTCCTCCAACTAGCAATCATAAATCATTACATATAAGGTATGTGGTAATTTGCATGAATATGATGCCATGACTTTGGACCTTTTACTTTTTTTTCAGTTCACTGGCTTCTAGATAAAGATGAGTTGTTTTCAATAATATCTACTTTCTCAGAGCTCTGTAATAGTTTCACTGACATTCCACAGGGATTCTTTAGTTACTATGCTTCATTGGTTCCTTAAAAGGTATATTTGATTTTGTACTAATTTCCTTTACTAAACTGTACACAGTTACTAATTACTAGCAGTGCTGGGTGTGATTGGAAAGAATGGAAAATGTTCTTTATATTTAAAGAACATAAATATATCTGAGAGAAAGGAACAAGTATGGAAAACAGTTAACAGCATAAAATCTAGAGAGCAATTTCAAGGTGATGTTTAAGGACTTAAGTATTTGTGTGAGGAGCTAGTAGGGGACAATTTTGAGAATATAAATTATATGGTAGGGCTGGTTGATGGAGTAACAGAGGACATACATCTGACATGATAAACGAAAGCAACTGTAGCTTCTGGAGTCAAAGAGAAGTATAATGAAAGAGTTTCATATAGAATAATAATGTGAGACTCAAGGCATTGATTCTAGTTGTGAAGTTCTTGCATGGTTATAAAAGTAAATGGGGATTGACTAGAGATAGAACTTATAGGCAGAGACTGGTAGTTCTCAATCACTGAATACATGGAGTGGAACTGGGAATGGAGGAAGACAAAATAGTCAAAAGTAGCTTTAGACTTCTACAGCACCATTGATACCTGGAGAAATTGAGGGTGGGTAGTTAATTGAGGATTGGTCAGTTTGTGTGGTAGGGAGCATGTAGGTTTTATAACCACACATGTTTTGTGTTAAACTAGATTAAGTGTACAGGTTTTGCTTGTCAGCAATAGAGAATAGTAGAGTTAGAGCCAGAGATGGTTCACGTAATGGTTATTAAGGCACATAGATGTTTCTGAAAAATTTAGGGATATCTCAGAATTAACAGACTTTTAGGACTAGATATAAAATTTTAAATTATCTACAAACAAATTCAAGATTATGTTCTTGTTTACATTTCTGTGAACTCTTTCAGGGATTATCCATGCTAAACAGGACAAGGGCTAGTAAATGATCAGATATATTTAATTCCCAAAGTTTCTGAAATTCTGGAATGGGTAGTTTTCTTTTTTTTAATATGTTGCTATTGCCTACCGTTAATATGTCTTACAATCTTAGAAAGTGGTAGATGTAATATTTAAAGTGATAAGTGTGACTTTTTCCTACCATTAAAACCATAAGTACAAAGGGTAACTTTATGTAAGTTAAATATAGTCGAACCTTTATAGTTGGCTACCTCCCTAAATTGACCACCTCTTAAGTTGACCTCATTTTCACAGACCAGGTATGCACCGCATGTACTGTAGATCTGATTCCTTATGTTGACCAGTTTATTACAGTCCTTCATAGAGGTCATCTCAGAGAGATTCTACTATAATTTAATAACTATGGGTGTATGATGACTAGGAAGACACAAAAATATATTCAAAGTGGTGGTTGAGTGACATACAGGACATTTTGCTGCCTTTCTAAAAGCTCATTCTTTTAGCAGCATTGACAACTCAAATCCACAGCAAAAAATGCAAAATAATTGCTACCAAGTTATGTAAGTTACATAGTTACAGAAATAGTTAATGGACAGCAGAGATAGAAAAAATTACAGAAAAGCATTACAGCAAAAACTGCAAAAAGTCTGAAGAGAAAGTTAATAGAAGATGATGATCAAGGAAAAATGAAGTTGATCCTTTGGATTACTTTACACACTGAAGGATTTTGAGCGTGGTAATAAGCTCAAGGATAGTGTACACACTGGGATGATGCTGAAAAGTTAAGAGTTTAAGAAAATATTTGAATAGCACTTTTCCTAGAGTAGGAAACAGGATCTGATGGGTTTGAACTCTGATGGCCCTGCAGCCAAGTTCTCTAAGTCTTTCGGGGGTTCGGTGCAGACTTTTGATATTAGTCTATGCTCAAGATCTTGGCCTGTTTGTTCAACGTATTTAGTAATAGGATTTGGAGAACTGGACTTGATTCATTACATTCATTACTTTTAGTGAGGAAAACATACATGATATGTGAGATTGAGAAATGGTATAAAGAGAAAATGGACTCATTAAAAACTAAAGAGGGAAGCCAGGCATGGTGGCTCACACCTGTAATCCTACCACTCTGGGAGGCCAAGAATTCCTTGAGCTCAGAATTTCCAGACCAGGCTGAGCAAGAGTAAGATCCTGTCTGTACTAAAAATAAAAAAATTAACCAGGCATTGTGACAGGCACCTGTAGTCCCAGCTACTCAGGAAGCTAAGGCAGGAAGATTGCTTGAACCCAGGAGTTTGAAGTTGCTGTGAGCTAGGTTGATGCCATGGCACTCTAGCCTGGACAACAGAGTAAAACTATGTCTCAAAAAACAAACAAAACCCCCAGAAAAATCTAAACTATATATTAACATTTATATTGAAACAACATATAATGTATCAAAATATGCTATATTGGAAGTTTTGTAAGAGTTTTTTAAACAGTGGAGAAAGAGTTTTGTAAGAATTTTTAAACACTGGAGAAGAAACATTAAGAAATCAAGCAGAGAGAAACACTCTAAGCACGTAAAGATCTGAAATCTATTGGGGAAAAAATAGTTTAAAAACAGCTCAAGCAGTTCTGAACCAGTAGGTTATGTCATCCTGGTGGTACTTACATGTTTATCACCCAGTGAAACATGTTGAGTGTCATGAAAAGATGCCTCATTTATTTATAACTAGCTTTGATAAATGTAGGATTATAAGTTTATTTGTTTAAATGGTAGGAAAGAGAGGTGCACGTGTGACACAGTGTGACTTGGAAGGGCCAAACATTCTGCATTGCATAAGGAAGCCCTCACAACAAAGGCCACAAACGTGAATAATGCTCATGTTGAGAAACTCTTAGCTAATACACAGGATGAATGAGTAGGGCAAACATTTTTCTTTTTGTTTTTCAACTATCTATGATTCTCACATTACCTGTGGTGAGGAACAGTGCTTTTGTTTTTAATTCCCAGTCCTTTGTAGATTTATAACTTGTGTAAAACACAGTGAAAATTTCATGGCAATATCAGATTGCTGTAAAAATTACTGAACACTCTCAATGTCTGTACTTCCAATGGTTGGAGGATAGATAGCTAAGAATTTATAGATCAGCACCAATCTGTGGACCTTTAGAATAGCAGTCTTTTAGCTTTTGTCTCTGAATATTCTGCAGTAAACTTGTGTAATTTTTGAAATTAGGACAAAGACTTAAAAACATGGATTTTATATTTATGATGATTTAGCAATGGAATTATTTGATGGACAATATGCAAGACTCATTAAAACTTGCACAATTAAAAAAAA
>NW_003852397.1:42777484-42781589 GCF_000181295.1 Otolemur garnettii | reverse complement strand
AGTCCCTTGCCTCTGCCTCCCAAGTAGCTGGGACCACAGGCACCCGCCACAATGCCTGGCTACTTTTTGGTTGCAGCCATCATTGTTTTGGCAGGCCTGGGCTAGATTTGAACCTGCCACCTTAGGTGTATGTGGCTGGCGCATTAGCCCTTGAGCCACAGGTGCCGAGCCAAATATATATATATTTTTAATGGCAAATTTTCTTTTGCCTTTTTTTTTGTTTTGTTTTTTTCTTTTTTTCGCAGTTTTTGGCCAGGGCTGGGTTTGAACCCACCACCTCCGGCACATGGGGCGGGCGCCCTACTCCTTTGAGCCACAGGTGCCACCCTAAAATATTTTTTTAAGGGTTTTGTTTTTACATCAGAATATCTAGAGAAACATGTATAGTTAGGGCACAGATGATAAATCAGTTGCTAGCATTTGCCCACACCCCATTTCTTACCCCAGACAGATGGCCACAGCACGCCTATCCTATGGACTCCAGGCCACAGCCTCCGAATCCTTCTTAATATGGTGCTTATGGAAGCCACTACCACTTTAAGGCAGATGGTATCAGATATGAAACTTTTCACCTAAACTGTGTTTTGAGGGTCTTTGAAATATAATACTATGATTATCTTAACTTTATATTTTCTTTCTGATTATTTTTTTAAACCTGATTTGTTAGGGTTATTAAAAATCACAAAGCTTTTAATGTGCTGGTTGCTCATCTTATGTATACTATTTGGAATCTTAATTATGATAGAAGAAATTTATATTTTCCTTTTATTATGACTCTGTGTCAAAAATATATCATGAACTAAAGCAGAACTTACAGTATAAACTATCATTGATGAAAGAAAATCAAATGACTATAAAGGTATACCTAAGTTCATGTTTGTCAAAAGTAAAGTTTTTAAGGAACTGTGATCCATTCTTATATAGCTTTTTAATTACTTTATTTGTTCATTTCACAAATGTTTATTAGCTACCATCCATGTGTCAGGTACTGTTCTAAATGATGAGAGACAAAGTGGACAAATTCATTAGAACAAAGTGGACAAATCTTCTGGAACTTAGATGGATTTTGGTTTTTTTTTTTTAACAACCGAAAAGACTCAAAAAGGTGCTTAGCTTTAACAGCACAAAATAAAAATGTCACATGAATTATCGTAATGGCAGCATTATCAGCTATGAAATTAAGTGGGTTGTACTAAATGTGTATGAAGGTAAGAATCACAAAGTTGCACTTTTCCAGACTGCTTCCTCTTTCTTTAAAGAGGGAGTCTCTACCACAGTAGTTTAGACAATGGGCAGCATGAAATGTTAAAAGGATTGCAAAAGCACTATGAAAAATATAAATTACTACATATGATCAAACTTTTGATTTTTTTTATTAGAAACCCTAATGATGAAAAATATAGATCTATCCGGATTGGAAACACAACTTTTTCTACTAGACTCTTGCCTGTCAGAGGAGCCGTTGAATGTTTATTTGAAATGGGCTTTGAAGAGGTAAGTTAAGTGTGTTCAAGGGTTTCCCCTGCCCCCTTCTTGTACAAAGCAATCATTGTGTTGGTGAATAATTGTTTGAATGAGAGAGTATTTTTTATGAATTTTAATTGATTTTTATTAATTGATCATTTTGGAAATCTGTGTAAGTTAATTATTTCTTTATTAGACATTTAAAAATCAGTAAATATACTTTAAAACTGCAGTAAAATATAATAACTTCCCACAAAGAAGTTTTTCCATGTCTCAATTCTTGAGAGTAAGGGAGAGTCAAACATGTAACCCAAGGATCAAATGTGGTTCGCTTTAGAACTTTTAGCAAAAACCTGATCCGTGAATGCGCATGGATACAAATAGGGTCTAACCACCTGTCTCCAGTAAGAAATGAAAACACTCTGAAGTAAATGCAGAAAAGGTGAGTTCAGTTGCCACCTGAAACGTTTTTCTTCTGTGATAGAAGTCCCGATGTGGTGTTTTGTTTTTACTTCAAAAGAAAAGTTTGATACTATCTTCTGGAATCTTGTGGCATAGTTTAGTTTTGTGACACACTGAAAGTAGTTTTTAAGATTGTGAATTTTCTTTATGTTTACATATTTAACTAGTTTGTGGAATATTGAGAGAGGTTAATATGGACTTCTGGACTGTCCATGGCAATCAGAATTGGTAATTGTAGAAATTGTTAAAGAGATAAGCTGAGCTGCTGTAAGATGTGTTTTCCTTTCTGCCTCTCTGCTTTCCTCCCCAGATCCCCAAGGTAACAATAGTGAACTAAAGTAGTAGATACAATCCCATCTCACAGGGAGTTTGCATTCTAACAGGTTAAACAGACAGTAGACATGAAAACAAAGACTACGAGTGCAAAGAAGAAAGTAAGACAAGGTAATAGAACAAAGAGCAGCTGGCGTGGTGGGCAGTGGTCAGGGAAGGCCCCTGAGGATATCACAGTTGAGCTGGGACACGAGTGAGGAAGTAGTCTAGGTACCTGAAACACAGGTAAGAATATTTTGGGCAGAAAGATTAACATGTGCAAAGGACGTCTAGCAGGAGCAGCACTGACGCAGAAGTTTCAGAGGCAGGCAGAGACCAAGGACATGTGGGATTTTGAGGACTGTGGCTAAGACTTAGACTTTATTCTAAGTGAGATGGGAACCCACTGGAAAGTTTTAAACAGGAAAGAATATTTTTGAAGATTACTCTAGCTGCTGTAAGAAAATATTCTGGGTGTTCTGGAATGAGGAGAAGGAATGAAGCAGGTAAACCAATTAGAAAGCTTATTAGTCTGAATCCATGGTAGTGGTTTTTATAAGTTTCTTGAGGGGCAGGGCTTTTTTCTCCTTTGCCCCTGCGTTGTTAGTTCCTGGACTAGCGTTGCTGCATTACAACTGTTAGGCACTCTGAACATTTGTTGAATTAAATACTGATAGCAGGGGTGATGGAGAGAAGTAGATGGATCTAGGATTTCTTTTTGTAATGGGATCAACAGGACTTGACGGTGAATGGAATGTAGGGTATAAGGGAGGGGAAGGAAAAACAGACTTTTAAGTTTTGGTTTGAGCACCTATGTGCATGGGAGTACAATTAATTGAGATGAAGAAATCTTGCAGAGTGGCAGGTTTCAGGGGAGAAAATCATTATTACCCATCATTTGGACAATTATGATTCATTTACTGTTAAATATTCAAGGAGAGATGTCAAGTAGGAGCATGAATATGTGTGTCTACAATTCAAAAGGAGAGATGGGGCTAGGGATATGTGGTGTCATCTGATTGTAGATTATATGTAGACACCTGAGCCTAAAGAATTTTGGATTATAAACGAAGAACAAACAAGAGCATTGCTGATTTTGTTCAAGGAAACCTAGATTTTTGAGGTTCAAATTGGATAGGAAAATTGAGTAAATGACAACTGGAAACTATCCATTTTTCATTGTTGAAGTGTCACAGATTCAGTAGAATCAGATTCGTCTTTCATTCAGCAAATATTTGAATGGTAAGTAGGGTAACAGCCATCCCAGATTGCTCTTCACCATCCTGGTTTTAGCACTGAAAGTACACATGCCAGAAAACCTCTCACCTCAGGCTGATCAGTCAATGGTGGGTCACTCCACTGTCAGATAACAAGCCACACTGAGACTTGTAGCGGAATTTGCTGCAAATAAAGTCACAATTTCTGAAAAGATTAACATGTTTCGATGAGGCTAAATTATATGTAAAGTTTCTAGTTTGCTTTGGATGTTACACCCCAGAACCTGTCTGAACTAAATGTCAGTGTGGCTAAATTACAGGAGGAACTGATGGATCTGACAGTGAATTCTCCCACAAAAAAGGAATTTTGTGGGCTTTTTAAAAAAGTTTTCATATGGGTACATAATAGTTCTACATATATGGGGTACATATACTTTGATACAAGCATGCATCAAAGATTGATGTAAGATTTAATTATCAAATCTCAGTATTTGAGATAAATATCACTTCAAACATTTATCATGTTTTTGTTTTGGGGACATTCCTAATCTTCCCTTCTATATATTTTGGTATATACAATAAATTATTGTTAACTATAGTCACCCTGTTATGTTAGTGAACACTGGATCTCTTTTTTTTTTTTTTTTTTT
>NW_003852397.1:42775201-42777394 GCF_000181295.1 Otolemur garnettii | reverse complement strand
AGCTGGGACTACAGGTGCCTGCCACAACACCCAGCTAATTTTTTAGAGATGGCGTCTTGTTCTTGTTCAGGGTGGTATTGAACTTCTGAGCTCAGGCAGTCCACCCACCTCAGCCTCCCAGAGTACTAAGATTACAGGCATGAGCCAATGCGTCTGGCCTTGAACACTAGATCTTATTCCTTCCAACTGTATTTTTGTACCCATTAACTACCCTTTCCTCATACCCATTACTCATCCCAGCCTCTGATAATCACCTTCTATTCACTACCTCATGAAATCAACTTTCAACTTCCACACATGAATGAGAACATGTGATATTTGTCTTTCTGTTCATGGCTTACTTCACTTAACGTAATGTCCTCAGGTTCTGTTCCTGTTGTTGCAAATGGCAGGATTTCATTCTTTTTTATAGTGAAATATATACACACCACATTTTCTTCATCCTTTCTGTAAATAGACACTTAGGTTGATTCCATATTTTGGCTATTACAAATAGTGGTACTATAAACCTAGGAGTTCGGATAATTCTTCAGTATGCAGATTTACTTTCTTTTGGGTATATACCCCACAGTGAGATTGCTGGATTATCTGGTATTTCTGTTTGTAGTTTGGGGGGAACCTCCACTGTTTTCCATAGTGGCTGTACTAACTTACATTGCTGCCAACAGTGTACAAGCGTTTTCCTTTTTTCCACATCCTTGCCAACATCTCTTATTTTCTTCCTGATAATAACCTTTTTAATGGGTGAGATGATGTCTCATTGTGCTTTTGATTTTCATTTCCTTGGTGATTAGTGATGTTGAGCTTCTTTCATATTTTGTTAGCTATTTGTGTGTCTTTTGTGAATGTCTATTCAGATCTTTTGCTTATTTTTAATAGTATTTTTTTTTTTTTGCTATTTCTATCATTTGCAAATATTTTTTTGCATTCTGTAGGTTGCTCTTCACTTTATTATTTGCTTTGCTATGCAGAAACTTCCTCTGTTTTTGAGGTCTTATTCAAGAACCTTTGCCCTGGCCCCTTGCCCGGATGGCACAGTGGTTATGGCATCAGCCACATACACCAAGGCTGGTGGGTTCGAACCCAGCCCAGGCCAGCTAAACAACAATGACAACTGCAACAAAAAATAGCCAGGCATTGTGGCGGGTGCCTGTAGTCCCAGCTACTTGGGAAGCTGAGGCAAGAGAATTGCTTAAGCCCAAGAGTTGGAAGTTGCTGTGAGCTGTGATGGTACAGCACTCTACTGAGGTCCACATACTGAGACTCTGTCTTAAAAAAATAAAAAAAGAAAGAAACCTTTGCCCAGACCAATGTCTTGAAATGTTTTCCTAATGTTTTCTTTTAGTAGCTAGTAGTTTTATAGTGTCAGATCTTACATTTAAGTCTTTACTCCATTTATATTTGATTTTTGTATGTAACAAGAGATAGAGATCTAGTTTCATTCTTTTGTATTAGGATATCTAGCTTTCCTAGCATGGTGGGCTTTTGAAATGAAGTATGAATCTAAGACCTGTCCTAAAATTTTCAGCTATGTCTTAAACTCACAGACACTATAAGATACACTTGTCTCTGAGGCTGCATTTTCTTTTGGAAAACTTTGTGATGTTGAGAAAGATGGATCTAAACAGATATGTGTCCTGTGGTTTAGGTGAGGATGGGGCAGGAGATTTGTAAGGACAGTTTGTCAATGACCAGAAGATACTTTTTGGTCAGGGGCCAGGTTCATCTAATATCCTACCTTGAGAACTGTCTCAGCAAAAATACCTTGGAAAATAGTTTAATACTAGGATTTTTACTGATTCCTTAAAATGTTATTGGATCTAGTGCATTAAGCTTATAATTTGTCCTTTTAAGAAAATACAGTGCTGTCTATTACATTTTTCAGTACAGGCACTCTGGCCATAATCATATATTCTTTGGGGACTGGAAGAGATGGGAGGATAGGAAGCAATGTGTGAGCAGCATCTCTGCTACTGGAGTCCTCTCTGAGGTGTCGACCGAGACCTAGATTCAGATACCTGTCATGCAGTGTTTCCTTCTCTGTTTATGGTGTTTTTCAGTTCTGCTCAACTCCTAGTGTGAGATCAGATGCTTCCATGTTTGTTTTTCAACCAGATAGCCAGTTTCTCTTCTGATCCTCTTGCCTCAGCCTCCCAAGTAGCTGGGACTACAGGTGCCTGCCACAACACCCAG
>NW_003852397.1:42765510-42775132 GCF_000181295.1 Otolemur garnettii | reverse complement strand
TTCTATATGCAGTTTGGAAAACTCTCATCCAGGTGGCCAACATAGCCATCATGTCTTTCTCATAATTGAAATGCTCACCATCCTTAATCATCAGAGAAATGCAAATCAAAACCACTCTGAGATATCATCGAACACCAGTTAGATTAGCCCATATCACAAAATCCCAAAATCACAGATGCTGGCGGGGTTATGGAGAAAAGGGAACACTACTACACTGCTGGTGGTTTCTTTTCTAATGTTGGAAAAGGTGTTGTGTTCCAGTTGTGCCTGCCGTTTAATCATGACAGTTGTGAAGACTTTCTCTGTTGGGTCATCCATTCCAACTCTTGTTGCAAGCTTGTGGTTTTTGGTCTCTGTTCAGTCAGTCATGCAGTTTGAATCCTTGCCCTGCCAATTATTCTGTAGGCAGGTTATTTAATTTCTCTGAGCCTTTGTATTTTCATACGAAAAGTGGAGATAAAGCTAATACCTTTCAGAGTAGTCGTTAAATTACTTGGGTTAACATATTTAAAATGCCCAGCATAGTACCTAGAATACATAAACATAATAAATAGTAGTAGTCTTTTTTACGGATAACACATGGAGCTTGCTGGTCTCTTCTAGCTTTTTATTTTTTATATTTTTTTAAATTTCAGAATAGTAGGAGGCACACATTTTGCTTTCATACTTTGTTTTCATACAGATTGAATCATAGTTGTAAGTGTGCCCCTCTCTCCCGACTATTTAAAAAGGATTCAGATGGAATTGATTTTCATGTCATTATTGAGTAATGTGTTGTTCATCTGATTCCTATAGGTCTACCACCACCGGGAAATAAGGTCATTTTCAATGTGGAGTTTAATTTAAATGCCCAAAGTCAGCAATTTTGTGTACTGTGTGTAAATAACCATTTTATATCATTTGCATTTGGTGGAATTACAGTTGCTTCTCAACATCTTGAAAGTTGATTGAATACATTTTTATTTCATCTTTTTTCATATCTTTTAATTTGCTGACTTCTTTACATTATTGGTTTTGTTATAATGTTTATTTTACCTAAATGTTCTCTAATTATACTATGGGTATTTATTAAATGAATCACAACTCAAAGTCAAAAATTTCAGGTTGGTTGTTTTGTTTGGACTACCTTTTTATTGTTCATAATCATTAATTTTGAATTAACTATCAGGGTGTACTTTTGTTACCTTGGAAATATTAGTGGACATATGTATACTTCTAATCATACAGCTATTCTTTAAAGACTTGGATTTAGAAGACTCAAAGGTTGTTATATAACTTCTTGTTTTTTTGTGACACCTGACCTGTTTATATGGCTGTATGTCTGCTGTCATTATTATTTCATAGAGAATAGTAGTGTCATATACTATTGCAGAGAAGATAGGAATGTTTATTTTTGCAGCTTTTTTTTTTTTTTTTTGAGACATAGTCTCAGTTTGTCACCCAGTGTAGAGTGCGGTGGTGTCTTATCTCACAGCAACCTCCAACTCCTGGGCTCAAGCAATTCTTTTGCCTCAGCCTCCCTAGTAGCTGGGACTACAGGCACCTGCCACAACACCTGGTTATTTTTCTTCTTGTTGTTGTTTTTTATTTAACAGATCCAGGCTGAGTTCAAACCCACCACCCCTTGTGTATATAGCCAGAGGCCTAACCACTGAGCTATGGATGCTGAGCCTCTTTCAGTTCTTTTTTCTTTTTTTTTGAGGCAGAGTCTTATCTGTTGCCCTTGGTAGAGTATTGCAGCATCATAGCTAATCTAGCAACTTTAAACTTTTGGGCTTGAGCAATCCTCTTTCCTCAGCCTCCCCAGTTGCTAGGACTGTAGGCTCCTACCACAACCCCTGGCTAGTTTTTCTATTTTGAAGTAGAGATGGCGTCTCAATCTTCCTCAGGCTGGCCTCAAACTCATGAGCTCAGGCAGTCCACCTGCCTTGGCCTCCCAAATTGTTAGGATTATAGGCATGAGTTACCACACCCAGCCCACTTTTGCTGCTCATATGGGGCTTTCCTACTTGTCATTTATTCCTTAAAGATCAAATATTTTTTACCAGTCCTTTGAATTGCATTAATAAGCTAAATATTGTATGCTAATAAGGAGATATTTTCTTAATTTCTTGGTTTATATTTAGGCGTTATTTACCTTTGTATTTTAAAAAGTGCAATAATTGTAAGAAAACAGTGTGATTTTTATGGCTGTGATCCTAGCACTTTGGAAGACTGAGGTAAATGGATAGCTTGATCTCATGAGTTTGAGACCAGCTTGAGCAAAAGTGAGACCCTGTCTCTACTAAAAATAGAAAAACTGAGGCAAGAGGATCTCTTGAGCCTAATAGTTGGAAGTTGCTATGAGTTATGATGCCACAGCACTCTACCCAGGGCGACAGCTTGAGACTCTGACTCAAAAAAAAAAAAAAAAAAATTATGATTTTTAAAATATGATGCAATCTGGAGTATTGGCTTCTTTGTGTGTGTGTATATATATGTATGTATATATATGAATGTCATTATAAAGCACATTTTTTCCTAATTTTATAAATTTCAGGGAGAAACACACCTTATCTTTCCTAAGAAAGCATCAGTGGAGCAGCTGCAAAAAATTCGTGACTTGATTGCTATAGAGAGAAGTAGCAGATTGGATGGTTCAACTAAGAGCCACAAAGTAGAGTCATCTCAGCCACCTGCAACTGGTACCCAGGTTTCTACAACAGAGTCTCCAAATCCTAATGGGTTAGCCCAGCATGCAGAAATCCATCAAGGACAGTCATCAAATTTGCCATCTGCTCCAATGGTAATGTTGGAATTAAACCTTCTTTAGTGTTCCTTTCAAAATGTTGAATAGCAAAAGCTTTAAAGTGTGTCCTAGTTTAGTCCTGAATTGGTGCTCCCTATATTCTTGGTTCTTCCAACTCCTAACACATCCAGGTTTCTTCAGCTCCTTAAAAAATTGGCAAATTTGTGGTAAAAGTAGGAAAACTGGCTGCCTTTTATTTATATTTTAGATCTTGGCTTGTGGCTTCTTGCTTCTGAGGCAACTTAAAGTTTGTTTAGTTTATCATATATGAGTGAACCTTAGTACTTAAATCAGTTATACAAATTAACATATGTCTTTAACTTAAACCAAAATAATGGACCTGCTGAACAGAGGTGTGACCATGAAATTAGATTTCCTTTACTGCATTGACATTCCTAATCTAGATTTTACTTTGTGCCATTCACTATGCGGTTATATTCAACAGCTCAATCATGTTATCAACACCTTAATTCAATGAAATGTCAACTTCTTTAGGTTTAAGTTAAATAAGTTAATTTACTGATAGTGGATGCTAGCAAATTGGTGAAGTTTGTTAGTATGCACAATATATACTTCCGAAAAACTAAGATCAAATTTGTGATGTCTTACAGGCATTTTTGGTAAATTTAAATAAGTTCCATTCCATTTAATAGGAGACTATCCTATTTATAAAAATCCCTTTTGAGGAGGGTAATTGGTGAGATCACACCTCTGGTGCATTTTACAAGGATACATGTTAAATTTACTAAGTGTAGAGTATAAATGTCTGAACACAATAACTAAGAAAATGCAATGAAGGCTATGTTAACCAATTTGATGAAAATATTCCAAATAGTATATAAAAACAGCACATTGTATCCCATGATTGCATTAATGTACACAGCCATGATTTAATTAAAAAAAAAAATCCCTTTGATACAGGTCCTTAAGTATTATTCTCCTAAATTTTTGCTGTTGGAAAAACTGTGATATTTCTATAGTAATTTTGTCAGTAGTCAACTTAAACTCATACCCTCCTATTTTAATTTTGATAGAACAGTTTGTCACTGTCCTCCACACAGCAGAAGTTTATGTAGTATCAGTTGTTAAATCTACCCTTAATCTTCTCTAGATGAATAATTATAGAGCTTTTACTCTCTTCCTTGGATTGTCAAATGATTAGCAGACATTTCTTTGTCTAGGTTGGGAAGACCTCAAACTTCTTAAAAATAAACTTCTTTTAAAAATAAAAGTGTTAAGGGGCTGGCCTTTTATGTAATTCTTCTTAAGTGGTTTCTAAACTTGTTTTGTGGGGGATTAAGCCCTCTAACATAATCCTTTATGCCTCAGTTGGCTTAACCTTTAAGTCTTTAAAATATTTTCTCTGATTATAAGCATCACTGATAGTGTTTGTTTATAATAATAATAAACACAGCTAGTGTTCATGAATGTTTCTGAGAAATTGTTCCCGGATGGTATTGCATCAATTAATGATGATACTAAATGACTATGGCATCAGATGAGATAGTGTATGTTAAAGTTCTGCAGACTATAAATAAAGAGTTGGCTCTTAGTAATTCTGCTTCATTATGCAGTTGTTACAGAAAAGTGGGACTGCTTAACTCTAATGTTAAGTAACTAGTTATTCCATGTCTTAGAACAGTGGTTTCCACGCTTTTTGACTGAACATCTTACCAGTAATAAAATATGGAATATATAACCCAGTGTCTATTTATTTATTAATTATATGCTTCTATACTAATTTATTATGTGCCTTATATAAAAATCGTGAAAAATTAGAGGGTGATATAAAAACTAAATCTCCAGAGCACCCCAGGATTCTCCTGCTCCTCCCTAGGAATGTGTGCATACCATCTTGGAATACCTTTGGTCTTTATCTGTTTTGCAGTTAAGGTTGGTAGTGATATAGAAGCTCACTTAACATCTTTCTTGACTTTTAACATGTTTTATTAGGGTTTTTCAAAGTGCCATGTAAGAATATATCTTTTAAAATTTCCTACTTTATCTTCTTTATTACAGCATATAGCTTAAAGTGCTCACTGCTAACCAATCTTACAAAAATGCTTGAAAACATTTTATTTTATAAAATACCTCTTCCAGGACCAAGTAGTATTTTGTTACTGTTTTCTCTCAGGAAATCCACTCACTTTTTTTTTTTTTGAGACAGAGTCTCACATTGTCACCCCTGGTAGTGTGCAGTGGCATTGTAGCTCATAGCAACCTCAAACTCTTAGGCTCAGGCAGTCCTCTTGCCTCAACCTCCCAAGTAGCTGGCCCTATAGGCACTTGCCACAATGCCTGGCTATTTTTTTTCTCTTCAGAGACAGGGTCCTCACTCTTACTCAGGCTGTTCTCAGAAATCAAGCAATCTATCTGCCTCAGCCTCACAGAGTGCTAGGATTGATTACAGGCATGAACACCATGTCTGGCCTTCACTCACATTTTCTGAATCTTCTTTAAGCTCCTTCCTTTTCTTGTTTCTTAACTTTGCAATTCAGATAGTTTGGGGCCTTTAAAGCCCTGTCAGTTGCCACAAAACCACTGGCTGCTACACAAAAAATAAATCATCATTCTATTCATTCTATTGCCAAAATAAATTCTGGAGATTAGAACAAAACTAACTTTCTCAAAGATATATGTTATTAATAAAGTAGTGTGTATCAACTCTTACTAGTCTTTAGACAAAAATATCGTTTTCTGAGTTCCATAAAGGAGTTGAAAGAAATTAGAATTAATCTTACATTATATAAACAACTCTTTATTATCCATGGATCACTGGAATTACATATTTTTAATTTTATTTAAATTTTTACTTTTTTTTTTTTGAAACAGAATCTCACTTTGTTGCGCTCAGTAGAGAGTTGTGGCATCATAGCTCACAGCAACCTCAAACTCTTTTTCTTTTTTTTTTTTTTTTTGAGACAGAGCCTCAAGCTATCCTCCTGGGTAGAGTGCAGTGGCTTCACAGCTCACAGCAACCTCCAACTCCTGGGCTCAAGTGAGTCTCCTGCCTCAGCCTTCCAAGTAGCTGGGACCACAGGCGCCTGCCACAACACCTGGCTATTTTTTGGTTGCGGCTGTCATTGTTATTTGGTGGGTCCAGGCTGGATTCGAACCTGCCACCTTAGGTGTATGTGGCTGGCACCTTTGCCACTTGAGCCACAGGCGCCAAGCCCTCACTCTTTTTTAAAAAGTATTTTGTTATTTAAACTTTCATTGCCTTTAGTTGCTATACATTCTATAGAACTTGACAATTATTTTCTCTTGCCTTGCCCATTTGAGTGGGATACTAGCTGAAAATTAAAATGGACTAACGTCAGCAAGAGAAAGATTATAAAAAGCACTTTAACCTGTATGTAAACTACCTGTGTGTATACATCATATAACATAACTATGTAAACTAGGTAAATCCTGGCAAACTTTATAACTGTTTTCTTTTTTGGTTAAAACTAGATCAGATAGGGTGGCGCCTATGGCTCAAAGGACTAGGGCGCCGGCTCCATATACTGGAGGTGGTGGGGTCAAACTTGGCCCCGGCCAAAAACTGCAAAAAAAACAAAAAACTGTATCAAATAAGATTTTGAAATGTAAGTCAAGATGATAGTCATTGATGATGAAGTTTGCCAGTAAACTTTTCTTGTAAGATACAAAGTAGTAGAATATATTGGTACTTACTATGTGAAAGATATTTTGTTGTCTTTTCTAGACAATTTATGAAATGGAATTTAAAAATATGTAGTGTTTTGCTTCTGACTTCTTTTACTTTGTGTAACACTTTTGAAGTTCTTCATTTTGTAGGATTTATCAGTATTTTTTCTTCCTTTTAATTTCTGAATATTTTTCCATTTAAGGATATAGCACATTCTATTTATCCATTCATTAGTTGATACCCATTTGGGTTGTTTCCCTTGTTTGCCTGTTGTGAATAGTGCTGTTATGAACACTCATGTACTAGTCTCCAGACATGTGTGCATTTCTCTTGGGTAGATTCTTAGGAGTAGAACCACTAGGTTGTGTGGTAAGTTGATATTTCATATTTTAAGAAATTGCCAAGCTGTATTTCAAAGTTGCTATACTATTTTACATTCTCACGAGTGGTATATGAGGATTGCAGTTTCTGAATATTCTCACCAACTCTTACTGGCTTTTTATTATAGCCATTTTAGTGGCTGTTAAGTAGTATCTCATGTAGTTTTACTTTGCATTTGTCTAATGACTCAACTGATTTTTATCTTTGCTAGTTGTATGTGCTCATTGTTTGATGTTCCTAATGGAAATAACTTCCTGATAACCCTTTATGAATTTTTAACCCTTTGCCTTCTATAAGCAGATTTGAAACAGCAAAGACAGTTTTCAGTGACATAGTACCACAGAATGTTAGAAGCATTGTGTTCCTAGTTTTGCAACTTTATCTAGGTTGAAAATGTATGATTTACTTAAAATATACATTCAGAACTTTTACTCAGCTAGTATAAATGTATGCTTTTATTTGTCTCGTGACTACTTTTAAGATGTATATGAAATTGTTAAGCTCTCATCACTCTTTCATCACCCTGGAAATTACTGCCTATTGTATATATGGGTATGTAGTTATTTAAAACAATTATCATAATTTGTGATTATTTCATTGAAATTATAAAAATAATATATTGTTAGTAATTATAAATAAAATGAGATGGTTAAATTTAAAATTAATTTTATCTCATAAACCTCCTAGTCTATGTGTGATGTTTATAAGAGGAGAAATCTTCTATTTGGACATCAGATTTAAATATCTGGTTTCTTGTTTGTGAACCTACCACTCTTGAAGGCAAATTATACCTACATGCCTCAGTAGGGGATTACTGAAATTATTAGACATCCATATGTCAAGAGTTAGTATTTATTGGCTCGGCGCCTATAGCTCAACCAGCTAAGGTGCCAGCCACGTACACCTAAGGTGGCGGGTTCGAATCCAGCCCGGACCCGCCAAACAACAATGATGGCTGCAACCAAAAAATAGCCGGGCGTTGTGGCGGGCGCCTGTGGTCCCAGCTACTTGGGAGGCAGAGGCAGGAGACTTGCTTGAGCCCAGGAGTTGGAGGTTGCTGTGAGCTGTAATGCCATGGCACTCTACCCAGGGGGACAGCTTGAGGTTCTGTCTCAAAAAAAAAAAGAGTTAGTATTTATTAAAAATGAAGATGTCTGCTGAGAATTCCAAGATTAAATAATGTGTGTTGTATGTGTGTAATATTTTGATTTTTGTTATTTAAAACACATTAAAAAACCATACACAGATATCTTAACCATAATTTCCTCTGAGTAGCGAAATTATTGATGATTTCATATTTATGTTAAATATTAATATTTTTGCAGCAACATGTATTACTTTTATAAATGGAAGAAAAGGGGTTTTTTATAAGAAATAAGTTATTGAAGTCACAAATTGATTATACCTGTCATTTAAAATGTATTGTTAAATAGAACTTTTGTGTTTAAAAACACGTTCTCAGCTTAAAAGCCTCAAAAGTAAGAATTATATAAAAATAGAAGGAAAACTAGTAGGCTTGGGGAGCCTTGTGCTTTTTACTAAAGAAGTGAATTTGTTAATCCTGCTTCCACTCATTAATTCACATGATTTGAAAAAATCATACACATTGTACCTTTTTTCTTATAAAGAATCTTAAATATATCTTACATCAGAAACCAACTGGATGTATCAGTAGTGAAGAAAAAAGCTTCTTTGATGTAAAACAGACTTCACATTTTAAACTTCCATTTGTACTCCAGATAACTTTTATACTCTCAGACAATTAACTGCTGCCTTATGTAGCCTAAGCACATGGTTACCCAGCTGCTGTGATCACCAGGCAATCAACAACCTTCTATTTTTATGACTTAGTTTTTTTGGAGTTGTGCCACTGAATATGTAAAGAAATAAGGCAAGAAAATAAACTTTACTGTTCAAGATCATTTGAATGCCATTAAACGAATGCACAACGAATTAGGTAATTTCCAGACTGAAAAAGAATTTAATATTCTGGAAGAGTTCTTACCCTCTTAGTAAATGAAAATCTGCATTAAGAAAAAGATACCCCTGTAATTGCCTCATTTTTTTTTTTTGCAGTTTTTGGCCAGGGCTGGGTTTGAACCCACCACCTCCGGCATATGGGGCCAGCGCCCTACTCCTTTGAGCCACAGGTGCCACCCCAATTGCCTCATTTTTATAAGAATTTTTTACATAAACATTGTGATGGGTTTTTTTGTGTGTGTTTTCATATCAGTTCTGAGAAAGGGGCATATTCTTCTCCATTGTGAATTACCTGAACTTGTCATTACCGAGCCTGTATTTCTTCCATCAGCTGTTGCACTCATCTCTTGTGTTAATGGGGGCAAAGTGTCTGATCTTAATAAGGGCCTCCTCCTTTCTCTCCCAGTGGCATTTTTAAACCTTGCTTTAGGCCAGTTTTCTTTTAAGGTTGTTCCACAGGCATCACATGCATATTTCTGAACATAATCCCAGACTGACCGCATCAGAATGAAAGAAAGGAATCTGTTTTAACAAACAGATTAATGTTTAAGAACCTTTCCTGTAAGCTCTCCTAGGTTAAAAACAAGCCAAACATACAAATGTCCTTGGATCCGACATGTCACATATTTCTCACATTCTCTTCTCTATACTCATTATTGCATCTTATGTACTGTACTTTTCTAGTTAGTCTCCATACTTTAATTGTATGTCCTATCATTACGAGTTTTTTGTGCTTGATAGGAGCTTTGACAATTAAGTTCATGAACTCTTCCTAGAAAAAGTGCTTTCGGCTCGGCGCCTATAGCTCAACTGGCTAAGGCGCC
>NW_003852397.1:42736399-42765293 GCF_000181295.1 Otolemur garnettii | reverse complement strand
AAAAAAAAAAAAAAAAAAAACCAGATAAAGTGCTTTCTAGGGTAGACTAGGCACTGACATTGGTGCATACTGTCCCAAGGGGGAGTGCTTCAACGGAGGCCATAGTGATTTTAGCAGTGAGATATGTACCCCTTTTTCTAGGATGAGTTTGCCAAGTAAATTGTCTGACCTTGTACAATGACAACTCTGATGGCCACTCTAAAAAATGAGTTGTAAAACTGCTTTGAAGGGTAATCAATGGGCATCAATGTATAACTTCCCAAGGGGAGTACTTCGAAGGTGACTATAGTAATATTCAGCAGTGAAGTATGTAACACTTTTTCTAGGATGTTTGCAAACTTAATTGTTTGACCTCATATATTCTAAATATGTTTTTTTATATTCATTTATAATTAACATATACATACTGCTATGGCAATATACTATACACATAAAATAATGTAAAGAGGTGCTGAAGAGTAAGTTTAATTCTAAAACAGTATATCATAGCTTCTTTGGCACACTTAGCCCACTTTGGGCTACCACTTGCACAACTCGATCTCTTGCAACTTGTTTTCCTTATTAACAGTATTACATACAAGACTGTGTTTTTATGATCATCCACAATCTCTCCAGTTTAATGCACAGACTTTAGTTTGTTTTTACTTGACTATGTAATAATCTTTAGCTCATTTGGTCAATTCCTGGGCTTTCTCCTATTGGAAGTGGTTCAACTCCTGACCTAGTTGGTCATGTCAAAAAAAAAAAAAAAAAGTTGGGTCATTCTTATACACTTTTCTCCTTTTTTAACTACTCTTGACTTCCTGTAACTAAGACTTGTTAATTCTACTTCCTGCTTCATGGTGCTGGTACCAACCCTAGTTGATTTTATTTCCTACTCTGCCATGTGGTCACTAAGACTTACGGATTTCACTTCGTAAATTTCTCTCATATTCATTTACTTTTTTCTACCTGTGCTATAACTACCAAGTTTAAGCCATCAGCTATCTTGGAGTTCTGCAGTAGTCCAGCATGGACATGCACATAGCAGCTAGCACGATACTTTGCAAACACAAATCTGATTGCTTTACTCTCTTGTTTAAATCTCTTTAATGGCTTCTCAATACAGTGGACAGATACCAAAACATCTAGCTGCTTACCAACCCAGTTTCATCTTTAGCTTTACTTCCTACCATTTTTCTGTTAGTTGTCTGTGCACGAAACACCCTGATCACTCTGATACTTCAGAATATGTAATGGTTATTTATCCCCCAACACACAAACTTCTCGTCTTCGTATGTGCTGTTCCTTCTGATAAGAATGGTCTTTTCCCTTACCTCTTTGCTAGCTTCTTCTCATCCTACATATTCCTCCAATGCTTAGATTTCTTCAAAGACGTCTAGGTTCAATACTCAGTTTGTAAATTCTCATTTTATCCTTTATATTTGCATAATAACATTTAACATACCCATGGGTTCATTGTTTAACTTACCATTGTATCCCCAGGACCTAGCAAATAAAGGATCAATAAACGTTTGCGTAAGTGAACATTATCACTATTTGTTTCTGTATTTATATATTACTTGTTCTGTGAGGGTGTTAACCTTCTTTATTTTTGGTCTCTATCATTTTCCCAGTATGTAACACATACATACATACACGCAGATGCACAGATACGTTTGTTGAATTTCTGTGGTGGTTCTGTTAGGATATTTTTATTAAGTCTTTTCTCTTTTGACCTTAAATTGATCATATCAGTCTTATGCACCCATTCCTGTACTTAATGCAGTGACTGACATTAAAGTATTTAGTCATTGTTTTTTATTATTTTTTATCAGTCTATCTCTTCTTTATAATATGCACATTGACTGTACTTACTCATCTTCAGACTGATTCTGACATCTTATTTTGTATTGTCTGTGTCTTTTTTTTTTTTTTTTTGCCCATTATGTTTTGTTTAGATTGATCAAGTTTTTCCTCATTTTTATCCTTATAAGAATTAGGAAGTTGAGTATTATCTTTTTAGTCATCTAATTATTGACCTGAAATTTTTAATGCAAATATTTAATTTAAAATTTTTCTACCAACATCTTACAGTAGGACAGGAGTCTTTGTTCTGCTCTCTTCCTTGCCATCTTCCTTATGAAAATACTCTGAAATTTTGCTTTCCAGTGTGATTTTTTTTGTACCAATCTAATCTTAAGTTTTACCAGATTTTTTTTATTTGTTTGATCTTTTTGTTTTTGTTTTGTTTTAACACATCCTTGCTGCTTTTATTTCAGATCTTATTCCTGGATATCTTATTTTCTTATTTAGGATGTATTATATTTTTGGCTACTGTAATTTCTCTAATAATTCTTTTAGATAGGATTTGGGAGGATATACTTTTATGTTGTTCTATATGAGAAAATGTGTTTGTTTTGCCCCTTTACATCATTAGTTTGACTAGGTATAAATTCTATGTTCTGAATTCTTTTCCCTCAGAATTTCAAAACTTTTGCTTCATTGTTTTCACTGAGATGTCTGACATCAAACTACGTCTTTTTGCTTGAAGGCTTTTAGAATTTCGGGTTTTTTTTTACTAACCTATTAATGAAATGTCAGCATTACATGCCTAGTTTTTGTTTGTTTGCTTTATTTTCCATTCATACTAGCTATCAGAAATTTTTTTCCATTATTTTTTTGAGATGATACTTTCTTCCATTGTTTTTACTCTTTCTAGAATTTCTGTTAACTAGATTTGGGGACCTTTGGATTTATCCTCAGTGTCCATTTGTTCTTTGTAGACCTTATTCTCAGAAAATGCCTTGCTAAGCCTTTAAATCATTCCCTCTTCAGCTATGTTTATTCTACTGCTTGACACCATTTGTACTTTGTTCATTATTTTAATGTTTAAATTTTTATGTCCAAGCTCCATCATTGAGTCTTTCTCTGAAATACAGTATATCTTGAATCTCTGAAGATAAGGTGTTTTTTAGTCTTTGTATTCATTGCCAATCATTTAGCAATAAATGATTATTTATTGGCAAATTAAATAAATGTAATGTCAAATCACTGCCGTTGCTACATGATTAGCTCTTCTGATAGTGATTTCAATGCATCTCCTCAACAGTATGGTTTATTGTTATAGATCTGTATACACTTGAGACTTCTTGCCAGCTTGTGGGCAAATGCTACATTTGCTTCTGCAGCTGGAGGAGGGACAGGACACCCTGCATTGTGGATTGTGCTTAAAGTAACTGTTCTGGACTTGGTTACTTCTTTTTATTTTGAGGACTCAAGCATGCACCCCACCATTCTCTGTGTAAATGTGTTACATATTGGGAAAATGATGGAGACCAAAAATGATGGAGGTGGACTTTTTTGTTGATGGGGTAAAAGGAGGAATAGGCCAAAATAACTAGCTGTTCTTCTGCAGAGCCCGGCCTTCTTTCTAATGTTTGCTTCAAGGTCCCTTCCTGCTCTGTGGATCTTGTGGCGTCTCTGGCCTTGGGATTATTTTGCAAACTATTTTTTTTGTTGTTTTGTTTTTTACTTTTTATCACCACCCTCTCTTGGGGGGATGTTATTAAATACATTCACAATGTTGTGCAGCGATCACCACCATCCTTCTCCAGATGGTCATCAGGGTTTCTTCCTCTAGTCCACTCCTATCTCATTTTTCTCATTTAGGAATTTCTTGAGATCTGATTATTTAAACGCATGCCTCCTTTGCTAATGGTGTCCCTTACATAGACTTGAAGTGGAAAGGGCTGTCAGATGCATTGCTCAGAGTGCTATATTGTTTCAGGCTTGTGGTCAATAATTTAGCATATCCCTGTTGATATACTCAAGAATGTGTAAAGAAAAAGTAGATCTTAGACTCTGACACAGATGTGACTATATTCTAATACCAATGTTATAAAGATACGGTGTATAATTATTTTATTCAGTCCATATACTCCCTTTGATGAAATCAAAAAGCCACAGTGTTTTTTATTATATGATATTTTTGTAGCATACCATGAAAAGCTAATTTCAGTTTTTTTTTCTATTAGGTTACTGCTAATTCACCTATTCTAAAAGCTCTTCAGTCCAACATTCAACATGTGCTGGTCTATGAAAATCTTGCGCTCCAAGAGAAAGCATTGACTTGTATTCCAGTCCAAGAACTAAAAAGAAAATCACAAGAAAAGTTATCTAGAGCTAGAAAATTGGATAAAGGTAAGTAGCTTTGCATAATCATTTATTGCTAAATATGTGAAATTGCTAAATAAACATATATAGCTGAAATATAGTTGACTTGTGAACAATACTGGTTCGAACTTCAGGAGTCCAGTGATAACATAGATTATTTTCAACCAATGTGGATATACTTGAGTTTTGTAGGGACATTTTCCGGGACCTGAGTATATGTGGAGTCCTAGAGCCACTCTTGTTGCATACCAAGGAACAATTGAAGTGCCATTTGCTGTGTAAATTGTAAATATTTAACCTATTTCTATTTAGATTTTTAAGAAATAGAATAATATAGTTTTTTGCAAATACCTCATATTAACATTTATTGATAAAAACATTTTCCTTCAATTTTTATTGTGGTAAATATACCATCTTAATCGTTTTTAAGTGTACAGTTCAGGGGTATTAAATAACATTCCTAATGTTGTGCAATCATCACCACTATTCATCTCCAGAATTTTTTCATCCCACACCGAAATGCCATACCCATTAATCAGTCACTTCCCATTCCCCCTTGTCTGTAGCTTCTGGCAACTACTCTTCTACTTTGTGTCTCTGTGATTTTTAACTGCTCTACATCATATAAGTGGAATCATACAGTAGTTGTAATTGGCTTATTTCACTTAACATAAAGAACCTGAAAGTTCATTCATACTGTAACCATTACCTTCCTTTTGCAGTCCAACATTCCATGTGTGTATAAACATTGCTTATCCATCTCATCTATTCATGGACACTTGGTTTGCTTCCGTGTTTTAGCTATAGTGAATACTGTTGCTTTGAATGAGACCCTGGTTTCAGTTCTTTGGGGTATGTACTCAGAAGTAGAATTGTTAGATCATAAGGTAATTCTGTTTTTAATTTTTGGGGGAACCACCATACTGTTTTCCACAGTGACTGTATCAGTTTACATTTCTGCTAACAGTGTACGGGGTTGCAATTTTTCTACATCCTTATCAGCACTTACTGTTTTCTGACTTTGGATAGTAGCCATGCTAATGAGGATGAATGGTATGTAATTGTAGTTTTGATTTGCATTTCCCTGATGATTAGTGATGTTGGCATCTTTTCATGTGCTTATTGGTCATTTGTCTTCCTTGAAAAAATGTCTATTTAAGTCTTTGGAATATTCTTTGAAAAACATTACCTGAATATGTATGTATTTGCAGTTTAATCCTAGATATGTGAATGTTTTTAGGTGAAGCAGGACTTTAGTCCATGGAATATGTGGTGTTATCATTTGTGAATTTGAATTCCTAAATTTTTTTTCAATGTAACAAAGAGAACTTTTATTTAAGAGAAAGTTTAGAATACTTTCAAAGAGAGTTAGAAGTGGGTCCCTCTCATGAAGGAGAAGAGGAGAGAGAGAGACCTGAATTAGTGAATTTTAATGTAAGTGTAAACCATATTTAGAATTAATCCATGTCAGTAGAGTCTAGGCCATTGACTCACTATTGTTAATAGACATTATTTACTAACTAAGAGTGGATTTTGAGGGCAAGTATGGTGGCTCACGCCTGTAATCCCAACACTTTGGAGGCCAAAGTAGGAAGATTATTTGAGGCCAGGAGTTAAGACTAGCCTGAGTAACATAGGGAGACCCCTTCTTTACAAAAAATTATAAAAAATTAGCTGGACAAGGTAGAAGGTGCCTGTAGTCCAGCTATTTGGGAGGCTGAGGCAGGAAGATCACCAAAAAAATAGTGGATCTGAAGCCATGTGTCTTGTGTAAATTCAGCTCTGCTGTTTTGTATCACTGAGCAAATAATTTAATCTCTGTGCCTCAGTATTTTTGTTTAAAACATGAATGATAATTTTAAGAAAAAATGAGTTAGTATATGTAAACAACTCAGAATAACACTTGCTATATTCATCACCTCCAATTTTTTATTATTATTTTCATGGCCTTTGGGATTTGAGTTATTAAATTGTCCCAAGGATAGCATTTTACTTTTGAGTTTTTATGTAATTGCTTTTTATTTCTTAAGTCGTTTCTTAACACTGTAATTTCTGGGACATTGTTCATTTTATTTTATTTTTTTGGTAGTTGCCCTGTTTTACAATAAATATTTTTAACTAATCTTAGTCCTCCTTCAAAAACACTATTCTGTTTTATGTAAAGTTGCAGGTGCCTTTTTATAGAATTGTTCCAGTTCTTCCCTCCTGTCCCTTATGACTGCAGTCCCCAACCCCTGGGCCGCGGACCAATACCTGTGCCTGGTCTGTTAGGAACCCGGCCTCACAGCAGGAGGTGAGCCAGTGAAGCTTCATCTGTATTGACAGCTGCTCCCCATTGCTCACATCATTGCTTGAGCTTTGCCTCCTGTCTGGTTGGCGGTGGCATTAGATTCTCGTAGGAGCATGAATGCTACCACAAACTGCAGGCAAGGGATCTAGGTTGTGAGCTCCTTATGAGGATGTAATCCCTGATGATCTGAGGTGGAGCTGAGGTGGTAATGCTAGTGCTAGGACCATGTAGTTAGCTGGAAAACAAGCTCTGGGTTTCCTCTGATCCAGTGTTATGGTGAGTTGTATTATTATTTCATTATATGTTACAATGTAATAATAATAGAAATAAACTGCACAATAAATGTAATGTACTTGAATCATCCCAAAAACATCCCTCACACTACCCCCAATCCCACGGAAAAATTATCTTCCATGAAACCAGTCTCTGATGCTGAAAAGTTGGGGACCAGTGCCCTATGACGTTCCCATCATTTGTTTCACTTTTCCATATATGCCAATCTCCCAACACATTGCTATTATTATTATTTAAAGTTGTTTTTTAGATTAAGTAAGAAAAATACGTGATTTTATTTTATTTTCATCTGTTTATTCTCTGATGATCTTCCTTTGTTAATGCAGATCCAAGTTTCTAACCTATACCATTTTCTTATGTTTCTTTTGGAGCAGTTCTGCTAGAGGTGAATTTCCTTAGTTTTTGTTTCCCAGGGAAAGTATTTTACCTTCATGTTTGAGGGATAATATTACTGAGATACAGAACTCTAAGCTGGTGGACTTTTTCTCTACATACTTTGAATATTTCACTTTGTTCTCCCTCTCTCTCTCTCTCTTTTTTTTTTTTTTTTGTGCATTGTTGCTGAGGAAAAGTCTGCTATATTTTCTATCCATATTCCATAATCAAGATTTTCAGTGAGGAGGGAAGGAAGGAGGAAATAAAAAAAACAAAAATGAGATTTTTCACTCTATTTTGTTTCTCTGCAATTTGAATAAGATATGCCAAGGTGAAGATTTATCCTGCTTGGGGTTCTCTGAGCTTCCTGTATTGTGGTTTGGTATTGCATTAGTTTTTTGAAAATTCTCAGACCTTACTACTTCAAATATTGCTTCTGCTTCTTTCTGTCTTTTCCTTCTGATAGCTCAGTGATGTATTTTATTTTACCTTCATTTAACTCTCTTCCTAAATTAGCCACAGTTCTTAGATGTTCTGTTCCATTTTGAAATTTCCCACAGTTATATTAGTGTTCTGTTCCTATTTTTTCCTATAGCTACAGGTGTCAGAAGCTTGGCTTCCTAGAGTGTGTATCCTACAGGTGTTGTAATCTACCCTCATTGTACTGTAGCCATTTTGGGATGATGGTAAGATATGGGGAAGGAGAACTTTCTGTAATCTTTTGATATCAGTGTTAAAATCTCAGTCATGGGAGTGAGTTTGCCTAAATACCTGAACATCACACTGCAGTCAGGGCAGTACCCTTCCTCAGTTCAGAAAAGGCTCTGGTAAAATCTTTTTTCTTAAAGAGTAGTCCTTAATTGTAGAGAACACTACTTCATGGTTCTTACTCTTTCCTTCTTCCTCAAGTCACAAAGGGGTCTTACCTGTTTCTTCATCATGACAACCTGGTAGGGTTCCTGGAGACAAAATGCACAAAAGCATGGAGACTCTCAAGCTAGTACATACTCAGTGTCCAGCAGTTTGTCAAAGGTTACCATTTAGGTGTTCCTACTAGTTTATGGCTCCAGTGGCTTCTGCTCATGTAAGCAGGATCTTGTTTGTGATTTTTCTGTATTTGCCTCTCTCTCTGGATTATAGAGTGATAGTCTTCCTTGTGACTTTAGTTCTTTAATGGATCCAAGAAAAGTCATTAATTTTTCAGTTCAGCTTTTTATTATTTTAGGGATGAGTTAACTCCTGCTTTGTAGAGAAACCAAGAATTTCTTGAGGACTAACTATGTATGTCTTTTTCTTTTTAATCTTTAATCAGTTTTCATGTATGTCATTTAGATATGTTGGTATCTCTTGTATTTTGGTAATTTTTGTCATCATTCTACTATGATACTGTGTCATTTCCTTATTTTTGATAACTGACCTGGGCCCTAGACTTATTTCTGCTATCTCTGCTTATTTCTGCTGACCTTGAGACAATTCTTCTCTTCTTGCACTAATATGTGATCACGAAGGCTCTATCCAGCTTCAGATTGCTGTTGTCCTTTATATGAAGCCTTACATAAATGCCTATTTATCAGGTACTTAATGAACGTGTTCTCTATTTGGACTGGGCCCTGCAGGGGAGAAATAATAATATAGCCCTGCCTTAAGCAGCTGAATAGTGGATGAGAATTAAAATATAGAACAACTGAGTGTGAAGCAGAACCCACCAAATGTAATGTATGAAGTACAGTTTCAAAAACATTATGTTGCCAAATGAGTATGTTGTAATGAGAAATATCTCAGAGACAGAATGCTCTTGTTTGTGTCCTGGTTCTCTTCCTCTAGGCAAGTAATAGTCAGGAAATTGCTCAAGGAACAAGAATCCTCAAAAAGGAGAATTAGTGGATGGGTGTGGTGGTTTACACCTATAATCCTAGCACTCTAGGAGGCCCAAGTGGGAAGATTACTTGAGCTCAGCAATTCAAGACCAGCCTGGGAAGAGCAAGAACAAGACCCCTTTCTCTACTAAAAATAGAATGGTGATGTCTGCCCAGAGTCCCAGCTACTTGAGAGGCTTGAGTCCAGGAGTTTGAGGTTGCAGTGAGCTATAGTGATGCCCCTGTACTCTATCCCAGGCGACTGAGTGAGACTCTGGTCTCAAAAGAAAGAATTAATTGGGGAATAGTATGGTTATCCTGATGCATTTGTCCATCTGTCATCACAGTGGGAATGGTCTCATCAATGTACCAAGAATTATTCAAGTCCATTAGCTAAGATTTCCAGTCCATTTTCCATACAAATGTGCTGATGGTTTCTGCTAACATTCATCCCAGTATTTTTTCCTTCTTTTTTTATAAAAATAATGTGTTTTTTGTAAAAAATGGGGAAAATAGAAGATAAACTGTCCATAATTTCATCACTTTGGAGTACAACTTTTAAGAGTTTTTGTATATATCCTTTGATACTTAAAAAGTTTTAGTTGAAATGGGCAAGAAACACATCAAGTTGGTAGTGTGGTATTATGAAAATTATTAAAAGATTGGGCTTTTTATAAAGATCATGAAGGATGAATGGGATTTATAACCTGATATGTCAAAGGACATGCTAAGGCAGGGATTTTCTTTCAAGTGTTGTGATCAACATGCAGGCAGAAAACTATAGACTCTATTTGGGCAACAGTGAGTAGTACATTTTGGCTGTGTATAGGGCAGGGCATGTCTGTGTAAAGCAATAGTGGACATCGTAGTTTGGTTGACATTGAATTCCAGGCAGAACACTGTATACTGAGTTTCTTTTTTCGGAAAATTAGAGGTAAATGAAACAAAAGGTATTTCTAATAAGATTTGAAATAGGAAATAAGGACCAAAGAAATTCAGAAGAAGCATATACCTTAGCCAAAAGGCTAATGTTATTGAATATATGATTACCATGATTAAACATATACCAAAAATGTTACATAGCCTCATTCATCTGCAGGAAGTAAAAATGATTTTTCTTTCTTTCTTTTTTTCTTTTCTTTTTCTTTTTTTTTAAGGGACAAAGTCTCACTTTATCATCCTCGGTAGAGCACTGTGGCATCACAGCTCACAGCAACCTCCAGCTCCTGGGCTTAGGCGATTCTCTTGCCTCAGCTTCCTAAGTGGCTGGGACTACAGGTGCCTGCCACAACACCTGGGTATTTTTGTTGTTGTTGCAGTTTGACTGGGGCCGGGTTCAAACCCACCACCCTTGGTATATGGGGCCGGCACCTTACTCACTGAGCCAAAGATACCACCTGTAAAAATGACTTTTCAAGGAAATGAGGTGTTCTTGAATACTTGATTCAGCAGGGTTAACCATTGAAGCTTTGAGTGAGTGATGCAGGAACTGTGTTTAAGGAAGGTTACTCCAATAATAGTTTATAAGGTGAGTAAGAATCAAAAAAGTGAAAGGAGAGAAGAATTAAAACATGATGGTAATCAAATTTACATTAAGAAGAAGAGGATGAACAAGATATGGGGACTGCAACAGAGAAGATGGATGTGAAAAATGTTCCAGTGATAGAATAGGTGGTATTTGTCCTTGTTATGACAAGGAATTATGTATATACAAAGTAGCCAAGTATGACTGGCTACTTTTGAATCTAGACAACTAGAAAATTAGAGGAGTCAGCAGGAATAGGTTTTGAAGGGAAAGAAGAGCCTGGTTTTTGAGGTACTTGGCTGGATATGCTCTGGATTGCCAGGTGAAAACATAAGCCTGGGAATTTATATAAAAAGTTAAGGTTTGAAATTTACTTAAAGGTGTTAGGTGGAGCCATGCAAGTAAATGAGATTGAAAAGGCAGAGGAGGGACCAGGCACTGCGGTGGCTCACTCCTGTAATCCCAGCACTCTGGAAGGCCTGAGCTCACGAGTTCAAGACCAGCCTGAGCCAGAGGCGAGACCTCATCTCTAAAAATATCTAGACTTCCCCTCAGCCGTAGTCCCAGCTACTTGGGACAGTGAAGCAAGAGAATTGCTTGAGCCCAAGAGTTGGGGTTGCTGTGAGCTGTGATGCCACAGCATTCTCCCAGGAGTGACACAGTGAGACTCTGTCTCAAAAATATAAAATGAAAAGAAAGAAAAAAGAAGTGGTTCTAGAAAACTGTGTAATATGAGCCACACAGGGATATTTACATCCAAATTAATTTAAATTAAAAATTGAGTTCTTAAGTCATACCACATTTCAGGTACTGAATAACCACAAGTGGTTCATGGCAGCCCTAATTGAACAGTAGAGATATGGATTATTTCCATTGCTGCTGAAAATTCTATAGGATAGCAATGTTTTAGAAATACAGTAAGACATAAGAGTAATAAGTGAACAGAATATAAACATATAGTGAAATAAGTGGTATGATAGGCATAATGAATTTATAAACTAGGGTTAGGTTGGGCTAGGAGTAATTATGACTCCAGTGTCTTAGGGGTGATTACTTTGTTGTATAAGAAACCATCAAGGGGTAGGCAGGCTGATGCTTATGGTGTGCTATATCATTAAAGACCTAGGTGCCTCTGTCTTTTAGCTCAGGCATACATGATTTCCATTCTTCAGGTTACCTCATAGTCCAGAATGGCTGCTGGAGCTCCAGCTGTTACATTGGCAGACCAGAAATCAGGAAGAAGAAAGGGGAAAAAAGCAAAAAGGTTCTGCCTCTAATCTGAGCCTGTTCTCTTGAGGTTGCCTTTCTTGGAGTCATACAAAGCTAAGGATTTTAGCCTCACTCAGCTGCAGGGGAGGCTGGGACATGTAGTTGTTTAGCTGGTGCATTGCCATCCCCTCCCAAATTAAACTGTATAAATAAGGGAGAAGTGACAAATGGATATTACGTGGCAACCAGCAGTCTCTGCCCTAGCGGCTGCCTGGCATTAAGATATTGACAGAGCCTCTACTGGCCAGTTCCTTGATTTTTTTTCTCTTTCCTTTAGTGGGTGGGCTCTTTTGTCTTCCTCAGACAAAATCTTATTCTGGGTTTATGAACTGGGAAAAGTGTTCTGATTTGAAGCAGAAGTGGAGCCCTTGTATCCCTGCCCACTGAAATACCTGCAGAGACAGTTAAGGAGAAGCAGGATTTAATAGCTCTGGCCTGGTAGTTTGAATATTTTTCATGATTGTTTCAGATACAGGTAAGACACTTTTTAGAAGACAAAGAACCTTGTCATTTTAGAAAAGTGATAACAATATAAGTTGGCCTACTAAATAGTGTATGAAGACATAGTGCGCAGAATATTGAATCTTAAAGGTATGTATAGACCTGGGGCTGCCTCTACTGACGTTTTCCCTCATTTTCTTCTCATTCCTCTTTCTTGTACATTGACGTCAGTGATTTTAGAGGGTCGAGTTAGGATCTGAGCTGCTTGCTTTTATTGTGTCACTGAGAAGTTACTAGAAATCTATATTTATATGGTATTTTTGAAGATACTAAATTTATAAATATGAAGTCTTAATTATACTTTTAAAATAAACTCTCCACACTCTAGATGTTTTCTTGATTGAATTTAGCATCTAAGTCAGACCTCTCATTAACCCCCATGTCAGATTTCTGAGCTCTTCCTGTCCTATACATATAGGGATCCATCTGCATTTCTCTGAGCAATAATAATTAAGAATATTACTTAACTGAGAAACACTGACCCTCCCTGGTCTCACTGTTTGGTAGTTAGACTTCCAGCTCTTGATGTATACCTACACAGAAGAGCAAATTGGCTGTCTTCTTTCCCTTCTTTTCCTGTCTTGATGATGACTATTTGGTGAACATTAGTGATTCTGCGTAATATTTTGAGGCTTATTTCATCTTTCCAATATTCTTTCAAATATTTACTGAGCACCTGTTTTATAATAAGCACAGTTCTACGTATTGAGGATATAAATGTGAACATAATAAAGTACCTGCTAATCAAGGCTAAAAAAAGGAAAAAGAAAAAAACCCAGTGCTCAAATATGTTAGGTAATGGTGTCAGGAAGACAAACAGAATAACAGATTAGAGAGTGACTAGAAAGAATACTGTTCACTATAAGATTATCAAGGGCTTCTCTGAGAAACAGTGATTTCCTTTTTAGGTAGAGGGCACTACCAATTGCAAACGCAGCCTGAGGTGGGAGGGGTTGACATGTTTACCGGATGGCAGGGAAGGTAGTGTGGCTGTCCCAGAATGAACAAAACAGATAGAGGTAGGGTTTGAGGTCAGAGAGGTAATGGGCAGATAAGTTTCTTGTGGCGGCTATCACAAATTACCACAAACATGGTGAATTAAAAAAACAAATTTATTCTCTAACAGTTCTGGAAGCAAGAGTCCAAAATCATTAACCTAGGCTCAAAGCAAGGTGTCAACAGAGCCATGCTCCTTTGCCTCTTCAGCTTTTGGTGGCTGCATCTCTCCAGTCTTCAAGGCCAGTTTCTTCAAATCTCTCTCCACCCCATCTTCACATTGCTTTCCCCTCTGTGTGTAAAATACTCATTTGCTTTCTTCTTAAGAGGTTACTTGTGCTTGAATTTAGGGCCTGTCCAGATATTCCAGGATAATCCACTGTCTGAAGAGCCTTAAACTTCATCATACTTGGCAAAGACTTCTCTTTTCTTTTTTTTTTTTTTTTTTCCATTTCTTAAACTATAGAGATTAGGACATGGATATCTTTTTTTTTTCCTTTTTAGGCACTTAGCTAAAATGCTGTATTATATATGTACTTTTTAATTTATTTTGGATTAATATGAGGGTATATATGATTAGGTTATGTAGTTTAAATTTGTAAGATAGAGTCCAAGCTGTAGTTTTGGACTTTACCCAAGAAGTGTGTCATTTACCCATACATAGTACTTGTTAGGTGGGGACTTACCAAGCCCCTCTTTTCCCCTCTTGAGTTTAAGTTTTTCTCTCATTTGTGCACATTGTTTTTAATCCACAAATTTTGATTTAGTATTGGGTACATAGGATAATTGACTTTCCATTTTTGTGATACTTAGGAGAGTGTTCTCTAAATCCATTCAAGTTGTCACAAAAGATAGGAAGTCTCCATCTTTTTTATGGCTGAATAGGAAATATTCCTACATATGCAATAGGTTATTAATCTATTCTTGTGTTGAAGGGCACTTGGGCTGTTTCCACATCTTTGCAGTTGTAAGTTGGGTGGCTATAAACAATTGAGTGCAAATGTCCTAAATGACTTCTTTCTTTTGAGTACATACTTAGTAATGAGATTGCAGGATCAAATTGAAAGTCTACTTTAGTTCTTTGAAGACTCCATGGATATCTTTTTGAAGGCCCATTTTTTAGTCTATCCCAGGAGCCAAGCTAAAAAAAAACAAGAGTAAGGACTTTGAATTTTATTCTGAATGAGATGAAAACCCATTGGAAGGTTTGGCGTGCCATAACCTGGCCTGCATTTTTAAAAAGATTACTCTAGCTGCTATTTGTAAGGACTACACTGAGGAGGAGGATAGTAGGACTCTGTAAGTGTTCACTTCTAATGTAACTGATTCATGGATATCTTGTTGGAAAACTCATACTTTAAGTAAAAGCCAGTTTCCCTGCCATTCAGTCCTATTTTTCTTTCATGGGTAATAATTATCCCATGAGGTGTTTTTTTCCACCTCCTATTTTGCATATTCATACCTATAAATAATTATTTATAAAAATGAACAATTTAACTTGTGAGGCTTACATAAATGTATCATATATTTAGCTCTTTGATATTTTTCATTTACAAATACATCTTGGAAACCTTTTCTGCTCTTGTTAGTGTTTTATAGTACACATACACTGTTATTTATGTAATTCCCTAATGATGAGCATTGAGATTGTTTACTCTTTTTCTCTATTCTGACGCTACAGCAATGGAGATTCTTGGTACACATGGACAATTGTTTTTCTGAGATGGATAGCAAAAGTATCAAGAGTGTGTGACAGTTTTAGACTGTATGTAATAGATCCTGCCAAACAAAATACCTTCCAGTTTATACCAGAAGTGTCTGAGTTTTCAGTTAATGAAATTACTGAATTTCTTTTACAGACTTCATAAATTTTTCTAATGGATTAAATATTCTTACTGATTCGTATAAATTCTTTATGTATTTTAGATGCTTTTCTTTGTTAGACAAGTAATTTTTTATCTAAGTGTTCTTTGTCAATTTATTTTGGTGTATCTTTTGAAATTAAAAAATTTTAAATTTTGGGCGGCACTGTGACTCAGTGAGAGGGCACCAGCCCCATGTACCGAGGGTAGCGGGTTCAAACCCAGCCCCCACCAAACTGCAACAAAAAAATAGCAGGGCATTATGGCGGGTGCCTGTGGTCCCAGCTACTCAGGAGGCTGAGGCAGGAGAATCGCCTAAGCCCAGGAGCTGGAGGTTGCTGTGAGCTGTGACTCCACAGCACTCTACCAAGGGCAACAAAGTAAGACTCTGTCTCTAAAAAAAAAAAAAAAAAATTTAACATAAAATTTAATTGTTTTCTTTTCTCTCTTTCTTTCTTTTTTTTTTGAGACAGCGTCTTCCTCTCTTACCCTGGATAGAGTACTGTGGCATCACAGCTCACAGTAACCTCAAACTCCTTGGCTCAAGTGATTCTCTAGCCTCAGCCTTTCAAGTAGCTGGAGCTACAGGTGCTTGCCACAAGGGCAGGCTAGTTGTTCTGTTTTTAGTAGAGATGGGGTCTCGTCCTTGCTCAGGCTAGTCTTGAACTCCTGAGCTCAAGTGATCTACCTTCCTTGGCCTCCCAGAATGCTAGGATTACAGGTGTGAGCCACTACATCCAGCCAATTTTTTTCTATTACTGATTTTACAATAAGACGATCATCCCTAACCCATCATCGCAACTGTATTCTCCTATTACTTCTACTACTACTTTATAGTATTCAGAATAAGTAGATCAATCAATAGATAAGATAATTTTTTTTAATGAATGAAGTATAGTAGGAACCTGATACTTGACAGCTACTTGTTCCAGTATCATTTATATATCCCCTTAGAACTGCTTTGAAATGCTAACTTTATTAAATACTGTATATTTGCTTACAACTCGGTGCTTTTTTTTTTTAATTTTATTCAAATTAATATGAGAGTACCGTATTTAGTTTACATTGTTCCCACTTCCAAGGCAAAGTTCCATTTGTAGAAGAGCCCCTCACCCAGGAAACATGTTATACACCCTCACAATGTGCACATTAGGTTAGATCCTGCCTCGTGCCCTCCCTCCTTCTGCCAAACATCCTCCCCCCTCCCTCCTCCCACTTCCCTCTACCCCCAGACTGCCCTATAATAATGTTTTATTTTTCATAAGAGCATGTAATTGTTTATATATTGATTTCCTATTCGTCTGGAGTATATTGATATTTATTTTTCCATTCTTGCAATACTTTACTAAGAAGAATGTATTTTAACTCCATCCAGGTAAATGTAAAAGATGTAAAGTCTCCATCTTTTTAGTGGCTGAATAATATTCCATAATATACATATACCACAGTTTGTTGATCCATTCATGGGTTGATGGGCACTTAGGTTGCTTCTACAACTTGGCAATTATAAATTGAGCTACAGTAAACATTCTAGCACAAATGTCTTTGTGATAAAATGATGCTTATTCTTCTGGGTAGATACCTAGTAATAGAATTGCAGAGTCAAATGGAATTTAGATCTCTGAGGATTCTGCGTACTTCTCTCCAAAAAGGCTGTATTAGTTTGCCATCCCACCAGCAGTTCGGAAGTATTCCCTTCTCTCCACATCCACGCCAGCATCTGATGTTCTAGGACTTTGTGATGTGGGCTGATCTTGCTGGGGTTAGATGATATCTTAGAGTGGTTTTGATTTGCATTTCTCTGATTAAAGACGATGAGCATTTTTTCATGTGTTTGTTGGCCTTTCATCTGTCATCCTTGGAGAAGTTTCTGTTCAAATCACTTGCCCACTTATAGACAGGGTTGTTTGCTCTTGTTTTACTGTTTAATTTGAATTCTCTGTAGATTCTAGTTATCAGGCCTTTGTCAGATTCGTAACATGCAAAAATCTTCTCCCATTCTGAGGGCTGTCTGTTCTGTTTGAGGTACTCTTAGCTGTGCAAAAAGCTTTTTAGCTTGATTAAACCTCAGTTTGGGGTTTTTTTTTTTTTTTTTTGGTGGTGCTGCAATTGCTAGGGGGGATCTTCCTCATAAAGTTTTTTCCCAGGCCAGTATCTTCAAGTGTTTTCCCCATACTCTTTTCTAGAATTTTAATTGTTTCATGTCTTAAATTTAAATTTTTTAGCCAACAAGAATCAATTTTTGTCAATGGTGAGAGGTGTGGGTCAACTTTCAGTCTTCTGCATGTGGATAACCATTCTCCTAGCACCATTTGTTAAATAAGGATTCTTTTCTCCATTGCATGCTTCTGTTAGGCTTATCAAAGATTAAATGAGGATATGTGGCTGGGTTCATCTCTCGATTCTCTATCTTATTCCATAGATCTGTGTCTCTATTTTTGTGCAAGTACCATGCTGTTTTAATCACTATAGCCTTATAATAGGGTGGCATAGTGGACCTCCAGATTTGTTTTTGTAAGAACTCTATTTGCTATTCAGGGTTTTTCTGAATTAAAGTACCATTTTTTCAAGATCTTTAAAGCATGACATTGGTGCTTTGATGGGGATTGCATTAAATCTATGGATTACTTTGGGTGGTGTGGACGTTTTAACAATGTTGATTCTTCTCAGCCATGAGCATGGTATGTTCTTCCATTTGTTGACATCTTCTGCTGTTTCTTTTCTCAGAGTTTCATAATTCTCCTTATAGAGATCTTTCACATTTTTTGTTAGATATATATTTTTAAGTATTTCATCTTCTTTGGTGCTATTGTAAAAGGAAGAGAGTCTTTGATTTTGTTCTCGGTTTGACAATTGTCAGCGTATACAAAGGCTACTGATTTGTGGGTATTGATTTTGTAACCTGAGATGCTGCTATATTCCTTGATCACTTCTAAGAGCTTTGTAGTTGAGTTTCAAGGGTTTTCCAGGTATAAGATCATGTCATCTGCAAAGAGGGAGATGACCTCCTTTGCCCCATTTGGATTCCTTTGATCTCCTTCTCTTGCCTTATTGCAATGGCCAGAACTTCCAACACTATTTTAATAGCACTGGAGACAGTGGGCATCCTTGTCTGGTTTCAGATTTGAGTGGGGATGCTTTTCAGTTTTACTCCATTCAATATGATGTTGGCTGTGGGTTTGGCATAGATAGCCTCTATCAACTTAAGGAATGTTCCTTCTAAGCCTATTTTCTTGAGTATTTTTATCATGAAAGGACGCTGGATATTGTCAAAAGCCTTTTCTGCATCAATTAAAAGAATCCCATGGTCTTTGTTTTTTATTCTATTTATGTGTAGTATTATATTTATAGATTTGCGTATGTTGAACCAACCTTGTGTGTCTGGAATAAAACCCCCTTGCTCATGGTATATAATCTTTTAATGTGTTGTTGTATTCTTTTTGCTAATATCTTCTTGAATATTTTTGCATCAATACAATATTAATTAATGATATTGGTCTATAGTTTTCTTTTCTTTTTTTTTTTTGGATCCTTTCCTGGTTTGGGGATCGGGGTGATAATTTGCTTCATAGAATGTGTTGGGGAGGATTCCTTCTTTCTCTGTATTTTGGAAAAGTTCATTATGCATTCAAGGAACTAGTTCCTCTTTGAACATTTGTGAAACCATCTGGTCCAGGGCTTTTCTTTTTTGGGATATATTGTACAGTTGATGCTATTTCAGTACTTGATATTGGTCTATTTAAGATTTCTAAATCTTTCTGGCTGAGTTTTGGAAAGTATTATGCTTCCAGATATCGGTCTATCTCCTCTACATTTTCATATTTCTGGGAATAGAGTTTTTTGTAGTAATTATTGAGACTCTTTTGTATTTATGTGGCATCTGTTTTTTTTTCCCTTTATCATTTCTGATTGTAGTTATTAGAGTACTTGTTTTTCTGTTGCTGGTTAATCTAGCCAAGGGTTTATCAATTTTATTAATCTTTTCAAAGAACCAAATTTTTGTTTCACTGATCTTCTGAATAATTCTTTTGTTTTCAATTTCATTTAGTTCTGCTCCAATTTTGGTTATCTCTTTTCTTCTGCTGGGCTTGGGATTAGATCGTCATTTCTTTTCCAGCTGCTTGAGATGGCCCATTTTGTTGCTGACTTGCTCTTTTTCTGTTTCCTTGATGAAGGCATCTAATGCTATAAATTTCATTCTGAGAACTGCCTTTGCAATATTCCACAGGTTTTGATAGTTTGTGTCTTCATTATTGTTTTGTTCCAGAAATCTAACGATCTCCTCCTTGATTTTGTCTGTGACCTAGCTATCATTCAGCATAAGGTTATTTAGTTACCCATGGTTTTATTTGATTATGAAGATTTCTGTTGGTGTTGAATTCAACTTTTATTCTATGATAGTCTGAGAATATACAGCAGATAATTTTTATTCTTTTGATTTGTTGAGGTTAGCCTTGTGACCTAAGATATGATTAATTTTGGAAGATGATCTGTGGGCTGATGAGAAGAACGTGTATTCAGTTTTGTTAGGATAAAATGTTCTGTATATGTCTGTTAAGTTCATTTGTTCTAGGGTCTTAAGTCCATTATTTCTTTCTTTAGTTTCTGCTTAGAGGACTGTCCAGGACTGCCAGTGGGGTATTAAAATCTCCAACCATTATAATGTGAGAAGATAACCTGATTGTTCAGATCAGTTAGGGTTTGTTTTATATATCAAGGAGCGTTCAGTTAGGGAGCGTAGATGTTAACTCTTCATATTGTGTGTTTCCCTTGACCAGTATGAAGCGTCCATCTTTGTCTTTCATTATTTTTGTTGGTTTGAATCCCATTGTATACAAGATTGCAGCCTCAGCTTTTTTCTGCTTTCCATTTGCTTGGAATACTCTTGTCCATCCCTCCGCCCTGAGTCTTGTTTTATCTTTTGAGGTAAAGGTGAGTTTCTTGTAGGAAACAGATATCTGGTGTGAGTTTTTGTATTCAATTGACCAGCCTATACCTCTTTAAAGGAGAGTTCAAACCATTGACATTAATTGAGAGAAATGATCAATGTGACAGAGTTTTGGTCATCTTGCTTTTTCAGAAGTCCAGAGTTTTATGGCTCTCACTATTGTATAAGCTAGACTTTGTTCTTTAATTTCTAGGTAGGTTTACTTTGGTAGTGTATCCTTTTGTTGCTTGTTATGAAGAATGGGTCTGAGTATTTCCTGTAGACCTTGTCGAGTCATGGCAAATTTCTCAGCATGTGGATGTCAGTGAAGTATTTGATTTCTCCATCACAAATGAAACTCAGTTTAGCAAGGTGTTGGATCCTGGGCTGGCAATTGTTTTGTTTAAGAAGGTTGAATGTCAATGACCATCCTTTTCTGGCTTGGAAAGTTTCAGCTGAAAGATCTGTAGTCATCCTTATACTTTTTCCTTTGGAAGTAATATTTTTCTTATGCCTGACTGCTTGCAAAAATTTCTCCTTTGTATTAACATTGGCGAAATTAATTACAATGTGTCTAGGAGATGCTTTGTTTTGATTGAGTTGTGCTGGGGTTCTGAAACTATCTAATATCTGAAATTCCTGCAATACTTGGGAAATTCTCCACTATAATGTCTTGGGGTAGAGAATTTGTGCCTTTGGGACCATCCTCTTTTCCTTCAGGAATCATTATAATTTGGATGTTTGATTCCTTGGAATGATCCCATAACTCAGGGAATATTCTGCTCTTCTCTATTTTTCTGCCTTTTTAAAACTTGGGATAGAGGCAGGACCTGTGGCTCAGTGAGTAGGGCACCAGCCCCATATACTGAGGGTGGCGGGTTCAAGCCCGGCCCCAGCTGAACTGCAACCAAAAAATAGCCAGGCGTTGTGGCAGGCGCCTGTAGTCCCAGCTACTCAGGAGACTGAGGCAAGAGAATCGCTTAAGCCTAGGAGTTGGAGGTTGCTGTGAGCTGTGTGACTCCACAGCACTCTACTGAGGGTGATAAAGTGAGACTTTTTCTCTACAAAAAAAAAAAAAAAAGACTGCTCTAAAACTTGAGATAGTTTAAAAGTCTTGTCTTTTTTTATCTGAGATTCTTTCTTCTCATTGCTCAACTCTATTTCTAAGGGACTCTACTGTATTTTGAAGCTCCTCAGAAACCTTTTTCAGCTCCTTAAGATATGCTATATATCTTCCTTCATTATGTCCATATCCTTGGTGACTTTGTCTTTAAATTCATTAATTTCTTGAGACAACTTCTGAACTGTTTTTCAGGTCCCTGTTTTCATCTTTTTCTCCATTCCAATTATCTTGTTTGCCATCTATATTCTAAATTCTATTTCTGACATTTCAGCAATTTCTCTGTAGATGGGATTCTCTGTTGTATTGTCTTTGACATCCCCAGAAGGCACTGATCTGCTGATTTTTCACGTTGCCAGAGTGCTTCAGCTAATTCCTCCTCAAGAGTATTTTCAGCTTCTTCCTCTTTTTCTTTTTTAATAGGTTAATTATACCTTTTTAGTTGAATTGATAGATTGTCCCTGATGAGTCCACTCCTCACCATTGCAGTGACACTTGCTGTGCTAACAAAGGCAGACAGGAGGTGAATCTACAACCCCAGACAGTGTTTCCAGGGGGACAAGAATCAGTAGGCAGTATTGACCCAGAGTTCCCATCAAAGTCGCTCTGCCAGTGCTGGCTCCACTTCACCAAATCAAGTTTACGAGGCTGCCCAGCTGACAGCACTGGCCCAGAGTTCAGGAGAGATGCTTATGCACTGGGCTTCATCCAGTTAATCAAGCGCTGAGGGCTACAGCTTTATAGACAGTGTAGGCCCAGAGGTTACACAGAGTCACTCAGACACCAGGCACAGCCCACCCAATTGAACCTCCGAGAGCCTTCACCCAGTAGAAAGTGTTAATCCAAAGTTCAGTACAAAGTCACTTAAACCCCGGCCCCACCTTTGTAATTGAGCTCTCTCCCCACAAAAGCTTGGACTGCTGTGCTACTGTTCTCAGGCTGTAGCTTGGCAGTGGCAGACTTCCCCAGGTTTCCAGTGAGCTTGTCAAACACTCTGGACCCTGCTGGGGCAGTCCTTCCAGCAATGAAGGTGGGGGAAGGGCAATCTGGGTGCTTAGGATTGCAAGAAAAATATTTGGTCTCTTGTACCAGACAGAATGGGGCCCAGTGTCAGTGGTGGGACCTCAATAACGGAGGACTGGGAGTTAGCAGCTGCTCTCCTGTGGGATAAGGTGAGGAGACTTTTGTACCCAGTTCTCTGGCTGACTGGTCGCCTACCATGGAGCTCCCTTGTGGGGAGAGGTCTCCCTTCCTCTGGGAGCTGGGCTCATACCTGTTGTTTTTCCTCCACTTTCTTGTTTCTGCCACTTGGTTCAGCCTGGGTGATGGGTATACACACAGACCTCTCATTGCACAGCTCCTCTCATTTGGCTTCCATCCACTTCAGTCCAATATCTCTCCTTTTGGGCATGAGCCTCTGGAAAAAGCTGCTTTCTACAGCCATCTTCCCACAATTCCTCTCTCTCCTCCTTAGCACCCCTGGAACCTCTCCTTCTAGAATTAAGCTATAAAGTAAGGCCACCTCCCTATTCCATATTGTTCCCAGCTTTGTTCAGTGCTCAGTCCGTCTGCCACATTGACTATGCTGAGCATGAATGTGCTTTCCCACTCCTGTCTTCTGCCTGTGCTGTTTTACCTGGCTGACATTCCTTTCCCCCATGCCTCTCCCGCCTCAGTACTTTCTTTTGCTGCATGGATCTATTTGTTTATTCACCAATATTGTGATTGTTATATTTTAATTATTAGAATTTTGTGATGTATTTTGAAATACACGATAGATAATTTACCTCATGGTTCTTATTCAAAGTTGTGTTGGTTATTCTGTGTGTTTTTTCTTTTAAATGAATTTTGTGGCTGGCTTGTCAGATTTTATGAAAAAAATTATTGGCTTGGCGCCTGTGGCTCAATTGGCTAAGACGCCAGCCACATACACCTAAGATGGCAGGTTCGAATCCCCAGACCCACCAAACAACAATGATGGCTGCAACCAAAAAATAGCCAGGCGTTGTGGCAGGCGCCTGTGGTCCCAGCTACTTGGGAGGCAGAGGCAGGAGACTCGCTTGAGCCCAGGAGTTGGAGGTTGCCGTGAGCTGTGATGCCATAGGCACTCTACCCAGGGGGATAGCTTGAGACTCTGACTCAAAAAAAAAAAAATATTATTTTATAAAATTTTCATTGGGATTGCATTAAATTATGGATTAATTTGTGAAGAATTAACAATTTTGGAAGTACTGACTTTTCCCATCTAGGAACATTTTATGTTTCTAGCCTTTTTATATTCTCTGTGGTTTTGTTCTTCTGTACTTTTTTATTTTGAAATACATTGAACATAAATATAAGAACAAAGTATATCAGATACCAATGACCAACATCAAACTTTATTAGATCTTCACATTATGCCATGTATTTCCTTCACATACGGTTTTACCGCTTTTAAAAAGTGATAAATAAATATAAAATATAAAACATTGAAGATAGAGATGAGAACCCCCTGTATATCTCTGATTCTTTCACCTTCACCTTCTTGCCTAAGATACCATGGTCTTGATTATGATCGTGGCATATCTTTTTACTTGGGGAAGTAGGTATAATTATACTGGGTTTACTTGCTAGGCTTGTTACATACACTATAGACATGGTTGTATTTTTATGTGTTTTGGGATGAGTATCCACAGGGAGATTATGTTGTACAGTAGAAGCCATTATACAAAAGCTAATAGAATGATTTTAAAAGTGTCTGGAATGTTGTGATTTCTGCCTGTGATTTGGTAATTGTTTCACATTTATGTGTGTACATACCTGATAACAAATTTAGTGCAGCCATTTTTAAGTGTTTTTCAAAATCAACTATTCTTCTACCTCCCTTGTGTTTCAGGATCAATTCCAAACTGACCATGGTTCCCTAAGATCTTGGTTATTGTGTTCAGCTTGCTTGTTCATGCATAATGTCAGTTAGAAGATTTACATGGTAAACATCCTACTGTTGTAAACATGCAGTTACACGTGTCATTGTGTTTCAGCCCCATTCAGTATACTGACAATTCTTTCTTGCATCTTATTTGTGATTTCGTATCAACTATTTTTATGTGTTTCAGCTCCATATTTGAGAATAAACGTGTGGATATTTTTAGATTTTGTCAGCTTTGGACCTTACTTTTTTCTCTCCTTTAACTTCTCAGGTACTAATTTAAGTAGTGAAGACTTTCTTTTGCTGGAGCTTTTGCACTGGTTTAAGGAAGAATTTTTTCACTGGGTGAATAACATGTTGTGTGATAAATGTGGTGGACAGACTAGGTCTAGAACTAAATCATTATTGCCCAATGAGGATGAGCTGAAGTGGGGTGCAAATAATGTGGAAGATCATTACTGTGATGCATGCCAGTTCAGCAATCGATTCCCCAGGTGGGTACCCAGACAAGAAAGAGTCATTTCTTAATTGAATGATTGGACTAGAATTTTTTGGTAAATGAACTTCTTTTTCAGTCTTTCTTTTAATTATTAAAAATATATTCCTCTAGAACACACATGAGCAAACTGTGGCAGGGAGGCTAAATCCAGCCCATTTCCTGTTTATTTGTAAATAAAGTTTCATTAGAACATGACCTTTGCTGATTCATTTACTTATAGTACGAAGCTCTTTTCACACTACAATAACAGTGTTAAATACTGGTGAAAGAGACTGTATGACCTGCAGAGTGTAAAATATTTGCCATCTTTTTAAAAAGACATTTAAGAAATTTATAAAAACTTGTTATAGAATATAAATTGAATATTGTCATAGCATTAAACATAGTCATAGTATGTTTAATCCTATAAATCTTGTATTTTTAATACATAATTTTTAGCTTTCTAATAACTTTAATAATATTGATCACACACAACAATGCTAATAACTTATCATTTTTATAATAAATACAATGCTGTGCATAATCATTATGATAATATGGAAAGTAAAAGTATCCATAGTATCATATTATTTTCTTTTTAAAGACAGAAGTTTGTTTTAATTAGGTGCTTTCCCTGCCCAACCTAACTTATCCAAGTATCTGTAAATTTTAAACAAAGGAAATTTTAATTTTTCATTTAACTTTTTCTGTCCTTTAACTTATAAACTTCTTGTCAGATTTTTTTAATTGGCAATATTTAGAAAGTTTGGTTGTATTACCAGGCAAGACAAGATACCACATTTTTGTGAAATACCTAATGTTGGGGACTTCAGGACTCAGTTTTGTCCCTCATTTGGAACCAGCCCTGCAATATACAGAATATAGGGTAAACAAAATCCAATAATTATTTAAAATTAGTTTATGTTATTTCTTCATTGAACATACATTTGCAAAGATTAGAAGAAAAAATATATATATAATTCTCATAAAATCTAGGCAGTGGATGTAAACTAATATGCAGTATGGAGGGGCAGAGCCAACAGGTATTGATGCAAAGAGTTATTCTTTTCCTTTGTAATCACTTAATTTACCGTTAGCTGCTCTTTAAGAGTGGGATGATAAACTTTATCAATTAGAAGCTAATCTGGCCTTTAGTCTGCATATTACTGTGCATACTACTTGCAATAGTAGTGTGTATAGAATATGGAACATGGGTTGCCCTAAAACTATTGTTACTATTCCATAATGCAAATGTACAGCTCTTTTCTGTAACTTAATTACATAAGTCCTAAAGTCCCTTAGCTTATTAAGCAACGGCATCTGATTAACCTCACCGTGCAGAGCCAATTCATTCATGCCACTGTTTCCACTGTTTCCTTTTCTCCACAGGCACATGGTTAACATCTCTGCTCAATTGGGGCACTTTTCCTGCTTAGCTATATAAGCTCAAAATCTTTCTTAACACCATATGCAAATTTAGTGTTCTGCAGTTGTATCATTTGATCATTGGAGTAACTTTTGAGAAGAATTTTGCAAATATTTTCTAAAAAACAATTTCCAGCCAGGTGTGGTGGCTCACACCTATAATCCTAGCAATCTGGGAGGCCGAAGTGGGTGGATTGCTTGAGCTTACAGAGTTTGAGATGAGCCTTAGCAAGAGCGAGACCCCATGTCTAAAAATAACTGGGCATTGTGGCAGGTGCCTATAGTCCCAGCTGTTTGGGGGACTGAGGCAAGAGAATTGCTTGAGCCCAGGAATTTAAGGTTGCTGTCAGCTGTGACACCAGGGCACTCTACCCAGGGTGACAAAGTGACATGCTGTCCAAAAAAATTTTTTTTCCAAATTAGCAAGCACCTTTAAATACTAAAGAAAAAAAAATAAAATTTTATTCAAAATGATTATTAGAAAAATAACATGTTAAGTAACATTGAATTAAACTGAGCTGAATTTTTTATTGAGTAAAATTATTTACCTTTTAAATATTATGAGCTAATTATACCACTTTAATGCTAATTCTTTAAGCAGATTTCTTAGAGAATCTGCCTGTCCAAATCTTCTCTGTCATTCAGAGCCCAGTTCAAATCCAAGGTCTTTTTCCTAAACACTCTTCATAACATTAAATCTGAGTGAGTGTGTCACATTCTGCCATATCTTACAATTATTCGTGTTAATTCCTTTTCTCTTTTAGGACTGCAAACACCTCGAAGACATACCACTGTTCAGCCATTTTCCGCCAAAGATTGTAACACTGACACAATACCTCCTATATTCTAGACTCTCTAATTAACATTTAAAAATAAGAAATATAAGAAGTGTTGTTTCTGTTTCGCATATAATAATATATGGCATATATTAAATTTTTGTGTTTTTTTAACCCAGATATAATAACCCTGAGAAACTTTTGGAAACAAGATGTGGACGGTGTGGCGAGTGGGCCAATTGTTTTACACTGTGCTGCCGAGCGTTAGGGTTTGAAGCTCGCTATGTTTGGGATTACACAGGTACTGAACACAGTGTGAGCAGAGAATTGTTGGGCTTTGCAGATTTACAGGGTTGAGTTTATATTCTGTCTGCTACTTTCTGGCCTTGTCAGTCTCAACTTCTATTTGCCTTTTATAAAATAACAATACCAACCTCCCAGGTTTTTTGAAAGGATCACAAGGTTTTTGTACAACATCTATAAATAATTCTCTTTTTAAAAATTAATTGTATTTTTATTTATATATGTGTGTACATATTTTGAGGGTATATGTGATAATTTAATATACTTTATACAGATCAAATCAATATAATTGAGATATCCATTTGTCTTTATGCTAGAAATATTTAAATTATTCTCTTCTAGCTATTTTGAAATATACAAGAAATTATTGTAAACGAGAGTCACCCTACTAATCTATCAAACACTAGGTCTTATTTCTTTTATTAATAATTTACCAAGGCACTTATAGCAATGCTATTTCTATATGCATAATAACGTGTAACAATGTGCAATAGAAATCTTCATTTTTGTAGGGATTACTATAAGAAAATTCAATAAACTTAAATTGCAGTATACAAAAATAATAAGTCATGTGACATTTGTGTTGTCTTAATAGAAATGCCTGTATTTATATATCAAAAAGTTATTTTCCTTGTCTGTTGTGTATAATGACAACTGTCCTGGTGACAGGCACAGGAAAAGCCCTGAGTTGAGTATTATACAGTGTATCCATGTAAGAAAAACATTTCTACCCCTTAATATTTCAAAATTTTTTAAAAGGCTGTTTTCCTTATTCTTAGAGTTTTGCTTGTATTTCTAGGTTTTTTTTAGAATTAAGTGAAACCGTCTCTTAATAATTACTCTTCTAAAACCAAATACAAAATATTAACAACTAGAAATCCTGTTAGATGTCTCATTGGTTTGGGGTCTTAAAGTCCAGAGAGACTGTAGTTTCAAAACTCCTTTGTAATAGCAAACTGAGCCTGGTATTGTTGATGCTGTTCAGTATGTCCTGAAGCAGGCTGCATTAAAGGAGATTATTTCTAAAACATTTTCAAGGATTTCAAAGAGATAAATTAACATAAGTATTCTAGAGTCTTGTCACAAATTTTCACTCTTTTTAACTAAAATTTAGAGTATTATTAAATATATGATTCTTAGTTACCATACGTGATTCTGGTTTTATAAACTTAACTTTTATTTCCTCTTTTCCATTGCTTTTTGTGTCTTTCTTGCATAGACCATGTCTGGACAGAAGTCTTTTCTTCTTCTCAGCAACGGTGGCTGCACTGTGATGCATGTGAAGATGTCTGTGACAAACCACTCCTTTATGAAATAGGATGGGGCAAGAAGCTTTCCTATATTATAGCATTTTCTAAAGATGAGGTAGGGCATAAAAGAAAAAAAGTATTTTTCTAAGATTAAAATATACTCTCATAATTAACATTCAGTAAGTTGCATATATTTAAAGTGTACAATTTAATAAGTTTTGTCATTTGTATACACTCATTAAATCATCACTGCAGTCAGTATTTATTTTATGGATGTACCATAGTTTATCGTTTCATCTATTGATAGACATTTAGGTAGTTCCTCATTTTTTACTATTTTGACTTAAGCTGCAGGGAACATTTAGGTGCACGGTCTTTTATTTATTTTCTTTTTTGAGACAGAGTTTCACTTTGTCACCCTTGGTAGAATGCTGTGCTATGGCATCACAGCTCACAGCAACCTCAAACTCTTGGGCTTAAGCGATTCTCTTGCCTCAGCCTCACAAGTAGCTGGGACTACAGGCACCCACCATAATGCCTGGCTATTTTTTTGTTATAGTTGTCACATTGTTGTTTAGCAGGCC
>NW_003852397.1:42712077-42736014 GCF_000181295.1 Otolemur garnettii | reverse complement strand
CGCCACCTTAGGTGTATGTGGCTGGCGCCTTAGCCACTTGAGCCACAGGCGCCGAGCCTATGTACAGTTTTTTAAGAAACTACTAAACTGGCTCAGGGCCTGTGGCTCAGTGACTAGGGCATCAGCCGCATACACCAAGGCTGGTGGGTTCGAGCCTGGCCCAGGCCTGCTAAACAACAATGACAACTGCAACCAAAAAAATAGCCAGGCGTTGTGGTGGGCGCATGTAGTCCCAGCTATACTTGGGAGTCTGAGGCAAGAGAAGCACTTTAAACCCAAGAGTTTGAGGTTGCTGTGAGCTGTGATGCCACCACACTCTACCAAGGGTGAAATAACGAGACTCTTTCTCAAAAAAAAAAAAAAAAAAAAGAGAGAGAGAGAGAAAAGAAACCGCTAAACTGTTCTGCAAAGTGATTTTGTCATTTTACGTTTTCACCACCAGTATGACACAGTTCTCAGTTTCTCCATTTCCTTGCTAATATTTAGTATGGTCTCACAATAATCATAGTCCTGTATCTCATTGTGGTTTTAATTTGCTCTTCCCTAGTCACAAATAATATTGATCATCATTTTCTGTGTTTATCTGCTCTTTTGCCTATTTTTCTTTACTTGGCTGTTTTGTTTTCTTACTGTACAGTTTTGAGATTTCTTTATAATATTCTTATGTAAGTCTGTTATTAAATAGATATGTTGCAAGGATTTTTCTCTCTCTAGTTTGTCTTTTTATGCTCTTAGTGACTTTTGAAGGGAACAAATAGATAAAGTCCAGTTTACACATTTGTTCTTTATGGATTGTACTTTTTGATTTTGTATTTAAAAAGTTTTTCCTTAGCCCAAGGAAAATGATATTTTTACAATGATATTTTTCCTATTTCCTTTCAGAATTTTTCTATTTTTAGTTTTACATTTTGAGTTAATTTAGTATATGATCCAAGGTGTGAACTGTAGGTTGGTTTGTTTTTTTGCTTTTTGCTTTTTACATTAGGACAATGAATAGTTCTAGTACCAGTTGTTTAAAAGATTATCCTTTTCTCCATTGAATTTCCTTTGCATCTTTGTAAAAAAAGAGTTCTGTAATATAAATTCAATACAATAAAAATAGTATTTGTTAAATTTTATGGGATCAATTTTGTAGATAAATCTTAAAAAGCTAATGTTCTGAATTTCATCTTTTTATCACAGTGTTTCTTAGAAGTATACCTGTTAGGAAAAAAAAAGTGGATTCTCTTCAGTTTCTTACACACTTTTTTAAAATTTTAAACAAAGAATAGTATTTTAAAAATTGCATTTAAGAATTGCATATATTCTAGGTATTTAGCAAATAAATATTTGTATTCTAAATTTGTTTCAGGTAGTTGATGTCACTTGGCGATACTCTTGTAAACATGAAGAAGTGATCTCCAGAAGAACTGAGATTAAGGAAGAATTACTTCGAGAGACTATTAATGGGCTTAATAAGCATGTATGTGAGGATTGTTTTTCATTCTTGAGAACACATTTGAGTTTTTTTGTATAATGAAGAATGGCCAATTTTTAACCCATTGAAATTCTTAAAGTACTAGCATTGTTTTGCATGCACGATAGCTTAGTATCTTAAATTTCTTTTATGTTTACTGAATTTTGAGGCCTCATTTTAAATATTATTTTTTTTAATTTTATATTCCTTTGATAGTTGAAATTTTTAACTCTGTACATGTGGGTTTTGTTTTTTTTTTTTATAATTTAAAAAATAAACTAAATTTAGTAGACAGTTAGAACAGGGAAAATCACCCTACGCCAATCAGAAATTGAGATTCAAGGGGAAGTTTTAGTTTTAAATTTGCTTTTATTCCTACTGTGTAGCCCTTCAGAGACTCCAGCCTAATTTGTAGAGTCTGTTGCCTTAGAAGGCTCTGAACTCCGGTTTATTTTCTTCCTAGCACTGTGATTCTGCTAAAGCAACTTGTTTTCAGCCCTTTAGTCACATTTTGTGCATGGCTTCTCAGCCTCTTCTCCTCATGCTATTTAATAATTGACAAATGCTTGGGAGGAATAAGAGGTACAGTGTGTTTCCTTCACCTCACTTCATTTCTTGCCAGCTGGGTGGCTTTTTGTTGCATTCAAACAGGTGTGTGCTCTGTGTGTGTGTGTGTCTCCTCCGGCTTCTCTAGCTTTTCTCAGCAAGACAGTTGTCTAACACAAGCTAATCCACCATATCCAGAAGCGGAAGTTGCTTACCTTCATTGTAAATACATCTGTAGTAGAGGTCATGGAGAGTTGGAAATAGGTGTTAAATGATTTTGCAACATAAAATTTGTAAAATTTTTTAAGTTTCCAGTGTCCTTCTTATTTTCCAAGTAATATACGTATGAAAGTAAAACTGATTTTTTTCAAGACCCCTTAAAATACAAATGTTTCAAGTATATTCTTGCTTAGAGATGGACCTCTACATTCCCTTAGTCATAACAACTTTTTTAAAACATCAATTACAGAGGCAACTATCTTTATCAGAAAACAGAAGAAAAGAACTTCTCCAGAGGATAATTGTGGAACTTGTTGAATTTATATCTCCCAAAACACCTAAACCTGGGGAACTTGGTGGAAGAATATCTGGGTCAGTGGCTTGGAGAGTAGCCCGAGGCGAAATGGGCGTAGAGGTATTTAACTCATTTTAGCATGATCATCTTGTTATTTATTGTCCTGCTTCCTACACTGTGCTTTTTGCTTACAGAAAACTTTATTGACTATGACTTTAGATTAATTTTGTAGAGTAATTATTTAAAAGTGGAAACCTTGAGGAGAACCAATAACTGACATAGTAAATCACGTGAGAATTAGCAAAACATTTTGGGATTTTTCTATTTTTTACCTTATGTAAATTTGTAGTGCAGTATTACTTTTACTGAAGCATGTACAGAAAAATGCACAAATGATAAATGTATAGCTTAACAAATTTTGCAAATTTATCACTCATGTAACTACAAACCAGAATAAGAAATAAATCAGTAGATGGGCGGTGCCTGTGGCTTAAAGCAGTAAGGCGCTGGCCCCATATACCGGAGGTGGCAGGTTTAAACCCAACCCCAGCCCCGACCCAAAACTGGAAAAAAAAAAAAAAAAAACTAGAACCCCAGAAACAAGCATAAGTTCTTTTCCGGTCATTGCCTTCCCTAAAAGTAGCCATTATCCTGGCTTGCAGCATCATATATAAATTTTGCCTATTACTGTGCTTTACATAAATGGCATTAAATACTATACTCTTTTGTGTATAGCTTCTCTTGTACAGATTATGTTAGTGAGATTCATATATATTACTAGGTTTATACTCATTGCTGTATAATGTTCCATTGTATGAATAGCCTATAATTTGATAGCTATTTGGGTTAGTCCTAGGTTTTGGCTGTTAGCCAGACATTCCTATTCATGTTTTCAGTGGATATCTTCGTGTTCAGTTGAGTGTAGATTATACCTAGGAGTGGAATTGCTTGGCGATGAAGTGTGGGTTTGTTCAGCTTTGGTAGCCAAACAGTTTTGCAGAGTGTTGTGCTAGATTTTACTCTCAACAGCAGTATATGAAGTTTTTCCACATCTTTGTATATACTTATTACTATCTGTCTTTTTCATTTTAGCAATTCCAGTGGTGTATAGTAGTATTTTAGTTTCCATTTGGTGATGACTTAGTTCACTGTTCTTTACATTTTTGGATATCTTCTTTTGTGAAGTGCTTGTTCAGGTCTTTAAAAATGAGATTTTAAATGCTGTCCCCATATTTGAAAACTTTATAAAGTACAGTGGGGTAAATATAGAATTTGGTTATAGCACAGAGCCTTTCCCTAGGGCCCCTTATTATAAAAAAAATAAGATTTTTAGTAATTCAGCTGATGAAAGTGTGTATTTCTTGGTGTGCGCTTTCATACATCCAGTATTGGCTAGAAATTTTTAGTGTGATTGTTATTTTATCAAATTTAAGAAATTATCACTTGATTTATCTCCTAAAAGTTAAATGACAATGGAAATATAGTTCCTATAGTTAAGCCCTATAGTTAAGGGCTAGGTAAAAATCAATGTGTTAAGGTGGACTTGGGAAAGTAAAATAGTCTGTTCTTTGCCCTTACGCAACTTAAAGTTTAATCCCTGGAAAGTATTTAATGTAAATGTGTAGGTCTAGGAAGATATTCAATAAAAAATACTTGGAAAGAAAATAACCCATCACGAGCAGTTCCAAAGTTTTACATCTGCTTTTTCCAAATTTTCTGTTGATGTAACTTATTTTTCTAGTAAAGAAGTATGTCCAAAAGGAATGAATTATCTGTAATAAATCTTTTATTTGCTTTTTAATTTATCCCATCATCTGTAGCAGGCAGTTAGAAGTGTTGGTTCAGCCATAGAATTACAAGATCTAAATTCAACAAATAATTCAAATCACTGCTGATGCAGTGCAAGTTACAAGTATAAATCTAAATGAAGCCAGTTAAAAAGAGCCAATTTAATTCACAGCTGTGTTCAATTTTAAAGCATGGATATTATTTAGGTCTTCATTTCTTTTTCTTTTTATAGATGGGTGTGCTACCTCTTGCATGGCATATAAGTTGATTAACTTTAAAAATACAAATTGGGTCATGTACCAGAATCGTTTTCTTTTTTGAAAATTTTTTTTAAATTTTTCAGTTGCTAGGGACCATTTCAAGGCCATGGATTTGACAAGAAATTAACTTTCCCCTTTAGAAATGGTGCTTGTTTTAAAAGCAAATAGAAAATTGTTAATTCTAAAGCATTTTGGAACTAAATCTTACAATCAGTTGTAAAAAGAATGAAATGTTGGTGATATGGTTTCCAAAAAGAAAAAGTTTATTAATTTTAGGTTTGAAATATTTTATGATACATTGATGTTATTTTGAACTAGAATATAAAAATTGCCTGGAATTTTAAGGGAAAACCTGAGCTTTTATAGTATTTTTACACATGCAGACTGTTTCAAGCAATACTTCTCAGATGCTCTCCTAGCTTAGGGTATCAGAAGAGGACACTCTTATGAAATAGCTTTAGGTTGAGATCTGAAAATAAGAAATAGTTCAGTATATAGAAAGTAGAAAGATCAGCATTCTAGAGAGGGAGCAGCATGTGTCAAGGCACTGAGACAGAAACCAGCTGACTTTTTTTTTCCTTGAGACTGAGTCTCTCTCTGTTGTCTGGCTAGAGGTACAGTGGCATCATCATAGCTCACAGCATCTTCAAACTCATGGGCTCAAGGGATCCTCCTGTCTCAGCCCTCTGGGTAGCTGGGACTATGAGTGTTCACCACCACACCCAGCTAAGTTTTCTATTTTTTTATAGAGATAGGGGGTCTTGCTCTGCTTAGGCTGGTCTGGAACTCCTGACCTCAAATGATTCTCCCACCTCTGCTTCCCAGAGTGTTAGGATTATAGGTGTGGGCCATGGCCCAACTCCAACTGGACATTTTTAAAAAACTAAAGGAATAGTAATATGGAAAAGAGTGAATAGATGAAAGGGTTGAAACAGTAACATGAGATCTTATTGGAGAAGTAAGCAGGGGTGGGATCATTTAGGGCCCTAGTAGCCTTGGTAAAGAGTTTGGAGTTTAAGTATATTGAGAAGTCAGTGAAGTGAATTAAGCAGGAAAGTGATGTGTCTCAGTTTTAAAAAAATCACTTCCATTTGCTATGTGGATTATGCATAGGGAGAGGTAAGAGGGAAAGCTGGGAGTGTACTTTAAGAGACAATCGCAGTATCCAAGTAAGAGATGCCACTGGTGGTAGGAAAGAAGAAAAATAAATAGATTAATGGAACACAAAATCACAAATATGTCAGAACTCATACTGCTTGTTTGTTCTCTAGTAATGTTTGGTGCTACATCCACATCATGCTAATTGTATTTTCTGTCAAATGTTTTCCCAATTTTTCAGTAGTAGCAATGCTTTCTTTTCAAGTTGAAGGAGTCTCTTATCACCATGCATAATAATTCCTTTCCTTGTTCTTTTTATTCTAAACATCTTTCATAAAGTTGAAAAATTAATTCTGCTTTCTTTTTAAGAGAAAAGAAACTCTGTTTATCCCCTCTGAAAATGAGAAGATTTCTAAACAGCTCCACCTTTGTTATAATATTGTGAAAGATCATTATGTTCGAGTTTCAAATAACAATCAGACCATTTCTGGATGGGAGAATGGTGTGTGGAAAATGGAATCCATATTCAGAAAAATTGAAACAGACTGGAACATGGTAACTCAATTCATGAAACCATTTTAAAGCTTTGTCGTTTAAATAAATGTAGATTGGCTTTATTTTTCAGTTGCACAAAATGTGAAAACTGATACATTAGCATTATTTTTAGTAACCTTTTAACCTGGAAAAGAAAATTCCATTCCTAATGCCTAATCAAAAGTCTTCTGGAAATTCTTGCATTTATATCAAGGAAGTATCTGTTTTCATCAGAGAGGCTGAATTTAATTCTTTTGTGTGGAAAATAATCAAGTATGTGACCAGTTTGTTTTATTGTGTGAATGTATAATGTATATTGCTATTTAATTTCTGCACAGATACATATTGACTACTAAATGCAGGCCATTAGGGAAAATAATAGATTTAATCCACAATCCCAAGAAGGTACCTCTCTAACAAGCTTTCATTTCATAATAATGTGGATGATTGAGCAGTGAAATTGGTTATTTCTTCTGTGTCCTAAAAAAATGAATAACTAGAGGCTATGACCATGGTGGTTCCAGTTTACCAACTTGCACATTGATTGTCGTCATGTTGTCAGTAACAAGAGTTTTTGCCTTTCAATTGCCCTAGTTTTTAGAAATACACCAAAAATAAACTCAGAACTATTCATAGGACCTAAATAGATGAGACCATATTGTTGATAGATTTTCATGGGAGTTAACTTACAGAGAGCTTTTAAAGTTGACTTGCTAAAATATGTGATTGGGAAGGAAAGTTGTTCACTTGTAAGACATGTTGGATGGATTTAAAAAGTGAGTCACAGATTAGCAGCTGCTAGTGTTTATGAGTATCTACTGTATGCTGTCACTGTATTAGGCAATAATCAGTACAGAAGACATACAGAGATAACATCTTTCCTTTTTTCTCCCTCAATCATAAGTTTTTGTTTCAAAATTTATCATGGTCCTTAAACATATAGATACTAAAGCTTAAATTACATTATCTAATAGTAAAAGTTGAGGTGTTTTTGTATTAAACCAAGAATAACTTAGAGCAGTGGTTCTCAACCTGTGGGTCGCGACATTAGGAAGATTGAGAACCACTCACTTAGAGGATTATTAATATTAAATTTTGGAAGTTTCTTCTTTGGGCTAAAGAAGTGCATAAAAAATAAAAAGATAAAATTTAAAATTTCATTGTACCCCACGACTGCATTAATGTACACAGCTGTGACTTAATAAATAAATAAAATGCTAGTATACACCCAGCAGCCAAAAAAAAAAAAATTTAAACTTTTAAGATGTGTATATCTTAAAATGCGTGTAAATGATAATACATTGAACATCTTCTATGTGAAGATGTTGTGAACATCTTTTGCACAGCCATACTTAGTCTAAAAATTCCTCTCAACAGAAAGCAGGACAGAATAAAAGTGATAATTTATCTGAGAACTAGTGCTTTCTTACCTGGAGAAAAATCATACATTCCTTCCTAACCAGCAGTGTTAATAAAGAAAGTAATGATGGAGAAAATAATGACGCGTTATAGAAGATGTGTTGGGTTGAGCAACAGGGTTACTCTATGGCATATTCACCTTTGGCTCACACACTCATTTGTTCATCAGCAAACATTTGCTGAGTGCCTGTAGTGCCAGGCATTATTCTCAGCTACATGAATAAAAAGACTGTTCCTGCCCTCATGATCTAACAGGGAAAACTGAAGCACAAACAGCCATCTTTACCAAGATGCAGAGTGCTATAATAAGGATATCAACACATTGCTATGGAAACACCGAGGTGGGAGTAATTAGTTCTGGCTGTGGGAGTTGGGCAAAGCTCCACAGAGCAGGCGACATTTGAGCTGAATGCTAAAGGATGAGTAGGTGTTTGTCGGGCAAGGAAACAGGAGAAAAAAGGCCTAGAGTATATGGCATGTTTTAAGATCTTGAAATAGAACTTTGCGGCCTGAGAGGATATATTGTATGAGAATATATAAATACATAATATTTATATATTATAAATAATATAAATGAAAAGCAAAGGCCATTAAATAGAAAACAGACCCCCCCCCCATTCAAGAAAACCATATTCTGATGTACTTTTACGAAGGTGCCAGTTTTGAAAAGTTGAGTGCATCTCCTAGCTATATTATTTAGTCTCAAATGAAGAAAGGGCCTATACTTGTATAGAGTATTAACTCAGAAGCAAGGATTATCATTAACTTGCATATTCCATCTAAATCAGCATTTCTTCTATACTAGTATGCCCCAATTAGGGATCTTCTCACTCTATTGGATATTAAAGCTGCCTCCCATCACACCTTTCCTCAGTCATCTTCAACTCACTATCATGACAAATCACTTGCAGCCTATTCTCAAATTTTTAGAACAGATTCTAACTTTCTCAAAGAGGGTATACTCCCAGGAGCACAAAAGACTTATTCCGTTTTACTTCTTAGCAAATACATTGTTTAGTAATGCCTGAATTGGAAAGAATATAAAAAGCAAAATCAAGAAGACTAGTACACTTTGGGGGAGCAAGTGATAACATTTTTATAAAAGCAGGGTTAATAAATTCCTGCCTAGTCTCTCTTATCTTCCTTCGTGCTTCCAAAGATGTGCCCCATGCTGTACACACTTTCAAAACTTCAGTTATTTAGTGCTATTAGAATAAGAAACAGCTCCAAGGGTCTTCAGAGTCTGGCCCATGTCTCTTTCTCTGGCTTTGCTTTACACCCGCCACCTCTTACTCTCTGCACCCCCTTGCTCTGCATTGCAACTGCAGCCCTTCTATCCTCTCTACAGAACCTCCTTAATTTTCTTTTTTGCTTGATTAACTTATTCCTAGAACTTGCTTAAGTCTTACTCCTTTTGGTCCCAGCCAACTAAATCCATTTCCCTCTTTGTAGATTTATTTTATGTATTGTACCTCTCTTTCATGACATTTATTTAACAAATATGTGTAAGAATTTGTGTCTCACTTGATTATGTTCATTTCTCAGGACAGAGACTTTATCTTTTTCTACTCACTTTTGTACTCACAGCGTTCATTTATCTAGCATAATGCCTAACACATTAAGTGTTTAGTAAAGAATGTTGAATGTAAGAATAATTGAATATATGTGGCATAAATTCTGCCGTCACCCTAGGCCTGTGTATAATGCTGTAGATACTCTGCTTTGCTCATAGGGTCCCTTGGATGTTCTTAGATACCTTTTACTTTTGATGAGTTTTATCACTCTCTTTGTCTCTACATGAGTCATTGTAGCGATTTTTGGTGCATGGCATTGTGTCAAGATTGTATTTAGTGCTCAACAAATATCCACATTGTGAAACATTGTACTTGGCCTTTGGGTTGTAATGGTAAATTAAGAAGCAAGACTCAAGGTGGGCATTGACTAATATAAAAGAAAGACACATAAGGGCCAATTGTTTAAGTTAATGGGGTAAATGCTGGAAGAAAATGTATATCTGTATATGATACCACAGAAGGAAAAACAGAAGAGCAACTAACATCTTGAGTCTGAGTGAAATAAACAGAACTCAATTTTTTTTTTAATTCTCTGAATAACAATCAGCATTTTAGAAGGCATGTGTGATCAACTACCTGGGCTTCCACCCACCCCGAACTAGCAAACAAGCAATTTTGTAGCAGACACCAGCCAAGTGTCCTCTCATTCAATTCAGTTCTGACACTAGCTCCCTGCAAATAGCATCAGATCCCAAAAGTTGAGGGCTTAGTCCCTAAGACTGCCCACCTCCCTTCAGATGCAAATCACAAGCTCAAACTAAAAATCAGGCTTAAATTAGTGTTCCCACATCTCCTTCCTTGGATTCAGTTAATTTGTTAGATTTGCTCACAGAGCTCAGGGAAACATGTTGACTGGTTTATTTCAAAAGATACTACAAAGGATATAGATAAAGAGATGTATAGGGTAGGTGTGAGAAGGGATGCAGAACTTCCATGCCTTCCCTGGGTGTTCAGCAGTCTGAGAGCTCTCCAAACCCTGTCCTTTTGGCCCTTTTATGGAGACTTCATTGGATAGGCATGATTAACAACCTTGTAGAAATATGGTTGGGCATAAAGGGTACAATGTAATACTAACAGACTGAGCAGAGAAACCCAGCAAGGCCTGTCTGTTCAGATTCTTTTTGGCTCCCCTTGTGCAGCCTGCCTTCCTCAAGGTGTGGGGCAGGAACCCTTCTGAAATGGGGTTCTTATGACCCACAATCACAGAAGGTAGGTCAGAGAATTTCCTTATGGCCAACTCCAAGACAGAAAGGCAACGAAAGCGTATACTTGTATATTTTTAGTTTCTCTAGTCTGCCTTGCAGAGAAATATAACAACAAGGGCTATGAAATTTAAGAATAGAACCTAAACATAGATAAAAACTCATGGGTTTGTGTATGTTATGTACATACACACATCATAATGTCACGGTTATGGAAGGTCTTGCAGCGGAAGTGCTATCTGAGTGGACTGGAAAAGAGGGAGAGTTTCTCAGCATGAGGACAGGATTTGGAAGGGGAGGTTGTTTGGGGGCATGGAAATAATGTGTGCAAAAGTACCAAGATGAGAGACATTGATAAATTCAGGGAAGAGTGAGTAACAGGGAATATGGAGGAGAATCATGGGAAATGAAACTAGGAAGATAAACGGTTGCCAGGTCCCAGGGACTTTGATTACCTTGCAGTTAGGTAGTAGGACACTGAAAGGGTTCACGGAGGGGAAGGACATGTTCACACTGGTGTTCCAGAGAGGTAATTCCAGAGGGTGCAAATGAAATAAATTGGAAGTATGGCATAGAAAAATTTAGTAGGAACTGACAGTGGATTTGTGTTTGATTTCAGTGATAAATGGAATAACCAAAAATAGGATCCATGAGCAATACTAGATTACCAGCATTGAATTAAAATCCGGTAAAATATAGCTGCTCTGCAGGTAATCTGTAGGAAGGACTGACTTCAGGGTGCCTGCTATATGGTGAACTCAATTTGAGTGAATCTTAGCGGCCTTAAGTAGAAGAATAATTTTGAGAGTGTACTAAAGAACAGCTTTAAACAATGCAGGACAAATGGAACCTCCAGGGAACCAAAGCAGCCTGACATGTAGTAATCAAAAAATCTTTATCCAAACATCTTCTGTAGAATGTGAAATGAACAGAGAAGGTGGCATGCAAATTGTTCTGTCCTGAAAATAATTGTTACAGCTACAACCCAAAGGACATGTTTCATTTGTATAATTATGAATAGTGCAGCTTAGACCCCAAGCCATAGACAGATACGTTGATTTTGCTCTGACCTACGTTTTTTGTATGCCTGTATATGCTCATACATATCATAAAGGTGCAAGGGCGGATCACTGGTGGGAGAGGGATAGGAATGACAGAGAGAATTCATTCTACAGGAGAAAAGCTCTCTGATTTCTGGTTTTACTAGGATTCCTACTAAAGTAAGATAGCAGTTCACCTCTTAATATACCACAGATTGCAAAACTGTACATGAAAAACTTCATACAGTAACTTAAATTCATGAACTTAAAAAGCCAATAGGCAAAAATATGTCTCATATAATTCAGGAAGTTAGAAACAGCCAACAGTTTTAAAATGTTTATTTGTCTCTAAACCAAACAAGTGAATATTTGAGAGCTTAGAAAGTATTTCCCCCCCTAAATAAATTATAGTTTCTGTTGATAGGTTCTGTTGATAAAATTATAGGTTCTGTTGATATTATGCATAGGTAGGATCACAGCTGGAGATTTTTATATAAATTCTATTTTGGTGCATTTCTAATTACAAAACTCAGTATACATATTCTTGATAACTTTTAAATACCTCAGTAATGATAGTTAAAATCATAATTGTGCTGGGTGCAGTGGCTCACATCTATAATCCAGCACTCTAGTAGGCCAAGGCTCACAGATTCCAGTTCAACCTGAGCCAGAGCAAGACCTTGTCTCTAAAAATACCCGGGCATTGTGATGGACACCTGTAGTCCCAGCTACTTGGGAGGGTGAAGCAAGAGAATTGCTTGAGCCCAAGAATTTGAGGTTGCTGTGAGCTATGATGCCATAGCAGTCACCAAGGGCAACAAAGTGAGACTCTGTCTCAAAAGAAAAAAAAAAAATCATAGTTGTGACCCAAAACCATACTATGTAATAAAGGCAACACTTGGAGTGAACTAGAAGTTTGGAGCTGACCTGACTTCAACCTATCACATTTTATACCTGTACTTTGGGGGGGAGTTTGAAGCTACTAAGCTCTGAAAATACACAAGGCACAGAAGTATATATATAGAAACATAAATTTAAGTATATCTATTTTTGTCTTAAGATTGCTTTCCCCATATCTTTTAGTTCTTTCCAACCTCCTTTCTTCCAGTTACACATGTGTTTGGCTCATCTTTCCCAGATAACCCTCTTTACTAGCTATTCCTTTGAAGAATTAAGCTATGGATAATCCTCAGATGCTCAGTAATGTAGGGTGGGTGAAACTAACAATCCCAGAGAACCCTGGCACAATTCTGAGCCCCAGAATTTGTTCTCTTTACAAACTGCTCTAAGCAGAGCATGCAGGAGGAACGTGAATACAAGAGGATGTTACCGTGAGGTTGTCCTGAACTTAGTCTAGCAAGTGACAATTCCACGTATCTAGGTTTGTCAACAGCAAACAACAGTTGGCAATACATACCTACTTTAAAATCATTTTCCTTGGAGAGTGATTGTTCAGTCATTATATAATCTCTAAGTCACTGATTCTAAAAACTTAATAGGTTTATTTAAGCTGCAAGAAAATGAGATACAGGTTGCCAAATAGTGACTGGAATATTTGCAGTGATTGATTTTTTACTTGATGAGTAAGATGAGAATATAGAATATTACATGTAGTAGATTATTACCCTGGAAAATGTGTTTTACCTGGTACTTTCGACTGTTGCCCCTGAGCTAAAGAGTATGGGTTAAATGTTTCTGCAAGAATCAAGTCTAACTTGAATATATGTATGTTTCTATACAAATTTTTATTTCTTAATATTTACTAAGCCCTTTTGTGAATTCAGAATCTGTGCCCCAGAATCTGAGCTTATGATTTGGTTAAGTTAGGTCAGGCAAATACCCATGAAATAAAATACAGTAGAATTCCATACTTGACCACCTCCCTATATTGACCTCCTCCATAAGTTGACCTAATTTTCATAGACCAGAAGTACCCTCTGTGTACATGTCAGTACAGTAGGCCTAGTTCCTAACTGACCACCTTTGTACATTGACTAGTTTGCTACTAGTCCCATGGGTGGTCAACTTACAGAGGTTGTACTGTAGTTATAGTAGGTAAAAGAGTATGGGAGGTTCACGTGGGATGACATTATGGAGGACTTTGATAGCTAATAGGTTACACTTACTCTAAGAGCTGGGTACTTGCTAAGCATTGCAGGCCAGGCAGATGATGGGAAGAAAGTGAGATTTTATTAATAAAACTTTGATCTGATTGTATTAGTTAAATTGAGCTGTGTTAGGTGGTTGCATTAAGATGAGTTTAAAGTCATAACTACAGTGGTAGTGCAGTATAAGTAAGGAAAGGGTATTTTCCCCCAAGACTTATTTATTTCAAATAAATAGATGTTTGTGGGAGTTTAGACATAAGGGATAAATGAAGTGGTACATTCTTAAGGGATTGAAATTGGTTGAGTGGAATTACCTGCGAAAGACGTAGTCTGTGGATGTCAGTTTTCATGTCAACACCTTGAAGACTTTACATGAAAGTAGGAGAGAGAAGCAACCAGTAAACTTGGGTGCCTTAAATGGTGTACATTTAAAGTGGTAAGAGCCATTGATGATGAAGTAACACAGAGTGTACTATTTAGGAAAGTGGCTATGGGTATAACCTTTTATATCTTAGCCGAGGTATTTTCTTAGAGGCTGTTGCCCACCTCACTTTAGAAAAGCTTATATGAAAATCAAGACTTAGAACATAAGATGAATTAAAGAGTAGTTGCATATAGAATAATTCTTCATTTTCAGCAGTGTTAATCTTAAAGTTCATTTTAAATAACTAAACTTCTTAGTTTAAAAAATATGATTTACTAAAATTTGGTTAACATGCAGTTCTTTAGAGCTACACTTACTGAAGGTACTTGCACTGCATTCAAATAATACCTGATAGAGCAAAAGATGCCTCAGGAAAAATAGCTTTGAAAAATGAAAAATTGTTAGCTATAAGAATCTTTTTAGAGGAGAAAATTAATTTTTTAATAACCATTTGTACATAGTACCCTGTGATAACTTTTCACTGTGTTTATTTCCAGTATTATTGATTATTTCTGACATTTTCTCTCCCTCTTCTCTCCACTTTATAGGTATATTTAGCCCGAAAGGAAGGATCATCTTTTGCTTATATTTCCTGGAAATTTGAGTGTGGGTCAGTTGGCCTGAAAGTAGATAGCATTTCCATTAGAACAAGTAGTCAAACCTTTCATACTGGAATAATACAGTGGAGATTGCAGTCTGATACAGCACGAGTAGACCTGATAGGTGGTAAGCATCTGACTGGAGAATTAATCGTAAAGTATATACTTACCACTCTGAAGACTAATTGTACTTATTTCAGATATAGCTCTTTTTCATACCCAAGGGTTATTAATACTATTGCATTAAAAAAATTGTTACGGCTCGGCGCCTATAGCTCAACCGGCTAAGGCGCCAGCCATGTACACCTAAGGTGGCGGGTTCGAATCCCCAGCCTGGACCTGCCAAACAACAATGACGGCTGCAACCAAAAAATAGACGGGCGTTGTGGCAGGCGCCTGTGGTCCCAGCTACTTGGGAGGCGGAGGCAGGAGACTCGCATGAGCCCAGGAGTTGGAGGTTGCTTTGAGCTGTAATGCCACGGCACTCTACCCGGGGGGACAGCTTGAGGCTCTGTCTCAAAAAAAAAAAAAAATTGTTAAAGTGTCTGGGTGTGGTGGTTCACATCTGTGATCCTAGCATTCTGGGAGGCCAAGGCTGGAGCTTGAGCTCAGGAGTATAAGACCAGACTAAGCAAGAGCAAGACTCCATCTCTACTAATAAAAAAAAATGAAAAATAACTACCCAGGCATGGTGGTACATGCCTATAGTCCCAGCTACTCAGGAGACTGAGGCAAGAAGATTGCTTGAGCCCAAGAGTTTGAGGTTGCTGTGAGCCATGATGCCATAACACTCTATTCAAGGCTATGGAGTTAGACTCTGTCTCAAAAAAAAAAAGTTTTAGAAGTAAAGACTTGTGTAATCTCTTTGTAACAGGAAGGCTGATTTTTTTGTTGTTACTATGAAATGCAAATGCAAAGAGAAAATCATTTCTTTGTTCCAAAGGATGCATTAATCCATAAAGAATAATTTGTATTTATTTTTTAGGGGTTGTTTGTAACCTATAGGTCAGTCTATGTAAAATGCATTCCAGAACTATCTCTTTATGCTCTTTAAATTACCAAAAGCAAAATGTTAATTTTTTTTCCCTCTCCCACAGATAAAAATCTTCGCTCCTATCATGATTTTTCTAGTGCCACTGAAGTTATTTTGGAAGCAGAATTAAGCAAAGGAGATGGTGATGTTGCTTGGCAACATACCCAGCTGTTTAGACAAAGTTTAAATGACCACGAAGAAAATTCTTTGGAGATAATTATAAAATTCAGTGACCTTTGAGAACTTGAACATTGTAGAAAAGCTGGCAATAATCAAGGACTTAAACCATGGTCTAAAGTAGTCTGTTGGTTCAGTGCATGCTTAGTTGGCAATTTACTACTCTGCGCTAGCATATTTCTTTTGCTAGCTATCCATCATGTAACCCTTATGAAAATATATCTTTATACTGTGAACCATAATGAAATCTTGAATTAAAAACTTCTTCCATATGTGACTATAATTTGGAGTAAAGTCTTGTTGGCCTAGTGAGCTTTAATCTAAAAACTGTAAGTATAGTTTAAGAGTTAAATGATGGTATTCATGATTAAGGATGATTAAACACTATTCATGATAATGGTAAAATCTTAGGCTTATAATAGTAACTTGACAGTTTCTGATCAGCCATTCATTTCTTCGTAAGTGGTTCATTAGATTTTCTTAAGATTTTTTAATTTTTAATAAATGTGAAAGTATAGTATCTCATAAGTTATATAATGCATGAAAATTTTTATGATTGTAAATATGTAGGCATTTAAGAAATAAAATGAATTATTTTGCCTTATATCTTTTTAGTGGTTACTTTGGCTAAATAAAAATCTTTACTAAGTTTGCTAAACTTTGAAAACCACTTCAATATATGTTAGTTGTGAAAAACATTTAACATTGACAGCATAAATTCAAAGATACATTGTAAATTTCATAATCTGTAGACACTTGAAAATGCTTTGCCTTTCAGTTTTAATTTTATCTACCTCATTTGAATAAAATATTCTTTACTTTAAAACTGTGTAACTGTATATTATATAGTATATCAAGAGTTTTTTGTGTTTTCTATATAACCTCTCCAACTAAGTTCAGTGAATATTATTTGTGTGCAAAGCACTGTGCAGGAAGCAGTGATGAAAAAGAGACCCAAGCCTCCATATTCCTTTTATAATGTTTTGCAAAGTGAATTTCAGTTTTTTACAAGAAAAGGACATACTAAGATTCTCATCCTGTGTAACTTGGTAGAAATACATGCCTTATAAAATATTTAATAGGGGCTGGACACAGTGGCTCATGCCTGTAATCCCAGCACTTTGGGAGGCCAAGGTGGAAAGATTGTTTGAACCCAGGAGTTCCAGGCTGCAGTGAGCTTTGATCACACCACTGCACTCCAGCCTGGGTGACCAAGTGAGGCCCTGTCTCAAAAAAAAGTAAGATCCTGAAACAAAGATCTTGTATTTTCTTTTTGATAATTTTTTTTTATTTCTTTAGAGGTAGGAGTTCTTACTGTTTTGCCCATTATGGAGTCAAACTCCTAAACTCAAGCAGTCTTCCTACCTCAGCCTACTGAGTAGCTAGAACGACAGGTAGTGCCACCACATCCAGTTTATATTTGCTTTTTCTAATTTCTTTCAAACTTGGTTGGGAATTTTTTGCTTAAAAGTTATATTTTAAAAGAAGTAGTTTATATATCTGAAGTTAGTATATACTATGTAGTATGTCTTCAATACTGGAAAGTTTTCTGGAATTCTCAGATTAAGTTATATCAGCCTATAGTAGCCAAGTATTTAAAATTGGAGAGATGTTGACATCGGTCTTGCCCAGTGGTTCTCAACCTTCCTGATGCCTCAAAATGCTGTGACCCTTTAATACAGTTCCTCATGTTGTGGTGACTCCAACCATAAAATTATTTTCGTTGCTACTTCATAACTATAATTTTGCTACTGTTATGAATCATAATGTAAATATCTGATATGCAGAATATATTTTCATTGTTACAAAGGGGTTGGGGACCCAGAGGTTGAGAACTGCTACTCTTGGGTATTATTGGCACAGTATTTTGATGTCCATGTGTACCAACCCTTTTAACACTCAAGAAAAAGCCTAGAGATCCTCAGCAGTTTTATAAAGATGTTAACAGAAGTGTAGGAACTCAGTAGAACATACTTAGATGAGGATTAATCTAATGTATAATAGTATAAATTATAATTAATGTATACATTATACTATTATACATTAGTATAATGTATTATAAAATATTTAATAGGGGCTGGACACAGTGGCTCATGCCTGTAATCCCAGCATTTTTACTGTGGCTTTAAGGGAAAAAATGATTAGAGTTCAAGTGGCCTATAGAGCACAGTTTTTATAGAGCTGAACTGGCCAAGAGAAAAGGTATTTGCATACTTGAATGTATTCCATGAGAGCTTCAACCACAGCGGACTCAGTATGTGTTAACACATAATTTATTATACAGAGTAGTTTGGAAATACTACAGAGAGTATGGAACAAAATAATTCCCAATACATTAAGTGACAGTAAACTGGTAAGGCAAAAGTAAGTTAGGCAAAGAAGGGCCAATAGTATGGACCCTCCATAAACCATTGCTAATATTAAGGTATATTTCATATACTAATCATTTCAGATCTTCTGATTGAATAACTTTCCACTGACATTGCCCATTATTTAAAAAGAATTTATTCCCTGGTTTCTGGTCAGATCCCATTATGATGAATTCCACAGTCTGTTTTTAGCTATATATATATATAGAGAGAGAGAGAGAGAGTGTGTGTGTTAGCAGAAGTCCTTTGCTAGAAATCACAATCTCAGGGTGAACAAAAAAGTACATCTGATGCTTTGATCAATTTACAAGGAAAAGAAGCACCTCTAATTAAGGGAGGGCTAGAGAAGACTTTTTGTCATAGAACATCTTTGAGGTAGAAAGGGTTGTTAGAGATAATTTCACCCAGACTTCTAACTTTTCACTGAGAAAACTCAAGCCCAGAGAAGTTAAATGACCTGTCCAACAAATGGGTGAAACAAGGGTGTGGGCAAGATTAATTTATATGCCTGTCTTTCCTTCTATCAAGTTGCAAGGTCATGGAATCATAGACCTGTGTGTGGGTTGCTGGTTTAGTAGGTATTTCATGAATAGATAACTGTAAATAGAAAAGTTCGAATTGAGAAGGTATTACAGTTGAAATTAGAATGTGTGCTTTTTCTAACTATAGTTAACCTATTCTAAAGATTTTTTTTCTTTACGTCTAAGTTGTGTTTTGATTTTATAATCTAGGCAAGTATACTCCTAAGTGTAGACCAGGTGACATGCCTTCCTTAAAGACTTTCTTAGAGAAGAATAAGAGTAAACTAAAACAAGTTGTGATTGTTTATTCCAACTAGCATATATTCAGTTACATCCTCTATATTGACCAAAATAATGCTTTATTTCTAATAAAGAGACTTAGGATGGACCTAAACTAATAGTGGCCACTTTTTTAGTTCATAATAAATGCCAGTGACTTTCAAAATCTCGTTTGCTCATAGTGCTCTTGGATAGTAGCTAGTGTGTGTTATCTCCATTTCACAGATGATGAAACAGAGAGGCTAAGCCATTATTTTAATGCCTGTATGTATAAAATCCTTCCTTTTTGTAAAATATGGAAATTTTCACCACTCTAAGTGAAAATAAGAGTTGAGGCCTTGCTCTATTAATTTTCTAAAGACTTGATCTGAGATCAACAAAATTGTAGCATCAGCTAGAAATCTCTAAGTCAGTCAGAAAGGGCCTCCAAAAAGCTAAAGTAGTATCATGGAGTCTAACCACTAAAGCTTTTCAATGAGAGGACTTATAGAGTGTCACTCAGTCTAAGAAGTAACAATCTGGTTTTTAAACATTAAAGCCATTGTTGATAAATTCAAAGAAGAAAATACTATGAAAGTGCTGCCTTCACTCCTCTCTACACAGTTGGAATTAACTGCCAAAATTTTTGTATATGTCCTTCCAAAGATTTCCTGTATATTTCCTTATTTATATATGTCTACATCCAGCCTCATGCAGGCTGGATGAGGTGTGGCTCACACCTGTAATCCCAGCCCTGCAGGAGGCCAAGGTGGATTGCCTGAGCTCAGGAGTTCAAGACCAGCCTGAGCAAGAGCAAGACCCCATTTCTACTAATAGTAGAAAAATTAGCCAGGTGTTGTGGTGGGCACCTGTATGTAGTTCCAGCTACTTGGGAGCCTGAGATGAGAGAATCGCTTGAGCCCAAGAGTGTGAGATTGCTGTGAGCTGTGACACCATAGTACTCAACCCCAGGGTGATGAGTAAGACTCTGTCTCAAAAAAAACAAAACAAATGGTTTTGCCGTGTTTATATAAATAGAAGTTTATCATTTTTTCTACTTGTTTTCTTAAAAACATGTCTTAGGGCTCAGTGCCCATCGCACAGTGGTTGCAGCGCCAGCTACATACACTGAGGCTGGTGGCGGGTGGGAACCCTGCCCAGGCCCGCTAAACAACAGTGACAAATACAACAAAAAATAGCTGGGTGTTGTGGTGGGCGCCTGTAGTCCCAGCTACTTGGGAGGCTGAGGTGAGAGGATCACGTAAGCCCAAGCGTTTAAGGTTGCTGTGAGGGCAACATAATGAGACTCTGTCTCAAAAGAAAAAAGAAAAACAACATGTCTTAGAATAGGGTGACCAGATTTTAACATTTAAAGCAGGACAACAAGGGGGGCGGGGCCTGACAACAATGCAAACTTTGATAAGCAGTTCTCTAATCGCTTCTCAACAATTATTTGTTATTATTACAGTTTAACATTATAAAATTAACAAAAATAATATAAAACTCATATTCTGGTGAAATAGCCCCATGGCAGCCAAAAACCGTATATTTCCTTCCTGTTTTCCTGCCCGTTCGTGCATTCTTTCCAAAAATCGGGACTTTTTTAAAACGCCCCGGGACACAGGACAAATTGTTCAAAAGCAGGACTGTCCTGCCAAAAGCGGGACGTCTGGTCACCCTATCTTAGAAGTCTTTCCGTTTTCAGTCACAGATCTGCTACGTTCTTAACTGCTCACCAGTATTCCATAATCTATCCCTTCCCTTATTTTCAGATTTTTAGATCCCCTCCTTTTTTATAAGCACCACCCACTACAGAGAACATCCTTACACATACTTCTTTTCACATATACTGTATGCAAAGATATGTGCATTTTAAATCTTACTAGATACTGTCAATTGCTCTCTAAATAAGAAACACCGATTAATATACCCAGCAAGAATGTTCGAGGCACCTGTTTTCTCCTGCTTTTGCCAAACTAAATGTTGCAGTTGTAGCCAGCTGTCAGTGCTTCTCATCTCCTGACCTTCATGCCTTTGCACATGTCCCCATTACATTAAATTAGAGCTGATCTGATCTGAGACTAGGTCATAAAAAGCCTTGGCTTTCTTGGACTGCCATGCCACTAGGAGGCTCCAGCAGGCCTGTGGAGAGGAACTGAGGCTTCCCTTCAACCAGCAGCACCAACTTGCCAGTCATGGAAGTGGATTCTCCCACCCTAGTCAAAGCCTTCAAGATTGTAGCTTCCTACCCAGAAAAAAAAAATCCTTTTATCATACGTACATTTGCACTAGATGTTGATCACAGCTCAATTTACAATTGCCAAGATGTGGCGACAACCCAAGAATGGATTGATAAACTGTGCTAAATGTGTACCATGGGATACTATTTAATCATAAAAAAGATGGAGACTTTACATCTTTTGTATTTACCTGGATGAAGGTGAAACACATTCTTAAAAAGCAAATATCCAATGTACTCAATACTAATATGAAGCCAGTAGATGAACTAATACACTCCCACACAAGAGAAAAACTCAGTTCAATTTAAGTTGTCGGGAGGAGGTGAGAATGCAGAGGGAGGGGGATTGGTGTGCTGCCATCTAATGGGCACAATGTAAGGCTATGTGACATGCATCCTGGGTGCAGGACACAACTACAACAGGGACTTTACCTAACAAATGCAAACATTGTAACCTAATCGCTAGTACCCTCTTATTAATTTGAACTTAAAAAAAAGAAAAAGATGGTAGCTTCATGGAATGAGACACTCCAAGTCAGAACTGCTCAGCCAAACCACTACCGAATTCCCAGTGCATGCACAGAAACCGTGAGAGATAATTAATGCTTTTTTTTAAGACACTATGCTTTGGGGTGATTTGTTTATATAGCACTCAATTACTAAAACAGCAATGTTATTTTTGCCATTCTAAAGAGTGAAAATATGTAGGTTTAATTGCTATTTTCTTGTCTGCTTCCAAGATTAAACAATTTTTCATATGTTCATTAGCCACTTGGTTTCTTCTTTAAATTTTCTGTACATATTTATGTCTTTTACACGTAAATGTATACATTAACATGTATAATATATTAATACATGTTCTTTAGAATTTGTAGAAATTTATAAATACACCCCCCCATATCTTTGTCTCTTCTATTGAGTGGATTGTTTTTATAATCATGCTTAATATCCAACCGTTTATAATTGCTTTCCTTCGTACCAGCTTTTACTTTGTTGTTTATCTCTATGAGATTAACAATTAGAAATATTCCAGGGGGTCTCTTTTGTTACTAAATTATTTCCTTTTTCTTGTGGATTCATGTCACATGATTCATCTTGGTTCTCCACATTATTGGTCTTTCTTAAATGTTTGATCTACTATAATAACAGGGATCTGACCTGGGTTTCCTCACTCACTGTGTGGGTTACATTGTTACCAGACCCCTCCCTTGGTTGAGGGGGCTGACAGCAGAACAGTCATGGTGGGTGTGGCATGCCAACGAGGAGCTTCATCACGGGGTGCCTAGACATCCAGCAGGCAGACATGCTGAAGACTCTAGACCCCACCACTCCCTGATCAATATTTAGGTTCATTTCTTTAAGGGATTTTCTTTTTTCCTTTATGATTTAGTTTTATTTTTTTCTTACGTAAAAGATTTTCACAGTTCCAAAGTCAAAACTCGATGTCAAGGTGAGTGCACAGAATATCTTGCTACGCTCTTTCTCCCTTCCCTGTTCCTTTCTTCCACCCACCCCACCCCCATGGGTAACCATTTATGAGCTTGGGTTTATTTTTCCGTTTTTTCCTTTTTGAAAATTAAAAAAAAACTTTTCTCCTGGCAAGGCATGGTGGTTCACACCTGGGAGGTCAATGTGAGTGGATTGCTTGAGCTCATGAATTTGAGACCAGCCTGCAAGAGTAAGACCCTGTCTCTACCAAAAATGGAAAAATAAGCCAGGATGTTGTGTTGGGCGCCTGTAGTCCTAGCTGCTCAGGAGGATGAGGCAAGAAGATCGCTTGACTGACGTTGCTGTGAGCTATGATGACACTGGTGCATTCTACCTAAGGTGACAGAGTGAGACTCTGTCTCAAGAAAAAAAAAAAATTCTTGTCCTTTCCAAGAGTATTGACACTATACTATACTATACATACTGTTTTGCACCTTGCCTTTTTTTTTTTTTTACTTAGCATTTCAGAGAAATCATGCTACATCACCAGTTTAAAAACTTACAAGTCTTTTCTACTGCAGTGTATTAATTTCTTTGAGTGTACAATAGTTCACATTTTGAGTTGTCTCTAGCCTTTTTCAACTAACAATTAAAAATTAATAGGTTTAACATAAAATAAGGATTTTTAGCTTATCTTGACAAATTCGATAAGGTGATATGTGTCCATAATTTCTGTGTGGCAGCAGTTGGCTAAGCCTGAATAGTACGTATACCTCCTTTAACAAAGGACTGCTACAGGACTTGTATTACCTGTTCACTACTACTATAAATCCCCACTCATTGTTCCCAGCTCCAAAGCTGAAATCTAGTGCCAGTCACCATTTACTTTAACACTTGCACTATTTTTCTCAGGGAAATATTCCTCTGGGTTCCATGTCTGTCAGGAGTATAGAATCAAAGTAAATAGGTTGCATGATTTTACTTAGGTATTTATTCATTTTTACCTACAATAACTTTACTCATGAAAGTTACCTGCCTGTTGGAATTTGTGACTCTGCCTTAAAGGACATTCATGTGTATTTCCATCAAGTTTACTGTAATTGTCTATGACAAGTTTTTACCATCAGAACTTCTTGTGTAGCTATATGTGTGTAGCTTTGGGGGAGGTTGTCATCTTTGAATTTGCAGAATTTAGAATCTATCATTAAGTTACTTAAGATTGTAGGAGTCGGCTTGGCGCCTGTGGCTCAAGCCGCTAAGGCGCCAGCCACATACACCTAAGGTGGTGGGTTCGAATCCCCAGTCCGGGCTGCCAAACAACAATGATGGCTGCAACCAAAAAATGGCCAG
>NW_003852397.1:42707635-42711946 GCF_000181295.1 Otolemur garnettii | reverse complement strand
AAAAAAAAAAAAAAAAAAAAAAGATTGTAGGAGTCACTACTGTTACCAAATACAAATGGTAGAAGACTTACCAATTTTTATGTTTTATTTCTATAAGTTGTATCTTTTCTCAACTATTTTCAATTTTCTGTGAAGCAAATATACACAGTTCTTGTAGTTGTCTTTGGATTCCTGCCTTGAGTAATTCTCAGAATGCTTTGTAAATATCACCCCTGGGCATTGTGAAACTAACTGCAGAGCTGGCTAGTCCCGTAATAACACACTCACAGTTTCAAAGAATTGTCATTAATACCTTTAGTTATTTTTCCCTCCTTAGTTATCCCCTGCTATTATTTGTTAATATTTTAGGTTTTAAAATTTAAGAAAAAACACAAAGTACACCGAATAATGTGACACAAACCAATGTGCTTTCCACTGGAGAGTAACATACATATTCGCATTTTGTTTTATTTGTTTCATCTTCTAATGAAAAGCAAAACAGCCTTTATGCTGTTAGGAAGCCTCCTATGGACCCTCTTTCAGTCCCATTTCCCTTTCTCCCTTCCCCAGAGGCACTTGTAATCAGGAATTCAGAGTTTATTTATTTCATGATCTTTTGCTATATACATATATTAACTAATAACGCACAGCATTGATTTGTATAGTTTTAAATCCACATGAATAATATACATAGTAAATAATGTTCTGCAACTTGCGCTTCCCGTCGTTGTCTCTGTCCACGTTGCTACATGTAGGTCTTGTCAGCATATCTTCTTTTTTAATTTTTCTTTTTATATCTTAAGTGTTGCACAGATCCCATCATTGAACTGGACGCCATCACATTTCTCCCTTACCAACCTGAAGGATGTTTGATGTTTATTTATTACAAGCAGTTATCAGTACTATCACAACTAATTCCATCTGTATCTCCTTGTGGATAAGTGCACAGTTTCTCTAGGATTTATTAGAAACAAAACTGATAGGTCACAGGGTATGTACATTTCCAAATTTCTTGCCAATTGTTCTCTAAGATGTTTGGTACCAACTCACAATGCTTTTGGCAGTTTACCCAAATTCCTGCTTCTCCTCACCCTGGCCTACATGCAGCATTGTTAAACTTTATAATCCTTGCCAGTGTGATGTGTGGGAAGTGGGATGTTGTTGTTTTACTTTGCGTTTTCCAGATTGCTGGTGTGTTGGAGTATCCCTGCCCCCTCATGGATCATTTGGGCTTTCTGTTCTGTGATTGTTCAAATATTTTGCCCCCTCTTCTATTAAATCATTTGTCCTTCTCTTACTGATTTTTAGGAGGCCTTTATGTATTCTAGACATTAACCTTTTGTCTGTTACATGTTTCTATAATATTCTCCCCATATGTGACCCATTCTTAAAATTCACTGATGATCTTTTGTTAAACAGAAACAACACAACCCATCATCTCTACAAGATCTATTTCAAAATACAAGAATTTTTTTATTGATACCTCCTTATAAGCACTGAAGCCAGACTTACTAGAAAAAAGGGCTTGGAAGAAAGAAAAGGGACAAAGCAGTATCTGCTGGCAATAAAGAATGGTGTGCTAAATTCCTGGAGTTCTTGAAGTAGAATACTGAATAAAATTTCATGTGATGGAAGTATGCTTATAATTTGGGGAATGTTTAGACTTAGAAGTAAATGTTTAAAAAGAAAGGCATTCTCATGGTGAATTCTTGAAAGAAAGACTGTCATCTGAAATGTTATGTTACCCTTCTGGATGTAAAAGACTTAAAAAAGCAAAGAGGGTCTTTGATCTTCACTTAGTAAATATGGAGACCTCTAAGCTCTTGAACTTCTTATAAATTTAAATTTGAAACAGATTAAATGCTGAGGGGGGTGATGGCAAGAGACCTTCGTAAAACAAATCAAGAAGTAGCTAAATTTCAAAAAATTCATGGTTGAGGAAATGAGGGCTATAATTTCACTTGGATTCAAATCATCACCAGAATGAGGAGTGTTAGCCCTGAATGGTCATGCAATCAAGCCATGCATCTTTGCCACTAAGGGAAAATATATATTTTTAAGAATTAAATACTATTAGCCTGAAAATGCTAGGTGGCAGAGGAATTGCCCCCCAAGTAAAGTGGATGCTCAATTACCATTTTTCCATGTCTGGATCTATAGGTGTGTGTGTCTACACTGTTCTGCGTAAGGCCCCAGCTGAAGTCCAAGGTGCTTCGCTTCCCGCTGTCCTTCCACTTCTCTGCAGAATACTTCCTTACTGGTCCCTAGATGCACACAAGAGCTGCATGAATGCCTAATCTTGTGTGTATACTACATAAGCATGACTCCTAAAACATTTTTTTGGTGAAAGAAGGGAAACATTTTACATTTGATTTCTCAAACCCTATACTCAGAATTATAAATCATAACTCATGGTATCTTTCAGAAACTTTTTATTTTGCTTTGTGAGTCCAAGTTAATTCTTTTTCTTGGTTTGAATTCTGTGTTGTGTTTAAGCCTCATTTTCTAATACAAGTATGATTTTGCAGAAGGAATTGCATACAGATTGAGTTATAATTCTATTTATGAAATAATTCCTCCTGTAAACTACTTGTAACTGTATTACAATGGGAATACATACATAGAAACAGGAAGAAAAGAAATTGCAAGATGTATATTCAATATTTCTGCTATTTCCCCTTTGTAATGGAGGCTTGCACAGAGCATAATCTTTCTGGCAGTGATCCCCAGAGACACATTCTTGGAATCACTTGGATCACTTCCAAGAATGTATCTCTGGGGAACACTGTATTTTACTATATGAGGGGTGTGTTTAAAATGTAGACTTCTGGGCCTTATGCAGATTTGGGATCCAGATCCTTGAGCTAAAGCTGGGGGATTTGGTTTATACTACAGGCACCTGCCACAACGCCTGGCCATTTTTTTTTTTTTTTTGGTTGCAGCCATCATTGTTGTTTGGCGGGCCCAGGCTGGATTTGAACCTGCCACCTTGGGTGTACGTGGCTGGAGCCTTAGCCACTTGAGCCACAGGCGCCTAGCCAGGTCATGATTCTTAAATGGTCAAACATTTGCAAACTACTATTCCAACTCAATGCTCATGTTTTCATGATGAGGAAATTAAAGGTCAGAGAGTCTAAGACTTTGGTTAAGATCATTGAAGTTAGCAATTCCTTGACCAGTGTCTAATATCTGGAAGATTCTACAATTGCTAACCTGTCTCATTCTCATATTCTCATTTTTACCAAGATTTTACTCATATGGATTTTGTTTATAAATCCCTTCTGTGTCATTATGTGTTGACAACTTTTTTTTTTACATGTAAAAGGAGTAGCTTCAGCTTTTTATGGTTTTCTTATCTCCATTTATTTAGAACAAACTAAGGTTACCTCCAAAGGGAGAGGGATTAAGGAGAAGGGTTTAGATGGCTGTGTCCATTTCTTTGTGTCCTGTTTCATTTTGAGCCCACTGTAGTTTCTCTTTTACCTATCCACTCTGCTGGATCACAAGATGGCAAGTCCTTAATTCCAGGAACTGAATTCCAAGCATAATCCCCAAGAGGGACATAGTTAGAAGCAACAAGTAAGATAAACTACAGAATAAAAGGAGCCTCGAATGGATTCCCTGCCTCTCCTGGGAGCTGCTGCTCTTTGGGGATACATTTAATAGTTTTGCTCCAGGACAAATTCTCTTAATGAAAATTTTGCACTTACTATCTGTAGATTCTTGTATAAACTTGTGAAATATTATTGAAGATCTGCTTTTGATCTCTTTTAAGACTAAGTAGCAGTCTCAGATACGTGGATATCTTTTCATTCTCCCTCGGTCATAGGGGCTCAGTCTCTCTCAGCCTGCATTATGGTCCCTTTTCTGATCAAATCTGTCAGTATACTTCAACTTGGCTTTCTGGTACCCTAAATGCTGTTGAAAAAATGCTCATCTATTAATATTAAAATGTCTATTATTATTATTATTTAAAATCTATGGTTAAAATTATCACTGAGATAGTTTGACGGCAAGAGGCACATGCCACATTTCCTACAACTTTTTTTGTCACTGACAATTCTTTTTTTTTTTTTTTTGGCTGGGGCTGGGTTTGAACCTGTCACCCTCCACATATGGGGCTGGCGCCCTACTCCTTGAACCACAGGCACTGCCAGTCACTGACAATTCTTATCCATCTTTCACTTCTTCCTACCTAACTGAGGTCCTTGCCAAAGCTCAGTTCTGAGTCTTTTAATCTCACTATTTCTTTTTTTCTTTTCTTTTTTATTAAATCATAGCTGTGTACATCAATGTCACTATTTTTCTTTTTTTTTTTTTTTTTGAGACAGA
>NW_003852397.1:42704941-42707615 GCF_000181295.1 Otolemur garnettii | reverse complement strand
AGAACCTCAAGCTGTCTCCCTGGGTAGAGTGCCATGGCATCATAGCTCACAGCAACCTCCAACTCCTGGGCTCCAGTGAGTCTCCTGCCTCAGCCTCCCAAGTAGCTGGGACCACAGGCGCCCACCACAACGCCCGGCTATTTTTTTTGGTTGCAGCCATCATTGTTGTTGGCGAGCCGGGCTGGATTTGAACCCACCACCTTGGGTATATGTGGCTGGCGCCTTAGCCACTTGCGCCACAGGCACCAAACCGATGTCACTATTTCTTTTACAGAACTAAACATATCTCAAAGTTTCACTGATTGCCTAAGACATAAATATCTCCCACAGTTGGACCTCATTCTGAGATTTCAGTGATGTTAACTTCCAAATCTCTAGCCACCTGAGGTCCATTTCCATCCAGATATTCCACTGCAATTCTCAAACACACTCTTGTCTTTTTTAAGACAACCTTCTTGTTAACAACTCTGTAGGAGCCATCTTGATGTTTATAATGTAGTAGATTCAGTCATTCAATAATTATGATTGACATGTCTGTCAATGATTGACATGTCAGAAATTGTCTTAGATACTGAGAATACAGCAATGAATAAAACAGACAAAACTCCCTGTCCTTGTGGAATTTATATTATAGACAGAGAGATGGGTTTTAAGCAAAAGACACACATTTAGATGATGATAAAGAGACAGATAGATAGATATTTAGATATATTTAGATAGTCATAAATTCTAAAGAGAAAAACAGTTTAATGAGTGGCAATTGGTGTGGCTTTCTGGTAGGTGATGGTTACAAAGAGAACACATCACCATTTCTATCCTTATAAGATTGAATAATTTAGATAGGCTGTGGACTTTGTACAATACTCGAGTTAACTGCAAGCATCCCCTTTTCTCTAGCACTGTTGCCCACACGTTGCATGTCATCAGGATAAAACCAATGCACATTTTCATCATACGAATACTTTCTTCTCCCTTGTGTTGTGTCAATGATGTTAACTGTGGCCCCACTTGTTTTTGACCCCAACCACTGGCCCATTGGCTTGGACCAGACACTGATTAGGAAGAATACTGAAGTGAAACTCAAGGCTTCTCAGCATATTTCTCTCTCTACCTGAACCAGTTTGCCCTCTTGCTTTGCTTTCACTAATGTCTTATCAGTCTAGTGCAGCTGCTTTGTGCAGTAATGGTGTAGCTTTAAGCAATTTCCTCCTCTGGTTATGTTTTATTGTATAATACCTTGGGAGTAATAATCCCGACTTTTTAGTAGTGTGGTGAGGATTGGAGACATTTGTGTAAGCATTGGCACAATGCTGGGATACAACAGGGCTTAGTGAATGGTAGTGTCATTGTGACTGATCTCTGTCCAGGAGGGCCAGACCTGACCAAATCTCACTTTCCAGAATGTCAGCCATGGCTGCTCCTCTTTGGATGTCTTCCTCCTCATTTATAATTGTTTCAACTGTAACATCATTTTGTAAATTTGCAGTTGTTATTTTCAAAAATATAGCAAGGAAGTCAGATTTTTCTCTTTTTTTGAGACAGAGTCTCACTTTGCTGCCCACTCCCCTGCCCCCATCAAGTGTCATGGCATCACAGCCCACAGCAACCTCAAACTTTTGGGCTCAAGAGACTCTCTTATCTCAGCCTCCCAAGTAACTGGGACTATAGGTGCCACCACAATGCCCGGCTATTTCTGGAAACAAGGTCTTGCTCTGGCTCAGGTTGGTCTCAAACTCACGAGCTCAGGCAATCCACGCGCCCTGGCCTCCCAGAGTGCTAGGATTGCAGGCGTAAGACACCACGCCTGGCCAGGAAATCAGATTCTTAAAAAAATGTTATTCCTAACTAGCATGCAGTAAATATTCTAACTTGAAAATTACTGTAATTTATTTTAACTTTCTCTTGAAATTATTTTCTTATTATATATTCACTGTAGGAAAAACTAAAATATAGAGAAGCAAAAATTAAAAATCACCCATAATCCCATTGCTCAGAGATAACCACTGACTAGATAGATTTTGATCTGTGTCTTTAGGAAGATACATATTTATCTAAAATATAAATACATATTTTAAAGTTTAATATAGCTACTTTTTCACAAAATAGAATTGTACTAAGCATAATGTTTTGTTATTTAAATATCTTTGTGAATCATAATGTGCTTTCCATTATTTTTTATGATTGCATAGTAATCAACTATTAATACATAGATGCATTGTAATTTGAAGGAAAACAATCTCCTGCTGGATTTTTAGTGGTTTAATTTGTTTTACTAACTTCTCTTTTTTTTTCTTTTCTTTTTTTTTTTGAAACAGAGTCTCTGTTGTCCCGGACTAGAATGCCCTGGCATCATAGCTCACAGAAGCCTTAAATTCCTGGGCTCAAGTAATCCTCTTGCCTCAGCCTCCTTGAGTAGCTAGGACTACAAGCATGCACCACATTCACCACCACATCCAGATAGTTTTTCTATTATTTTTTAGTAGAGATGGGGTCTCTCTCTTGCTCAGGTTTTTCTTGAACTCTTAAGCTCGAGTGATCTTCCCACCTCTACCTCCCAGAGTGCTAGAGCTAAAGCACCCTACTTTACCAAGTTTTTAGGAAGATCCCTTGAGCTCAGGAGTTAGAGACCAGTCTTTTTTTTTTTTTTTTTTTGAGACAGAGCCTCAAGCTATCC
>NW_003852397.1:42693234-42703885 GCF_000181295.1 Otolemur garnettii | reverse complement strand
TTTTTTGCAGTTTTTGGCTGGGGTGGATTTGAACCCACCACCTCCGACATATGGGGCCAGCACCCTACTACTCCTTTGAGCCACAGGTACCGCCCCACGAGGATTTTTCAAAAGACATTTTTGGTTTACACTAATATAAATTAAATTAACTGGATTTTGTGGTACATGTATCATTAGTACAGAGATACTCTTTATATTCAAATCTCATGTTTATTAACTAGTTCTAAATATGTAAAAGATCAAACATACCATTTCCTGGTCTCATTTCCTACTGACTTGCCATTTGTTTAAAAAACAAAAAGCAATCTACTGCTTAATCTCAGAGAGTATAAAGAGAAAGGGACCGTCATGAGAATTGGAAAGGACTTCTGTAATCTGTGGCAGATATGTTTGACATTGCAAGGTGACAGTAATTTTGAAGGGGAAGTGAGATTAAAATAAAACTTGATGGCTAAATACAGGCCTGGTGGTCCCCAAGCTGCAGGTTGTTTTACATGAAAGCAGAGATGTGAAGGCTGCAATTCCTAGAATTCAGAGATCTGCGTGGAGCTGAGTACACAGGCCCCTGTGAGCTGTTTTAAAGATGATGGCAGGCTGTTATTAACGCAGCATTGTGCAAGATAGGCACAGCTTTTCAGTCTCCTGACAAAACTGCCAACATGGGAAAGTTTGAATCTGTCTAGTATTTGTATATTGATAAAATGTAGACAATGTTCTTGTAGAAGTGAGGATCAAAAATAAAGTTAAATCTCAGTATTCTATGTGCCTAGTATTAGTTAACAGAAGGTAAATGTGTAAAGATATATTTGATAGATTGCCTCGTGCCAGACTCAGCCTCATCACTGCATAAAATTATGAGAGACACCACTGGAAGAAATTGCACATACTTAGGGTTCTTATGGTAAATTAAATTGATCCAGAAACGATTCAAAACAACCACCATCAATTTCCATGGAAGGTATTTCACACCAACCCAAATCTAGTTCATGTCCAGATGATTCCCTTCCCAACTTTCCTATTTCTATCAATAATGTCATTTCTTATCATGAAACCTTATAAAGTCCATCTTGTTGATTCTTCTTTTAAAATATTTCTATCTTCTACTCTTTCCTTTCTAATCCTACAATATTGTCCAAGCCCTTATTCCTTCCTAATTAGTTTCTGTGCTTTGATGCCCCCTTCTCCATATCACTACAAAGTGACCTGTGATCTTTTAAAAACATTTTTTTAATCAGAACAATTCTCAGCCCAAACTCTCCCTTAGTTCTCCACAAGAAAAGTCTTACTTCAATTCCTGGCACATAGTAGATTTTCCAGAAATATTGAATACCTGATGAACTAGTTCACTGATTGGTTTCCAAAATTTGATATTTTCATTTTATTTTAGATAATATATGAGTCCCTAAGCTTGAACGTACAACTATGGTACTATATTTAATTCAGGTTATTTTTATTTACCACTATTAAATGCACTGTGGCATTATGAAATGATTGTTGACAGTGAAATGAACAAAGGAGACTGAAGCTTTGACTGCACTTCCATATTGTGAAATAATTCACAGTCCCAATCTAACTTGCACCTCATTAAAACTTGAATCATTCACGATGTATGTCTTTAAGGTGAAGATACTGATTTCCATAAACCTCACTTAAAAATCAGTCTCATTATTTTCTGCTTTCCTGTATATACTCAACCCCTTTTTCTCATTCTTTTATTTTTAGACCCAGTCAACCTGCCAATCATCTGTCTATGAGCTGCTTATGAGCAAGACCATCACTAAACAAGACCGTAACGTTAGGGTTTTTGGCTACAGCATAAATGTTTGTAAATCAGTTGAACACATTGAGTATGCAAAGTTTAATCAATTTATGTGGAAGAGAAATTTTAAATGAAATGTTAAACGTCTGCATTGGGATTGTAAGTGTTTTCTCCTCTTCTCCACTCCCTCACATAGGATTTCCAAAAAAATTTATAATAATTTTAAACAAGGATTAAAAAGAACTTTAGAATAATTATATAACCCAGATAAAAATGATACACATAATCAAAGTTCACAAACTGAACACAATCCACGAATTAATTACAGCCATTCCTAGAGTGATATGATATGTCATGGCCTCTCAATTACCCCAGCTGATAACTACTACTATAATTCTTTATCTAAGTTTTAGAGCCCTAAGTATTAGCTTACAGGAAATTCTTCGTTCTCTCTCAGCTTAATTTTCTAAGAATTTATGGAAGGTGTACAGCTCTTTGATCAGTGACTCAAAATAAGAGAAATGAAGTAGATCAGAATGGTTCTAGCTAATAATAGGATAATTCTAGATAATTAACTCCTGAATAATTAGCTGTAATATGCATATTCCTTTGATTCATAGTTAGAAGCTCTTTAACTTTTCTGATTGCACACTCTGTATTTTCTAACTAGAGGCTCAGTGTCAAATTGCCCATATTTCAAAGATGGGGAAGAAATGTGGGAAGTTAGCTTATGTTTCAAAGTTATTTAAAATGTGCATAATTTTTTTTAAGTTGTGTTATATATTTTTGCCAATAGGCTAAATTTAACGTTTTTCTCACTGTGCTGCAACGATGTTGCTACTGTAAAATGCTATTGTGTAGATTAGAAATTGAAAGTGTAATTATATGTTCAAAGGGCTTAAAGCCAAGTTCAACTGCATGTTTGTGAAGAGTTTTGCCTCCAGCAGTGTGATAATAAACATAATAGAAGTTACTCATTCTTAAGTCCCAGACAAGATGGGTAGCAGAATCTGTAAAGACCTAAGAGTAGTCACTGAAGAAGCTATTCCCTGCTGAAGTGGAAAGATCAGGAATAAATGAAGTAACAGATAAAAGATGCAGTGACCTCTCTTGTATGCCTGATGCTGGGAATTATCTTTAAAATCTTTTAAGTATTATTTTTAATCAGGGAACATTGCCTTTTGCAGAAGCCTTTTTCTAGCTTATTTTAGTATTATCAAGGCTGCTATTGAACTGGAAAACATCAGAAGAGTATATGTATACTCGTCACTTGATTTCGTTTGTACCAAACAATGAAATGCATTAAGTGTGATAATCTTATTTAGTAGAGATTTTTAGTAGAAAATACAGAGTGTGCCATCAGCAGAGATTTTTGGAAAAGTTACACATTGCTGTGGTTTCCCCCTTCCTCTTCCTCCTTCTTCAAAATGAATTAGTAGTTCTGACATTCATATATACAGGCTCTAACTTACCAAAGGGTTGTGTTTCATAAGTCTATCTGAAGTCATTTAGTTGAAACAACAGAAAGCCTAAGGACTCAGAAGTAAGCCAGACCTGGTCAAATCCTGCTTCTATTATTTTTTTTGCTGGATTAAATCTCTTAACCTCTCAGAGTCTCTTTTTATAATACATGTGTGAAAAAAAGAATAGTATATTCCTGACTGAGTTGTTATGAAGATTACATAGAATATATATAAAATGCAAAACATAGTGCTTAAGAGATAGTATTTTATTAAGAACTTTAATAGACTACAAGTCATAGATACAGCCGTAGTTGTTGTCAGAACTTAAATTAACAGCAGGAATACAGGCCACTACACTGTAGATTAAAATGAGTTTTTGTGCGCTGAGCACAGTAGCTCATGCTTATAATCCTAGCACTTCAGTAAGCTGACATGGGAGGGTTGCATGAGCTCAGGAATTTGAGACCAGCCTAAGAAAGAGGTGAGACCTGGTTTCTACCAAAAATAGAAAAATTAGCCAGGCATTGCTGTGGACACCTGTAGTCCCAGCTACTCCCAAGGCTGAAGCAGGAGGAGTGCTTGAGTGCAGGAATTTGAGATTGCTGTGAGCTAGGTTGATGCCATGGCACTCTACAGCAAGACTCTGTCTCAAAAAAAAGGAAATGAGTTTTCGTGGAGCATTAAAAAAAAAAGCCATCTTATTTAAAACTAAGGTGAACAAAAACATTTATAACATTCAGTTCTGGAAAAACAAAAAACATTTAAGGCCAATTTTTCTTTTTATTATTTTAAGACCAATTTTTAAAAATTTTATGCTGAAATGAGCTTTAGCCTATGGGGAAGAATATTTTTACAAGCTAAAGAAGCTTTTGGATTAGAAGAAACTCACAGAGAATATTGGCAGTATGTTTTTGGCACTTTTATATCTGCCCATGTTTGAGAAGAAGCAAAGCAGTGACAACTCATTCTTCATCCTTCAACCTTCATGTGCACAGAATTTTAGAGTTCATAAATTTGTTCACAGGCAATATCTCAGGGGTCATACCAACTTTACAAATAGAGAAACTGAGGCTCAAACAAAATCACTTGCCCAGTCACACAATACATTAAAAGCAAAATAGGGACTAAAATTGGTGCGTTTAATTTATGGAAACATTTTACGAGTTTATGAATGCCAATCCTGGGGATATGAAAGTAAATACATCTCTTATCACTTCCACCTGCCAACACCAAACACAACCCAGGTCTTCCTCGTCAAGGATTTTAACTTTCCTCTCTGCTTGAGCCAAGTAAAGAACAGCGCGCTGTGTGCCCCAGAACCGCCTGCTTCTTGAGCATGTTGATCACAAGCATTCAGTAGTTGTCTGTCATTTGACCAGAAGCCTCTTGGGCAGAGGCCTAGATTTCCCTCCCTTTCCCCTCCAGTGCACATGTATCTCAGAGAGTCCTAGAACCAGAGAAATTTTCTGTTATGTCCAGACAGTACAGCACGGATACCTCCAGAAAGTCTGCATATCTCTCGTTTGGGTATTTTAATTGCAAACTACATAATAGTTAACTACGGACAAACTGTCAGCTCGTGCCTCTCAGAGCACAGAAAGTTCCTAAAGTTTATTTTCCACAATTGAACAATATCCTTTGATACCATTCTCTCATAAAAGATTTTTAGCACATTAACTGCCATGTGAGTTGTATTTAACTCATACTAGTTTTGAGCCCGGGCCTTGTGAAGCTGTGAAACCTCTGCTAATTGTTTTCACTGTCGATCAGCTTGTCTCCCCCACCTCCTGCTGCCCAACCTGCTCCAGCCAGCCTGCCCGAGCTCACCACATGAGCCGGTTTGTGGTCTCTGATTACTATACCAGCCCAGACAATTAAGCTCAGAAATTCATCCTACAAAACATGCTACGTACCTCATTGATGAGTATCTCTGAGGTCACCTTCAAAATACTCCCATGGGCCATCTAGTGACCATAGTGATATGACTGCAGTGAGGTATATAGCACTTTTTCTAGATTGAGTTGCTGAACTTTATTGTCTAAACTCGTTGATGACAGCTCTGATGGCCATTCTAGAAACAGAATTTTTTTTTTTTTTTTTGAGACAGAGCCTCAAGCTGTCCCCCTGGGTAGAGTGCCATGGCATTACAGCTCACAGCAACCTCCATCTCCTGGGCTCAAGCGAGTCTCCTGCCTCAGCCTCCCAAGTAGCTGGGACTACAGGCGCCCGCCACAACGCCTGGCTATTTTTTGGTTGCAGCCGTCATTGTTGTTTGGCGGGTCCGGGCTGGGGATTCGAACCTGCCACCTTAGGTGTACATGGCTGGCGCCCTAGCCGGTTGAGCTACAGGCGCCGACCCTAGAAACAGAATTCCAAAATGGTTTTGAAAGGTGTTTAGGTGCTAGCGTTGGTGCCTAGCTTCCTAAAGGAAGGACATCAAAGGTGACCATAATGATATTCAGCAACAAGGTATCTAGCACTTTTCCCAAGGATGAGTTCACAAAATTAATTGTCAAACTGCCTAACTTCTGATTGTGCCTTTCTCCTTGAAAGTTTGCTTGTCTGCTCTTTGAATGAAATCAATATTATAGTATGCAGTGATGTGGCATTATTGTACATAGTGGACATGATTCTGAGGTCCTTATTCAGGACCACCTAAGTTCCACTCCAGACTTATGTCTAAATATTTGAGGAATGACAGAAGATTTAATTCTAAGCATGTCATGAGTCCTGTACAACCCTATGGCATGTAGTGTAAAATCGATTATAGTGCCACATGAGTTGTATGTAACTCATGCACAGAAAACTAACAAAAAATAACAATTTTTTCATTCAATTTGAAAGGATTATTTTGGTTTTGAAGTTTTCATAAACCATCATGGCCCCAAGGAAAATGATTTTTTTCTTTTTAGTGTGGCAGTCAATGTGTTAAAATGTTTTAAAATAAAATTGCGTTCCAGTGTTAGGAAGCCCTAGCACAGGATGAAACAATGTACAGACATGTCAGCCAGGCACAGTGGCTCAAATCTGTAATCCTAGTACTCTGGGAGGCAGAGACATGGATTTCTTAAGCTCAGGAGTTCAAGATCAGCCTGAGCAAGAGCAAGACCCCATCTCTACTAAAAATAGAAAACCTAGCCAGGAGTTGTGGCAGGTGCCTGTAGTCCCAGCTACTCAGGAGACGGAGGTGAGAGGATCACTTGAGCCTAAAGAGTCTGAGGTTGCTGGGAGCATTTACACAATGGCACTCTACCTAGGACAATAGAGTGAAACTCTGTCTCAAAAACAACAAACCCAAACCATACAGATGTGTCTAAGATAGATGTTTTAGTTTTTAAGAGTGAGAAGTGTGCCTTTTCCTTTTTTTCTCCTTTTGTACTATTCATAACATTTTAATCACCAATCCTATGATTAAGTAAAATAAAATTTTCAGGTTTTAAGAATTCAAATCATAGACTGAGTGCCTGTATCACAGTGGTTATTGCGCCAGCCACATGCACTGAGGCTGGTAAGTTCGAGCCGGGCCCAGGCCAAGTAAACAACAATGACAAATGCATCAAGAAAATAGCTGGGCGTTGTGGTGGGCACCTATAGTCTCAGCTATTTAGGATGCTGAGGCAAGAAAATCGCTGAAGCCCAGGAGAGTTTGAGGTTGCTGTGAGCTATAACACCACAGCACTTTACTAAGGGCGACATAGTGAGACTCTGCCTCAAAAAAAAAAAAAAAATTCAGATCATAAATGTGTATTATTACCTTTGTCTAAAGATTGGATTTATTTTCAAATGTTCAAACAACTAATGGTTTTCTTGAACTGTATTTTCTTCCCCCAAAAGGGCATCTAATTAACTCAAGCACTTTGATTTGATTCAACTCCTACAATTTAAAGATTGGGGGTTGTGCTACAGTCCGTCTTAGTTTTTCTAAAGTTCTTTGTTAGCCCTATAAAAACTCCTATGGATATGAATCTTAATAGATTTCAGTTCTGCTCTATTTTCACATTCCTGCTTGTCCTGAGGGAGTAGTATAGTTTGGTTATTGTTGGTCTGGCATGCAGCTGGAAGAAGAATGTGGAGTTTATGGGAGTAGGGGGCCTCTCTGTTTATTGCTGCTGCCAGAAATGTGTATCTTGCATCTGCTAGGTTTTATGCAAGACTTGTGCTATAAACAGAACCATGCACCTTGATGGTTATAAGTGAGTCCATCAAAGTTGGGCTTAGCTGTGTGTAACTTCTTTTGTGAAGAGAAAAGATAGAAAGATTATTCATATTCCAGAATATCTTCTCCCCTCCTTCTTCCACCCATTCTTTTCAAACAGTCCAACTTTCACCCTCAGAGAGAGTTACTTGTTTGGACAAAGAAAGTGTGTGTGTGTGTGTGTGTGTGTTTATTGAATCATAGCTGTGTACATTAATGCAATCCTGGGGTACAATGTGCTGATTTTATATACAATTTGAAATATTTCCATCAAACTTTTTAACCTAGCCTTCACGGCATTTTCTTAGTTATTGTGTTAAGACATTTATCTTCTACACTTAGTAAATTTCACATGTACCCTTGTAAGATGCACCGTAGGTGTGGTCCCACCAATTACTCTCCCTCTACCTATTCTCCCCCCTTCTCTCTCTCTCTCCTTTCCCCTTCTTCTTGGGCTATAATTGGGTTATAGTTTTTATATGAAAGCTATCAATTGGTTTCATGGTAGGGCTGAGTATATTGGATACTTTTGCTAAGAAGAATATATTCCAGCTCCATCCATGTAACATAAAAGAGGTAAAGTCTTCATCTTTCTTTAAGGCTGCATAATATACCATGGTGTACATATACCACAATTTATTAATCCATTCATTGGTCATGGACACTTGGGCTTCTTCCATGACTTAGCAATTATGAATTGGGCTGCAATAAACATCTGGTACAAATATCTTTGTTATAATGTGATTTTTGGTCTGCTGGATATATACCTAGTAAAGGAATGGTAAGATAGAATTACAGGTCTATTTTTAGATCCCTAAGTGTTCTCCAAACATCTTTCCAAAAGGAACATATTAGTTTGCATTCCCACCAGCAGTGTAGAAGTGTCCCCTTTTCTCCACATCCCCACCAACATCTCTGGTTTTGAGATTTTGTGATGTGGGCTAATCTTCCTGGAGTTAAATGATATCTCAAAGTAGTTTTGATTTGCATTTCTCTGATGATTAAAGATGATGAGCATTTTTTCATATATCTGTAGGCCATGTGCCTGTCTTCTTCAGAGAAGTTTCTCTTCAAGTCCCTTGCCCACCCTGAGATGGGATCACTTGTTTTTTCTTGCTAATACATTTGAGTTCTCTGTGGATTCTGGTTATTAAACGTTTGTCAGAGTCATAACCTGCAAGTATCTTCTCCCATTCTGAGGACTGTCTACTTGCTTTACTTACTGTGTTCTTGGCTGTGCAGAAGTTTTTAGTTTGAGCAGATCCCAGTAATGTATTTTTAGTGTTGCTTTAATTCCCCAGGGGGTCCTCCTCATAAAATATTCTCCCAGGCCAATTTCTTCAAGAGTTTTCCCTGCACTTTCTTCTAGTATTTTTATGGTTTCATGTCTTAAGTTTAAATCTTTAACCCAGTGAGAGTCTAACTTAGTTAATGGTGAAAGGTGTGGGTCCAGTTTCAGTTTTCTACAGGTTGTCAGCCAATTCACCCAGCACCATTTGTTAAATAGGGAATCTTTTCCCCACTCAATGTTTTTAATTGGCTTGTCAAAGATCAAATAATGATAAGTAGCTGGGTTCATCTCTTGGTTCTCTATTCTGTTCCATACATCTACCTCTCTGTTTTTGTGCCAGTACCATGCTGTTTTGATCACTATTGATTTATAGTATAGTCTGAGGTCTGGTAGTGTGATTCCTTTTGCTTTGTTTTTATTCCTGAGTAATGTCTTGGCTATTTGAGCTTTTTTCTGATTCAATATAAAATGAAGTATTATTTTTTTCAAGATCTTTAAAGTATGACAGTGGGGTTTTAATAGGGATTGCATTAAAATTGTATATTTCTTTGGGTGGTATGGACATTTTAACAATATTGATTCTTCCCAGCTATAAGCATGGTATGTTTTTCCATTTGATAACATCCTCAGCTATTTTTTCTCTTAGAGTTTCATAGTTTTATTTATAGAGATCTTTCACATCTTTTGTTAGGTGAACTCCCAAATATTTTATCTTCTTTAGCACTACTGTGAATGGAATAGAGTCCTTGACTGTTTTTTCAACTTGACTATTGTTGGTATCTATAAAGGCTACAGATTTATGAGTATTGATTTTATAACCTGATATGATGCTATATTCCTTGATCACTTCTAAGAGTTTTGTAGTAGAATCCCTGGTTTTTCCAGATATACAATCATATCACGGAGAAGAGTGAAAGTTTGATCTCCTCTGACCCTATATGGATACCACTGATCACCTTTTCTTCCCTAATTGCGATGGCTAAGACTTCCATTACAACATTAAAAAGCAGTGGAAACAATGGGCAACCTTGCCTGGTTTCTGATCTGAGTGGAAATTATTTCGATTTAATTCCTTTCAAGACGATATTGGCTGTGGGTTTGCTGTAGATGGCCTCTATCAGCTTAAGAAATGTCCCTTCTATACCCATTTTCTTAAGTGTTCTGATCATGAAAGGATACTGGATATCATCAAAAGCTTTTTCTGCATCAATTGAGAGAATCATATGGTCTTTGTTTTTTAATTTGTTTATGTGATAAATTATATTTATAGATTTACATGTATTGAACCAGACTTGAGACCCTGGGATAAAACCCACTTGGTCATGGTGTATGATTTGTTTGATGTGTTGCTGGATTCTGTGCGCTAGGATCTTGGTGAATATTTTTGTATCAATATTCATTAGTGATGTTGGTCTATAATTTTCTTTTCTTCTTGAATCTTTTCCTGGTTTGGGAATCAAGGTGATGTTTGCTTCATAGAATGTGTTGGGTAGTATTCCTTCTTTTTCTATATTTTGGAAAAGGTTGAGTAATATAGGTACTGGTTCCTTTTTTTTTTTTTTTTTTTTGAGGCAGAGTTTCACTTTGTTGCCCTTAGTAGAGTGCTGTGGCGTCACACAGCTCACAGCGACCTCCAACTCCTGAGCTTAAGCGATTCTCTTGCCTCAGCCTCCTAAGTAGCTAGGACTACAGGTGCTCACCACAACAGCTGGCTAATTTTTTGGTTGCAGTTCGGCTGGGGCTGGGTTTGAACCTGCCACCCTCAGCATATGGGGCCGGCGCCCTACTCACTGAGTAGGTGCCACTCCGGTACTGGTTCCTCTTTAAAGGTTTGGTAGAATTCTGATGTAAAGCCTTCTGGTCCTGGGCTTTTTTTTTTTTTTTTAAATTAAATCATAGCTGTGTACATTAATGCAATCATGGGGTACAATGTGCTGGTTTTA
>NW_003852397.1:42674688-42692650 GCF_000181295.1 Otolemur garnettii | reverse complement strand
TTTTTTTTTTTTTTTTTGCAGTTTTTGGCTGGGACTGGGTTTGAACCCACCACCTCCAGCACATGGCACTGGCGCCCTACTCCTTTGAGCCACAGGTGCTGCCCGGGATGTATGAATTTTTAGAGGAATGTTAAGCAGTAAGTATTGTAGCTACAACCAATCCCTTGACTTCTTCCTTTTCTCCAAGCCTGTCAGATCTTTCATGGCCTTGCTTCCTTTTCTACTCAGCCTAGATCTTCAAGTGGTCTGTTCTCTCCTGTGCCACCTGCTATTTGCCAGGCTTCTGGTGAAAGTGACACAGTCAAGTAGATCATCCCACCTGCCTTACAGCCTGTGCTATTCTGTGTAGTCTTCCTGGGTCAAGGCATCTATTCTGAGGCATCCCCTGGTAAACCTATGCTGGCATGCTAGAAACTTTGATCAGCAGCTCGTGCCTCTGTCCTGAGTTGCAGACTCTTATCCTCCTATCTAAGGAAGATGTCTATTCACTTAGATGTCCCACACAGTATTCACTTACTTCTCTGTCAAATCTGTATCTCTGTCAATAGTCAAGACCTTAGGATCCCTGGAGGAAAAACAAAAAAATACCAAGAAATCAAAAGCCAACAATATAGAATCCTTTGCCTCTTTCTGTCATCCACATCTAATTAGAGCCCAGTGCATTGAAAGTTTCAGGCTGGCATCGTCTTATGCTTTCATCAGTAACTTTATGATCTAAGTCATTGTATGCAGAAGTTTAGGATTGCAGGATGGGGCATGTTCACTCATTTATTAGGCGTAATTAATGATGCCAGATATGGGCCTGGGATAAGGAGAGTCATTTGGATAAGTAGTGCCTAGGTATGCTGTTTTCTATCCACTAGTATACATTTTAAATTTCCTGAATAACCAGTCTTCCTGGAATATGCACAGTCTTTCCAAGCTTCTGTATACTGTCCTTCTATCCCTCCCACCATGTGAATATTTTGTATTTAAGACATTATCCTGAATGTATGCCTTTTGAAAGGTGGACCACAAAAGGACTGTTGATTTTCTTTGAGGTTGATATGAAACAAATGGCTTATTGAGTAGGTAAAAATCATATGCTTCAGTTAGGAAAGAGTAATAGGATTAGGTATGATTACACTTAGCCTGAAGGGCTGAGCTATTTGAGAAGACTTCAGACTGTGGGGCAGATTCCCACACTGGTGTAACTTGGCTCTGACTACCATGGTTTCTTAGACTTAAAGCACTTCTCTGAGCTTGGTTCCCAGGGCTCTGGCCATGCTTCATCCCTGTCTCTGCAGTTAATGTGTCCTGCCATTGTCTCAAAAAATAAAATAAAAAAATAAATAACAAAATGATGATTGATTTTTATTTCTTCAACGGAGATTGTCAAAAATAAAGATATACCTGTTGCAACTTGGTTTTTCTTTAGGGATATATTAAAGTGGAAAAAGCAAGGAGCCAGAAGACAGTTGATGTTCCTGGGAGTTGTGTGATCTGAATCTATCACTTCAGTTTCTCAGCTTCAGTTTCTTGTTCAGTGAAATGATGATTTTTGTACTTCACATTGAAGTCCCCTCTGATCTCTAACAGATCACAAAAGAAATTCCCTGCTTTGTGATAAAGACATTTTTACAAAACCCCAACTATTTAAGACCTTTGTTGCATTGATTATAAAATAATTGCTATATTTGTTTTTCAACAAATCAGTCATTAAATTTGAAGGATTTCAACATGGGCTTGCACTGTGTGGGTCTACTTATATGTGGATTTTTTTCAACCAATTATATATGGAGGGCAAACATTTTGTGTAAGTGGGTCCCATAGGGTGGACTGAGAGACTTAAGTATATATGGATTGGAGCATACAATCCAAGCAGGGGCTCCTGGAACCAATTCTCCACATCTACCGAAGGAATTCTTACAACCCTTGCTTGGTAGGACTCCTACTGTTTGTTGGATTTGGCAAATTAATTTTAAAATGTATGGTTATAGCCTTATGGACTGTGAGCTATTAATAACCAGGACTACTTATACAAAATAATGATGTATTTAAAACTGGAGTATTATATTGAGGGACTATGAACCTTAACAATGAAAATGGAGTATTAGATTGAGGGAAACTTAAGAAAGCCAGGAGTGGGGCATGAGCCTATAGTCCCAGCTACTCAAGAGGCTGAGGCGGGGGGATCACTTGAATCTTGGAGTATGAGGCTGTAGTGAGCTATGATTACATTACTGCATTCCAGCCTGGGTGACAGAAACCCTGCCTCTAAAAAAAAGAGAGAAAGAGAGAGAGGGCTTGGCACCTGTAGCTCGGCGGTTAGGGTGCCGGCCATGACGGCTGGTGGGTTTAAATCTGGGCCAAGCCTGCTAAACAAACAAACCAAAAAATAGCCAGGGGTTGACAGGCTGAGGCAAGAGAATCGCTTGAGCCCAGGAGTTTGAGGTTGCTGTGAGCTGTAATGGCATAGCACTCTACTGCGGACGACATAGTAAGACTCTGTCTCAAAAAAAAAAAAAAAAAGCGAGAGAGAGAGAGAATAGAGAATAGGAATCATGAGGGTCAGATGATGGGAGGGCTTTTCATTGAGACAGAGAACACGAGGAGAAACAGGCTGGGAGTGTGGAGTTCGGGTGGCTATAAATTGAGTCAGAACATGTCACTCCCTTACTCAAAACTCGAATGGCTCCTAGTCCACTAGCTGTAAAAGCAACGTCCTCCCCACAGCTGCTAAACCTGTACCACCTGGCCGCTGCTGCCTCCCAAGACCCACCCCCAGGTCACTATCTCTTCCACTCTGCCCTGTTTCTGGGATCCACCACCCTGCTTCTGCCCCAGGCTTTTGTACTCGCCGTTCCTTTCCTCCTGAAATTCTCTCCCCCCATGACTTGTTGCCTCACATTTTCCAGGTCTTCACTCAAATGAAAGGGGTCTTTCCTGAACATCTTGAATAAAAGAACACACCTTCCTCTGCTTTCTTGGCTCCAGCACCTTCTCTCTCCCTTACCTGCCGTTGTTTTCCTCATACCCTCACCACCTCCTGATACCTCTTTTTTTGCTTAACGTCTATAAGAGCTACCATAGAAGCTTCAGAAACTGGGGGGAGGTGATGCTTAATTATTACTGTGTTCCCAGCACCTAAAACTGGCTCACATAGGTGCTTTCATTTCACAATGAAATCACTTTGGGACTCGCTGACTTAGAGTGGTTTCAGTTACATTCAAGTATAACAGCATACAGCAGTTTAATAATGCAGATTCTTGAGAGAGGTCTGGGCTACAGATTGGCCATCATCATCATAGAGCATGAAAGGTGGTGAGATATGCGGGGAGGAATGAAGAAAGGGAAAAGCCAGGGACACACCTGTGGGAACACCAGGTGGAGGAAATGGATTCAGGAAGGAGATTTAGAAGGAGGAGTCAGAGACTGGAAAACAAAACCACAGGGCGATGTGTCTGGAAAGTAAACTATGTGGAGGACCCCAGTGAGCGAGTGGCAAGTGGTGTCTAATGCTCTGGAGTGAGACCAATTCCTCAGAGCAGTGAAAGGGACAATTGCATCAGAGGTGAGATGGTGAGGGTAGAAACGGGTGGTGAAAGACTGGAGTTAGTTGAGGCAATAACAGAAGCATCTTTAAATGAAAAGGACAGGTTATATTTGTCTCTTGGTGGACTGAACCCTAGGAAATGGAGCTGGATTTGAGGGTACAGATGAAGAATTGACCACAATCTGTGAGAAAGCCACCTCTTGTGCTGAGGAGAGGGAGAAGGAGTCAGCATAGAGGTAAGTGAAATTGTGATGGGACGGGATTTAGGCAGTGAGGAGAGCAAAGAACTTTCTTCCTGAAGCTTTCTATAGGTAATAGGAGAAAAGTTATGGACAAATTTCCAAAGAGAGGATAATGTTCGAAATTGCCACCTCAGGGAATGGGATGGCATGCAGCTCTGTCTAGGATGTCCAGCTGTTCTCAGGCTAGTTTGCACTAGTGTCAATGATTGATCAATTTCTGTGTACATATGAATCACCTGGGGCTCTTGTTAAAATGCAGATCCTGATTCAGTGGGTGTGGGGCAGGGCTACCAGTCTGCCGGCCCTACAAGAACCCAGGTGAAGCTGATGCTGTTAATCATCGTGTAGGAGGTGGGTTTTGCCATTTACTCCAGCACCACTCAGCAGGCCTGGGTCAGAGTGGAGCTGGTGGTGAATTGCAGCCAGGACTGGGCTTTGCCAGTCCAGTTCAGTAGGAGAAAAAGGAGGAGTGGGAAGATGAGGAGGTTAGAAAGAAAAGTTGAACCAAGAAGCTATTGATTTGATGAGAAGGGACAAAGGATTGAAGATTGGGGTAGACTTCTGATGGACTGAAAGTAAAGAACACACAGAACCGAAGGTAAGTACAAGTTATGATATATGCTTGGCCTAGAGGAGTCAAACACAGCTGATGCAGGTTTTTTTGTTTTTTTTTTTTTGAGACAGAGTCTCACTTTATCACCCTCGGTAGAGTGCCATGGCGTCACACAGCTCACAGCAACCTCCAACTTCTGGGCTTAGACATTTCTTTTGCCTCAGCCTCCCGAGTAGCTGGGACTACACACACCCGCCACAACGCCCAGCTGTTTTTTTGTTGCAGTGTGGCTGGGGTCGGGTTTGAACCCACCACCCTCGGTATATGGGGCCAGTGCCCTACTCACTGAGCCACCTTAAGAGACAGGTCTGGGCTCGGCGCCTGTGGCTCAAGTGGCTAAGGCACCAGCCACATACACCTAAGGTGGTGGGTTCGAATCCAGCCCGGGCCGCCAAACAACAATGACGGCTGCAACCAAAAAATAGCTGGGTGTTGTGGCGGGTGTTGTGGCAGGCGCCTGTGGTCCCAGCTACTTGGAAGGCTGAGGCAGGAGACTCGCTTGAGCCCAGGAGTTGGAGGTTGCTATGAGCTGTGATGCTATAGCACTCTACCCAGGGGGACAGCTTGAGGCTCCGCCTCAAAAAAAAAAAAAAAAAAGACAGGTCTCACTTTGTCACCCTCAGTAGAGTGCTGTGGTGCCACAGCTCAGAGCAACCTCTAACTCCTGGGCTTAAGTGATTCTCTTGTCTCAGCCTTCCAAGAGGCTGGGACTACAGGTGTCTGCCAGAACACCCAGCTATTTTTTTGTTTGCACTTTGGCCAGGGACGGGTTTGAACCTGCCAGCCTTGGTATATGAGGCTGGCGCCCAACTCACTGAGCCACAGGCACTGCCCAAGCTGATACACTTTCTAAAGGCTGAAACGGAAATTCAGCTACTCAATATTGGCATATGCTTAACATCAAAGAAAAAAAATACTACCCTATATCAGTTTATAGTCTTTCCTAAACACATAAAAGTTAAACTAAGTGCATTGAAATAATTTTTTTTCCCTTTCTCTCTTCTCTTTTTTTGTTTGTTTGAGACAGTGCGTGTCTCTGTTGCCCAGATTAGAGTGCTGGGCATCAGCCTAGCTCACAGCAACCTCAAACTCCTACGTTCGAGTTATATACTTCTACCTCCGCCTCTCGAGTATCTGGGACAACAGGTGCCCACCACAATCAAGCTAATTTTTCTATTTTCGGTACAGATGGGGGTCTCAGCAATCCTCTGATGTCCTCCCAGAGTGCCACCACACCCAGCCTCCTTTCTTTTAATTAACTGTCTCCTTTGTTTCTGTAACATTTGCTCTAGATTTCAAATTTCTACTGCCAAAGCCCCACCCTGCACAGGAGCTTGGCTAATATTCCTGTGAAACGCATGGCTTTTCTTCTGGACAAGTACATGGACTTTACTGATCCAAAAATCAAATCATTTTTTGATCAAGAAAACCAGTTATCATCATTCTCAGTTAAACAGTGTAATCCCATTATTTCACATTTTATTTTTCTTTTGAATAAGACATTACCCACATTCTTAGAAACAACTATTCAGTAAAACTTTGAAATAATATGGCAATCTCATAGCCTAAGTATATACCTATCCAATTATACTGTGCTTGTAAAGAGATTCTTTTGTATTTGAATGAATCACATTATTAGCAATCTTTAGAAAGCAGTGCTGTGTAATGGGGATACAAAGAGCCATGATGTCCGGTGTCTTCTCTTGGCTGTTTGGAGACATGAAATACATATGTAAGTCTTAATGAAATAATACTAGGTGGTGTGTTCATCAGGGACCAGAATAAATGAAATGAAAAATTCAAACTAAAGGTACTTTGAAAGGACAAGTAAATACAAGTAATTAAAAGCAAAAGTAGTTACCAGATTTTTTGACTTTAGGCTCAGGTGAAGGCATACTCTTCAATTAGTGTTAATTCTAATCAGCTTGAGTGTTGTATTATTTTCAAAAACCTGAAATCAATAGTATTAGCAGTTATAAGCACCAACACTTAATAATTTAATTAGTACTTAAAATCATATGTTAGAAAATATTTTAGATCTGCAAAAAAGCCATACAGGAAACATAATACAAAATAATTCTTTCACTTTCATCAGTCTTCATTCTAGCAGGTACTCAGCAAATGTTTGCTGAATGAATAAATGATTCTCATTTATTATTAAATGCCTTGTCTCCATATTTATAATATCCTTGGAGCCAAGGACAATGCTTTAAATCTGTCTTTTCTATGGTGCCTGTATAATGATGGTTATGTGTTTGGTGTTCAATAAATACTTGTAGGTTGGTTGATTTATTCAAGGCCTGGCTTTCCTGTTAGTAGCTCTCAAACTTGAACTCTGTAGCTCTCATTCTAACATATTTAATATAATTGAAATTACTTTAATTGTAACACATTGGTGAACTATACCTCTACAATTCCACATTGAGAAGTGCTAAAAATCATTTTAACTGTAGCTTTTACTTAATTTTATTCATCATAATATCCTTTATTACTATATTCTACATTTAAAGTTTGAATTAAAAATGGGGATTGTTTGAGGTCCTGATTTCTAATTAGAGTTAGAATAAGTCAAAAGCTTATTACAAAATAGTTAAGCATAGATTTTCTTTTTAAAAAAACTAACACAATTTTAAGAGTTCTTCTGTGACTATCAAGTATTCATTTCCATCAAATATCATAAAATCTCTGTAAAATTATCCACTGCTAAGTGCATTTATTTTCTGCTTCTTCCTCGAGTCCATTTTTTTAACATGGGGTTCAAGGACCACTTGCAATGGAATAGTCTGGAGTGCTTAGTGTAGAGATTCTTTCACCTCAGATCCTTTGTATCTCAACCAGGGTAGTGGGGGTGGCAGTTTGGTGCCCACATTTTTCAGCTCTCCAAATGCTTCTTAAAGAAGCCAAATTTAAATGCATCATTGTTGCTGTTGTCTTAGTTCTCTTGTTCATCTTCTTGCTCTTGCGTTAGCTTTGGATTTCTGTTCCTATTTCTGTTTCAGAGCTCTCTTCTATACCCAATCTCGGCTCCCAAATCTGGCACTTCCTAACAGCTCTCTTCTTTCCTTCATGTCCTCATGGCAATGTGAAAACTCTGGAGTAGCCACTCTTAAAGGATTACTTGCCCTTCTCACATTAGTCTCAATAGCCACAATCACCAAAGACACTGGAAACCATTCTGTTTGGTGTGAGATGCTGTAAGTCAGCGCTACTCACAAGAGTCTATGTATGAGATACGTTACCTTAAGATAACCAACAAACTGTTAATACAACCTTTTCGAGAAAGTCTTATTACAATTTTATATTGTAGTATAAGCTCTTTAGCTCTTCATGTATGGACCAATAATGAACAGTTCTATGGAAGGGACTATTCCACTGACCAGATTTTGACACTTGTGCTAGAGACTTTTGGGGGAAATGGCTTCATTGAGATATAATTCATATACTATATAATTCACCTAAAGTATACAAAAAATATATTCAGAGTTGTGCAACCTTCACTATGATCAGGTTTAGAACATTTTCATCAACTCAGAAAGATATCTTATATACTTAAACTATTGGTCCCAATCCTCCATTCCCCCAACCTTAATTCCTATTTTCCATCTCTCTATATTAGCCTATTCTGGATATTTTATATAAATGAAATCACATAAGATATGGTTTTTGTGTCTGTCTTGTTTCATGTAACATAATGTTTTAAAAATTCATCCGTATCGTAGCATGTATTAGTACTTTATTCCTATTCTGGCCAAATAATATCCCATTGCATAGACAATCTACATTTCGTTTATTCACTCATCAGTTGATGGGCCTCGGGCTTGTATCCACCTTTCGGATACTACAAATAATGCTGCTATGAACATCTATGTACAAGCTCTCCTGTGGACATATGTTTTCAATTCTTTTAAGTATACCTAAGAGTGGAATTGCTGAGTCAAATAGTAATTCGGTGTTTAAATTTGGGGGAACTGTCAGACTGTTTCCAAAGTGGCTACACCATTTTACATTCCTTACCAGGAGTAATGAGTGTTCTGATTTTTCCACATCCTGACCAACATTTATCACCTCTGATGACTGCCATCTTTGAGGGTGTGAAGCGTTATCTCAATGTGATTTTGGTTTATGTTCCCCTATGACCAGTGATATTTGGCATCTTTTCATATGTTTATTGGCCATTTGTGTATCTTTGAAGATTTGTCAATTCAGATCCGTTGCCCATTTTAAGATTGAGTTATCTTTTTCTCATTGGACATTGCAAGACTTCTTTAAATACTTTGGAAACAAGCTATGAGATATAATTTGCAAATATTTTCTTCCACTTAGTGGATTGTTTTTCATTGTCTAGAATAGATTGTATCCTCCAGTACATAAGTTTTTAATTTTATAAAGTCCAATTTATCTATTTTTGTTGTTGTTGCTGCTTATGTTTTTGGTGTTATATGTAAAAATTTATTGCTAAATCCAGTGTTATAAATATCACTCCTGTGTTTTTCTTTGAGGGCCTTATAGTGTTGACTCTTCCATTTAGGTCTGTGATCCACTTTGAGTTTTTGTTTTTTTGTATATCGTATGAAATAAGGGTCCAACTTCAGTATTTTGCATGTGACTGTCCAGTTCTTTCACCATTTGTTGAAAAGATCATTCTTTATTGAATGATCTTGGCACCTTTGCTGAAAATCATTGGACTTTACATCTGAGTTTATTTCTGGATTCTCTATTCCACTGACCTGTATGTCCAATTGTATGCCAGTTCTGTACCTTCTTGATTAATGTGACTTTGTAGTAAGTTTTGGAATTGGGAAATGTAGATCCTCCAACTTTATGCATCTATTTCAAGATTATTTTAGTTATTCTAGGTCTCTTAAGAGTTTCTTATGTGTTTTAGGATCAGCATATTAATTCCTACAAAGCAGCTAGCTGAGATTCCGCTAAAGATTGGGGTAAATTTATAGATTTATTTGGGGGAGTATTGCTGCCGTCTTTTTTTTTTTTTTTTTTTTTTTTGAGACAGAGTCTCACTTTGTCACCCTCAGAGTGCCATGATGTCATAGCTCACAACAACCTCAAACTCTTGGGCTCAAGTGATCCTGCTATAGCCTTCTGAATAACTGGAACTACAGGTGCCTGCAATAATGCCTGGCTAATTTTTCTATCTTTAGTACAGATAGTGTCTTGCTCTGGCTGGTCTAGAACTCTTGAGCTCAAGCAATCCACCTGCCTTGGCCTCCCAAAGTGCTAGGATTATAGACATGAGCCACCACACCCAGCCTGCCTGCGTTCTTAACAATATTGTCTTCCAGTCCATGAACGTGGTGTGTCTTTTCATTTATTTAGATTTTCTTTAATTTCTTTCCACAATATTTTATAGTGTCAGAATGTTTTTCACTTCTTTTGTTAAACTTACTCTTAAGTATTCTTTGTGATATTATTGTAAATGGAATTGTTTTTATTTTATTTTTTGATCATTTATTTATGGTTATTACTCCTTAAGGACCAATGGAGGAAAATGAAACTATTGCAGGGAAAACATGGTTGGTAGCCTGTGAGCCAGCATTTCCCAAAATGCGTTCCTTGAAATTTCATGTGAAAAAAAGTGTTTTGTGGTCAAATAATTTTGGGAAATGCTGTGTATGTAATGTGTTCATGATACCTATAAACATACAGAAGGGTCTGAGAAACCAGACAGCACTTTGAAGCTTTAAATCCTATAAAAAGCCAAGTCCTTCATTTATTCTGAAGCACTTCATCTCGAAGGCGAATGATTTTCAGATCCTTCTTAAGATGTGATAAAAGACGGAATTTATGTGGCTGATCTTCAAAGGCAACATAAGCTACTTCAGAATTTTGCCAATAGTAGATATTAATGGTTGGTCATGATATCTATTACAAAACGCACTTTACTTGCCAGTAAAAATAGTTCTTTTTCAAAGTGTCGTTTAAATTCAACCAGTAGCCTGGTGCAGTAGCTTGTAGTCGTAGCTACTCAGGACGCTGAGGCCAGAGGATGGCTTGAAGCTTCGAGTTCTGCCTGTGTATAGCAACTGAACTCCAGTTTGGGCAACATATCAAGACCCCATATCTAAAAATAAAAAACAATAAATTCAGCCACTAAAATACTGCCTTTGGTTGGATGTTTTCTTTCAGTCAAGTGTTCTAAGTAGAGGTTTACTAACTAAATGTTTGCATCAATATTCTATAATGGTAAAAGTAGGATATTTAGAGGTAGAGAAATGAGGATGGGAGAGCTGTTAGAAAAACATGGAAACAGTAACTTTAAGATTACATTAGAAAGGTGAGGTATGAAAAAAGGACATGGCCTGAGGAGTTGGGCATACATATATTTGAATTCCAGCTTTGTATTACTTGAATAATAGTGGACATCCTTCATGGCCTCTCTGAACTTTAGTTTCATCACTTCAAAATGGTCTTCATAGCTATCTCATTTTATAAAATGCATAGCACAGTATATACATACCTCAAGTGTAAACAGATTCAGTTTCTAGAAGAGGAGTGTGGTATTTATAATTCCCTTTTTGCATAGACTTTACCTATGTTCCTTCAAGTCCAGCCCTGGAGATTTGTGCCTGATTTAAAAGAACACTGGAGATTGAATTTTGGAGCCAGTTTAGAGCCTGCTTAAAAGGAGTGAATTCAAGAGTTTCACCTTGGATCAGAGTCAAGTGAAGTTCACCTCCAGTGTTCTCTCTCCTGCCAGCTTCCTCTGTAACTTATTTCCTTCTCCCTCTCTGAAACACAAACTTCTGTTGTAACAAAGTAACTTTCTGGAAATGTCATGTAAAAGAAAATTGACTTAAGTTACCTGTAACAGTGATGTATTTATAATTTTTCTGTTTTCTCTAAATGTGGAATGAAAGGCATTATTTCTAGTTAAAGAAATTTTGGAGCTTTGTCATGGATAGCAGTGAAGGTATGATGTTCTGTTTTGAATAGGTGACTTTTTCCCTAATGATTCTGATTTTTTTATGTTTGCATGATCAATTCCATTACACCTCTTCTATGTAATTCTATTTTACTCACTTTCTAGGGGGAGTCAGGCATCAACCTCAGATTTTTCATCCTTTCTTGCGTTTAGCTCTGGTGTTAACCAGCTAGTTACAAGGATACTGAGTAAATAGATGAAAAAAAAGTCAATAGAATTCAGGCCCAATAATGCATAAAAAATGTGACTATATGTCTTTATTATTACAATTTCCAGAGGGTTTTTGGGGGGAGGGGGCTACTATGGACAATTTCCCCTGTGAAAATATATTTATAGCAAGTTCCTAGGAGGGTATGGTGTTAGTTTGCAATTCTTGACCTTCATATGACTTTAGTCATTAGCAAATGCTCCTGTGACTTGTTTTAAACAGATGTGAAAATTTAACACAAAGTCAAGGGGTAGAACAAGGGAGCTTTAGAAATAGAAAAAAAAAATCATTTCCATAAAAATGTATCCAGTTTATGTGGAGACCTTTAAGGGCCAGGGAAAATCTGGATGGCCCTTCTTTACCAAGATTGAAATGAATAGTCGGCTCACTCAGGGCCTGAGCAGTTCTAACTCCGAGGTATGTCTTTTGTTGAGATTCAAGGCACAGCTCTCTCCAGGGACAAGAGATGTTAGATGACTGAAGTTAGGTAAAACAATAGTCTTTCAGAAATGTGACCTTTTCCCTGTGACCTTCGAAGAGGACACTTTAATGAAAGGGCAAAATAATTTTTTAAACAGGCAAAGGCATTTTTGACCTTACCTAAATGAGGCACAACATGGATCTAGTCACATGTCTCTTTGTCTCTCCCCTAGTTGTGAAACTAGAATATTTAACTTTGAACCCTACTGGAAAACAATGGATGCTCTCATTCAGTGCTGTTGGAGGAAGCCTGGCTGTATTCATTCTTTCAGAAGCCAACAGTGTGAGTAAAATATGAGATGTTTGGTATCAAGTTACAGAGAAAGAAGGCTCTCAAAACAAGCTTTGAAGGGAGAAGGCAGCTAGTTGGTCATATCTCTCAAATGATTACCCTTACATTCAAATAATGGGAAGAGTAAAAAATAATTCCTAGAACTATTTAATTGGAAGGGGATACCAAATCCAAACCCCTGTCATTTTATAGATGAATGAATGAAAGAGCCAGAGAGATTATCCTTTGAAAGAATTATCTAACAAATGAAACCTGTAAAATTGAGGTCAAAGAATTAAAAACAGCTGTGAAATCTTTCCTTTGAAGTTGGGTACTGGAGACAATTGAATAAACAAGAGACAAAATGCGAAAAAATAAAGAGGAAGATAGCTTACTTTCAGGGCAAGAATCACGCAGAATGACATAATTCTGAGAGAAATTCATGACCAATAAGGTAAGGGCAAAACACTTCAGGTTTTTCTATTAGGTATTGTCAGATGTCCACAATCAAGTGAAGCAATCATTATGGGATTATCAGAGATCTTCTGGGAAGGGTCAGCTCAGATATTATGAAAATTTATTCACCACTGGTAATATAAGAAAGCAATGAATTTATGAATGATGTATTTAGGGAAGCAAATTTTAAAATGATAGCCCATAAATGTTGGTTACCTGGATTTAATACTAGACTCACTGGGTATTTTTTGTACTTAGAACTCTACTAGCAAAGCCTCTTCATCATATTCATCAAATTATTCATCAGAAGAAATATTCTCATTTTACAAGTGTGAAATTAAAGAACAAAATGGAAACAGAATCAGTAACATATCCTCTGTTAGGCTTTCAAGGATTTGGTTCATTGTTTAACTGGAGGTTTCATAATTCCTTATAAGGAGAACATTTAAAGGCAATATTGCAAAGGTGCCATTGGTTATTAAGAGGAAGACAGTGATAATCCTGACCCACGTTGTCTTATTTTTCTGGTAGTGAAAGGGAAGAATATTTTGTAGCAGGCAAGCTAGTTTAATTTCTAAGACTTGGTCTCTGATTTTCTTTTCTGTAAGAATGGGATAATATTAATAATATGGCCAATAAAATAGGAAATACCAAATGTAATTATGACATACCACTGCTTAAAATTCTTCAATGGTTGCTATTGCATGTTTTTGTTTTGTTTTTAGGGGGCAAAGATAAAAACCTCTAACTTGACCCAATAGGCCCTGCTTGATCTGGCCTTGGTCTTCCTCTCTTCAGCTATAGTTGTCTTTTCTCACTTCTGCTGCGCCATGCTCCATCCTGCCTGAGACTTTCACACATGCCATATGTTAGACTTGAAATGTTATTAATAAGCTCTGAACATGGAGTTAACATCCTCTTAGGAAGCCTCCAACCCCTGCATCATTGTCTTCTCCCACTAATTATAATTATTCATTTATGCAACTAGTTATTTAATGTCATTCTTCCATATGCCTTAGAGATGCATGCTATGTCTCCAGTTTATTCTTATATCTGTAACATCTGGTGCCCCTTCTGACACATAGTAGGTGCTTAATAAACATTTGTGAAATGAATAGTTATAATACATGAAAAAACTTTTAAATAACTCTTATATACTAAGTATGCGATCAATATTAGCAGCTATATTAATTTTGCTTTTGTTTCGCTCTACATTGGTTGCTTTATTTGTCTTGTTGTTGTCTGAGATTCCAAGATGACTGCCCAGTATTGGAGTATGATGGACTAGCAGTGTGCTACTGTATGTAATACAAGCTTGATACACATCTCCACTCTTTAATGATGAGGACAATAGCAAAGCTACCTGGCCCATACAGGTTTAGAACCCTCACCCTAGACTTATCATCACTATAAACTAGGCTAGCTCTCAGGGAACTTTTGTAGTTGAACATGTTAACTGATACTATATTAGCTATCTTTTAAAAAAAACTTGAGGTTTTCTATTTAGTTTAAATGTTTAAAAGCAAAGGACATTTTATGTTACAGGCACTTTCAAGAAAGCTAAAAAGTTTTAACTCCTGGATCTGTCATAAGCTGAAGAATGTTTGTCAGAGCTAAGATATTTTAGTATTTTTTACTCTGAACAAGTACTGATATTCACTATTCTGTCCCCTTTAGAGTGGTCTCTAAAGCAACCTTGTGGGTAGTAAAGTAAGAGAATTGGAAAGGACATTAAAATCACAAACTGGAGAAGAGAGAACTGTGTTCACATTTCACCTTTACTATTTACAGCAGTGGGACTTGGCTCTCTACTACTTATGGAGACTCAGTTTCCTCATCTACAAAATGTAGTTTATAATAATACCAAGATGTTCATGAGTCCCTTTTACATTGTCAAAGACAACAAGATAAATATCCATCTGTACCAGTGATCCTTGATGGTGTTGGAAGGGAAGGATTTTGTTTCTCTGGACAAAATAACTGAAGATATTTTTATTTGTCACAATAGGAATGGTGGTGATGGTAGTGACGGCAATGACAGTGGTATGTTGTTGGCTTCTAGTGGGTAGAAGCCAGGAATGCTGACAAACCTTCTACAATGTTGTAGCATGAGTTTTGTAAAGACTTTTCTAGTCTAAAAAGTCGATTGTGCTCCTCATTAGTTGAGAGCCTGTTTGTTGTTCATGGTGAACTTGAGAAATCTCACTCGTAGTAAAATGTTGAACTAATCACTGCAGTTATTATTAGAATGAGGGAGATCTGTGTGCAGACATTGAAAGATTTCCACAAGGTGTAGTTAAAATAAGTAAAACAACTCACAGAGCAGTATTTATGATATGATCTCATTAATTACTGAACTCTCTTCTGTGTGCATGTGTGTGTGTATTTCCATCTACACAAAGCATCTGGAAGAACACATACCAACTTGTTAACTAGTGACATCTATAGGGAGAAGATGTTAGAGTGTTTGCAAGTCTTTTTGGCCACTCTTCATTATTAATTTTTTACAACCAGAAGATATTACATTTACACTTTTGAAAACTTTTGGAACCAAATTTCTAATTCATACGATTCTCGTGAGGGTTGGAGTAGAACATTGCAAGTAAAGTGTTGGCAGAGTGCCGATGTATAGTTACGTGCCAATGATATCATAATTATTTCTCATTATGAAAATTCTTTATTTTTTTCCTGAAAATCAAAGGATTTAGTTGAGGGGGGTGAAGACATACAGGTAAACATATTAATTAAAGATTTTATTAATTTACAGAGCTCAAGATGGGGTGGTGTTCATTTTTCTATTACATAAATTTTATTTTGTACCTATTGAAAGATTTTTTAATCTTATATCATTTTGTATCCACTAATAAAGGAAAGTGTAAGTGAAATAAGTTGGTGAGAGTATTCCTGTCACTCTGATTTCAGAGTGTAAATCTTCTGAGTCACCGATCAACTCAGAGGCAGGAAGAGTCCTCATTTTTCTATACACTCTCATCTTATTTCTGTCAAGTATTGGTAATACAGTAATTTTTAAGTGAACTTTTTATTAAAACATAACATTCATGCAGAGAAAATTCAGAAGCATATAGCTAGATGAATTTTCAAAACAAACATAGTCATGTATTTACCACTTAGCTCAGCAAATAGAAATTACCAGCACTCAAAATCCCCCTGCCACAGGTAACCAGATCACTTGACTTCTAAAACTATAGATTAGTTTTCCCTGTTTTAATATTTTATGTAAAGGAAATTATATAATACGTATTCTTTTCTGTTTGACTTCTGTATCATGATATTGTATTTGAGATTCATACATGTTAAGGATAGTTGTAGATCATTTTTATTGCTGAACAGTACATTGTATACATTGTCACATACGTATACAATATATCCATTCTATCACTGATGGACATTTGGATTGTTTCTAGTTAAGGGCTATTACAAACAGTGTTGCTATGTGCATTCTTGTCTTTTGGTACATACATATAACATCCACATATCTTTTTGTATATACTTAGGAAGGGAATTTCTGGTTCATAAAATTTGTGAATGTTCAGCTTTAGTTGATATCGAGAAACAGCTTTCCAAAGTGGTTTCCAAAGTGGAAAGCTATATACTACCAGCAGTGTATGAAAGTTTTTGCTGTTCCACGTCCTCACTAATATTTGGTATTTTGGTTATTTATTTTTGAGACAGGGTCTCACTCTGTTGCCCTGGGCTAGAGTACTATGGCATCATAGCTCACAGCAACCTCAAACTCTTGGGCTCAAGTGATCCTCTTTCTCCAGTCTTCAAAGTAGATGGGACTATAGGTATGCATTACCACGCCCAGCTAATTTTTCTATTTTTAGTGGAGACAGGGTCTTGCTCTTGCTTAGGCTGGTCTTGAACTCCTGAGCTCAAGTGATCCTCCTATATTGGCCTCCCAGAGTGCTAGGATTAGAGGCGTGAGCCACTGATCCTAGCCCTATTTTGGTATTTAAAATTTTAGCCATTTAGATGGAATGGCATTCATTTTTAATTTTAAATAACTTATGGGAACATATTGTTTCCTTTTTGAAAAGTACATATTTTTAAGCATTTACAAAAGGAGTGGAAAGATATTTACCAAACTGCTAATAGTAATTATTTTACTAATGGAATAATGGGTCACTTTGTACTTTGCTTTTTATATGTTTATGATTTCTAAACTTATAAACATGTTCCAAAGGATGTTAATAGATATTCCTGAAAATGGTTTTAAGGTTAGAGAAGTTTGACTTATTTACCTCTGGGTTGCTCAGAGACTATAAAAATGCTAAGAAGTTTTATGAATCCCTTATACATGAGTACTATACCCTAGGGTGCATGGTTTCTTGGACTTATAATTTCCAAAATATCCATTTATACCTCAAAGATCTAGTGTGCTAGGAGATATTATTTGCAAAACATTGGAATGGGAGAAGCAAAAAATGTAATACATAAATATAGAGTACTGAAAGGCAAATTCTTACAGTTAAAATGTCCACACATAAATTGTCCCCATTTGACTATTTACTTTGAAAACTTTTTATGCTGCTTTCAATATCTTCTGAATTTGGAATTTGAAGATATCCAAAATATGAATCCAAGAGTGTAATGCTACAGAACATCTGTATTTTCCCCTCTGTATATGAAAATTAATATTTGAGTATCTTCTATAATCATCACACTGGATTTGGGTTTTAAAGCTTAAAAATCACATCGATGGAAAGATACACAGTATCCATAGATCTTGAGCCTCAGGTCCTTCTTGATCCTTTGGACTTCAAAAGGCAACTTACTTGGTAACAAGGTAAAACAAAGATTCAGGCTAGTTTCAAAGAGTACTTCTACAATTCAACAATAAAATTTAACAACCAAAGGACTTTAGTGAGGGCCAATAGCTAGACTTACTCACCAATGTTGCCAAGTTCCTAAGATATTGCCAAATATGCCATATTGCCAAGTATGTTAGCCAGCTTGGCAGTGGGACAAAAGGGTGTGGTTTGGAGTAAGAAAAACTTGGGTTTGAATTTCAGTTCCACTACTTACTCAGCTTTGACTTTCTATGACTTTCAATTTTCTTGAATGAAATAAGAAGGATACTATCGCTCTCTTAAGGCTGTTGAAAGTATGTGTGAAAGGGCCTGCTAGTCTTTTTTTTTTTTTTTTTTTTGAGATAGAGCCTCAAACTGTCCCCCTGGGTAGAGTGCCATGGCT
>NW_003852397.1:42656683-42674261 GCF_000181295.1 Otolemur garnettii | reverse complement strand
TCCTGGTACCATAATCTCTCTTCTGCCTTCCCTCTTCACACTATCCTGTTTCTCATACCTAAAGAGAAATAATGTTTTAATCCATTATTCATGTTATTTTTTGACACATATTCTCTGTTTCCGGTTAGGGTGCTCTGGCATCATAGCTCACAGCACCTTCAAACTCCTGGGCCCAAGTGGTCTTCTTGCCACAGCTTCCCAAGTAGCTGAGACTATAGGCATTTTCCACCTGCCTTGGCCTCTCAGAGTGATAGCATGACAGGCATGAACCACTATACTCAGTATACTCAGCCTGCTTTAACCCATTTTTGATAATCTGTTAACTAAGTTTAAGAACCCTTGAAAACACAAAACAAGAATCATGAAGAATGAATCTCATGTGGTCAAGTTTCAGCACCGTCATAGATGGTGCATGAAATGTTTCACTGGAACGTGCTTCTTGATACACCTCAAATCCATTCTTTAAACACTTATGTATGGAACACTGATTGTATGCCTGGCACTTTCTAAGACTAGCTAGAACTATGATATACTATGTGGTGTACCATTCACTGAACAGGCTGGTTCTTTCTTTTCCCAAACAACATTTAAACCAGATTGCTTAAAGAGTCAGCATTCTTCAGTCTTCCTCTGACTCTTTCCACATTCTGATAGTCTTCTCAAGAAGAAAACTAATAGACAAAGATATCAGTTCCATATGATATCCAGGCTAATCTATGAACTGATTTGACGATAGAGAATAATGTACTGGTGAGTTTTTTCATTATTGACACAGTAAAAGATGTTTTTTCAGAGTTCTGATTTTTAATTATTACTATAGATAGCTTGCAGGTGCCTTTTTTGTTTTGTCCAAAAATGCTTCTAACTTATAGGATTTACCTCCTAGGTTCTTCTGGTATAGATATTTCTCATTCTTCATATCCCCCAAATTAAAATTTCTAATGTACTACAGAATGACAGCAACTTGACAGCACTGGCTTTACAGTTCCCCACTCTTCTGAAACTGGAAACAGTTGAGTGAGGAAAACCAATACTATCTCATTTCTTTTGATCTGAGTCTTATAAACTTATGAAGTAACAGAATCAGATGACTCTAGGCAACCAGAAACTTCAAAATAACTCAGTAATACATATGCTAGGACTGAGTAATATTTTGTTGGTGAACAGTAGGTGAATGATAGCATCTAATGTCTTCTAAAGCAGGGTTTTCTCTGAACATGAGAAAAGTTCAACCTATTATTAGACTCCCTTACAAGGGCCAAGAACAGCTTTTATAAATAAGGCATATGCTAATTATGTTCTCCACAATATATAGTTTAGTAGAGCAGTTAAGAACACTGAATTTTAATTGATCTATACCACATAAAATAAGTGAAAATGGCTCGGTGCCTGTGGCTCAAGTGGCTAAGACACCAGCCACATACACCTAAGGTGGCGGGCTCGAATCTAGCCCAGGCCTGCCAAACAACAATGATAGCTGCAACCAAAAAATAGCCAGGCATTGTGGCAGGCACCTGTGGTCCCAGCTACTTGGGAGGCAGAGGCAGGAGACTCGCTTGAGCCCAGGAGTTGGAGGTTGCTGTGAGCTGTGATGCCACAGCACTCTCCCCAGACCGACAGCTTGAGGCTCTGTCTCAAAAAAAAGTGAAAAAATCCCTACTATCTATGTTAAGTAGAGTATTGCCAGAGGATCAGTATAGCTTACTTGGGTAAAACCAATATAAAAAAAAAATTCTGTAAAACAAAAGTCAAAGTAAATACTGACCTCACATTTATTGTACATAGAAGTTAAAGACTGTTAGCTTTTATTTGTCTTCCCAAAGGTTATAATGCTCAGGATTATGGTTATTACTGATACCTTCAGCAATCCACGAACACTTGTTACCTTTGGTGTTGAAGTACCTTTTAAAAAGTAATATAACAGTTAATAGTCATTATTTGAACAATCACTTACTGAATTTATTGTAGGCCAGACATGTGGATTTTTCTTCTTGTCTTTAGCCTAGCAATTTTATATATATTAAGGATCTATAAAAGCTAACACAATGAGAAGGGAGAGGTAAAATTATAGGCAGGAAAGTTTGAATTTAAAATATAAACTTCTTTAAATGCTCCCTAGCATAAACCTTAGTTTCCTTCCCCCAGCTGAATCATAATTTTGAAACAATCCATGATTTAAGTGGAAACTCTATTTAAATTTTGCTAGATACCTAGAAGTATATTTTTGAGTCGCTATCTTCTTAGATAATTTATTGATTAACTTACCTTCTGTGTATAAAGTACAATGACAGGTTGACTCATGAAGTAAGCTGTTTATTTTATTTTTGGAGAGTCTCACTTTGTTGCCCCTGGTAGAGTGATGTGGCATCACAGTTCACAGCAACCTCAAATTCTTGGGCTCAAGTGATTCTTTGGCCTCAGCCTCCTGAGTAGCTGGGACTACAGGTGCCTGCCATGACACCTGGCTGTTTTGATAAGGGCTCAGACTGGTCTTGAACCTGTGATCTCAGGCAATCCACCGGCCTTGGCTCCCAGGGTGCTAGAATTACAGGCCTGAGCCACCGTGCTTGGCCTGAGGTAAGCTGTTTATTAAATAGCCAATGAATAAAGGTAAAATTGTTTTTGGACCTGAAAGATCAATTAAAAACTGTATAATACAGGTGTGAACTCTGGGGAGAAACTGAATCTTGATCACCTTTTTAAATTCCCAGGTTCTTAGTACCTAATAAAGTATGCATTTAATTAATATTTTTGATTGCTACAATATAAGATCTAAAAATAAAAATTCTAAAGTGGTTAGGATAAACTGTATGGAAGCTACCCGGCTATATTTGATTAAATAAAGACCTTTGTTCTTCCAGTTTATAGAAATAACTCCTATAGTTTTCATTTTGGCTGAGACTTGCTATGGGGTAGAAATTAAGTCTTTATGCACATATATATAATATAGACCTATAAAGTAAGCGATATCCGAAAATAATACAAACCTGATATAGAAGTGTTTTTTTTTTTTTTTTTTTTTGAGACTGTTTCGTTCTCTCACCCTTTGTAGAGGGGCATCACTCTTGTGGCGTCACAGCTCACAGCAACCTCAAACACTTGGGCTCAAGTGATTCTCTTGCCTCAGCCTCCCAGCTAGCTGGGACTACAGGTACCCACCACAATGATAGGCTCTGTCTTAGAGATGGGGTCTTGCTGTTACTCAGGGTGCTCTTGAGCTCCTGAGCTCAAGCAGTCTATATGCCTGACTCCTAGTAGAAGCTTTTTAATGTAGCTGTTATTGCTACAATTACTTTCATGAAAATTACTTGACATAACCCCAGAAGGGAAAGTTGTGCTCAAGTTGGGTACAATCCATTTTATCATAAAGATACATTAAGTCTGCTGCACATGGTTAAAAAGACTAACAGTTCTTTCAAAGCTGAGATAGTTCTGATCATCTTCTGCCATTCATCACAAATCTCCCCTTTACAATGTTGATTTGCATTTATATTCAACAACTCTTACTTGCCATTCTTTTAGGTGAGTCAGTATTTTCTTATGAATGAAAGTAGTAAATTTATCAGTGTAAATTTATTCTTCATACTTAGAAGGCTATAGGACTCAATAATGCCTCACATATGAGGCAAGTTGAAAAGATGAACATCATTTTCATTAATTAATGTTATTTGACTTTTGAATACATTATTCACTTCAAAATGTGAAGCTGAAGATTGTTTGAAAACTGAAGTTTAAAAAAGAGAGCAATATATTTTATAGCTTCGCTTCTACTTAATGCGTATATCATTATAAAAAACGTACAGCCTCTGAAATTACCCCCTTTCAAACATAAATATATATTTGGAGATATAAAGTCACAGTAAGTACGTGAGAAAAAGTACTCATTTTAACAAAGTTCTGACTGAGGTTTTGTTAAATACCAAGGGTCTGGATACTAAGTTGATCAGGTTCAGAGTCCAGATTAGGCCCTGGTCTGTCTGACTTAAAAGCTTGTTCCCCAAGTTCAAGGTAAAGAAAGACCTCACTGTTCTGAACCAAAGTCCCCAAAATGCTTACATAGCCACCAGAGAGCTAATTAAGAAAAACTATGTTTTAATTATTTCCATGTTTTGGAGTTCCCCACCGCTGGATTCAGTTGGAAGATGTGACCTAGACGTCTTTTGTTTTCCCTTGAGAGGAAATGCACAGTAGGAAGTTCACAAAAACACCTCTTCTCAAAGGTGCCATACCGTTTATAAAAAAAAATTTATAAAAAACTCTTATTACAATGCTTTGGTGGCACTTCATGCCCTTAAAAACTCATTTTATTGATGGTGAACTCTCTTTTAGTCTGTATCACAAGCCAGATTGTGAATGGCTTGAAACCAGGGTCCCTGCTTTTATTTTGAACCCAGGGCAGAGCCTGGCACAGCCTGGCAGAATGTGAGCCCAATAAATACTTGTTGAGTGGAATTACATTCAAAAGGATGAAGTAAAGCCATCTCCCATCTGCCAAAGATTTTGGTGTTGCTGTGTGGGTAATTTTCGTTCTTAGAAAGCTTTACTGCGAATGAAATTATTTCTTAGTGTGCATTTGAAAACGCCACTGACACTGAAAGCAGTTAAAAAAAAAAAGAAAACTAAGCGTGCCCTCTTAGAGGTAGGGGGCACAGTTCTGAACATGAGAAAAGTGACAGCGACAACTCTGCGTTATGCAGAGAGAAGGGTCAACAAAGGGTAGAAAAAGAACCTTCAGCCCACCCTGTGTTCTCTCCCTGGAACGTTCCTTGTGCCTCACTTAAGTTCTTTAAGTGCAGTTTTCTGGAGACTGACCATATCCTCTCTTGGGAGTGAAGGGAGAAGAGGAAGGAGAGAGAAGAGAAGGTCTGAGCGGACGATTCGACAGTAGCGGCCACTTGGGCCCTTGGCGGGGAGGGACCAGGGTCATGGGGCCCTTCTTGGACCAGTGATCTACAACGTTTTGCCTGCGGTTTACAACCGCTCTTTAAAAATAATTTCCCTTTGGGACGGCCCTAGCTTCTTCCTGTCACCTCCACCCCACCCCCACCCTTTACAGCCCTCAGGCAAAGAAACGCCGCCTCTTCCCCGCTGGTCTTAAAGTAAACAGTATGCTAGGAGGATTACAATCGACCCAAGGCCAATTCGACTCCTTCCCTGTGCCGCCCTCAATTGACCCTTGACAGCAGCCCCCGCTCTCCCTTCAAATGGAAAACCCACAGACACACATACAAACAAAAAACCCCAAGTCTTCCCTTCAGTTGCTACCCGCAATGACGTTTTCCCCTCGGGTCCCGCCCCTCCGGGAGCTTGGAATTTTAGGATTGGCCGAGAGGCTGTGGCGACAAGGCCCCGATTGGACGGCAGGGCGTTGACTGACAGCCAGGACTGCCGCCGCGCCCTCCCTCTCTCCCCGGTGTGCGAATGTGTGTGTGCGGTGTTATGCCGGACAAGAGGGAGGCAACCGTGGCGGCGGCGGTGGCTCTGTTTATTGTCCCTCTCTGTGTGTGACTGTGAGGAAACCGGGGCTGCAGTGCGGCCGACGAAGGAGGCCTTTGGGGCAGCGGCAGCGACCGGGACGGCTTCTCCGGCGACTCGAGTGGCTGGCCTTCGCGGAGTGTGAGAAGGACAAGGCGCCTCTGCGTCCCTGCCACGTCCGGACGCCCCCGGGACCCGGACACCCTCGCGGCTCGCGCCTCCGGGCTTCGGCCCCGCGTGCTGTGGCGCCGCCGGCGGCCGAGGAGGCAGAGCCGCTGCTCGGGCGCCGTCACCGCCTTCCGCTTTCTCCTCAGTTGCGGTGCTAGGCCCGGGCGACTCGGCTGCCGCGCCTCGAGTTTGAGGGCGGCGGGCGGCGCGGCCTCCTCGGCGGGCTCGGCCGGACGTCCGCTCCGGGTCTCCGCGATGGGGCGCGGCGGCCGGCGCGGCTAGGAACGCGGCGAGCGGAGGGGTCGGTGCGGAGCAGCGGGGCCCAGCGGCACGCAGGCAGGCGGGAGCGGCGGCTGCGGCCTCGGGGCCTGTGAGCGGGAGGCACCAGCCATGGCCAAGTCGGGCGGCGGCGGCGGCGGCAACGGGGCGCTGACCTGGGTGGTGAGTGGCGGGGCTCCTGGGGCGGGCGGTCGGGGACCCGGTGCCGCATTGTTCGCGGAGTGTGGCGGGGAGGAATTCCGCGGGTCGGGGCTAGGCAGGGGCGGGGAGAGAGGGAAATCCAGTCCCCTGAACGTGCGCCCCGTCGGGGCTGGTGCCAGCAGAACCCCCCACCCCCGCTCCGTGAGCCTTTTTGTTTCTTCTCTTTATCTCTCCGGAGGCTCCGGCTGTGGGAGTGTAGTGTACACGTGAAACTTTGGGGAGACAAAGTCATGAATATAGTATGTAGCCTCCGCTTCTCCTGTTTTCCTGTCTCCCAGACTCTTCCAGGGCAGCTGGGCGTGAGAGGAGGGGATGGCGCTAATGTGTGTGTGTCCGTGCGGGTCAGCACTTTCTCCAAATGTGGTTTAAGAAAACCCTGTTGAACGGGGTGTGTGTGTGTGTTCTAAATGAAACCATTTCTGGTGTTCTAATCTCTTGAAGTATGAATTTGGATATCTGCAGCCATTTACACTGCAATTCGGCAAGATTTCTTCAGTTGAGAGCACATTTGGGCTGGGTGTTTCACCGCAGTTAATATGCTGCACATCGTCCATCTGTCAGGGTGGGATTATTAAAAGAAGCGCTTACCCACGTCAGCATCTCAGGTGAAAAGGGGTAGGGGCTGCATAGATGTCCTGGAGAGGTGACTGAAGTGCTTAGTGCTGGAGTTGAAGAGTTCGGCGCTCAGTTCCTGCTGGGAAGTAGAAGTAGCAGTAGGGGAGGGAGGAACTTGTGAGACTGGATTCCCACGACAGATCGATAATTCACCGGCATTTCACTAGCTCAGCACAGAGTTCAGACCAGGGTCATTTCCTACACAACCCCCAGCTCTGTCAGTTGACTAGGTATCCCACAGAAAAAGCATTGCATATTTCAGTCTACTCTCCACCCTACCTTTGAAACACCCTAAGGGAACTTTTATATTGGTGTTTTTGTTAATTATTCGTTTTCTCTTTGTTTGGATTAGGTTTAGGTGACTTGAGTAGCAGTTGTCTGTACTGACAAGTGTTGCTTGGAAAAAGGGTGTTACTGACAGCAGAAAAACATTTTAACCATTTTTATTTCCTGCCAAATTACTTTGCAAAATAACTTGCCAGGCTTTTATTGTTGAATTTCTCCGAATTTTGCATGTTACTCCAAAATAGTATGAAAGTATAAATGGACTAGAGCCAGTAGAGAAAATGTTAGACAATAATTAGTGGTCCTTGTGGACTTGAGGTGGAAGGAAGGTAAGGTGAGGGAGGGGATACATACATGCAAGAGAATTTTTAAAATTGATGTCTGGCATCTCTGTTACTAAAATCAAACATCTGAAAATGAAATTGGACAGCCAGATTGGGTTGAGTTGTCATTCACTATTTGGAAGTGTTGAGGCCTTACCTGTGTTTCCTCTGAGCATTTCTGATTCTGTATTGGTAAACATTTTGTTCCACAGATGGATTGGTTGCCTTTAACATTTGATAGCAATATTTTAATGTGCCGTTATTTACTGTTGTAGATAATTAAGTAACCATTTTTTTCTTTCAAGCTCAATAAGAAACTTATTTACATAGGAAATTTAGCCAAACTTGGAGTGTCTTGTTCGACATTAGAAAAATTCATTTGAAACTAAAATTGACTTAGTGATTAAAGAATCTTTCATTATAAAACTAATTGTGGGAAATACATTAAATAAAGAGAAGAAAAAACCACTTATTCTTTTGTTGATAGAGTATATCTTGTTGAATTAGAAGTTTATTAAAAAGATAATCACTCCTATAAGTTCTCTTTAAGGACTCTTTAAGATTGATGCTTTATGATTTGATGCTTACTTTAAGTTAGGTTGTACAAGTATCTTTATGTCCATAATATACATCAGTAATCATAGATTGGCTTAATGTAATGGGAGGCAATATACTGAGGTGGTTATGGGCTTTGATGTTATATTGATGTAGGTTCAGATCCTGTTTGCAACACATATAGTTTGTGGGACTTTTTGCAAAAAACTTAAGCCTGTTTTCTTATCTTTCAAATAAGATTGCATTGAAAATTAAATGGGATGACATATCTAGCACAGTGCGGGCTTAATAAATGTTTGTTATTATTGGTGAAGTTTAAGAAATGCACACTCCGAAATAATAGATATAATAGATTGCAGTTGTTTTTGCGTAAAATATCTTTTAGCTGGAGCAAAAGCAATTGTTTTCTTTGTAAGAATTGGGCATAGTCTTCTGTTTTGGAAGAAGGGTAACTTTGTTTTACTAAAGCTATGTTGCCACCTGCTTGTGGATAACAGAAAGAAGTAAAAATGAAATAGGTCCCTGATATCTTCTTTTCGGGGTGAGGGCATACAGGAAGAGGTGTGTTGCTGTTGGGATATAGCATATTGTTAATGTTGTCAGTGCAAAAATTTACTTTTCAGTATATGAAGCCACAAAGCAAAATGGTTTAAGATTGGCATTAACTTCTGCTTTTAATTATTTATTTGGTTTATGTTTGATTTGCAGTATTTTAACCAGAATTTTTATAATAAAAAAATAAAATAAATATATCAACATAATAAAACTATTGTGAGTTAAAGTAGATAACAGCTGTAAAGGCTACCTTACAACAAATAATTTCTTAAATTAATTCTTAGTTTGTGAAGCTTTAGTAAATAGATAATAATAGTCTGTTTCATTGTTGGTCTTTTATTATGTTTAATGGTTGCAGCAAATCTGTACCATATTGAATATATTATAGTTATTCTTGACTACTTTTCGAGGCTAGCTCAGAGTCTCACCAAATTTTATTTTCTAGTTTAAACTCATCTGTTTCATTTTTTGAATTTTTGTTACTCTTATGAATTATAGAACATATAAGCCATTACATTTTTAATGTAAATTATATGTTACATTTTAAATGTACTTTCATGTGTGGTAACTGTCTTAACAATTATTAATAGCTGAAGACCATGCATTTTCCTTGTTTATGTCCTTTATAATGTTTACAAACGATCTGGATACATAATCACATCTCAGTTGTTAACAAATTATATAATTGGCAAATTCACTTTCAGAATAGTCTTCTATCATTGCTAGGACAAGTAACAATGTTTTGAAGATACATTTTTAAGTCAACATAATAACAGTATTTAGATACAATTTTAATAAAGTGTATTAACTTTTCTGGATAGAAGTGAGTATATTCACTTGTAGTTTCAGATTTACTTAGGCAATGGCAACCGTTGCATTTTACTCAGTGTGCTTTAAAAAGGGAGCCTCCCGTATTTTTAAAAATATTAATGCAAATAGGATTCCCTTCTAAGGAAAAGGTTAGATAGGTATAGTTATACCCATTTTCAGAGAAGGAAACTGGCTTAGAGATTAGGTAACAAATTTTTAGAGACAAGGATGAAGCAGTGGGATTTAAACTAGACTTGTTTTCTTAACCATCATTTACACACTTTCCACTTTAAAAACATTAAAAAACAAAACAACTCATCTTTATACTTTTTTATATGTTCTTTTATGTGACAAAATAAACTTTGGAGTTATACCTATCTATCTTTCCACTAAATGTTTACTTTCACACAAAAAGCAAAGGGGTATATTTTCTTTTCTGGGTATATGTACCAAGACTAGTTTAATAATATGGGCTTCATTGAAATCAGATCACCTATTTTCATAATTCAGCTTCTTCAAATACTAGCTTTATAAACTTTGGGAAAACATTTAACTTCTCCAGGCCTCAGTTATCTCATCTATAAAAAGGGAATCTTAATAGCATCTGTTTCATGGAACTCTTACATAAGGATTAATTTGGATTATACATAATTCCCATAGTGCTTGGCATTTAGTAACTCTCAGGAGGTATGTGAGCTCATTTGCTCTCTTTCTTTTAAAATTCAGTAGTATTTTCTTTCCTAATATCATAAGGAAATTGTATTTTTTATTTTCACAGTAAAACTGTGCATTTTTTATTATCTTAAGTTTCCATTATCTTCTACCTCCTTGTCCCTTGGTTTGGGAGGACATTTCTGGAGGTGCATAGATGAGGGACAGATTTTCACTTTTTGCTGCATTCATGGTGGGTAGATAGTTAAAATGAATATCATGGGATAAAAGAAAGAGGAAATGCTACAAAAAGTTAATGTTAAGTCTGGGGGGATTGTACCCAAGGTAAGACAAGGGGCTTGTTGCTAGGCTGCCAGCCCCCACTTACACTCTTGTTGGCTTGGTGATGGTGTGCTTTCTGTGCCGATTATGTGAATGAGTGGCTCAGTTCTTTTTTAATACCAACTGGCAAACCATCTCCTTTCCTCTCTTTGTCAGCAATTCATTCTCCCACAGAAAAGCAGGAACTGTGGATGATTGTCCTAAATTGCTATATCTCAGGTGACAACTCAGTGCATGGAGGAATCTTTTTCAGAATGATCTTGGTGTATACTTATTCTGAAAAATAAGAGGTTGTTTTATTCTTTTTGTTCTAGTGGTTGAGTAGTTTGTTTTTTTGTTTTTGTTTCTTTTGAGACAAAGTCTCTGTTGCCCAGCCTAGAGTGCCCTGGCATCAGCCTAACTCACAGCAACCTCAAACTCCTGAGTTCAAGGGATCCTCCTGCCTCATCCTCCCTGAATAGCTGAGACTACAGGTTCCTGCCGCAATGCCCCATTAATATTTTCTATTTTTACTATAGAGGGGGTCTTGCTCTTGCTCTTGCTCAGGCTTATCTTGAACTTCTGACCTCAAAGAATCTTCCCACCTTGGCCTCCCAAAGTGCTAGGATTACAGACATGAGCCACCTTGCCTAGCCTGTGTATTCTTAAGTATTCTTAAGAAAGGTGAAGTCTTGGATAAGTATTACATCTATTTTTCTTTTGTTTAGAAGTTAGCAATACTACAGAAGTGCTATAAGATAGATTAACATAAAAAATAGGTTATATGGATTTATATGGATTTATTTTGGTATTTTTGCTATAATTAAAATGTTCCCAATAAAGCCTTAATTTAGCAACCAGCTTTTGAACTTCAGAAAAAGTCAATTATGGCATTATCATATGTATAAATTACAAAGAACAGAATTAAAACAACTTGTATATATGTGTAGGATATTTGTCTTAATGTGGTGATTATTTTACATTTTCGTTGGCTTTCTTTTTATATGGGAATGAGAATGTTGCTTTGATTTCATAGATTCCTATGTCACTGGGTACTAGAATTATTTACTCCTAAAATAGTTTGGCAATTTGTCCACATAAATTAAAGCATCACAGTAAATTGCAAAATAAACTTAAAATCTTAAGTTTTCAGTTATTCTAAATGCAAATTTATTTAGAATGCTCTTGTAAATGATTATTTTAAAAGACATTATTAATTTTTATTCAATATCAAGTTCAGGGAGGCATTACTTTAGTATGTAATATCTTATTACTGTGAACATGTAAGAATAAGAAAAAGTTAAATCAAAAGACTCTTTGCCCAGGCCCGGTAAGTGGGATGTGCCTATAGTCCCAGCTACTGAGCTGGCTAAGGTGAGATGATTCCTTGAGCCCAGGAGTTTGAATTTAACTTGGGCAACATAGCATGACCCTATCTCTAGTTTAAAAAAAAAAAAGAAGAAAGTAAAAGGAGGAAAGAAAAGACTCTTTTTATTGCCTAAAATGACCATAATTCTTTTAGCTTACGTGTGTCAAATATACATCATTCTCTTTTATCATCTGTGGCATTGAGATTGCTTTTATAAATATGCAGATATGATTTTGCAGGTCTGTGCTTGTTCGAGTTAATATCCTGTTCTTCTTTTGGATATTTTTAGCAACAATGTTAAAACTAAAGAGCTATCTATTTAAAGTTAGACATAGTAATGATAATTGCTGGGGAGACAGGGCAAAATAGATTTATTTAACTTCTCTCTTCTAAGGTCAAGAGTGTTTGTATTTATACCTGTTCTGAGGATAGGACCATCCTATTAATTGGAGGAAGTTGCCCTCTCTTCCCTTACCCCAAGATGTTGATTTTTAGTGGCTTGGACATTACTCAGGGCAACTTTCTACTATTAAACTGAAGCTGAAAGAAGCCATTTTTAAGGTTTCTGTTAGAAAAGCTTATAGATGTCTCAAAAAGAAAACCTGTATTTGCTCTTAGTGAGCCAGTAAACAGTGCAGACTACTACATGTTGAGAATGGGAATGTCAACTTTCTACTCTCCTGAGGCTGCCAATCTTGTGTATTTCATTTTTACTTACCTTTTTGCTAGATTCTAATGTGAAAGGTGGGGCTGCAGAAGTAATAATATAAACAGTGCCTCCAAAAGTAGAAACATTCATTTTTATTCTAGCTTAATTATGTTTTCATATACATGGGTTAATAAACTTTTCCTTTATGAACACATATTCCTTTATGTGTTCATTGTAAAAAATTAGAAAAATGTGTCAAAAAAGATGATAAAAATGACCTGCGTTTCTACCACCTGTAAATAGTTTTTATTGATATTCTGTTGGGTATATGTCATATTTTTGCCTACATATGTATATTATTCATAATTTTTTTCTGGCAAAAATGTTTTATATATACACTAACATTGTTCACTAAATATTATGGTTTTAATAAGTGACTAAATAATTTTAAAATGCTTGATTATCTTTACTAATATACATTTTATTATAAAAGCTATAGCCAAGAAGATTATAATTAACACAGTATTTTTTAGTATAGTAATTATAAACATACTTAATGAAATATCCAGCTTTGAAGGTTTATATCAAGTTTTAGACATTATTTTAATATCACAATTGAGAGTTGATTTGAAATCTCTATAAATGACCTCTGTTATGGCGTTCTATAATATGTATCCGTTACTATTTTTCATTACTTTAAATAGAATTGTACTCCTCTTTATTTCCTGGATATTTGTCATACGACACTTAGGAAAAACATTTTGGCTTAAAATGTTCGAAGTATATCATCACACTTATAATATTTACATATTCTTCCTAGAGAAACTTACAAGCAATAATTAGATAAAGTACAGATTTCACATGTTTTCCAGGATTTTTTTTAGTTGTGGTAAAAGTATGTGTAACATTAAATTTACTATTTCACCATTTTAAAGTATTGAGTTCAGTAGTGTTAAATGTTTATCATTATGCAGCAGATTTCTAGAATTAGTTCATTTTGTAAAACTGAACCTCTATAACAGCTAAATAGTAATTTCTCCTCTTTCACGTCCTTTGGTAACTGCCTTTCTACTTTCTGTTTCTATGATTTTGAGTGTTTTAGATACTTTGTATGAGTGGAATCATACAATATTTGTCCTTGTGATTGGCTTATTTGTTTAGCATAATGTCTTTGAGGTTCAGCCATGTAGCATGTAGCAGGATTTCCTTCTTTTTGAAGGCTGCATAATATTACATTGTACCTATATACCGTGCTTTCTTTATCCATTCATCCATCAGTGGACATTTGATTTGCTCCTTCCTCTAGGGTATTATGAATAATGCTGTGATGAACAGCATTCATCATGAATCTTGTAAGAATCTCTCTTTGAGATTCTGCTTTAAATTTTTTTGGATATACACCAAAGGGTGGGATTGCTGGATCATATGGTGATTCTGGTTTTACATTCGATCTTAGCCAAAAGGCCGAGAAGTGATGGTAATTCTATTTTTAATGTTTTAAGGAACCTCTGTTCTGTTTTCCATAATAACAGCAGCACCTTACATTCCCATTAACAGTGCACAAGGGTTTCAGATTTCTCCATATCCTTGCCAATACTTGTTATTCCTGATGGACATCTTTTGTGTGTGTGTGTGTGTGTGTGTATGTGTGTGTGTGACAGAGTCTCGCTTTGTGCCCTCAGTAGAGTGCCCTGTCATTATAGCTCACAGCAACTTCAAACTCTTGGGCTCCAGTGATTCTCTTGCCTCAGCCTCCCAAGTAGCTTGGGGCTATGGGCAGCTGCCAAAACACCTGGCTAGTTTTTAGAAATAGGGTTTGCTCTTCCTCAGGCTGGTCTAGAATTCCTGAGCTCAGGCAATCCACCCACCTGGACCTCCCAGAGTGCTGGGATGATGGCCATCTTAATAGGCATGAAGTGATATGTCACTGTGGTTTTGTTTTGCATTTGTTTATTAATGATGTGTTGAGTAGCTTTTCATGTTTCTTGGCCATTTTTATATCTTTTTTGGAGAATTGTCTACTCAAATTCTTCATTTTTTTTATCAGGTTATTTTGTTGTTGAGTTATAGAAGTTCCTTATATATTTTAGATATTAATCTCTTATTTGATTTGTTTTTTCTCCATTCTGTATGTTGCCTTTCATTGACAGTTGTTTTCTTTGATGCACAGAAATGTTTATGTTTAGTGTCCTACTTGTCTACTTTTGCTTTTGTTGCCTGTGCTTTTTGTGTCATTTCCATGAAATCTTTGCCAAATCCAGTGTCCAAAACTTTTCCCTTATGTTTTTTTCTAGTAGTTTCATAGTTTTAGGGTGTGCTTTTAGGTATTTAATCTTGTTGAGTTGATTTGTGTATATAGCAGGCGTCCTCAAACTACAACCTGCGGGCCACATGCTGAGGACATTTATCCAGCCCACCGCCTGCCCTGCTTAGCAGCTGACTCGTCCCGGGGCCCGCAGTCCGGCCCTCCAATGGTCTGAGGGACAGTGAACTGGCTCCCTGTTTAAAATGTTTGAGGACCCCTGGTATAAAGTAAGGGTCTATCTTCTTTCTTTTGCATGTAGTTATTCAGTGTTACCACCACTATTTGTTGGAGAGATTGTCCTTTCCCCATTGTTGTAGTCTTGATAACTCTGTCAAAAATCATTTAGCCATTTACACAAAGATTTATTTCTATACTCTCTATTATGTTCCCTTAGTCTATATATCTGTCTTTATGCCAGTGCCATGCTATCTTAGATTTTTGTTGCATTGTAATAAGATCAGGTTTTGAAATCAGGAAGTGTGAGATCTCTAACTTTGTTGTTTGAGGATTGATTGGGCTATATAGGGTCCTTTGAGAATACATGTGGATCTTAAGGGTTTTTTTTGCTATTTCTGCAAAAAATTACATTGGGATTTTGATACAGATAGCATTGAATCTGTAGATCACTTGAGGTAATAGGGACATTTTAATAGTATTTTAAGTCTTTCAATGTATGGGAAAGGAATGTCTTTTCATTTATTTGTATTTTCTTTCATTTAACATTGTTTTGGGCTCGGTGCCTGTGGCTCAAGTGGCTAAGGCGATAGCCACATACACCTAAGGTAGCGGGTTCGAATCCAGCCCAGGCCCACCAAACAACAATGATGGCTGCAACCAAAAAATAGCTGGGCACTGTGGCGGGCACCTGTGGTCCCAGCTACTTGGGAGGCTGAGGCAGGAGACTCACTGGAGCCCAGGTGTTGGAGGTTGCTGTGAACTGTGATTTCACGGCACTCTACCCAGGGGGACAGCTTGAGGCTTTGTCTCAAAACAAACAAACAAACAAAAAAAACCCCAATGTTTTATAGTTGTCACCATACAAGTCTTTTCACCTGCTTAGTATTTTTAAAATACTTTTTTTACGCTGTAGTAAATGGGATTGTTTTCTGAATTTCCTTTCTTGATTGGTCATTATTACTTTATTACACAACTGATTTTTATGTGCTGATTTTGTATCCTGAAACTTTGCTGAAGTCATCCATTAGTTGTAATGGTCTTTCTTCTTTCCCTCCCTTCTCCTTCCCTCCCCTCCCATTCCCTCCCCTCCCCTCGGTTTTTTACTACAAGATCATGCCATTTATGAATATATATTTTAATTTCTTTTCCTATTTGGATGTCGTTCCTTTCCTTTTCTTTTCTAAATGCTCTGACTAGGACTTTCAGTACCATGTTGAATATTGGCCTGATTGGGCATACTTACCTTCTTACTGGTCTTAGAGGAGAAGTTTTTAGTCTTTTACCAGTGTACATGATGTTAGCTGTTGGCTTTTCATATGTTGATTTTGTTATATTGAGGTAATTTCATTCTACTCTACTTTAGGTATTTTTATCAGGAAAGGGTGTTGAAGTTTGTAAAATGCTTTCTGTACATAACTTGTGATGAATTATAATTGATTTTCATAAGTTCAAACATTCTTTCATTCCAGGTATAAATTCCTCTTGTTCACAGTGTATAATCCTTTTAATGTGCTGTTGAATAGGGATTTTTGGAGGGTGATTTTTGCATCGGCATTTATCTGAGTGTTGCTTTTTAGTTTTCTTGTATCTTTGTCCAGTTTTGGTATCAGAAATGCCAGCCTCTAGAATGCTTCAGGAAGTATTTCCTGCTTTCTAATGAAATAATTTTGGGAAGAGTTTGAGGAGCATTGTTGTTAATTCCTCTCGACTATTTGGTAAAATTTTTCTCTGAAGCCATTTGGTTCTGGGCTTTACTTTGTTGGGAAGTTTTTGACTGCTGCTTTATTTTAATCTTACTTGTTACAGATCTGTTCAGACTTTTAAATTCATGATTCAGTCTTGGTAGATTGCATGTTTCTAGAAACTAATCCTTTTCTTTTAGATTGTCCAATCTGTTGCTCTGTAAATGTTCATATAAATCTCTTAAACTTCTTGTTATTTCTGTGAAATTAGTTGTGTTTTTTTCTTTCAAATTTTAGTTACTTGAGCTGTATTTCTTTAGCTAAGGGTTTCTCAGTTTTGCTGATCATTTTGAAAAAAAAAACTCGGTTTCACTGATTTTTTTTTTTTTTTTGGTCTCTATTTCATTTATCTCTGCTATAATCTTATATTTCCTTCCTTCTGCCAATTTGTGTTTAGTTTTTTTCCAGTTCTTTGAGGTATAATGTTAAGTTGTTGATTTGAGATATTTCTTCTCTTCATTTTTAATTGCAGTGTACTGCTTTATCTGTGTTTCAGAAATTTTAGTCTGTTGTGTTTTTGTGTGTGGAGATAATTTTCTAACTTTCCTTGTGATACCATCTTTAATCCATTGATTGTATAAGAGTGAGTTGTTTAATTTTCACATATTTGGGAATTTTTGTTCTCCTTCTATTATTGACTTCTAGTTTCATTATATTGTGGATGAAGAAGATATTTTATATGGTTATAATGTTCTTAAATTTGTTAAGAATTGTTTGTCACCTAATAATGTGGTCTGTGTTGAAAAATGTTCCATATGCACGTGAGAAGAATGTGTATTCTGATGTTGAGTGGAATGCTCTAAATAAATGTCAGTTAGGTCCAATTGATCTATAGTATTATTCAAATCCCTATTGACTTATTGATCTTCTGTCTTGTTCTATCCATAATTGAATGTAGGGTGTTGAAATTTCCCACTATTACTATGTTACTCTATCTCCCTTCACTTATACTGTTTACTTCATATATTTGCAGCTCTGAGGTTTAGGTGTATATGTGTTTGTAATTATTATTTCTTCTTGGTGAATTGGTCCTTTATCATTATATAATGTCTTCTTCAGTTTCTTGTGACAGTTTTTGTCTTTTTTTTTTTTTTTTTT
>NW_003852397.1:42622912-42656597 GCF_000181295.1 Otolemur garnettii | reverse complement strand
CCTCCCAAGTAGCTGGGACCACAGGTGCCCGCCACAACACCCAGCTATTTTTTGGTTGCAGCCGTTGTTGTTGTTTGGCAGGCTGGGCAGGATTTGAACCTGCCACCTTAGGTGTATGTGGCTGGCGCCTTAGCCACTTGAGCTACTGGCGCTGAGCCAGTTTTGTCTTAAAATGTGTTTTGGATGATGAAAATATGGTCTCATACTACTTTCTTTAGATTCCTGTTTGCATGGAATATCTTTTTTCACCCTTTCACTTATAACCTTCATGTGTTCTTTCATCTGAGTCTCTTTAACAGCATCTAGTTAGCTCTTAGTTTTTATTCAGTTAGCCAGTCTATGTCATTTAATTGGGTTGCTTAATCCATTTACATTTACACCAATTATTGATATAGAAGGATTTACTATTGCCATTTTGTTGTTTTCAGTATGTCTTGTAGGCTTTTTTCCCCACCTTTCCTCCCTTGCCTTCTTTTGTATTTTTTTTTTCCTTCTTTTGTATTTTGATTCTCTTTTTCATTTCCCTTCATTTATATTCAATAGATATTTTCTCTGTGGTTATCATTCAATTACACAAAACATCTTAACTGAGTGCAATTTTAGATTAATAAGAACTTCAAGTCTATGTAATAGCTCTCTAACCAGGGGTATTCACTTATTTTGGGAGGATTTTTATGTTTGCTTATCTGTGGTGTCTGATACCATGAAAAGTGTGCATGAACCCTTTTATTGCTAATCTTCTTTTGTTAGTGTTTGCATATTTACTGTGTGGCTAGAGACAAATCTTATTCTTCCAAAGTACAGGAAAAAAAAAAAAAAAAGGTTAGGCACCTCAGTGTCTATGTCTTTATATCTCTGCCTTCCCCAGTTTGCTACTGATGGCAGAATTACCTCTTTTTATGTTGTATATCCTATAACATGGATTTATAATTACTTTGCATGCACTTGCTTTTAAAATTCTATACCACATTTTAAAATGATCTATGTATTTACATTACTAGAAGGTTCTATATTTTTAGGTATATAAGGGGTATTCAAAAAGTTTATGGAAAATGTTTATTATAAAAAAAATCCTATGCACTCATTTCAAAATTTTTTTGTGCCAAAATAAACTCATACTAACTTCTTTTAACATGTTTGATCAGGATCTAGTTTGTAGCACTAAGAAGGATAAGAATCAGTTTGAAAAGAGTCCCTGTCAGAGCAACATGAATTCTGCTAAAATTGAAGCAAGAAGGGACATCAAATTTATGGCAAGATCTGGGTGAAAGAAGAATTGAAATTGATGCTTTATGGAAAGTTTATGGCCACAGTGCCCTGAAGAAATCAGCAATTTGGATAACTTTTTTAAAGAAGGGATGAGATGATGTTGAAGATGAAACTCTAAGTGGCAGACTATCCACATAAATTTGTGAGGAAAAAGTTCATATTAATTTTGTTAAGAGGACTGACAATTACTGGAAGAAACAATAACCAACACCATAGATATCTTGATGCAGCTTACACAGTTCTGACTAGAAAATTAAAGTTGAGTTATCTGTCCATTCAATAGATGCTAGGACCTTTGCACCCAGATCAACTATGGACAAGAGCAGAACTTTCGATGGAAGTTTTAAACAAGTGAGATCAAGATCTTGAAGCATTTCTTTGGAGAGTTGTAACAGAAGGTGAAACACAGCTTTATCAGCACAGTCCTAAAGAGAAAACACAGTCAAAACAATGACTACCAAGAGGTAGAAATGGTCCAGTCAAAACAGAAGTGGACAGATCAAGAGCAAGAGTCATGGCAACAGTGTTTTGGGATCCTTTTCTTTTTTGGAGGGTCAAAGAATAGTAGTGTCTGTTTATTATGAGAAGGGTTTAAGAAAGTTAGGCAAAGCCTTAGCGTTCCCATTTTTCTGCAAGAAGAAGTCCTTTTCCACCTCAGATTCCTCCACCACAACAGTGCTCCTGCTTATTTCTCTTATTATATAAGGACAATTTTGTGAGAGTTTTGATGGGAATTTATTAGGCATCTACCTTATAGTCATGATTTGGCTCCATATGACTTCTTTTGGTTTCTTAATTTTAAAAAACTTTAAAGGGCTCCCATTTTTCTTCAGGTAATAATGTAAAAAAGACTGTCTTGATTTTCCCAGAACTATCAGTTCTTTAGAGATGGATTAAATGGCTGGTATCATCACTTACAGAAGTATCTTGACCTTGATGGAGCTTATGTTGAGAAATAGTTTTTGTTTTTATCTTTTAATTACATTTTTCTGTAACTTTTTGACATCCCCCTAGACTTTATCAGGGAGTTTTATATTTTTGTACAGTTTTGCGTTGCTTTTTTTGGTCCTTTTGCTTTAACTTGAAAGAATCCCTTCACAATTTCTTATTCAGCAAATGTAGTGGAAATGAATTTCTTTAATTTTTGTTTACCTAGGAAAGTTTTGATTTCTCCTTCATTTTTGAATGGTAGTTTTGCTGGGTATAATATTCTTTGTTGGTATTGTTTTCTTTTAGCACTTGGAAGATGTCATTCCATAGCCTGCAAGGTATCTGCTGAGAAACTGGTGATGATATAACAAAAGCTTCCTTGTACATGATGGTTCTCTTTGCTGCTTTCAAGATTCTCTCTTTGTCTATAGCTTTTGATACTTTGATTATGATGTGTCTCCATACAGGTCTTTTTAGATTTTCCTTGGAGTTCTTTGAGCTTATTGAATTTGTATGTTCATTCATCTCTCTCGTGTTTGTAAAGTTGTCGTTCATTATTTTGTCTCTTTACTCATTTCTATCGTCTTCTTTGAGACTTTCATATGTGTTCTGATTTATTTTTCATCTTTTTTGTCTTTTTTTTTTACTCCTTTTACTTGGTAATTTTGAAAGTCCCATCTTCAAATTTGCTGATTTTTTTTTTTCCTTCTGCCTGGTCAAGACCATTCTTGAGGTTCTCTAGTACACTGGTTCTGAACTTTCCTAATACTGTGACCCTTTAATACAGTTTTTCATGTTGTGGTTTTCCCCACACATGAGTAGCAGTGTCTCCATTCCTAAGACCATCAGAAATATGTGTTTTCCAATGGTCTTAGGCAACCCCTGTGAAAGAGGAAAGGGTCATTTGACCCCCAAAGGGATCATGACCTACAGGTTGAGAACTGCTGCTTTAGTGTATTTTTGACTCAGTTATTGTATTTTTCAGTTCCAGAAATAATGTCTGCCCCTCCCTTGTAGTTTCTCTGTTGACTTTCTCTGTTCATGTATTGTTGTACAGTTTTTTTTGTTGTTGTTGTTCAGTTTCCTTTTTCTGTTCACTTAAATCATTGAGCACCTGTATAATGGTTATTTTTAATTCTTTGGTAACTCATGTAGATCTCCATTTCTTCATGGTCAATTTCTGGAGATTTAATTGTTCCTTTAACTGGGTTATGTTTTCCTTTTCTTTGTGTAGCTTATCATTTTCTCTTGGGACCTTGGCATTTGAAAGCTAAACTATCTCTCTAGTCTTTGTTGTCTGGTTTTATATTGGGAGGAGTTTCTTCATCTAGTTAATCTACTAGAGTATCTGGAGAACTTACAAATCTTTTCTGGTGATGCATCCTGTCTAACACTGTGTGTGTCATCTCTTAATGGAAGAGGTTTGCCTGTGTTTAACTTAGGAACTCTTCCGGTTTGCTGTACTGTGGCGGCTCATGTTGTAGTATGCTACAATACTGGAGCTCCACCTTGTGGGTATCTCTTATATTGCAGATTTTGATTCTAGACCAAAGCATGTTGATTGCCTTTGTTCTCAATGGCCCCCAACCTGGTACCCTATTCCTGTCAGTATTTAGATTAGGCAAGACAGAAACCAGTTTCCAGGAGGGGAGAACTCCCTACCCTATTGGAGGTACATTCATCTTCTTTTGCTCCCCAGGGAGAAGTAGGAAATTGGGGGTTTCTTCTGTTTTTCCTTGCTGGGGCCAGTAGAGAGGATCATGGGCTTTGATGTCATTTTTGTGCTTACCTGGGGTACAGGAACCTCTTAAGTGTGTTCCGGATTTCTCGCAAAGGCAGTTGGATTGTATATTGTTGTTAAATCCATGTCTTTGTGGGGGAAGGAGGGTCTGAGGTCTTCTATCTTGCCATCTTGCTGACCTTACATTGTTTTCTGATATTTTAGATATTATCGTAGCAACTTTTTGAACTTGATAGGGATGGGGGGGGGTGGATTCTGGCTAAATATATGTATTTTTTTCATATATCCATTTGGGAAGAGATGTAGGGAGGAAAAGGCAATTGAGAATGGAAAAAGTTGTAAATTCTTGAAAAAGTAGTGAGATAGGGCTTTACTCCTGTTTCCATCCTTGTGTGCTACTAAAGTTTAATGTAATTCATCAGGACCAATGCAGACGTCCATATTAGGTAGGCATGAATCTCTGGTTGAATCTAATCTTCAAAATAGTTTCTTCATGATGGAATTTATTTTGGAGGAGTAGCCTGGGACATGAAAGCCTTTACTTGTGTGAGTATTATATGCCCCTAACCTTTTTGCCAATAATTGGAAGCTTAGAATTGAAATACTAAGTAAATGGTAAAATGTTACCTATTTTTAATTCCAACATACTTCAGCATGTTGCTAGGGACTGGGTGTGGTGGCTCATGCCTTTAATCCCTGTATCCTGGGAGGCTAAGGTGGGTGTCGCTTGAACTTAGGAGTTCCAAAACCAGCCTGAGCAAGAGCAAGATCCCATCACTATTAAAATAGGAAAACTAGCTGGGCACTTTTAGTCCCAGCTACTCGAGAGGAGCTTGAGCCCAGGAGTTTGAGGTTTCCATGAGTTATGGCACTCTTCCAATGGTGACAGAGTGAGGCTCTGTCTCAAAAAAAAAAAAAAAAAAAAAGCACATTCTTAAAGAATTGATCTTAGTCATTTGAGCTTTCTTCTATTTTGAGGACCGATTTTAAACATTGATTTTTATTGTGAAATTTGTTTCTGTAAACTAGTAACTGTCACTTCATTAAAAGACTATCTGGTATTTTAAAAATATAGTTTATATTTCTGGCTCGCTAGTTTGTCATCTAACTTTTGGTAGAAGAAGAAGAGGAAAACCTTATGAAACAGAATTATTTTCCTTTATCCAAAGCTATTTTTAAATGACTCTTAAACAGTGTTAATGAGTAAACTTGTAAATGAAGGAATGTGTAAAAATATAGTTTAGAATTTAGTAAAATGAATTATTTTTTAGTACTCTTATTTTGACCATTATAAATCTACAATTTCATATAAAGTTTATGGCATTAGGAAATTATAATTAATGTATGAATTACTTTGGGGTATGTATCTTACAATTCTCATTTAATTCACTTATTTTGTCTTACATCATGGGCTCTTATGCAGGTATGCTACAATTCTTCATATGAGGCTACTCAGAGGTCATGCATTTTGAATTTTATTTTTTTTAAGTGGCAACTTTAAACATGATGGTGTGTTTATGTCTTGGACCTGAATTGCAGTTGTATACTGTTTGTTTAAATGTATCAAATCTGTTATCTTCTTTGTTTGTCCTCTGTTTCATTTCTACTAATGTCTCACTTTTCATGGTGTCTTATATTTGAGTTTTTTAAGACTCTGAAAAAATAGGCTATCTTAAATACCCTTCTTTTATTGGGTGTCATATTTGTTAGCATTAAGGAATTCCAGAAGGATGGAGGTGTGTTCTCTGGAACATAACATATCTCTAGACCTTGGGAATTTGATTTGACATCCTTGTCAAATCCTACTATAGAAATATATTTCTATTATAGGAATGGTGAGGATCACCAACCTCCTTGCAACTGGTAGAGAAACTGGAATCCTAGGGTGCCTCCAGTATTGGGGTACTGAGAGCTGTCATGTGAGGAATTATAATGTGTGAAATTTGAAGATTTCATAAACTGTTACTTCCAACCATATCAATGTTTATTAATTATGTAGGTTAATATTTTGTGTGGCTTACTTTTGTCCTCCTCTTACTATAGTCTTCAATAGCTTAATGGCAAGGAGCCCATACTGAAAGCTTTTGAGATGCTTACAGCTAGCCAGATTTAGGCATTGTGGTTTTTTAACTTGGATGGAACTCATATTCCCTGTGAAGTTTACTTGTGAGGACCACAAAAATTGATATCTTAAGGGCAGCACCTGTGGCTCAAAGGAGTAGGGCACTGGCCCTATATACTAGAGGTAGCGGGTTCACCCAGCCCCAGCCAAAAACTGCAAAAAAAAAAAAAAAAAAAAAAAAGATATCTTACAGAATTGGGAAATATTTATATTTGGGTTGAATAGATAGAGGCTGTTCTAGTGATTTTGGTGACTGTACCCACATAATTGAGCTGTCAAAACTGTAGCTTCATACGATATTACAAAGAGAATTAGACTTTTAGGAAATAGACCTGTATTCTCTTTGGAGCTTAAAAAAAATTGTTGAATTGAAAAGAACTTTGATGTCACATGTGAAAAAGAAAACCCATATGATATGTCCATACATATTTTAGTTTGATAGGTTATTTAAATTTGATTTTTTGGTTAATTTTAGACTCTTTTTGATCAGAATAATGCTGCAAAAAATGAAGAGTCAGAAACTGCAAACAAAAATGATTCTTCAAAGAAGCTATCTGTTGAGAGAGTATATCAGAAGAAGACACAACTTGAACACATTCTTCTTCGTCCAGATACATATATTGGGTCAGTGGAGCCATTGACACAGGTAATTATTTGCTAAAATTGATTGAGGAGATGGGTACCTATATCTACTTTTTAATACATTGATAAAGTTATTGTGATTATAATCTTTGCAAATCTGTTATTTCACGTTTCTGTTTAAGAGCAAAATTTGGGTGAGAGGTCTAGAAGAAATAGAAATGTCTGCAGAAGAAAGAAAGCATAGGGTAAATTGGTGTGCCATGTGAACATTTAAAAAGTCCTTAAGATCATGCTATGGCTGATTTTAATGGTAGTGCCATCTAAGATTTGTACATATGCACTGTTATTTTGAACTTAGTCTGGACTTGGTTTACACATATGCACATTATCTTATTTCATCCTAACAATTTTGGGAAGTAGGTACTGTTATTTCAATTTTATAGACAAAGAAGGAAAAGGTTAATAAGTTTAAGAAATATGCTCAGATTTTTCAACTTGTGAGAACTGAGTTTCAAAGCTAGTTCCAGTCCAAAATCATGCTTTGTTCATACTGTTTTACTTTGTGTTTTCTATACTATAGAAAGATAAAAGCATGAAGTAGAAGTGTAAAGTGAATGTTTTTGTATTTTTCTATTTTATTTAAATGCTGTTTTCAATAATTCTTAGTGCCTTATGTTAAAGCTTACTTTATGTATGACTGAGAATATACTTGGTACATAGTGAATAATTTCTCAATTTTGAGGTTATTTAAATTTAATATGAATAAGTTGACTGTTACCAATGTTATATATGTTTTTATACTTTGAAGGTCTAAGTATCTAAGTGAAGATAAACGAACATAATGTGAATTTATACTATGAAAAATTGATGTTAAAGATCCATAGTGTAAAAAAATGATTTTGAATTTTTCTTTTTATGCAGTTAATGTGGGTGTATGATGAAGACGTAGGAATGAATTGCAGAGAGGTTACCTTTGTGCCAGGTTTATACAAGATCTTTGATGAAATTTTGGGTGAGTACTTGTTTAGGATTTAATGCATCTATTTCTATCAATGTTATGATATTGTCTCTATATGTGCATAAAGCCAGATTTACCAGTGTAAATCTAAAGGTATATCTCTGGCTTTTAACCAGCAACACATATAAATGTTCTTCAGAGAACTTTATACTACTAGTTATAATATGTTCATATCCTGTGTTTCATATCTTTTGTGTTTCATTTTGTTCATCTGCACAACCAGTATGTTGTATTTGTAATCCCTTAGTTGTTTGTATTTCCTGTGTGTGTGGTCATCTGGAATTTGCTGGCATCACAGTTACCTTGGGGGTATGTTAAAACATTGCCACAGTAGAAAAAGAATTTTTCTTGGGGTCGCAGTATCTTATTAGGCCAAGAGATATATGAGTTATATTTGCTTCACCAGGCCTTGAGCTTAAAACTAGCATGAGTTTCATGCAACTCACACAACACTTAATGTGTTAAATATGGAGATGTCAGGGAGTTGGCTGTGGAACATGTAAATTTGAGTTTTTCCTTCAGTCAGGTATTATTGGACAGCCAAGTTTAGTAACTATGTGACCTAAGCGATCTCTGTACCTTCCAAATTACATGATTAATAAACTTATAATGGAATGTGATGTCTAATTGATTCTAGGGAATGTATATACTTTGGAAATATTTTTAATCATGCACTTTCTAGAGAGTCTTTGCTCTGGTACCTCACCAGTGCAACTTGAGTTTTCTTAAACAGAGGGGTTATATGGGTCTCTTTGAGCTGCTGCTTCTTGGTCTTTAGGAAAAGGACAGGAAAATAAAACTGGTTATATGATACCTTTGCTTTTCCTTCCCAACTCTCTACCTAATTTTACTATTTATTTAGGTTATTTTAGGACCACACAGCATTTGCTAAAAACATATTTCTTCTGTGATTGTGTCCAATTTTTTTTGAAGCAGTGGTTATTTTTATTATCAGCTGCAGTGCATAAGTTTAGAATTTTGATTTCTGAGAGTGTTAAGGATTTCTTTGTAATTCAAAACATTTGGTTTCAGTTCAATCTGCTAATCAAATTATTAGTTTATTAAAGGAGGTAAATAGAAAGTAATTGATACTTACTAAGACAATATATAATTCAGTAAATTTTTTTACTTTTAGACCTAGATTAGGGGTTGTAAAAAATGCAGGTGTGGGGGCGGTGCCTGTAGCTCAAAAGAGTAGGACACCGGCCCCATATGCCAGATGTGGTAGGTTCAAACCCAGCCCCAGCCAAAAACTGAAAAAAAAAAGAAAAAATGCAGGTGTGTGTTCTTACTTAATTTGTTTGTCATATAGCACTAAAATATTTCCTCCTTTTTGTATGGTGGAAAACATAACAGTAAGTTGATATGACATAAAATTTAGGAACATTATTTGGAAAATAGGATTTGTGTTAGAAGTTAGCAGTAAGTATTTTCATTAATTATTACCATACATAGATATTTATACCAAGCAGTGATGCATATACATTTGAGTCCATGTATTTGTTTATTTATATGATTTTGTATGTTACTCAATAAGATATTTAATTTTGTAGTTAATGCTGCAGACAATAAACAGAGGGATAAGAACATGACCTGTATTAAAGTTTCTATTGATCCGTAAGTATATTTCAAGTTTTATTTTTTATGCTTAGTTTTGTTATTTAGGTAATCCTCAATTTATGAATACTCCTCAAATGAATAATATACTGCTTTGTTTCCTCTTTGCTTCATTTTGTTATTTTTGCCTCTTGTGTGTGTGTGTCAGTTATTATCCTTTTCTCCAAAGTACTTCCCTCGGGGCTCTTGGAGATCACTTTTCTTTGATGCTGTGGATGCTGTTTCATCTATTAATCACTGTATCTTTCCTTCCTACCCTTCCTTTGGGACTTAAGTCTAAGAGCTATTGTTACTGCTATTCCAGTTACATTAAATTTGTTTTTCCTGACTAGTATTTGGACTTTTCGTTATTTATGAAGACATTTAATAATTTAGGTCTTGCTAGTTTTACAGAATATATACAAAGTGTTTACCTAATTAGGTAACACTGTGGTGATTTTTTTTTTTGGAGAGTGAAGGTATATAATATAGTTTTAAATTAAAAGCATAGTTGTTAAATTTATGTTTTTGCTAGCATGCTTTTTATAAAATATATTACATTTATCCTTTTTAATTTCATCAGTACTTTAGCATGATTTTTCTTAGTAAACATGAAAATTTAACAATTCTGGTGTAGGTTTATTATCAATAATCTAATTTCCGATGTGATGGTCGAGATTAGTGGTATGAAGTATAATTTATATTTGATGACACCATGAAGTTATTTGTATTTTATATGAAAACATTACCAGATAACCATGTTGTTGAAGGTCTTTATTTTTCTTTTTCTTTCTTCCTTTTAAAAAATTTGTATTATTTCTATAATGAATGTATTCTTAAGAATTTGTATAGTTAGGAGTATAAGACATTTATAAGGTACAACTCTTACAAAAATTTAAGATTGTTTTGAGAAAGTTTTAGCTGTCAAGATTCCTTTTAATTCTTATTTAGGAAATTGTCCATTAAAAACAATACCTTTGGCTCGGTGCCTGTGGCTCAAGTGACTAAGGTGCCAGCCACGTACACCTCAGGTGACGGGTTTGAATCCAGCCCAGACCCGCAAAACAACAATGACGGCTGCAACCAAAAATAGCCCGGTGTTGTGGCGGGCGCCTGTGGTCCCAGCTACTTGGGAGGCGGAGGCAGGAGACTCGCTTGAGCCCAGGAGTTGGAGGTTGCTGTGAGCTGTGAAGCCACGGCACTCTACCCAGGGGAACAGCTTGAGGCTCTGTCTCAAAAAACAAAAAACAAAAAACAATACCTTTGTTAATTTATTATGTTTTAGGAGAAGTAGTAAGAAGCAATAGATGTTGAATGTTTGACATCTTTAACCTTTTTCAGAATTCAGAATTGAAAGATTCTGATTGACAATTAAAGAAGAAGGGAGGGTTCTTTAAATACATTCTTGATGAACATAGTTATAGTTGTTTCCTTTTTTTACCTTGTGTTAGCCACATTAATCAAATAATACTGAATTTTAAAAAATGGTGTATATAGCATACCGTAATAAGAAAATGATAAAGAAGTGAGCTGAGAAACAACTGTACAGATAAGGGCTCTTGTTTATTTTACTTACCAGTCATTATATTGTAGGTATTTTGTCCACAAATTCTATATAATTCCTATCTTCCCCCTCCATTTTAAACTTCCTTTTTAACCAGCAAACATTTTTATTTGGGCATAAGAGGAGAATTATCACCACATTTATTTAGTTCTTAATGGCAATCTGATATTAGTTTCTTTTTTTCTTTGTTATCTCCCGCCTCATTTTAACTGCCTCTGCTAAAAAAATTATTTTATTTCAGTGTAAGGCAAAAATTCTTAGCTATTCCAGTGAAGAAAAGGTGAAGGTAATGTATTTTTCACCTCTTCTTTCTTTTATCATTTCTTGTTTGCTAATCATTGATGAAAGATTGAATCTTAGCCCTGCCTTTAATTGAATTTTATATATCTTTAAACATGGCATTAAGCAAGCATTTTTTGAGAAGTTGTTGCTTCTTAGATTTTTTTTTCTTTTTTTCTTTTTTTATTGAATGGTAACTATGTACATTAATGCACTTCTTAGATTTTAATACTAAGTTTTAGCCACAGCTTGACTTTCAGTTTTTTTCCTCCTGTAGTACTCTATGATGTAGGAATACATTTTAAGTAAAAAGTCAAGGTTGTGAAAGATACAGAATGGTTTAGCAAGGCATGCATGTAGAATTTAGATATCTCTTCTAGAAGTTAGAGAATTTGGAGCATGTGTTAGTCTGTTTTGCATTGCTAGAAAGGAATACATGAGACTGGGTCATTTATAAAGAAAGAGATTTATTTGGCTCATAGTTCTTCAATTTATACAAGAAGCATCGTACCATCATTTGCTTCTGATAAGGACTTCTGGGAGCTTCCAATCAATGTGGAAGGTGAAGGGGAAGCAGGTGTGTCACATGGTGAGAGAAGGAGAGAGAAGAGGAGGTGGTGGTGCCAGGTTCTTTTGAACAACTGGCTCTTGAGATCAAACTTCAGAATGAGATTTGGAGGGGGAAAATATATCCAAACTGTATCAGAGAAGTTTCTTACAGAGGAATTTAGGTATGTTAAGTAACATAAAAGTTTGTATTGAAACTGTTTTTCTGCTGGTGTCTATCTGATGCCAACAGAAAGAAATGTATGGGAAGTGCATTAGCCAGAGTCAAAATATTTCTCTAGTAATATTTTGTTTATTCTTGTTATTGTTATTTGTATTCTTGTTTATTTGGGGTTGACAGCTTGAAACTATAGCTTTCCAAAAATATTACACACTTATGCTAAATTGTATGTACAAATAAGTTCATTGTTAAACAAATAGGATTATAACATGTATACTATTTAATATCTTTGTATTTTTATTCAACGTATTATTTATAGCCTTCCTTATTAATTTATGTAGATCTGTTTAATTCTTTTAAACTATTTGCCAGTACTCTATTATGTTAATGCATCATAATGTATTTAACCACTTTCTAGTTGGTAAGTCATAGATTGTTTTCAATGTTTCTTTTTAGCCTTGATTATTTTTGAAACTTTATATGTAGCCTATTCAAGCACAGTATTTTTGTGAAGATTATCAATGGAGCATTTAGGAGTATTAAAACCTTACTGGAGAACTGATGTCATAAACTGACTTTAAAAGTTTGGGTAAAATTTGGCTAGACAAAAGAGAGAGAAAGACATCACACAAGGGAAAGACCTATAGACAAAGAATTGGAAGAATTGATAATGAATATGGACGAGTAATAAACTGACCTGAAGGAAAAGTAGGATGCATGTTGTAGAATAGTGGCAATTATATTTGGCTACCAGGAGGGATATAGATAACAGGCCTTGAAGATGCAGGTAGAAGATTCTTAAGCTTGATTTTGTTGAAAATGTGGACCTACTGCTGTGTTCTAGATCAAAGAATAGTGTTATGAAAGCTAGATTAAGTCCATCAAAATTATGCAAAATAATTTTAAGTGGCGTGACTATACAAGAAACTGTTGCAGTGATCAATGTTTAAGATGATATTAGACTATACTACTGGCATTTGGAATGACAAAAAGATTGATACTGATATGAAATGAATCTAATAGGACAAACTAATAGGATTTGATGGCTTACGGTTCTAGAGAATTATATCAAAATTTGAGCCTAACAGATTAGGAGAAGTGAAGCTCTGTTGAAGAGTGAGAGAAATAAAATTAGCTGATTTGGGGAGGGAGGGTTATGTGTTAACTTTTTACTTCAGTTAATGTTCTACTTTTTATTTTAGTTGATTATTCTTTACTTTTGATTTAATTAATTATCTCCTGAATCTTTGATTTTCATTTTGGCTTTTATAACTTAATTTTTTAGTTTAATAACTACTTCTAATAATTCTTGAGAGATTAAGATATGTGTAAGTGAAACAATTAGGAATCAGTGGTAAATGATACCTTTTTAAGCTGATTTCCAATATTGGTTATGAAGCTGTGTCTCCTTTAAAATTTGTCTCTTAAATGGATAAAGGTACATACTACTCCAAACAATAGAGTACATCACACTTTCATTAGCGTATCAAGTTCCTGTTAACCATAGGGGGCTCTCCTCTATACCATTCAGGGCTAAAACTGTTGATTTTATTATGGAAAGGCTTACAAGATCTAAAATAGGTAATATCTACACATTTTAAAACTATTAAAATTAATTTATGACAATGATTGACAAAATACAAACATCTCTTTAACCTTTAGGCTTAGGATGGGATACATTTAAGGCTGTTTGTATCTTTTCCACTTACACTCCTGTAGCATTTTAGGAAGAAAATGAAAATAGGAATGTCCACTGGCTCTGCAGAGCTGTGTGGGTCGCAGGTGTTAATGTTGGTAGAATCAAGCAGGAAGATCATGGTTAATGTATATAGAAAGAAAAGCAAATCTATAGGTGACTTCTTATAAACGTGCACTTCTCTGGGAGGCTGAGAATTTCTTCTCCTAAGAGAAGAAACCTTGCAGAGCTTATTGATTCTAATTTGAATTATAGCTCAGGGGTAGAAATGTATGTCCTCAGCAAATAGTTTTTGAAAGATGAGTCAGTGTCTTCTAATTAATGAATCTTGCTTGTGATCATTCAGGTTTTAAGGTTACTTTACTTTTTAATTAACGTATCTTTAAACTATCTTAAGCTCTAAACTCTGCTTGTTTATTTACAGTGAATCTAACATTATAAGCATTTGGAATAATGGGAAAGGCATTCCAGTAGTAGAACACAAAGTAGAGAAAGTTTATGTTCCTGCTTTAATTTTTGGACAGCTTTTAACATCTAGTAACTATGATGATGATGAGAAAAAAGTTACAGGTAAAGTCTGAATAGAATTTTGATTGAAAAATATTGTTTTCTTAACAACATCTCTAACTTACTATGTTTATATAAAATATTACAGGAAAGGAAACCTGTGCAGTTTTTTTTTGTGAGAACATCCTTTTTAGAATTAATGTCTATGAAACTATCATATATAATATTGTTTTGATAATAGTCTAACAGTGACATTATAAAGTCTGGTAGTACGTTGACTGTTGTTATCTTAGAACTGCTGGAACTTTAACCTGGCTGCCAGTTTGAGTTTTGATTTAGATAAGACTAGTGTGATGCCTATATGTATGAATTTGCTATTGTATAAGCCCTGTGTCTTTTAATATTAAATTGCTTTTAAACTATTTTCCTTAAGAAGGCCAAGATCAAAAATGTAGATTATCTTTGAAAGTGCTTTGACCAATACCAAATGTTTTTGTACTTACTTATGTTGCCCAAGTAGATTGATAGTTTATTTTTAAAACCAAGGTTCTGGGAAGTGATGTAGATTAAAATTTTATAAAAGAGAAGCAACTTTGGTAGAAAGTTCAGATTTCATACTTACGTAGACTTACTGAGTAATGAAAGAAACCAAACTTGATTCTTTTGAAACTGTGATTGAGGATAATGAATCTACAAAGTACCTATTTTAATTACATTAGCATGTGCTAATTCTTAATTGTATCTTTCTCTAAATGAAAAAACAATCTAAAAATCTTCTAGAATATTCAATTGATGATAAGATAATGCAATAGGGAAACCATTTTGCAACAGATTTACCCTCTGGTAGGTAAGTTAACAAAGTTCTTTTAAAATAATTTTCACTGAAGTTTTTTACATTTAATTTTTCTTAACAGGTGGTCGCAATGGTTATGGTGCAAAACTTTGTAATATTTTCAGTACAAAGTTTACAGTAGAAACAGCTTGCAAAGAATACAAACACAGTTTTAAGCAGGTATGAGAGAATCATATCTATTTCTTTTTTAAAGTAATGTTTTGTAGAGCTCATAAAACCTTAAGTAAATTTCAGCAGTGATATATATATATATATATATATATATATATATATATAAAAACTTCTTTGGTTTTTTTTTTGAGACAGAGTCTCACTCTGTCACCCTAGGGGAGAGTGCAATGGAGTCATCATAGCTCACTGCAACCTCAAACTCCTAGGCTCGAGTGATCCTCCTGCCTCAGTCTCCTCAGTAACTGGGACCGCAGATGCTTGCCACTTTGCCCAGCTATTTTTTGTAGTTTTTGTAGAGATAGTGTGTTACTCTTGCTCTGGCTGGTCTTGAACTCCTGGCCTCAAGCAGTCCTCCCACTTGAGCTTCCTGGAGTGCCATAAGCCACTGTACCTGGCTAATATATAATTTTTCTTTGTTTTTTTTTTTGAGACAGAGCCTCAAGCTGTCACCCTGGGTAGTGTGCTGTGGCATCGCAGCTCAGAGCAACCTCCAACTCCTGGGCTCAAGCGAGTCTCCTGCCTCAGCCTCCCAAGTAGCTGGGACCACAGGCACCTACCACAATGCCCAGCTATTTTTTGGTTACAACTGTCATTGTTGTTTGGCGGCCCGGGCTGGATTCGAACCCGCTACCTTAGGTGTATGTGGCTGGCGCCTTAGCCACTTGAGCCACAGGCGCCGAGCCATTTTTCTTTGTTTTTAAATATAAACCAAGTCTTATAAGACTAAAGAGATGTTAGCACAGAATACCTTGGATATAAGTCTGTCTCTCTACCATTCCTTTAAAATAAAATGCTTTCAGCAAATAGACTTTAACTTAGTTAAGTATTAGTGAAAATGTCCTGAACCTCACAGATTCGTTTAAATGTGACTACTTTGTATATTTGAAAGATTCCTCATTGAGTCATCAAATTCATATTTCAGAATTTTATTGTATTTTATTATTGTTGAAGTCTTTTAAAATACTTTGATATTTTATGTAAACTTAAAATAATTTTGTCAGGAAAAGCATTATGCCTGTTTACTTTTGCGAAAGTCTATATGGTTGTGTTGAAGAAATTAAGATAATTTGCTGAAAGTGTGTAAAGTTGTGCAATTTGTTTTTGACATGAGCTCATTATAATAGTAGTGTAGTCATTCTTTGAGGGGATTGGTTCCAGGATCCCCCCTCCTATACTCAAATCAGAGGATGTTCAAATCCTTCATAGAAAATGGTGTGGTATTTGCATATAATCTAAGCATAATTTCCTATATATTTTAAATCATCTTTAGATTACTTATAATACCTAATAGGATGTAAATGCTATGTAAATAGTTGTTATGCTGTATTTTAAATTTGTATTTTTTATTGTTCTATTGTTATTTTGTGTCTTTTTTTGCCCCCAATATTTTAAAGCTACAGTTGGTTGACTCTGCAGATGCGGGACCCATGGATACCAAGAGCTGACTGTATTTAAAATTTTTTCATCTGTAATATCAGGTTCAAAGATTTCTGTGGTTGGGAAATGGATTTAGTGGTGATAAATGAATATTGCATGAGCTGAGTTTTTATGTATTATGAAATGAAGCATTATATAAAATATTTGACTTTTTTTCTTTTAAAGACATGGATGAATAATATGATGAAAACTTCTGAAGCCAAAATTAAACATTTTGATGGTGAAGATTATACGTGTATAACATTCCAACCAGATCTGTCCAAATTTAAGATGGAAAAACTTGACAAGGATATTGTGGCCCTCATGACCAGAAGAGCATATGATTTGGCTGGCTCATGTAAAGGGGTCAAGGTCATGTTTAATGGAAAGAAATTGCCTGTAAGTGTCCTCTATAATAGTTTAATACTTAGTTATTTTGTAGACAAGATATAATTGGATCTTATTTTTTAAATCTAATCTGATAATCTCTTTTACTTTTAGATGATCACATTTTGATACATATAGATTAAAATCTATCATTTTTCTAGCTGATTTCTATGTATTATATTTGTTCTTTTTTATAGTTTCTTTTACTCTGTTTTCTCTGGTATTGATTGAACATTTTTTAATCTCTTCTGTTTATTTACTATTTATACTTTTTTTCAAAAACTTTTTTAGTGATTGCCCTAAGGTTTACCAATAAATATATTTTGAAAATAGTTTGAGCCTACCTTCAAATGAATGTAGTGAAAGGACTTTGTAACAGTGTAACTCCAGCTCTTCCTTCTCATTCATGGTGTCATCGTCCTTATACATTTTACTCTTAACCTATGTTATCAACATCAGAAGGAGAAAACAGAATGAGCCAGAATCAATACTTAGAAAAAAATTCAAAATTAGTGATGTCTTTACTGCTTTAGCGGTCAGTTATTCTTTTAGAGCAATTAAAAATACAGTTCAAGATTATATTTTCAATTCCATTTCCAGTGCTCTCCATTTTTTTTTTTTTTTGGAATAAATCTCAAAATCTAATTTTAATCATATTCTTTCTACTTTAAGGGCTTCTTTTAACACTTCTTACAGAGCATTGCTAGCAATAAATTCTCTATTTTTGCCTGAGAAAGTCTTTATTTTTCCTTCATTTTTAAAGGATATTTCACTGGAATTAGAATTTTGGGTTGTCATCATTTTTCTTTTAATACTAAAGGTGTCACTTCATTTTCTTCTCATTTGTGTGGTTTGTGAGAAGTCTGGTGTGTTCTTATCCTTGTTCCCCTGTTGATGTGGTGTTTCTTTTTTCTCTCATTGCCTTAAAATTTTTTTCTTTATCTTTGATTTTTTGAATATGATATGCTTGTATGTGTCGTGGTTTTATTTTTCTTTTTATTTATTTTGCTTTGTGTTCTTTGAGCTTTTTGGACCAGTTGTTTGGATCTGTACTAATTTTGAAATGTTTTGGCTACTGTTTCTTCGAATATTTCTTCTGTCTTGTTCTTCCCTTTCTTTCTGGTATTACGCTTATGTATATGCTATATTGTTTCATATCATCTCAGGCTCTTGAATGCTTTGTCTATTTTGTTTATTTTCTCTTTTTGTTTAAGTTTTCTAAATTTCTAATGCCCTATTTTTTAAGTTCACTGATTTTTTTTTTTCTTCTACTTTAAGTCTGCTCATGAGCTGTCAAAGGCATTCTTTCTTGTCTTCTGTATTTTTCAAGGGAGACGAGTGTGATGGATTTGGGCAGATTTCTCTTTCCAGGCCAGGACCACAAGGGAGGGGGCCTGTTTTTCTAGATTTTCTCTGATCTTCCCTGTGAGAATCTGGTGAGGGTTTTGGAGGAAAAACTTTGCAAAAGAGCATGAGTCCCTCATGACTGAGATCCCTATACACATTTATGCTAGTCTATACTGTTCCTATAGCAATTAATGAAAATTTTTAGTTGAATGTTCCTACTAGCTCATGAAACTTAGGTTCCCAGTAAGCAAAAACTTAGGTTCTGTAATTTCCTACAGATATCTTTGTCTCTCCAGACTTCAGGATGGTCATGTGTCCTGTGATGTCTATTCTTTGATAGATTCATGAAAATCATTAATTTGTTGTCTGACCAACTATTTTCTTTTAAGGATAGAAGCTTTTTTTTCCCCCAGCCCACTTTATGTCTGACTGAATTCAAATTGGAAGTCTACTTTGTTGTTTTAAAAACAATTTTTGAAAGATTTTATAACAATTTACTAGTCCTCTCTTTATCAAGTACACAAGAAATGAATTCCTTCTTAAAGGATAATGGTTAAGGAGTACATTAGGGAAATACCATTAATTAAGGTTTGGATCTGTATATTAAGAGCTGTGAACCTGTAGTCCCAGCTACTTGGGAGTCTGAGGTAAGAGGATCTCTTGAGCCCAAGAGTTTGAGGTTGCTGAGAGCTATGACATCATGGTAGAGCAAGATTCTGTCTCAAAGAAAAAAGAAGGAAAGAAAAAATAACTATTATAAATGAAGTGAAAGTGTGGGGAGTACTTAATGTCATTCACATTGAGGTACTAATATAGGAGTAATTGTATATTGTTTTTGTATTTTAATAGGTAAATGGATTTCGAAGCTATGTAGATCTCTATGTGAAGGACAAATTAGATGAAACTGGAGTGGCATTGAAAGTTATTCATGAACTTGCAAATGAAAGATGGGATGTTTGTCTCACACTGAGTGAAAAAGGTTTCCAGCAAATAAGCTTTGTAAATAGTATTGCAACTACAAAAGTAAGTATGGAAATTCCTTGTTCTAAGTTACTGGTAGAGCAGTGCTTCATTAAAAATTATAAAATTTAGCTGGGCATTGTGGCGGCACCTATAGTCCCAGCTGCTTGGGAGGCTGAGGCAAGAGAGTCATCTAAGCCTAAGAGTTTGAGGTTGCTATGAGCTGTGACACCATGGCACTCTACCAAAGGTGACATAGTGAGACTCTGTCTTAAGAGCAAACAAACAAAAAACCCCTACAAAATTAATAACAAAAATAACCAAAATAACACCTCCAACTCTGGTTTTGTTAAATCAAAATTGACTTATGAAAATGAAAGCTTATTTTCTTTTTTTTTTTTTTTTTTTTTGAGACAGAGCCTCAAGCTGTCCCCCTGGGTAGAGTGCTGTGGCATTACAGCTCACAGCAACCTCCAACTCCTGGGCTCAAGCGAGTCTCTTGCCTCCGCCTCCCAAGTAGCTGGGACCACAGGCGCCCGCCACAACGCCTGGCTATTTTTTGGTTGCAGCCGTCATTGTTGTTTGGCGGGTCCAGGCTGGGGATTCGAACCCGCCACCTTAGGTGTACGTGGCTGGCGCCTTAGCTGGTTGAGCTATAGGCGCCGAGCCGAAAGCTTATTTTCTATGAAACAACTGTATTATAATTTACTTAAATAGCCATCAAGAAACAAGCTCGTGTGATTAGTTTTTATAGTTGAACATATTTATATGACATTTAGAATGATAACAAATTGCTTATTCTGTGTCTTGAGTTTTGATATAGAACACAATAAGAGGAGATGAATCAGTTTTGGAGTCAGGTTGTGGAATATATTATCTGCCATTCTAAGGAGTTTGAACATTTTTTTGGTAGGCTTTTGGTTTTCAAAATCAAATGAAATTCTCATCATCTGAAAGCATTCATTTTTTGACCATAATAAAGTGTTGGACAACATAATCATGCCGTATTGTTCAAGTTTTACCTTCTTTTGATGTTTTGGTTCAGTATTTTGAATAATCTAGCATCACCATCACACTCTCTAGTTGATAGAAATTGAGTCAGTTATGATTGCATTTTCTTATGCATTTTCTTATGCATTTTCTAATGAAAACCTAATAAGCAATGACTTAAATATATAAATTGTATTTTTAATTTTTTTAATTTTTATTTTTTTCCTCTCACAACTAGGGACTGGCTGTGTGGGTAGGCTTAGGCTGGTACTGTAGCTCCACAGTGCTCTTCCTGGGTTTCTTTTCTGCCATCCTTAGCATGTGGCTTTCATTCTCAGGCCCTCAAGATGGCCTATTGTACCCCACGCTCATTTCCAAGTTCTAGGGCAGTGTTTTTCAACCCTTTTTATCTCATGGCACACTTGAACTTCTAGTTAAAATTCTGTGGTACAAGAAGTAAATTACGTTGATCAAAAAAAAAAAAAAGAATAAAAAAAGAATATACTGACTGTGCTTTGAGCTTCTTTAGAAAACAATTTAATTAATGATCTTTAAAAATTTTCACAGTGCACCTAAGATCTTCTCATGGCACACAAGTGTGCACTGTGGCACACATGTTGAAAATCTCTTTACTGGGGAGTGAGAATAGGTTTGGCAGATGCATATGCCGGCTAAATAATCTCCCTTTTTGTCGGGACTACAGTAGTTTTCCTAGAAGCTTTTCCCAGTAGATCTCTGCTAATATTTTGTTGCCTAGAAATGGAATGGCTATTCCCAACTACAAGGTAGTGTAGGTTTACAAATCTTTTTATATGGACATGTTACTATTTAAAAATAATTTGTATTTGTTAATGAATTAACAAGGGATAGTGGAGAATGGGATGGACAACTGAGTGGTTGCTGCAGGCTCTAGGATCAAATCTTGTGAGTGTCATCTTTTATTGTTTTTCCTTTATAATCGAGTTGGCTATATGGAATTATATGGAGGTGTATGGCATAATAAGAAATACTTATTTGGTCTTCGTGACTGATTCCTGACACAGAATTCCCTGAAACACTTTGATTTCCAAATAGGAGTGTCTTTTTGTTCTAATATTGATTTTTGTCCTTGGCTCCTGACACAAAACTTCTAAGTTTCTTGAGTAACAGTGGAGCATCTTTTGTTCTAATATGACGACTCTTGATGGTCCCTTAGATAGCCTTGATTAGAAACCCAGAATTTTCAGTTTGCCCCCATCCTAACCTTTGTAGAGGGTTGGGGGGCTGGAGACTGAGTTAATACTCAGTCTTGGCTATGTGATGAAAGCTCCATAAAGACCTCTAAACAATGGAGCTCAGAGAACTTCCAGATTGGTGAATACGTTGAAGTGCTGAGAGGGTGGCATATCTGGGAAGGGCATGAAAGCCCTGTGTATCTCTCCCCTCGCTTGCCCTATGAGTATTGAGTTGTATCCTTTATAATCAACTTGTAAATGGAATTAAAGTTCTATGATCCACTTTAGCAAATTATTACTGAAAAGTGGGTTTTGGGAACCCCTAATTTATAGGTATTTGGCTAAAAGTATGGGAGGCCAAGGATTTGTGATTCACATCTAAAGTCTTGTGGAATTGAGCCCTTAAAGTTGCTTACCAATGGAAGGCTGTCAGGGAGGGTTTGTTTTTCCATGTCCCTGACCCTCTCTACCATTCTTGTGACTGTTAACCTGTAGAGTCTATGCTAAGTCCAGGTAGTTAGTATCAAATTAAATTACATTATTGAACATCCATTTGATATCTGGAATGGTTATTGGTATGGAAAACATTTCGGAATTAATGTCAGAGAGAGATGAAGAAAAAAACCACAGAAGGTGATTTATCAGCTCTGTGCCCAAAAAGTTTTTTTTTTTTAAATCTTGACCCATTCTGAGACTCATATTACCCATTTAGAAAATAGGGTTTGTAAGACTGATGTCAAGTACTTTGTCATGCTAACAATAGAAGATTTTGGGATTCTATGCTCTTTTTTCTTTTTAGGGTGGACGGCATGTGGATTATGTAGTAGACCAAGTTGTCGGTAAATTGATTGAAGTAGTTAAGAAAAAGAACAAAGCTGGTGTATCAGTAAAACCATTTCAAGTAAGTGATGTTTTATATATTACATTGAATTACTAAGTATCAGTTCTGATGTTGACTTCTTTTTGTTATGTTTTCAACAGGTAAAAAACCATATATGGGTTTTTATTAATTGCCTTATTGAAAATCCAACATTTGATTCTCAGACCAAGGAAAACATGACTCTGCAGCCCAAAAGTTTTGGGTCTAAATGTCAACTGTCAGAAAAATTTTTTAAAGCAGTGAGTAAAACTTGTATTATTTTTCGGTGTTATTGCATGTATCAAGTAGTTTTCTTGATAAATTTATTAATTTTTAATTAGTTTCTCTTTCATCATATTAACTGGAAATAGGCATGCTTACACTGTAAACTAACATGCTTTTTAATTCTGATAACTTCAAAAAATAGGCTTTATTGTTTTGTTTGACAAGCATTTAGGGTAGGGAATTAAGTAACTAATCGTATTTTAGGCTTTACATTCAGTATTGTTAAAACTCAGATTTCCCTCTAATAAATGTCTGGTCCTTACAAGACTTATATTCTTTTCTACTCTCATTTTCACATCATCTGCTGATTTTTGCCATTACATGTTTTATTTTTTTTTTATTGTGGTAGTATATACATAAGCTAAAATATGCTATAGTCTACATATTTTAAAATCGCATTTTACTTTGCACATAATTTTTCAGGCTACATTAACTTTTCTAAAATAAGGTGAGAATACAAATAAAAAATCTTAGATTTGTAACAGCCTGTGGCTGCTACATAGTAGCTTCTTGTAATCTATACAGAGGTCAAGATTTGTTTCAGTTCCCTTCTTTATTAGTACTGTCAGTAAATACTATTAAGTACTGTAATGTGCCTTTAAACACATCTGGCAGTGATCAATCAGAACCCCTCCCCTTTGGAAGTTTAGTTAGGTGGGGAAATAATGTGTAATCGCCATAGAGATAACGTATTTGTCAAATTCCAATATTGGAGTTTCTTTTTTTTTTTGAGACAGCGTCTAACTATGTCGCCCTCGGTAGAGTGCTGTGGCGTCACAGCTCACAGCAAACCTCAAACTCTTGGGCTTAAGTGATTCTCTTGCCTCAGCCTCCCAAGTAGCTGGGACAGGCACCACAGTACCCAGCTATTTTTTGTTACAGTTGTCATTGTTGTTCAGCTGACCCAGGCCAGGCTTGAACCTGCCAGGCTTGGTGCATGTGGCTGGTGCTGTAACCACTGTACTGTGGATGCTGAGCCCCCCAGTATTGGAGTTTCACAGGTAGGTTATCAGAAACAAAAACAAAAGTTGATTTTATGTTGCAGTGTAAGGTCTGTAGAAATAGAACTTTTGGATCTGATCATAATAAATTCTGATCAAAAATTACTCTATATTAATGCTTTCTCAAATTTCTGTCATCATGGCAGTTGTTTTCATGGTGAAGTGATTTGGTTTTAGATTTTATACTTTTTCATTTTAGGTGGAGTAAATTTATATTTGGCAACACAACTCACCAATTTATCTCTTGTTAACAACTGTTGTATATACTTAAAATCAAATCACCCAGGATGATAAAAAGATAACTTTTAGGACTTAGAATTGGATATGCTTAACTTCTTTTTTTTTTTCTTGGGTTAATACCTTGTCACATGTTGACTCACTGCAGAGTATAAACACTATGTTGAAATCCTCATTACCAAGCTATTTAAAGAAGTCATATTCATAAGTTCCCAAATTTATCCTATTGTTCCCTTCATATTATTTTTTATTTGTCATAGTAAATTCAGGACTCATGTCTTGTATTGAAGAATATCAGATATGTCTATGTCTAGAATTTTCCAGCTGGTAAATTCATAGTTAGATTAGCTTTTATTGTTGATTTTAACAATTAATTTGTAACAAGAACAATACATATTCCTCATGGAGTTTGTATGATAGAATTTTTTCCATATGTAGTAAATTCATCCTTTTTAATGTATATTTATATGTATCTTAGTACAGTAGGTCATTGTGTATAGCTGCCTTAGTTTCATTCTAGTTGAATAAAATTGACTAGCATGTACCCTCGTGATTATCATCATAATTTTTTGTCCTAAAATACCTTAAAATTGCACAGACTCCAGGTATTACATTAAGCCCTATAAATTTTAATTAAATTATTTGATTTTTAGGCCTCTAATTGTGGAATTGTGGAAAGTATCCTGAACTGGGTGAAATTTAAGGCTCAGACTCAGCTGAACAAGAAGTGTTCATCAGTAAAATACAGTAAAATCAAAGGTATTCCCAAACTGGATGATGCTAATGATGCTGGTAAGATTCAGATAATTTTGAAAAAGATTTTAAATTTAACTTATCTAATTTTAAACATTTTTTATTTTCTATATAAAGTTAGAATATAATTTTTTGTGCAGAATACAATTTTATTTCATGGCAATCATCAAATGTACCATATATTAATAATTTTTAGGGGAAAGGAATTCAAAATATACTTAATATTTAAACTATACTGAGCATAATGTAAAATGATTCTTTCACTGTCAGCATGTGATTATTAATTTTCTAATTTTCTCTCAGTAAATTATGAGGAATTTTGAATATATGTAATTTTTAATTTCTCTCAGGTGGCAAACATTCCCTTGAGTGTACACTGATATTAACAGAGGGAGACTCTGCCAAATCACTGGCTGTATCTGGATTAGGTGTGATTGGCCGAGACAGATACGGAGTTTTTCCACTCAGGGGTAAAATTCTTAATGTACGGGAAGCTTCTCATAAACAGGTATATGTGTATATATACTCACACCTATAAGTGATATTTTAATACTTTGCTACTAAAATGTTAAAATGTAATGTCTGACTCACTTTTTGTATATTTGAACATTTAAAAATATTTTCAATGCTTTTCCTTTTTGTATAGATCATGGAAAATGCAGAAATAAATAATATTATTAAAATAGTTGGTCTGCAATACAAGAAAAGTTATGATGATGCAGAATCTTTGAAAACCTTGCGCTATGGAAAGATTATGATTATGACTGATCAGGTTGGTTTGAAAGTTATCACATGTTTAAAATTCATATCTTCTTCAGATTATTTTAATATTTGTTTAATGATAGACTTTCTCCAAGACAAGTAAGTGGAAGAGATTATACATCAAGGAGAAAAATACACTGTTCAATGGAAGTGTTTATGTGAAGCACATTTTACGTTATCTAATTTTTGGGATAACAATCTTATTATTTAAAAGTATTTTAAAGTGTAGCAAATGCTAGAAGAGTAGAATACACAATAGTAGTGTGGGATGAAGCCTACGTATAAGTAGGAATGAAATGATGGAATTAACAAATAAGAGTAATTTATGAGATAATTGTTAATTTTGCATATGACCACATGATTTGTGATGTGTGAAAACTAGGAAGATTTGGATAGTAAAATCACGTAATCAAGAAACAATTAGAAAATTGAAAAGGAAGAATTTTACATACATCCACCTATTTTGTCTCACTTGTATGCTAAGTAAAATTATTTGCAGAGAAAATCTGCAACTGAAAAAAGTTACTGCAAAGATTTAAGCAGAAATTTTGCAATCTTTATGTCAAGAGAATACTTGTGAATACCTGTATGGGTTTCCCCTTCCATTGCCTATGAATGGCATTAGAACTTTATTTTATGTATTGTCCATCCTTGAGCCCTTCTTTTAGTGAATGTTGGAATGTTGGAAACTATAAAAGAGATAGAATGGTAATATATTTTGTAATGGCAGGAAGAGTTGCTATTGATGTGCTTTATTTTCATTTTTACAAAACAATACTATTACCATCTAAATAAAATCTATTATAAAATGCAGTTCTAAAATTTGGATGAAATTTTGCCTCTTTGCTACATTCATTTTAAAATTTGGTAATGTAAGTGTTTGTTTTATAAAATTATTATAGGATTTTTAACTTTACTAATATTTGTTTAGGATCAAGATGGATCTCACATAAAAGGCCTGCTTATTAATTTCATCCATCACAATTGGCCATCACTTTTGAAGCATGGTTTTCTTGAAGAGTTCATTACGCCTATTGTAAAGGTACTATTTGTATTAATATATTTTTATACTTTTGTCTTAAAGGGTAGCAGAAAAACTAATTTCTTTTTTTTTTTCTTTTATTAATTTAAGGCGAGCAAAAATAAACAGGAACTTTCCTTCTATAGTATTCCTGAATTTGATGAGTGGAAAAAACATATAGAAAACCAGAAAGCCTGGAAAATAAAATACTACAAAGGTTTGTATTTTAAAATACTTAAATTTTCTGAAGTTACTACTGATATAAATTTATTGTTAAGAGAGCAAGCTAAAAATTATTTTAAAAGTATCTCTTTTAGACTTTGAAATAGCTATTGCTGATTTTTAAAAAATTGCTATAGAATCTTTTGTGAAAGTTGAGTATTATAATGGATTCTGTTGAATGGAATCACCATTTCAGTGGCCCATCTTGATTTATCTACACTTCTCTTTCACCACCCCAATAGGCCTAAATGCTTCCAGATGTTATACATGCAGTATTTCATCAATAACTAATATGTATCTCTAAAAGAATTTTTAAAAATTATCCATAATATCATTATTATGACATTTTTTGAGAATTTCAGATTAATACAAGGGCACCAATGGTTAGGTTACATTGTTTGCATTTGTTAGGTAAAGTGCAAGGTGTAGTTGAGCCCTTCATCTTATGTTATGCCTGTTACATGACAGCTTACCCAACTCTTCTCCCCACGCCCCCTTCATCTTACCTTCTCCTCCCCTTACTTGAATTTAATTGAGTTTTTCTCTTGTGTTGGGGTGTAGTTTGTCTACTGATTTCATATTAGTAATGAGTATATTGGCACTTGCTTTTCCATTCTTTTGATACTTAGGAGGTAAATTTACCAGGTAAATAACAAAAATTGTAGAATCTCCCTTTTTTATGGCTGAATAGTAGTCCATGGTATACATATGCCATAGTTTATTTATCCATCTGTGAATTGATGGGCATCTGGGTTGTTTCCATGTCTTGGTAATTGTAAATTAAGCTGCAATAAACATTCTAGTGCAAATGTCCTTATGGTAAAATGATTTTTTTTTCTTCTGGGCAGATACCTAGTAATGGGATTGCAGGATCAAATGGAAGGTCTATTTTCAGTTCTTTGAGGATTCTCCCTACTTCTTTTGAAAAAGTCTGTATTAGTTTGCAGTCCCCCAACAATGTAAAAGTGTTCCCTTCTCTCCACACCCACACCAGCACTGGGGTTAGGTGACATCTCAGGGCGGTTTTGATTTGCTTGGGGACAATGAGCATTTTTTTTCATATGTTGGCCATTCATCTGTTTTTTTTGAGAGAAGGTTCTGTTCATGTCTCTTGCCCAATGATAAATGGCATTATTTACTTTTTTCTTGTTTGAGTTCTCTGTAGATTCTGGTTTTAGCCCTTTGTCAGATTTATAACATGCAAATATCTTCTCCCATTCTGAAGATTGTCTGTTCACTTTAATTGTTGTGTTCTTTAGCTATGCGGAAACTGTTCAGTTTAAGTCTCATTTGTTTATTTTTGGTGTTGTTGAGATTGCCAGTGGGTCTTCTTCATAAAATCTTTCACCAGACTGATATCATCAAGAATTTTCTCACATTTTCTTCTAGAGTTCTGTTGATTTGTGCCTTTGATTAAATTTTTTATCCATTGTGAGTTAATTTTTGTTAAGTGGTGAGAAGTACAAGTCCTGTTTCAGTCTTTTACATGTGGCTAACCAGTTTTCCCAGGACCATTTATTAAATAAGGATTCTTTCTTTCCAGTGTATGCTTTTGTGTGGTTTACTAAAGATCAGATGACAATATGAGGCTGGTTTTATGTCTAGATTTTCTATTCTATACCATAGATCTATGTTTCTAGTTTTGTGCTAATACCATGCTGTTTTGATCACTGTAGACTTGTAGTATAATCTGAAATCTGGTAAAGTGATGTCTCCAGATTTGTTTTTATTTCTAAGAATCATGTGGTTCATTTGTTTTTTTTTTCTGGTTCCATATGAAATGAACTAGTTTTTCAAATTCTTCATTGGTGTTTTACTAGGGATTGCTTTAAATGTGTAGATTGCTTTGAGTAGTATAGACATTTTAACAAATGTTGATTCTTCCCAGCCACAGGCAATATCATACCATTTTTAATATACTTAAATACTTTGCCAGTGTTATATATTAAATGTTTATGCTCTATGTATTTTTATAGATTTTTTTTCTTTATTTTTCAGTCAGGATTCAAACAAGATCTATCCATTGCATTTGGTTGATAAGGCTTTTAAATCTCTTAATGTATCATTTCTCTGTTCATACTTTTTCCTTGCAATTTATTTGTTTGAAAGTTGTGATTTTTGTTCTGTATAATTTCCCACATTCTGGATTTTACTAATTGTATCCTGCAGTTTCATTTAAAGTACAGCACTTTCCTCTTCCTCTTATTTTCTGTTAACTTGTAATTAAATTGGAGATGTTATCAGATTTGTTATTAGATTTATTTAGCAGAATTATTTAATAGGTTGCTTTGTGTACTTATGTCAGGAGGCTCATAATATCTAATTAGTCATTTTTTTTTGTCTATTAGGGTTGATCAGTTGATATGGGTGTTACCAGGTTGATCCATCATTTACTATAACTTGATCTATCATATTATTATAACTTCCCCACTAGCTTTTCAATTGATAGTTTTAAACAGCCATTGACATTCATGACTCACTGTTCGTTTTAAAATTCTGCAGGTTTGGGTACCAGTACAGCTAAGGAAGCAAGGGAATATTTTGCTGATATGGAAAGGCATCGCATCTTGTTTAGATATGCTGGTCCTGAAGATGATGCTGCCATTACCTTGGTAATTAAGCTATTTTAAAAAAGCTATTGTTAGCTGTCTGCCTACCTGCCATACTTTTCCTCTTACTCTTGATTTTCTATAGTAAGACTCTTGAAGTTCTAATACCCAGACTAGTTAATTTTAATTTTCCTCCCAGATTATACCATGCTTTTCTACTTCTTTAGTTGAAATACCTTAGTTCAAATGTATTTTTGATAAAAATATTGAGGAAAAAAATGTTAATTTCTCAGAAATTAATAGTTATGTCATTGTATGTTTTAATTTTCTAATAGAATTAATTTATTTTTAATATGTGAAATCATTATCTGGAATCTTTCAGGCATTCAGTAAGAAGAAGATTGATGACAGAAAAGAATGGTTAACAAATTTCATGGAAGATAGGAGACAGCGTAGGTTACATGGCCTACCAGAGGTTAGTCATAAAGAGTGGTGGGGGGAAGGAGGAGTGAGAGACTAAAATTCATGCAGTAATAATGATACTAATAATTTTAACAATAATGTTATTATATAAACTTCTCTCTTAGCAATTTTTATATGGTACAGCAACAAAACATTTGACTTACAATGATTTCATCAATAAGGAATTGATTCTGTTCTCAAACTCAGACAATGAAAGATCTATACCATCTCTTGTTGATGGTGAGTAACGTTTATTTAAATATCTTTTTCATTTTTGTATGTTATTGCATATAATTTGATTTCATGTACTTTAAACTATCCTTATGACATATTTTAAAATTCCTACTTGAAATCATGTAAAACATGAAGAACAGATTCAGAGGAATTTAAAGTCTTTTTGATATTGCTTTTGAGATATGTTTTGGTAGGGCTCAAATCCTTAATATTCCTTAGTTTGAAACTTTTAAACACTTTTTTCAGGAAAATTAACATTAAGGCTAATCTTTAAAGCTGTTGCTCATATCAACTGTAGAATTTCTAATATAAAAAGTAAAATGGGGCCAGGCATGGTGGTTAATGCCTGTAATCCTAACACTCTGGGAAGCTAAGGCAGGTGGATTGCTTGAGCTCAAAGTTCAAGACCAGCCTGAGCAAGAGTGAGACTCTACCTCTAAAAATAGCTGGGCGTTGTGGTGGGTGCCTGTAGTTCCAGCTACTCAGGAGGGTGAGACAAGAGAATTGCTTGAGCCTAAGAGTTTTAGGTTGTTGTGAGTTGTGATGCCATGGCACTCTACCAAGGGCAACAAAATATGACTCTGTCTCAAAAAAAAAAAAAAAATAAAATGGGACTTTGATAATTTCTAAAACATTTATCAGAGATTGAATTTTAAAATACTTTCATACCTCATTACCCCAAATTAAATGCTTTAACTTACAAAAAAAGTAGAAACTGTTTTTAGTTATAGAAGATTCTGGTTTTCTGTTTCTCAACCTTCTAATGCCACAATGTATTTTCATTGTTAAAAAGGGGTTGCAGCCCACAGGCTGATCTAGAGCTTTATCCCTCTTATTTTTTAACTTTTAGCAAGTTTGTTGATCTTTTTTTTTTGTTCTTCCATTTTTCAGCTAGTAGCAGATAGTTCTACCCATCCATCAAGTTCTAGCCTTAAGTTGCATCCCTTCTATCAAGGCTTCTCTAACATTTCTGTCTAATTGGTCTCAGATGCCTAAACATCTATGCTAATTATTGGGTGGCTTTTATTTTTGCTTATTAGGTATCTATATTAATTTTGTTCCCTCATTTAGATTATAAAATTATCAAGGAAATGGCCTTTTTTTTTTTTTTGAGACAGAGTCTTACTATGTTGCCCTCAGTAGAGTGCTATGGCATCACAGCTCACAGCAACCTCAAACTCTTAGGTTTAAGCAGTTCTTTTGCCTCAACTTCCTAAGTAGCTGGGACTACAGGTGCCCGCCATAACACCGGCTGTTTTTTTGTTGCAGTTGTCATTGTTGTTTAGCTAGCCTGAGCCAGGTTCAAACCCACCAGTCTCAGTGTATGTAGCTGGCACCATAACCACTGTGCTATGGGCACTGAGCTGAAATGGCCAAATTTTATTATCTTCTAATTTCTACCATCCTCTGAGCCCATAATGATGAGAATGATAGCTAGCATGTACTAAAAGGGTTATTTCTATGCTCATTGGCCTAGAGTGAGAATGATAAGGAAGCAGAATGATTTCCTTACATTGTTTCATATAAACTTATGATAACTGTATTAGGTAGGTAATTATTTCAATTATGCTAATGAAGACCCTGAGACTTACTGGTTTAGTAATTAGTAATTAAATTGGGGCCAATTTAAGAAAAGAATCCAGACTGGTGAGGATTCTAAGCTTGCATTCTTAGCTACTACAATAAACCTCTTCCTTACTAAGGATTTTCCCTAATTTGGGATACTTAAAATATTTTTCCAGGTTCAATAGTGATATGTTACTTTTTCCAATGGAATCTGAAGGTAGTTAAGACTTTGTGGGTTTTGTGAAAGCAGTGTGAAAACATTCAAAATTGAAAAGTTACATTTGAAGTTATGATCACTTAATATATTCATATTAGGAAAACTTTTATACTGGAAGTCGTTTTTTTTTTTTTTTTGGTCTTATAAAGATTTAATTTTACATAGGTAGTTACTCAATGTGATTTTTTTTTTTGAACCCTTAAAAAAAAAGTGGCGATGTATACATTTGTTAACAATGCCATGAAAGCATTATCTTTCTCCTGAGGAAAAGTGAATTTCTTATCATAATATCTGACTGGCCCTGTAATTTAAATTAAAATAAAATTTTGGACAAACAGAAGATATTCTTCAGGCTCATTGTTAGTTTGCTGGTACTCTAGTTACAACTAGTAATTTGATTGTATAAATGTTTAGAAACTCCTATGAAAAGAATTTCGTGCCACTGGACAATTTTTTTAAGACTAGAAGGTTATCTTTCAATTGGTAGTTCACTTTTGGAAAGGTGGAAATGGCATAAAAATGTTTTTAGTATCTACTTATTTTGTTACAAAATCTCAAGTAACAGTTGTATTCAGTTATTCTTCAAAAGCAAACTCTGTTTTTGCCTTTTTCTCTTGAATATATAGAACATTATTGCCACTAAAAGAATTGTTACTACTCTATCTTGAAGTAATATTTGGTTGCTCTTTTTAATGATAGGCTTTAAACCTGGACAACGAAAAGTTTTATTTACCTGTTTCAAGAGGAATGATAAACGTGAAGTAAAAGTTGCCCAGTTGGCTGGATCTGTTGCTGAAATGTCTGCTTATCATCATGGAGAAGTAAGCATTAAGATTGGAATCAATCAAGAACTGTAATTATTGGCTTTAAAAATGATACTTACTGGCCAGGTGGGGAGGCTAACACTTGTAACCCTGCACTCTGGGAGGCTAAGGCTGTTGGATTGCTTGAGCTTGCAGGTTTGAGACCAGCCTAAGCAAAATTGAGACCCCCATTTCTACTAAAAAAATAGAAAAAGTGAGGCAAGAGGATTGCTTGAGCCCGAGTTGGAGGTTGCTATGAGCTATGATGCCACAGCACTCTACCCAGAGTGACAGCTTGAGACTCTGTCTCAGGAAGAAAAAATAAATAAATAAAAGATGTTTACATATAATGAAGTAGTTTTCCTTTTATGAGGACTTTGGAAATGTGAAAGAATTGAGAGTTTGGATAGTAATACAAATTGGGGAATAGTTAAAGAAAATTTAGAAAATTAATGTCATTTCTGTTTTATCCTATTGCAGCAAGCATTGATGATGACTATTGTGAATTTGGCTCAGAACTTTGTGGGCAGTAACAACATTAACTTGCTTCAGCCTATTGGTCAGTTTGGAACTCGACTTCATGGTGGCAAAGATGCTGCAAGCCCTCGTTATATTTTCACAATGTTAAGGTAAATATTTGTAGATACAATGGTATAAAGTTTGATTTGAAGTTTATTGGAACCAACTAAATGTTTAATAGAACTGTAACTTTGAAGAGATATGATTGGTTATTTTCTTTAAGGGGTGAATTTGTCAAATTATTTGATCACAAATACAATGAAGTGTGCTGATCTTAATTTTAAGGAGTTACTTATGAAATCATTACTGATGAATGTATAGATTTTTTTTCTTCACCCAGTTTTCCTCTTTAGTCTGAGGAAAGTCTTTATGTGCTTTATTTAGAGTAATAGGAAATTCTTTTTTATATTTTTTTAATTTTTTAAATTAAATGATAGCTGTGTACATTAATGCAAACATGGGGTACAGTGTATTGTTTTCATATACAATTTGAAATATTTTCATCAAACTGGTTAACATAGACTTTGTGTCATTTACTTAGTCATTGTGTTAAAACATTTATACTCTAGTTCTAGAAAAATTCACTTGTATCCTTGTTAGACAGACCATATAGGTGATCTTTCCAGTCACCTTCTCTCCACTCATCTGCCATTCTCCCCTCTCTTCTCCACCCCCTCCCCATATTCTTGGGCTAGAATTAGGTTGTAGCTTTCATTTGAGAACTATAAATTAGTTTCATAATACGGCTGTGTACATTGGATACTTTTTCTTCCATTCTTGTGGTACTTTGCTAAGAAGAACATTTTCCAGTTCCATCCATGTAAAC
>NW_003852397.1:42495973-42622026 GCF_000181295.1 Otolemur garnettii | reverse complement strand
TCAAAAAAAAAAAAAAAAAAAGTTATTTATCAGTATTAAAGAACTTAGGTAAGTAAATACGTAAATAAATTCTAGATATTTTATTATGGCCTTGTGCCTGAACGAAATGTGTATGTAGTAATGTTAGATAAATTTTAAAAGATTTTTTGATATGTAGTTTTTAATTATGTATAAAATTTTATTTCCTAAATTCATGACATTTTTTCATTTTCTTTTTTAACCCTTTCTTTAGCTCTTTAGCAAGACTACTTTTTCCTGCTATGGATGATAACTTGCTTAAGTTCCTCTATGATGATAATCAGCGTGTGGAGCCTGAGTGGTATATTCCCATAATTCCCATGGTTTTAATAAATGGTGCTGAGGGCATTGGTACTGGATGGGCTTGTAAACTACCTAACTATGATGCTAGAGAAATTGTGAACAATGTCAGACGAATGCTAGATGGCTTGGATCCTCACCCCATGGTAATTATTTGGAACCTATTGCTTATGTTGTTTATTTAACAAATGATAATTTATAAACTACTGAGATTTTAAAAAGTAATGGAACATGTTGTAGACATTAAAAACCTAGCTAGACTATAATCTCATATGGGCTTACAGTGAAAGATACAAACTTTGGAATGAGTCTAGAGTTTAGTTTTATGAGGAGAAACTGTTTATTGAAATTTAAAAACACCCCATATTTCAGGCTTTTACTTTTCTAAATCATATAGAGAATAAGCCTTTTATGTTAAAATTATGTTACTTTGTTTTTGTTCTTCAACTACGCGGTCTTATTAGAGTTATAAGGATGCTTAAAAATACATTGTATTTGGTACTTTATTACTGTAAAAAATAACCAAGTAAAGAACACATTGTTTTGTATATTTTAATGTATCCCCATATTTTTTATCTTTGTCCTTTTCTTACATCATTCACTATATTCAGATCTGTTCTCAAAACCACCTCTGAGAAAAATCTGTCAAGTAAATGATCTTCTTTTCCACATAACTGAATATTTCCTGAAAGTTTTCCTTATCATAATATACTAAAGCAAAAGTATAGTTTAAATTTTAAAACTGATAATGCTCATTGTAGGTAATGATAAGCAAAGAGGAAAAACAATTTCATAAACTCATTCTATAGAAAAAAATTGTTAATATTTTGTTTTTTTAAAGTTTTATTTCATTTTTATATTTTAAAATAAAAGTTAGATTAATATGAATGTGATTTATGTTCCGCTTTTTCCCTTAAATACTTTAAAGTACTTCAAAATATTTCTAACATAAGCATCAAGCTTCTTTTTATGATTATGGTGTTTTATTTAAATTGTTTTGCATATATTTTATTGATTTTTTAAAAATATGTTTTAGAGTTTTAAGCTAGTATATTCGATCAGTACATGCTTTTAGTGTGGCTGCTGTATGATGACACTGTGCTAAGTGGCAAGATAGTTAAGGTTTTTATCTTCAAAAAGTTAATCTTTGTCAAGAAGATAAGACATTGGGACTTGAAGTTTACAGTGATAAAAGATGTTAATAGTTGCTCAGTATGCCAACAGAAATGTCCTATGCTATGTTCCTAATTTCTTAGTGATAGTAACAAAAATTTTAGAAGGGGAGAGATCACTTGTAATTCAGTTGGAAAGGATAAGTAAGTTTTATGTAAATGAATGGAATAAGATGGTAGGCTAAATATGTGTTAGGGCTGGTGGATAGAGTGAAAGTGAGAATATTCAAAATGTTCAAGCAAAATGTGGGAGAAGAATAGTGGTTCTGCAAGAGAAGCCAATGGAGGAAAAAGTAGAAAATTAGATTGGGTCTAGATTGTGGAAGGCTTTCAGTGTAAGGACCAAGGAGTTTGAATTGAAAGGATGTATTAACTAGGGAAGAAAAAGGTATGGAGGCAATAGGCTGAAAAAAAATACTATTTTAGGAAGACTAGGAAAAAAGATGCTAAGAGTTAGAGATTGGGAAATATTCGGATTATGTTAGAAGAAGCTATGAATTCAAAGGTTGAGTGATTATTTGGAAAGAAACAGTAGAGGATGAGGAATTCAGTTTGTCATGTGAATCCGTCAGTGTCAGTATACTGACTATAGACTAAAGGGCATTCAAATAGGGTGCTGGCATTCAAGAGGGGATCAAGACTTTAAGTTATTTCCGTTTTTCTCTGCAGCTTCCAAACTACAAAAACTTTAAAGGCACAATCCAAGAACTTGGTCAAAACCAGTATGCAGTCAGTGGCGAAATATTTGTAGTGGATAGAAACACAGTAGAAATAACAGAGCTTCCAGTTAGAACTTGGACACAGGTTAGTATACCTTTGTGAATTGCTTGTAAGAAGGGCATTGCATTAAGCAATTCTTTCTGGTAAGAATGAATTCCATTGTTGTTTGTCCTAAGTCTGTATAGTGTTTAAAAATTCCCATATATATTTTTACTTACTCATTTGAATTTGTACTTTGAATATGCAAATAGTATTTTAAATGTTTTTAAACCTATCTAAATAATGTAGTATGACTTACATTAGGTGAGTGCCTTTTTAGAGACTATTTGTATTTACCTTAAAATAAAAGACATAGAATAAGAAATAGTGTTTTGAATTTTTATAAATATGGTCAATAAATTCATGTGAGTATCAGATGTTAATATATCTAAAAGCATGCATGTCATATCTTGTTAATTCTAGGTGATGTCATTTTCTTTATTCTTTTATCCTTTATCTTGCTATTTGGAGTATGAGCAAATCGGAATCATTCCCTTATACAGGCAGTGTTGGGGTTATAAACAAGATAGGTTCTGTAGGTTTGATCTGAAACTGAATTTGTATTTAAGTTAGAACAGGTACATTTACCCATTACCTAGAATAGCCTTCGTTCACAAGTGCAACTTATGACAGCCAGATGTTTATAACTCAGGGACTTACTGTAATAGCCTCTGTTCATGTAAGTTGTATATGTAAGTTGGATGTTTGTAACTCGTGTATATCTTTTGTTCACTGCCAAGATCCCCACGTATTGTCTTCTGTAGTGATTAGGCAGGAGACAATAGAAGTGGAGCTTTCCTTTTCTCCCCAAACGGAAGCTGAGAATTTTTAAAAGATTGTGTAACTTGCAGTATGAGGATGTGAGAATGTATCATGAAAAGAATTACTTATTTTAAAATCTTTATAGGTGTACAAAGAACAGGTTTTAGAACCTATGCTAAATGGAACAGACAAAACACCAGCATTAATTTCTGACTACAAAGAATATCATACTGATACAACTGTGAAATTTGTGGTGAAAATGACTGAAGAGAAACTAGCGCAAGCAGAAGCTGCTGGATTGCATAAAGTTTTTAAACTTCAAACTACTCTTACTTGTAATTCCATGGTAATTTATTAGATTTGCTTTTATTTTAATCTTTATTGCATGTATAAGTTAGATTGTTGTAATTGGTTTCAAGATGGGAATAGTTATAATAAACCTGAATGAATTTTAGCAGAAGCTGCTGGGTTGCATAAAGGTTTTATACTTCAAACTACTCTTACTTGTAATTTCATGGTAATTTATTAGATTTGCTTTTATTTTAATCTTTATTGCATGTATAAGTTGGATTGTTGTAATTAGTTTCATGATGGGAATAGTTATAGTAAGCCTGAATGAATTTTTCCTCTGCATATTTGCTAAAGAGTCTAGGGGCACATTCCTTTATTCTACTATTATCAACTGCCCTTACCATCAACTCTGTGTTTATGCATCTGGGCTTGAACACAGAAGGTGCATCTTCACACACACTGGCTAAAAGTTATAAGAGTGATTGTTGCAAAGTTTTCATGTGTCTTATGCCCATCCCTATTAGCATTTTAACTATAGGGTACTTATTTCATTAATCAGCTTCATTAAACTTAACCATTTATGCTTATGTATGATTGAGGAGGAAGTTAGAAAGTCAATGTATATGATTACCCAGGTTTCATTCCAAATTAACTTTTACATTAAAAAAAAAAAGAGTAAAAGAAAAAAGTCTGGCAGTAGCACACTGGCTATGAAAAAGTATCACAATCTGTTAAGAAAGGCTGATGGAAGAAAGAGAAAAAGGACAGATAGTGGGTCTGAGTGACTGAATCATAGCACAGTGATTTCTATATAAGAGAGAAAGGGGAGCAAATGCACATCCCTTGAATATATCAGGGAGGGAGAGCTGTAATATTTTAAAGTTTAGAGATAAAATATGTTTACATGATACATGGTCTATAAAACCTAAGAAAACAGTTTTTCATGGGTAGCTTTATAGTTGCTTTAAATAAGAACTCTTTTTTAACAGACCTATTTTACCTCTCAAAATTATTCCTATTTTAAATATATTCATGGTTTTGAGAATTGAATTTATTGGTTTCTTGCAGTCACTGAAGGGATATTTTCAGAAATGTGCTTTAATAGTTTTAATTGTGTTTAATGCTTAGGGATAGTCTGTGTGGATATAAGTATTACAGTTACTTTAAATACTATAGATGTCCAGTACAGATTTATGTAATCTATAAAAACTGCATTTTGCTTAGGTACTCTTTGATCATATGGGATGTTTGAAGAAGTATGAAACTGTGCAAGACATTCTGAGAGAATTCTTTGATTTACGATTAAGTTATTACGGTTTACGTAAGGAGTGGCTTGTAGGAATGTTGGGAGCAGAATCTACAAAGCTTAATAATCAAGCCCGTTTCATTTTAGAGAAGATACAAGGGAAAATTACTATAGGTAAGATGCAACTTTAAAAAATTTGAACATTAGTTAAAAATGGAAAAAAAACTTTATTAATAGAAGACATTTTTATCAGTAGAATATAAACAAATACAAATTGAATCTCTTTTCTTGATCCTAACTTTATTTTTCCCTCACATAGAGAATAGGTCAAAGAAAGATTTGATTCAAATGTTAGTCCAGAGAGGTTATGAATCTGACCCAGTGAAAGCCTGGAAAGAAGCACAAGAAAAGGTAATCATTTGCAGAAAAAGACATTCAGAGAAGCTTTTAAAAACAACTTCCAAAACAAACAAAAAAATCTCCTAAATTTTAAATGTAGTACTGCTAGAAGTGTTGAGTTGTCTTTTTGGAGACTGAAGTCTTCTGTTTATCCACAGAACAGATACAGTACAGGAATTTGCAGTGCACACCCACCACAAAGCACTTTGCCAGTGTGACTCAACCAGAGCCTGGAGAAATGACTCCAGGTGTGAGAAGGTAGCTCAGTCTCCTTGGCCTTTTTTTCTGAGCCTGCCATTAAAAGGGTGTTAATTTGTGGTGGTGGCTTTTGTGAGGTGTGTGTATCCTATCTGGGAACTAGACTGGTAGCACTCAAAATATTTCTAAACTGTTAAGTCTGTGGTCACAATATGGCATCCAGTCACCAGTCACTTAATTTGGTTTCAGTTAATGCTGGGAAAACTAGAGACAAAATATTCATTCATATAGGAGGGATTTATTGAGCACCAAATATGTGCTCTGTCCCATGCTTAGATTTTTTTTTTTAAACAGAGTCTCACTTTTGTCACCCTAGGTAGAGTACTGTGCTGCCATAACTCACAGTAACCTCAAACTCTTGGGCTCAAGTGATTCTCTTGCCTCAGCTTCCTAAGTAGCTGGGACTAAAGGCATCTGCCACAAGGCCTGGCCATTTTTTAGAGATGGAGTCTCACTCTTGCTCAGGCTGTTCTCAGACTCCTGAGCTCAGGCAGTCCACCAGATTCAGCCTCCCAGAGTGCTAGGATTACAGTTATGAGCCACCTTGCCTGGCCCCTTAAATTCTGGAGCTTCAGATTAAAAGTCTGATGTTTTATTAACTAAGTTGTCCATTTCAGATAATAAAGTAGTTAATATTAATTGTTAGTGGGATATTGAAACTTTGAGATTCCCCTCAATTAGCTTTTTGATGTTGTATGTAATTAAAAGAAAAATTTAAAAGGATAGTACAACATTGTGATTGAGAACAAAAATGTAGAAAAGGAGGAAATTTGAAATGATTAATTTTTTTGATATTTAATTAGGTTATTTGTGTATATATGATACTGATAATTTATTTAACATCTTTAAAAATAGTTATTATTATAACTTGAACTGAAATTTTAAACTTTTCTACACCCAAGTTCTCAACCATCATGTAGTTCTTCATTGAGTTACATTGAAACATTATTGCTGTTGTTTACATTATTTAAACTTTTTTAATTTTGAAGTGAATAAAAGCTATATATTAAAGAGAATAAAATTAGAATAAGGTTTATAACAATTACATATTAAAATTACAAATTAAGATAATAGGCTTATTCATCATTTGAAGAAAATGGGGAAGGACATGATGGGGCACATTCTGAATTAGAATGATTGAAGAACTTTCTTTTCACATTAGTGAGCTTTATGATAGATACTGTTAAACCCCAAATTATGGCTTATACAATACTTGCCCTTCTGTTTCACTATTGGTTTAAACTGTATCTTTCAAGGAAATTAGCTAGTAAGCTAATGAATTTAGAAGATAAAAATGTCTGTAGTTTGGAAATGCCTTTCTGATGGAAGTAGAGTACATGGGTGTAAAGCCTAGCTTGCTTTCAGTGATTGCATTGTTACCATCAAAATTTATTTAGCTTCTTGGCCATGTATACACTTTGGGGGAGGGACAGGGTTCAGGTAACAAAAAGAGCTGTTATATAAGAGTGTCCTGTTTAACACAGAGTTGGAGAAGAGTGTTAAAATTATAAAGCAGCTAATCATAAGAAATGAAATTCTGTCATTAGAACTTGAAAAGTTTATTTTTCTTTATTTCTAAAAGTGTCCTTAGTCATATTTTTGTAAACAGTGATAGATAGACATATTCATAGAGCACTCATTAATAGTACTTTGGTGTCATCAAAACCTAGATCAAACAGATTTTTTAAAATGTGAGTTCAAATAGGGTTTTATGACACCTTGATAATATTTTTATAGTAGTCTAACAATCTGAATACTCCATAGCAACATACTGTTTTATGAAGAATTTTTAAAAACTATGGAATTATTAATTTGTCATAAATTACCTAGATACTTTATCATCTGTCAACAACAGCATTCCTTATTTGGCTAATATTACTTAATTGAACTTATACTTTTGTTTATACAATGAAACATCTTGCTTTGTAATTTTAATTTTTATCTTTTTATTTCTAAAGTATACCAGAACTTTACTTTGTATATATACATTGTTTTACTTAAAAATTGGATTAGATTGTAAAGCTTATTTTTTCTTCTTTTTCCAAAAGTGAATGTTTTTTGGTTTATGGAGTATCACGGTTAACTCAGTCTTTTTTTAAAATCCCTTTACTCCTTGAAAAGTCATTTTGATATTATCTGAGTACTTCAAACAACTTAGACAAAATTTTATTTAATGGCTGTTGTTATTTTTAAAAATTTAAAGGTGGTTTCACCTAAAATAACTTTTATTAAACTTGTTGTATTTTGAAATTTAATACTAGCACAGAGAATTTTTTTGTTGGAGCTGTTTCTATGGGGAAAAAACTTACAAATAAGAGCTTAGCAAAGCCCTGATAATTCTTACTCTAACTCACCAACTCTTAAATTCTTAAATTAATTGAGTTATTACATAAGTTTTCTTACTTGAAAGAATTTTTATTAATAATTCATCTTTAGTAAGTGAATGTACCATGGCATATTATTATTGTAAAACATTTTTCATAAGTGATTATTTTGGGATTCAGATTTTTCATTCACTTACCAATGTAAAAATATGACAAGATGCAGTAATAAAACATTAATGCCACTCTATTAATTTTAAGATGTGGTATCTTCTCATTTTGTTACTTAGTTCCTGAGGAAAACATTAATTTTTCATGAGATTCCTGGGTAAATAGGGACAGATTCTACTATTTCTTCTCAACATTGTGTATCTTTAGAAAATTTTAAACAGAAATACATTTTTATTAGGTAGTAATCTAAAATAACCCTGCCACCCTGAGGTGTAACATTGACAGTGTAGCACTTGTAGAATTTTTAACTCAATAAAATTCAACATTAATTTGATACAGGATTTTAATATGAAGTTTATTATTTTTTACAGGCAGCGGAAGAGGAGGAAACACAAAACCAGCATGATGATAGTTCCTCTGATTCAGGAACTCCTTCAGGCCCTGATTTTAATTATATTTTAAATATGTCTCTGTGGTCTCTTACTAAAGAAAAAGTTGAAGAACTGATTAAACAAAGAGATGCAAAAGTATGAACTTTTGTGGGTTAAATAATTTGAAAGTATTTCAGTGTTATCTATATCTTTTTCTTTTTCCAAAAAACTATTTTCATTTACCCTTTATACATTTAAAAACTATTAAATGTATAAACTATACTACTTTTTTATTATAGGGGCGAGAGGTCAATGATCTTAAAAGAAAATCTCCTTCAGATCTTTGGAAAGAAGATTTAGCAGCATTTGTTGAAGAACTGGATGTAGGTTAAGTCTCTATTAAAATATATTTGGAAAAGTAATGTTTATGAAATAAGAATGAAAGTGTTTAAAATTAAATTATCTTTTATGTTTCCTTCAGCTCTGTGAGGGTTAATGTGTTTGTAAGCTGAACTAGGATTAAACTTCAATTTATATGAAGTTACAAAGAAAAGTTATTTCTGATACGGATGAATATAAATGGCTGTGGAGTCAAATTTTAGAATAAATTAAATCCTACTTTTGTATTAGTTAAAATTTCTTAGGTTACTTAAATTGGCTAATTGATATGGTTTATTGGGTTTTTTTACAAGGAGGTAAGACCAATATGTGTATGTAATTGAATATAAGCACTTTAAATTTAGGAGTAGAATGATAGTCTTTTTAGTTTTATAACAGAGAAAAGTCAATATTTATGTATTATAACCTAGTTTACTCCAAGTATAATTCTAATTTTAAAAAGAAAAGAAAAAATGTAGAGGAAAAAATATAAAATGTAAACTTTTTCTTAAATTACCACTTAAAATATTAGAACTAAATTATTGGTAGCAGTGTGAGCATCTAATTTTGAGTAACAAAAGGTAAAATTCTATTTCTTATTACTAATGTGATATTACTTTTGCTTTTTACTTGTTTCACTGATTTTTTTGTTTATGTTCTCTTGAGTTTTATTTTTGTGGCTTGTGTCAGAGTTAGTACTGTTAAAAACAATATGGTATAGGGTGGCACCTGTGGCTCAAAAGAGTAAGACACTGGCCCCATACACTGGAGGTGGCGGGTTCAAATCTGGCTCTGGCCAAAAACTGCAAAAAATAAAACAACCAAAAAAAAAAAAAAAAAAAAACCAATATGGTATATTAGTTGCCTAAAAGAATTTCTGAAATTTTTAGTACTATTGTATAAATAGCACTCAGTGATCATTCAGGTGCCACAATATAAGTTTTTCTTGATTTGTGCTTTTCTTATATTGTTCATTAATTAGATTTTTAAAAAACTTGGGATACTTTTTTTCTGCTGGCTTATATTATTCATTAAAAATTAATAGTCATTAAAAATCAACCATACATATATTGACAGGAAAATTATTCCTGATTAATACTAATGATATTCTGATACTGCTTTAAGTTTGATCTCAAATATAGTGAAATGTAGGGAACTTTTTGTTATGACTGTAAATATCCTCACTATTGAAAAGTTATCAAAATAATACTAGTGAAGAATATTCTTTTTACTTTTAATTTATCATTTTTTAAAATTTCAAATTAATATGAGGGTACAAATGATTACGTTACACTGTTTTCATTTGTTAGGTAAAGTCCAAGTTGTAGTTGAGCCTTTCACCCAGGGGATGTGCTCTATACCCTTACATGGTGCCTATTGGGTGATAGTTTACCAACCACCCTCTCCGCCTCCCCCACTCACTTGAATTTAAGAGTGTTTTACTCTCCTGTGGGCGTGTAGTTATCTATTGGCTTCATATTAGTATTGAGTATGGATATAATTTATCATTTTATTACTTGATAATTAGCAAAGTAGGTCCAAACAACTAAGTCTTTTTTTAAAACATCTAAAAATCTTTAGATTTAAATTTCATGTCTTTCTATATCATGTAAAGCCCAAAGATACCTGTAATTGAATATCTATCATATGCCAGTAGTGCATTCTATGTAATGCTCAGAGTAGCCTCCACCACCACCTTCAATGAAAGAAGTTATTATTGACTTGTTATATAGAAAAGGACACTAAAGTTTAGAGAGGTTAAATAACATACTTAGAGAGGAATTATATCATTACAGTTAAGAGCAATTACTCATTCTCTGAGACCCAGTTCTGAGCCATAAAATGGGGACTACAGGGTTTTTAAATTCCTAGCACATGGTAGGTACTCTGAAAATTATCTATTGTTTCCCAGCTATACATGACCAATTGAAATTCAGCTCTGTCTAATTTTAAATCTTACCTTATTTTTAATCTATTATGCTACAAACATCTTTTAAAAAAATCTTTAAACAGATGTCATTTTCTCTTCGACCATCAATGCCTGCTAATTATTTGAAGATATAGTTTTAGAAAATGTAGACTTTATGGCAATTAATCATAAATATATGCTTATTTATTGTTACCCTTCTAAGTTTAATTTAACTATATTAACAGAGTTTTACATGCTTTCTAACTTTAATATACATTTATGAACTTTTTTCCATATTTTTTTAATGTATCTAAAGCAATAGAAAAGAATAGCTTCATACTTGTTAACAGAACTGCCTATGTGTGATTTGCTAGGATTCTGATGATACTGGCTTATTAGAGGTCTTGATTGTGTTATACATCATGGGATCTTAGAATTGGAACGGACTATTTGCCCATTTAGTCACATTATCTCTTGTATTGTGTATCTCTTGTATACAAATGAGAAGCTGGTTGGATGAATTGGGATTACAATCTAGATCTTCCAGTTTAAAATTCTTGTTTTTTTCCCTCCATTACTTTATCTTGGATTAGATTAATTAAAAGAAAAGCTTTATTCTTTAGCAAGTGAATAAAATATCTTTCAGTTATTTATGAAGTAGTGATCATCTTTTCTAAGAAGTTGTTTATGGCCTGCTCACCCTTTATAATTATACTTCAGAAAGTGGAAGCTCAAGAACGAGAAGATATTCTGGCTGGAATGTCAGGAAAAGCAATAAAAGGTAAAGTTGGCAAACCTAAAGTGAAGAAACTTCAGTTGGAAGAGACAATGCCATCACCTTATGGGAGAAGGATAATTCCTGAAATTACTGCCATGAGGGCAGATGCCAGCAAAAAGTTGCTAAAGAAGAAGAAGGTATGATACATCTCCTGTTTTAGTTCATTAGTAGACTCCACCTCAAAAATGAGATACACATATGAGTATCAATTTCACTGTGTACTTAAATCATGCTTTATTTCTGATGTATTTCAGTGATGATAGGAAACGATTCTTGGAGAGCAGTTGATTAATAGAAGGGCGACATTGGTGAAAGATCACACATGCATAAAGAGCTACTTAATTCAGTTTTTAAAATGAGAGATAGAAACACTCCATTTAGCATTTTTCTATACTAAAATTTTAAAATCAAAAAGAAAAAGAATGAATATATCAACTTTAAAATATAAACTTAGTTCTATATCATGATCAATTAGAGAAATTAGTAGAAAAAGTCTATTTGGCTTACAAAATAAGCTACTGTGTTTTATTGTTTGTTTTTTGCCCTTAAACAATTAACTAGTCACAGCTTATGTCATTGTCACCGATGGGTGCTATTTAAGATTTTTCAAAATATGACACTGACCTACCTATCTTTGAGTTGTATGGGCCAGAGTTAGCCAGAAGAAGGAAATGTCAGAAAAATTCTTGAGAGCAGAGGAAGCAGGATGCATGATAGTCAGAGAGGATAATATTTCTAGACAGGTTGGTTTTAGAATTCAGGGGATATATATGTAGGTAAGTCCACTATGTAGTTGGGAATATAGGTTCAGTCTAATTAGAGTTTAGGAAATAAACCTAAGAGCTAGAATTAGAGATTGGAGAGTTCTCTGTACAGAGCTAATGTTTGAAGCACAGGAGCATTTTGACAGGAGAGCAGACACTCTCTTCTGTTTTCTCACCTAGTTCTCCACCACACACAGGTTCATTTCCATGCAGGCTTACCTTTCTCTTTAGAAAAATGGCTTCTTTCCTTTTCAGTTGGCGCTTGTCAGGTTTAGTTCCCAGCACTCTTTTCTCTACTTCATGTAGTCTCCACAAGTAACCTCATCTATAGCCAGATGTTATTCCACTCACACCTAAATCTATATCCCTAAGCTACAGTGTTTTCAGGAATGTCAGGCTCATATAGTCACTTGAGTGCCCAAGGCCTTCAAACTCAGCATGTTTCAAACTGGACCCATTGTCCTGATTTCAAAACCTGCTCTATATCATATTTCAATAATGACACTAATCAACCATCACTTATAAAAGCCAAAAACCTGGGAAATTTCACACTTAGTAACTAAATCATACTGACTGCCTACTAAGTCATTCCAAAATCCACCCTCATATCATAATCCCCACTTAGGCTGCCTTAGACTACCATAAGTTTTGTCTGAGATATTTTAAAGTGATCCTCTCAGCTAGTCCCCCCATTTTAGTCATGTATGATCATGATTTCTACTTTTTTCCACTTGATTTCTTTAAGTTCGGTCTTTTATTACCAGAATGAAAATTCTAAAAAGTAAGTCTTGGTTATTACACAAATGCTTAAAAACCTTCAGTGATTTCCCCCACTGACTACACAGATAGTTTGGTATATATTGATTTAGCACCTGTGTGGCTTCCTGTTTCTCTGTCCTGGCTACTTTTTCCTCTCACCTTTCCCTGAATCCTCTCAGACTGTTTCCTCTGATTAATGACTTAGCTCTTCATATATAATGTTTCATGCTTCTGTGCCTTCTGCCTTGGATGCTCTTCCCTCCTGCCTTCTCCTTACCTGACAAACTTACTGTGCTTCCTTCAGAAACTCAGTCAGAAAGGTCCCTTCTCCTTTGAGGTTTTCTGACCTTGCTTTAGGCAGAAATGCTCACTTTTCCCCTTGGGCCACTGCTAATCTCCCTCTGTATTTGTTTTTTGTGCTTTGATGACTTGTCTGTGTGTGTGTGTTGGGGGCATGTTTTTCATAGTTGTAAGGTTGGGGACTTTGCCTTATTGTGGCTAGCAGTGCATGACATGTGTTGTTTATTTTACTTCAATAATTTGAAGATATTTTTTCTAGTATATAGAGGCCTGAGTTACAGGAACTTACTTTGCAGGTATCTTTTAATATACTTAGCCTATTCGTCTGGAAATCCCTTTGATAATCAAAAGCTGCCTTATTTTTTATGGTTGCTTCTAAGTAGCTATCATCCTATTGAGTATACCAGAAAAGTAGAGTTGTAAACAGTATTACCTGCTGCAGATAAATGAAATAGAGTAAAACATAGTTCAATCAAAGTCCTCAGCAACAGAATCCCTTTTTTTTTCTTTTTACTTAAAACTATCTTTTGACTGGAACTAAAATATCTAAAATACATGGTGTTAATTTTTGTTTTTACCAATGGTTTGGTTTTCTTTGTAATGTATAGGGTGACCTTGATACCACAACAGTGAAAGTGGAATTTGATGAAGAATTCAGTGGTATACCAGTAGAAGGTACAGGAGAAGAGGCACTGACCCCATCAGCTCCTATAAATAAAGGTCCCAAACCCAAAAGGGAGAGAAAGGAACCTGGTGAGGAATTATTATAGTTTGGGGGTTTTTTTGTTTGTTTGTTTTTTAATGTGAGTAAAACTATATGTACAGGATATTGCTGGATTCTTTTGATTGCGCTTTTTATTGTAGTTGAAGTAAATGCTTTCAATTTTGTGAACATTTGTTATTTTATAATGAACTTCTCATTATAACAGTTTTATTTTTACTAACATTTATATAAGTATTGTTAGTGTTACTTAGTGGTGTTATTTGCTTTTAGGTACCAGGGTGAGAAAAACACCTACTTCATCTGGTAAACCCAGTGCAAAGAAAGTAAAGAAACGGAATCCATGGTCAGATGATGAATCCAAGTCAGAAAGTGATTTGGAAGAAACAGAACCTGTGGTTATTCCAAGAGATTCTTTGCTTAGGAGAGCAGCTGGTATTGTGATACATTTTATATTTATTTTATTTCATATTATAGTTTGTCCTATAAGTTTTTTTTTTTTTTTAGAGACAGAGTTTTGCTTTATCGCCCTCGGTAGAGTGCTGTGGCATCACAGCTCACAGCAACTTCCAGCTCTTGGGTTTAGGTGATTCTCTTGCCTCAGCCTCCTGAGTAGCTGGGACTACAGGCGTCTGCCACAACACCCGGCTATTTTTTGTTGCAGTTTGGCAGGGACCGGGTTTGAACCTGCCACCCTTGGTATATGGGGCCAGCGCCCTACTCATTGAGCCACAGGCACTGCTCTTTAAGTTGGTTTTTGATGGTAAACCTGTTGCCTAAAATACTAAACCATCGTTATTTCAGAAAGTTATGAAGATGAAAGAAATTGTTTTATAGAATGGTGTTTCCTAGCAAAGTTGGATGACATTAAACAAATTCCTCTAAAGTGAATCGTGATTTCTTATTGATTTTGACTATACAGTTTGGGTTATACATGTTGTTACTTCCATAGTTTGAAGATATTTGTTAAGAAATATACCTTTGGTACCTTGGTGTAGTATACCAGCAGTGATAGGTCTAATAGAAGTACTTTGTAGTTTTGTTTTTATTTCCTATCTCTTGTATGATGAAAAATTTCCTCCTACTTTAAGAATCTGATTCCATACATCTCTTTTAGATAACTCCAGTAATTATAGTTAGGCTGCAGAATCCCCTTTTGCTATTATATATTGCTGTTAAGCATGTGATTTGATTTCTGAATATTCATTAACTTAAAGTGTTAATCTAATGAGTTTCTTATTTTATAGATTTTTCTGAAATTTTGTTAAGTCCTAATTTACTAAAACAATGATACAATATTATGGTTGTTATCCTTGAGAGATACATTTTTAATTATATGTCAGGCTTAAATTCTTTGTCTTATCACTAAGCAATTGAATTTCTTGTCCTATTGTAGTAGTAGCATAATATAGGTAAATCTTCAACATGAGTAATTTAAGTTATATGAAAATTTATTAAATGCTTCAAAACTGTATTTAGGCTTTTCCATACATCTAAAATGATGGGGGCTAGGTGTGGTGGCTTTTGCCTGCAATCCTAGCACTTTGGGAGGCTAAAGCAGGAGGATCATTTGTGTCAGTTTAAGACCAGCCTGAGTAACATAGCGAGATTCCTTCTCTACAAAAAAATAGAAAAATATTAGTTGGGTATGGTGATGCACTCCTGTAGTCCCAGTTACTTGGGAGACTAAGGCAGTGGAGGATCATTTGAGCCCAGGAGTTTGAACTGCAGAGACCCGTGATCACGCCACTGCTCTCATGCTCGGGCAACAAAGCAAGGAAGACCTTTTCTCCAAAAAGAAATATATTAAAGAAAAATGATGTGTAAAATTATATAGCATCCAAATAATTTTAGAATTTTATTCTATGATACATAGTAGAAATTAAAACAAAACTTATTCGCATTATACTAGTTTGCCTTTTCCCATAACTGGTACATTTTTATGCATTATATTATTGTTTTGCTAATATATTGAGGTCTTATGTTTCCTATCTTTTCTCATTCATCTGAAAAATGACTGTCTTTGTTATTTTATAGTAAAACTAACCCTGGAAGGAAAATAGAATTTTTTTCTAAGTGGTTAAGAGAAAATTTAGCCTTTTTAAAAGAACTAAAAAATACGTCATTTGTGATTGCAGAAATGGAAAAGCTTATGTTGGTAGTTATTTGCCCAGCGGCCATATAAGACAGGACTGTATAGACTACTTTCCTCAGTGGTGTTTTTCAGTAATATTTAAGTGTGACAAGCAGCATTCTAAACAATCAGTCCCATCAATTTATGTTCTCCTAAAATGTGTAACATTACCCCATAGCCTGCTGCAAAGACAGATATTAATACTATCAAATAATTAAGACCACACAGATGTTGGGTTTTGTTCTATAAATGCTTGTCATCTTTTTTTAAAAAAGTGTATTTTTAGAGATTGCTGGAAGATTTTTCAAATGTATTATCAGTAGTAGTATTTCATGTGGATAAAGCTAAGATTTGAGTTTACCACTCATATTTATTTTTCTCCTAGCTGAAAGGCCTAAGTACACATTTGATTTCTCAGAAGAAGAGGAGGATGATGCTGATGATGATGAAGACAATAATGATTTAGAGGAATTGAAAGTTAAAGCGTCTCCCATAACAAATGATGGGGAAGATGAATTTGTTCCTTCAGATGGCTTAGATAAAGATGAGTATACGTTTTCGCCAGGCAAATCAAAAGCTACTCCAGAGTAAGTAATGAATATGATTGTTGTAGACATCTACCAAATATAGTGAGTTCTCTGTAAGAAATTATCATTGTAGGAAAGGTTTTCCTCATGAAGGAATAAATTTTGTTAATATTGCAAATGTTCCTTTAGCTGTTGCCTTAGAGGAGGAATTGGTGAACTTTTTTCATAAAGGGCTTCATAGTAAATACTTTAGATTTTACAGTCATATGGTTTCTGTCACAGCTAATCAGTGCTGCTGTTCTAATAAGAAAACAGTCACAGACAATATGTAAATAAATGAGTGTAGCTCTGTTCTAGTAAAACATTTTTTACTAAAATAGGCAGTAGGCCTACGGGATATAGTTGGACAATATTTGGTTTTGAGAACAGTTACTGAATCTTTAGAATTAAGAGGTTTATATTTCTTCCCTAGATTTGTCACTAATTGCCTTTTCTTTGGTGAGTGTGAATACTGATACGCAGGATATGAGGTCTGTGAACTATTTCAGAATTTTTTTTTGAGACAGTATTTTTTTTTTTGACAAAGTATTTTTTTTAATGTTTGAGAAAAGTGGTGTCATTGTAGCTTACTGTAACCTCAAATTCCTGTGTTTAAGTGATTTTCCTACTTCAGCCTTCTGAGCTGGGACTACAGGCATGGTTCACCACACCCAGCTAATTTTTCTGTTTTGTACAGACAGGATCTTATTCTTGCTCAAGCTGATCTTGAACTTCTGGCCTCAAGCATTCTTCCCATCCTGGCCTGCCAAAGTGTTAGAATTAGAGGCGTGAACCATCATGCCTAGCTCCTCAGATTTTTTTTTTTTTTTTTTTTTGAGATAAAGCCTCAAGCTGTCCCCCTGGGTAGAGTGCCGTGGCATCACAGCTCATACCAACCTCCAACTCCTGGGCTCAAGTGAGTCTCCTGCCTCATCCTCCCAAGTAGCTGGGACTGCAGGTGCCCGCCACAATGCTCGGCTATTTTTTGGTTGCAGCCATCCTTGTTTGGTGTTCCAGGCTGGATTTGAACCCGCCACCTTAGGTGTATGTGGCTGGTGCCTTAGCCACTTGAGCTACAGACGCCAAGCCATCCCCTCAGATTTTTTAAAGAAATGTTTTCTCACCTAGTGAAACTGGCCTGAACCAAATTCTGAATTAACTGCTCATCTGTAGTCTAGAATCAGAAATAGGATTGTTGTTTGCTCTCTCTGATGGGTATTCTATCTTTCTACTTGGGTTTTTGCAGTTAAATTTGCTGATATTAAATACTGGAATGATTATTTTTATCAACCACAGAATTTGATTTAATGGTATTTTGAATAACTTTAGACTGTTGTTCAGTCTTTTTATGCTACATCATTCATTTGTCTGGTATCTGTGTGCATGTATGTGTGTACACATGGTTTGTGTGTAGGTGTGCACACTTGTGCACATAAGAGAAAAAAATTGCTTGTCTTGTCTTTAATGGAGAAAGAAATGAGAGAACTAGAATTTTGTTTTGTGGTTATAATCCTGCAGTACATATAAGTATAACTAATCAGGGTTGAAATCAGATATTTAAATTATATCCTTTTTGTGGTGTTTTATTTTCTCTGCAATAGAAAATCTTCACATGACAAAAAAAGTCAGGATTTTGGAAATCTCTTCTCATTTCCATCATATTCTCAGAAGTCAGAAGATGGTACGTGCTCATTTGATCTCTTCATTGGTTGTTTTTTGCCTTTTTAGTGGTGGAGAGAGAAACAGTAAATACATAAATAATTAGGTCATGACTTTATTTCAGAATTTTTCTTGAGTAGAAAATTTACCTTTTTATATTTTGCTCGAGAGAGTAGGTTAATTTACTGTTTCTGAGGTGACTTCTAATTGATACTTCACAATAGGCATTAGGGAAGCATTTAGGTAGATAGGCAGATACTAACTTGAATATATATGAAGTATGCATGTGTGCAGTGTTTTTATGAGAGGGAAAAATGCAAAAAGGATTGAAATTTGATTTTAATGGCAATGTGAATATATATATGACAGTTTTCTAAAGCTGTGTAGGTACCAAATTCTAGTCCTGAGAAACCAAAACATTCACAGGAAATTAAATTGGAGTCTGTGTTTGTTTTTTACTCCCCATGTTTTTTGGTGTGGAATTTTTAAGGTCATTTAAGGACATGATTTACTGTCATGTATTTTTTAATATACATATCCATATGTACAGACATACCTAGATTTGGTCCATGTTCTGCCTGTACAGATAAATATTCATTTTTGACAGAATGTCAAAACAGTTATATAAAAATATTTATTCACATCCAAGTAGCTATTCTAAAAGCTTCTGCCATGGTTTGAGTGAGGGAAGAATTAATTGATCGAATAATTTGAGTGCAAAAGAAAACTGAAGGTAAGCTTGCATACCTTTTAAATTAACCATTAATGATCTATTGATTTTAAAAATACGAATACTTGTTCTTTTAGATTTGAACATTGTTGCTGATATTCCTGAAATGGTTAATAATTATTTGTATAGATTCTGAAATACAGTGGGATTTTTCCATATCTTATATTAAAATAAATCATCAGCATGTATTTTTGAATTGGTTAGTTATGTTTTAAGTAATTAGCATTTGAGACTTTTATTTTTTGCATTTGGTACTTTTAATTGCATTACTCTATGCATTGCTATGTTTTACAGCAGAGTTAAAATTTTTCAGGTTTGACATTGGTATATTTTTATTTTCAGCTATTTGTATATTGTAGATTATTTGATCACAAAATAGAAATTTAGAGGAAATTTAGAAGATCTGTTACCCAGCTGAAGTATCAGTTAACTCAAAGTTTACTGAGAGACCTTTATAGAATCTCTTACTGAAAAAGTTTTGCAATTTTTAGATTCAGCTAAATTTGACAGTAATGAAGAAGATTCTACTTCTGTTTTTTCACCATCATTTGGTCTGAAACAAACAGATAAAGTTCCAAGTAAAACAGTCGCTGCTAAAAAGGGTATGTACTTATATTTGACTGTATTAAATAAGCATTGCGTAAAGTATGTAGGAATAGATGTGAAAGGAGTTTTAATATAATTTGAAACTATTTGCCCTAGGACTTCACTGAAAAACAGTTATAAAGTATAAATGTGTATAAGGAGAATCCGTCCTGTTTTCTTGCCATGTCAGAGAATTATTAAAGTGTCTTTAAGACTTCATTTTCAAGCTGTTGTCATTATAAAATAATTCCATGCAATTTTCCATTAAAGCTCCCTACAGCTATTAGGTTGTAAAGAAGATTAATTTTTTTTCTTTTTAGTAGTAAGAGTCTGTTATCTGTGTTAACTCTTAATGCAGAAGGACTCATCAGATAGTTGGGGTCCTCTTTTTCTTTGAGAGTCACGTGGCTTTTTTTTCCCTATAGCCTTAGATTGTCCATGACACACTTTAAGATGGTTTGTGACTCTATTACTAGTAGCAAGATAATGTTCCTTGGTCTTTTTGAAGAAGGTCAGTGTTAGTTCTTTGCATTTGAAACAATACTTAAAAAAAAATACACTTTGAATTGAAATGGATGCTATACTGTGTATAAGAGAGCAAGTAAATAAACAATATGGATCCTCAAGGATCTTAAAATTGACAATGAACAGCATTATTACAGACACACACATATTGAATGTAGCAGAACAACAATTTTAAAAAGTTGTACTTTAAATGTACTAAGACCGTATACTGAGAAATTGGTTGCTTCCAGAAGTCTCTAGCCAACACACTGGGTGACCTACCATTGTCCCATTATCTTTACCCCTTCAGTGCACTTTGTTCAGTGTGCTTTGTCCATTTCTTTTCTTTTGATTTTTTTTTTGGAACCTTCTCTTTGTCATTCTGCTAGAATATCAACACTCCTTTTCCCATCTGCCTTTAACCAGTGATTGAAGAAAGTTGATCTGTAAAAATTTCAGTGCCCTCACTTCTTAGGTGAGCTGACTGTGGGATGTGTTTTTTATACTGGTTCCTAAAAATACCCCATTGGACTAAGCTCCCAGAGTGATGATTGGCTTGGAAACATCCATTATTGGCTGCCCTGTTTTCATTGTCTCATTTTTGTACTTCCTTTTCTTTACCTTACAAATAAATATTTGTACTTGAATTCTTGTCTTAAGATCAGTTGGTGTCTGCTTCTGGAGGACCCAAACTGAGAACCTTCCCCCCCCCCCTTTTTCTTTTAAATCAAAAGGCATCCTTTAAAAAAAGATCATCTTCATAAGAGCATCCAGAGCATCTTATAAACATTCTGAAAACTTGGGAGTCATGTCATTTCTTGAAACATCAGCCTGTTTTCTTTATCAGCTATTCACCCATATTTAATAAGAGTTTAGCTGTAGCATTAATTAAAAGGCTGGAATAACACACCTGTTTGCATGTTTTTCCAGAGACCTAACTGGCCTTGTGTTAGTTGAATAGGTCATGGCCTATGTGGTGTGACTTTAGGGACCCCAGTAAGTCCTCAGCCTTCTCTGAGTATAGCCTCTTTCCTCAGAATACAACTCCCATAAAATATCATTTCAAGGAGAGGATGCATCCCATCCTTCTGTGAGATTGTCTGTGTTAACCCCAAAGGACATGTATTAAACATGTTAACTTCTGTAGTTCTCATAGTTTACAGCAAAACAAGCAGCCTACAGGACTCAGATATCTGATCTAGTAGAGTTAATGTGCCACCTAACTCCAAGCCTGAAACTGTTAAAGAAAAAAAGTGGTCCCTAGAACGTCCAGTTTTTTTAAGCCTATGCTCTTGCTAGGAGCTTCCATATGGCTTTTTTGGTAGATTTAGTCATGTAGACTCAGGGAGCAAAAGTCACAAAATCCATGGCTGCCACTGCCATGAAGAGCTAAGGCTCCTCCTGCTGTTGGCTAATGAGGGGCGTTACCTAGCATCTCAAATGGAGACTGGGAGTACATTTTCCGTAGAATCAGCATGGGTTTAAGAAAAAAATTTTTAATAGGAAAGCTGCAGTTAATTTAGATTCACTCAATACTTTTTATTTTCCATATTAAGTTTTATTAATAATAAGTAAAAAGTGATTTATCAGTTTTTACATAAAACTGAAGATGAAACTGTTTTAGGTCTATTTTTAAAACAAAGTTCAAGGAAACAAAGATCTTGTGTGTGTTGTCTAGTTATGTAGGATATTTGTATTTTTTCCACATAAAAATGCTATATCTGTCAACTTGTGAAAGTGGTTTCTATACATTGTATGTGAGGATCCTATAAAATTACATTTTTCCATCTCTAAAACATTTTAAAAGTAGAACTTTTGAGTGATATATATCAAATATGCTTGTCTTGACTATATTTAAAAGTTAATGGTTAATTCATTTCAATGGATTTTGCTTAAAATACCTTGATTGAATTATCTAAAGGCAAATTATTCATAGTTAAAGAAAAAGCATTTTGTCATTTATGAGAAATTGTTTGTCTTTATACTGGCACCAGGCAGAGAAAACCATTTCATTATTTAAGGCTGCTTAATTTCTCCTAGTAAAAAATGCCATTGTTATAGGACTTACTTCAGCTAGTTTTTTTGGTAAATATATCACATTAACCTATGGAATGGAAATTTGCTTTAATAGGAAAACCATCTTCAGATGCAGCCTCTAAGCCCAAGAGAGCCCCCAAACAGAAGAAAGTAGTAGAGACTGTAAACTCTGACTCAGATTCAGAATTTGGTATTCCAAAGAAGACTGCAACACCAAAAGGTGAGATTATCTTCCTCTAACCCTTAAAACATATGCCAGGTGGAAAATATTGACTTTCTTCTGTTTTACTAACTTTGGAGAGGTGGGTTGACTTTTGTATTTTAAATTGCTTTACTCCTCAATAAGCAGTGTGTTTCAGAATCATTGATGACTTAAGGGTTCATAAGAAGTATAGCAATTTAGGTCTGTCACTTTGTTTTACAAATTAAAAAATTGAGACTCCCAAGAGATTTAGTTAAGAATGGTCAAAAGACCCTCTGTAGATAACTCCCTGGAAGTTGTTTTTTAAAGGCAGATTTGTATCTTATACTAAATAAAGTGTGACACTTATTGGAGTGGGCTAGCTCTAGGACTTTTAGACCAGAACTTTTTTGCTCATGTGGGAAATGAAATAGCTGTACTCTGGGCCCCACAAGGCACCAGTTATCTCTGGCATGGCCCATTTGTCTCTAAAATCTGGAAAGCTCTCAAAAGGTGTTTTGTAAAGTTTATAAGACACGATATCCTCTGAGGGTAGCTGCCCAGCCTTTTACTCAACTGAAGGATATTTTCAGTTAAGGTGTGGCTGAGTTAAGGAGCTATAGACTTATAGGCAGAAAGGGAGAACAGGAAGCAGGAAAAGTATGAAAGTGACTGGGGAGGTCAAACATTACCTTTTCCCCTTCTTTCAGTATGAGAATGTGAGGTTAGATGGGTTTAAAAAATGTGGTAAAGCTAAGTCTGAGAAGGAATAGGGATTTGATAGATTATTTTATGATTAATACTGGGCAGTTTATTCTCTGTGATGGGTAAAATCGAGAGTAAGATTTTAACCCTTTATAATAAATTTGTGTTAATAAGAAAACATGTAATTAGTAATTTGTGTTTTATTATATTTTAAAAGTATCAGCCCATGACAAATTAGAAATTAAATTATATTTGTTAGAAGAGTGCTTTAAAATTTTTTCTAAGTGGTTTCCTTTCCATGCTCAAGGATCACATAGTAAAATACAAACTATTTTCCTTTATGTATCAGAGGCTTGGTCATTAAATTTTGTCTCCAGGACTTTTCCACTAGTTTAAATACTTTTGTGAAATACTCTTTAGGCACGTCAATCCCAGAATAGAAAGAATGCTGCCAAATTGTTTGTACATTCATAGTAAGAGACCAAACTGGGGTATCCCACTGATTTTAGGGATGTCATGGAAGTAAACTATAATGTTTTGGTATTTATTTTTTTATATTGCCCTTAACCTTAGGAGAAATAAACCTTTTGTGTTATTTTAAGGTAAAGGCCGAGGGGCAAAGAAAAGGAAAGCATCTGGCTCTGAAAATGAAGGTGATTATACCCCTGCAAGGAAAATACTCAAAACAACAAGCAAGGTAATCAGGAACATCTTTTTAGTATAGGATTTTGTTTAAGGTTATCTGTAACTAATTTAGTTTGCTTATTATTTGTAACAGCTTTAAACCTAGCATCTCTTATCAACAGGGGGTTTTTGCATACGTTTAAGAAATTGTTCAAGTATAAATTTATATGATCAGGACTATTTCTTGGATAAATGTGTTATAAATTAACCTACTTAGAATCTTCCATTTTATTCATTAAGCTGTGTTAGTTGTATGCTACCTGAAAATTAGACTAAAGAAATATTTAGTCTGAAATAGTTTTTTACAATAAAGACTATTTCTTTTTAATTAGATTTCCCAAGTCTTACCTTTTTCCAGAAGTATGCTCTCTTTTAGGTAAATGAATGACATCAGCTGTCTCCTCCCACCCCTTTTTTCCTCCTAGTAAAACTTAAAAGTATGTAGATTATTATAACTTAAGGTTGTTATCTATATTGTCTTCTATTCAGATTTATTTATTTATTTATTTATTTATTTATTATTGGTTTTGAGACAGAGTCTCCCTCTGTTACCCTGGGTAGAGTACCTTGGTGTCATAGTTCACAGCAACCTTAAACTCTTGGGCTCTCAAGAGATTGATCTTCTTGCCTTAGCCTCCCTAGTAGATAAGGAGTATAGGCACCTGTTGCACCACCCTGCTAGTTTTTCTAGCTTTAGTAGAGATAGGGTCTAGCTCTTGCTTAGGCTGGTCTCCAACTCTTGAGCTCAAGCAATCCACCTGCCTTGGCCTCCCAAAGTGCTAGGATTACAGGCATGAGCCATTGCGCCTGGCCTATTCAGTCATCTTCTTTGTCTCTGGTTCCTATTGGTGATGCTTCTCTGCATTTTTAGAAACACTTATAGTGTGACTACATGAGTCTTGTTTTCCTCCTATTAATGCTTGATATGAACTTACAAATAGGGTAACTTGGATTTTTACTAATTTGGGTATTGTGCATATTTGAGTTATATTTGGATAATATTTACTTTCAAAAATAAATAATGCATTTTTGATGCTAGAACTTAGTAAATACAAGACTACCAAGGTGGCCTTGTTCTTTTTTTTTCCCAGTTAAATTAGCATTACAGTTCTAATGTTAGAAGCGCCATTATTTGTAATTCTTCCTATAGGTAAATAAAGTGTAAGGAATAATAGTTCTTAACACTTGTCTTTTTCCCCTGAACTTTGGAGTTTTAAATCTATTTTTTTTAAATGTGTAGAAACCGAAGAAAACATCTTTTGATCAGGATTCAGATGTGGACATCTTCCCCTCAGACTTCACTTCTGAACCACCTTCTCTGCCACGGACTGGTCGAGCTAGGAAAGAAGTAAAATATTTTGCAGAGTCTGATGATGATGATGATGTTGATTTTGCAATGTTTAATTAAGTGCCCTAAGAGCACAGAAACATTTATCAACAAGTATCTTGTGTTGTCCTTTTGTCTTTTCTGTCTCAGACTTTTGTACATCTGGCTTATTTTAATGTGATGATGTAATTGATGGTTTTTTATTATTGTGGTAGGCCTTTTAACATTTTGTTCTTACACATACAGTTTTATGCTCTTTTTTACTCATTGAAATGTCATGTACTGTCTGATTGGCTTGTAGAATTGTTATAGACTGCCGTGCATTAGCACAGATTTTAATTGTCATGGTTGCAGACTACAGACCTGCTTTTTGAAATGAAATTTAAACATTAAAAATGGAACTGTGTTTTCTGTCTCTTTACTAAAAATGAAGGTATAGTGAAAAGCTCCCACACACATTTAAAATAAATATATTTTATTCTTTGCCAGGAGACTCCATGGAAAAAGGTAAACAGTATATGAACATAGAAAGCATCGTTAAACAATCTCAATGTACAAACAGAGCCAGTGAAAGTACATCACAGACTTGCTAATATATCAAAAAAAAAAAAATTCCACTAGTGCTTAAATGAGAACTAAGAAAACTGACACTTGTGTCTGTTAACCACTCTACCACAGCTTTCACTCTGCTTCATAGTGATTGAACAAGGTCAAAGGAGGCAGATTCTATGCCCATGTCTTTGGGAATTAATATTAGCCCCTTGGCATCAAGGCAGCTGGAAAAAAAAAAATCCCAATATCAGGCATGAATCAGGAAGGACACTAGAGTTACATGGTCTAAGTGGTAGACCAAACTGGCTAATTATCCCATGAAATTTCCCTAATGCCTTGTGAATAGGTAAACAAAAACTTATTAACACTGAAAAGTGTTTCTGCCTTGGAGGCTATCATTACTGTAAAAATGTATTTTTTTCTTACTGTATTATAGTTATGTCATTAAACAAGTAATAAACCACTTTTAATTTAAAGTGACATTAACAATTGAACAAATGACATTTGATTAACTGAACTGGCAGTTACACTTACACAGAATTCTCTTCTGCTAGTGCAGTGAATTTGTATACTTTACTGGGCAACATGAAATAAAAGATGCAATTTGAGAGCATCAAAAAGAGCAAGGACAAGATTCCATACTAACTAAATTAGAATATCTTTAGTCTTATCTTGTCATACTGTACAACAGTCCTGATTCCTTACCTTGATGTCTTGATTATTCCATGAAGGCAAGTCGGTTACCTTTTTGGACATTTCTTAGGTAGACAGGTACAGTCTGTTTCATAACCTTGGTGTCTTGGTTACTTCGAGTATGCAAGACAAAAGGAAAGCACCAAACATACAGTATAGAAAGAACAGAGTCATACTTCTGTATGTACAAAGTCTTCAGAAACTTAACCAGGGATAAATCATTTTGACTGGGTCTCTGCCATGCAATCTTGAGTGTTCAAAGAGGAAAATATAGAAGCTTTTAACTAGTTTCTGGTTGCATGAAATGGCTGATTTTTAGAATTTGAAAAGTTTGTATTTCTAAGTAAGTTACACAGTGAGGAGTATATATATTGATACATATGAAAACTTCTTGGTCCTTCTTGAGTTTTAATATATTTTCAGTCCAAAAACTAAGCAGCAGTAAAAATGTTTTTTCTTGCATTTTAAATCCTGGAACTGAAGGTACTGGGGAATGTTTGAAGTAGCTAGAAAATGTCTTATTGCACCAGTGGTGACTGACTGACTCCGCTGTTTTCCACTGAGCTGGGTGAGATGCTGGGACTGTGCTCTGCTGTGTTCCCACTTGAACTTGGGGTCAAGGGTTCATGTCCTTCAGAATTCTCCAGCATTTCCTGTATGAGAGGTGGCATTGATCCAGGAATTTCCATTTTCAAGGTAATTACACGTTCTGCACCTTTTAAAGAGAGATAATAGAAGGCTGGTCAAGATAAGGAGTTAAGCAGGATAACCAGGGCCAGGTGTTATCTGTCTTAACAAAAGTGTTTCCTCAGACTCATTCTTGCTTATGAGAATGAATTATAGCATACAGACATCAAGTGGCTTTTATCTTTGTTGAAAAGGGCCCATTTTCTACTACAGCTTCATAAACACGTGAGGTATTTAGAATGAGAATTGCATTGACCACAAATCATGTTAGTGTATTGTGAAGTCAATTCAATATCCAATTGGTTTCTTTCTCTTTTTTTGAGACAGAGTCTTACTATGTCACCCTCAGTAAAGTGCTGTTGCATCATAGCTCACAGCAACCTCAAACTCTTGGGCTTAAGTTGATTCTCTTGCCTCAGCCTCCCAAGTGGCTGGAACTATAGGCCCCTGCCACAATGCACAGCTATTTTTTGTTTGTTTGTTTTTGTTGTAGTTGTCATTGTTGTTTAGCAGGCCTGGACTGGGCTCACTCAGACCCTCTTGCCTTGGTGTATGTGGCTGGCACCCTACTCACTGAGCTAAGGGCGCTGAGCCTCCAATTGGTTTCTTAACCAGAATGTTGATAAAGCATTTCTTTATTATGTGATTATGTGATAGAATTTCACTCATCTTTTAAGGAAGCAAAAGCTGATAGTATTGCTCTTCATCCTAACAGAAAATTATGGAACAAATGCTTCACAGAGACTACCCTAATTTCACAACATTGTAACATTTTTACTTTATGGATAAGCAGCAGAGAGGTGGTGACATGTTTAAATTTGATCGTTTCAGGAAAGAGCATAATTTGCAAAGAGAAATTCCTGACGAAAGATTAGAAAGAAATATATCTAGAAAATGATACAGTTGAAAGGATGCCAGTTGTCCACAAATGGAGGAATTGAGTAATGTGTGCTGATTATCAAAAACTTGATTGAGCACTGCACTGTCCAGTATAGTAGCCACTCACACATGTGGCCAGTTAGATTTAAATTTGTCAGATACAATTAGAAAAGCAATGCCTCAGTTCCATTAGCCACATTTCAAAGTGCTTGAGAACAATATGTGGTGAGTGGTTACTGAATTGGACAGTGAAGACGATATATTTTCATAATTGTGGTATATTCTATTAGATATCACTGGTATAGTCATCTGTACAGGATGACAGTATTAAACAGCCTCATTTTAAAAAATTAAAAATAACATAGTCATGATTACACTGCTTAAGCAATGGTTATCTGCTGTTGCTTCTACTCAGTCCCATTCTAGGGACTGAATGCTCTCTGAAGAAACTTTTTAGATGGAGCTCAAGAATTCAGACTTCTTGTTAAACAAGTTCACCATGTAAGCATTTTTTGAAATAAGAGTTTTTTCTTTGGCTCACCAAGATCTTCAGAGATAGAGGATGCTATGAGGAGGGAGAATGACAATAGCATATTTGGTACCAGAATGGCTGCTGAGTTGTCTTTCTACATGGAAAAAAACCTTACAATAATGCTTACCTGTGATACGGATCTAGGCACTTCTATGATTGCTTGAGTTGCCACATAAACTGAAAATCACTAGACAAAGAATATTTATACCTCTCAGGAAGGCAAGAATTCCTTTGCTTAGAAGTGTGCAGAAGTAAATCTGCCTATATACACAATAGAGCAGTAAGGCTACAATGACTGAGAGAAACTTAAACAGTTATTCTAAGTACTATTCATTTCTCTTGAGGTTTGGATATTCAGGAACTGGAGTCAGGTTTACATAAACCAGAGATATATGGAAAGCTACAATGAACTGTATAAAGGTAGGAAATTAAAAGGCCTATCATACAGTATATTCTCTTGAAAACAATATTTTTCTGATCATTCACCTGAATTTAGAAGCACTCAAATCATCTATTGAGATTATGAAGTAGGGTAAGATTTGAGATTTTCTTTCTTTTTTTTTTTCTTAAAGGAAGGGGGAAGGGTCATTTAATTCCTTTTGATTTCAGTGAAAAGTGAGTTTAAAGAAATCAGCTAGTGAACATCCTAAATTAAAACATGTAGTTTAATAAAAAAACACAACTTGATAAGACCCTCAAGTCCACATTGCAGAGCATAAAGACATACATACCTTTAGCACTGATGCTGCGGAGATCTGTGATTTTCATTAAGATCTTTGGAAACATGTGAGGCTTGCTGGGTCGTCTTTTTCTGATATAAATTTTTAGTGCTTCCAGCAATGGTTCTTGTAGCTTATCTACTTTTGTTGGTTCCTCAAGATCCTGGCGGTCTAGATACCAAGAACAGAACATCAAACAATTAGTATCAGAATTTCTGCTCATTTCCCCTCTTATTTGTTTCCTTGTTCCTACAATACCATAATTTTATTAATTCCATAATTTAATTACATAAACAAATTTTCAGACATACGCAATTGCTTTCAGCAGTGATTCTGGAAAATAATTGAACCCTTTGGTAGTCTAAAGTATGTTTTGATGGCTGGTTGCTTTTGTTCCAGGGAAAGAATTGCCTTTTGTGACCAGGAGGTGTCACTACTGAACTGAATTAAAACAAAAGTCGAGCAGGATATTTATAAAAGAAAGGTAAATCTGCCCCTTAATTAAAGCCATTAGTTTTTAACCACTTATGATTCAGCCTCCTGTGAGCCAGTAGGGGTCACTATAAGGAAGAAATCCATATTTTATCCCAGTCGTATTGGTTGGTGGGAGGCCCCAGCCAATAACTTGTATTCCTAGCCACCAACTAGTAAACAGCACATGCAAGTCCCTTCGGTCATTAAAATGTCCCTTGCAAATTTATTTTACAATAGTCTTTGCCTTTAAAAAAAAAAATCTTGCCTTTAAAAAAAAATACCTGTGGCAACTGGATAAATAGCATTTTAGCATTTCTTTCAGAGCAGAACCCAAATACCCTTATTTAATTTATAATAACATGGAAAAATACAACAAATCCTGGCATGTGGTCCTGGCTTTATTCCCATGTCTTTTCCCATGCAAAATAACTCCAAAATGGAGATGAGGAATTTCCCATAAAGTACAAGTATAAATTGTTCTTCGTGGAATCTCACGAGAGTTTTCTAGATAACTGTTACCTCCACAAATTAAGCAGATGGCACTGAGAAGGCCTGTTTCTGTATCATCCATTTCCAAAGGCAGGAGCTGGTTGGCAAAGGTGAATACAAGGTCAGTCAGAGGACCAAAACCAGCATTGTGCATCTGAGTTCGATTTAGGGTAAGGCCATCTGAAAAAGTCATGGTGTCTTGTTCTGGGGTATATCTGGTGCAAATTCTAAGAATCTGAAAGAAAAAAAGAAACAGTAACATCATTGATGAATGATATAAGCTAGCCTGTTCTGAGAGCGTCTATCAGGCAGATGTAAGCAGGAAATAACACGAAGATTTCCAAGAAGCTGTTGCATCACGTGGGATGCTCTCTCACCCTTTTGGATGTTGAATGTCTTCTCCAGCTCTTTAATTAAAAGACAACCAAAGTCAAAACAGAGGGCCTAAAGTTATTTATGGAATATTAAACAAGATGAGAAATTTTGAGAAATATCCTTTTGTTAAAAGTAATTAATAGTTTGATTCAAATAAACATTTACTGAGTACCTACTTATGTCCCAGGCACTGTGCCAGGTGCTGGGATAATAAGATGAATAATAGTCTACTCTTGTTTAAAAGCTTACAGTCTATAATAAATAAATGACAATATCTATCATTTATTAAATGCCTAACATACATCAACTACTGTGCATAGCCTGTACTCAGTCTTCAAACTACTCAGTAAAGTGAATATTCTGTATAGGGACTTAAGGCTCTGAGAGGTTAAGCAATGTTCCCAATGTCACACAGTTAACATGTAACTGAATCTGACTCAAACCCAAGTGAAGCTGTCTTTTCCAAGATGATTCTGATCACACAAGACAGCTATAATACAAGGCAGAAGAGTGGAACCAGCAAGCTGCTAGGGAGTTCAAAAGAATGAAAACTCAGATATAGCCAGAAAGAAATCAGCTCCATGGAGAAGACATGGCATTTCAACCAAGCCCTGAAGTATAGGTGGGATTTCTGTAAGCAAAAGCGTGCAGCGCTCTGCCACCATCTCCCATTCCTACCTGATGTACCCTTGATACATAACCCTGCTGGCCACCCTGGGGTGCCTGCTGCCAAGGAAACTCCTCTAGGCCTCACTAAGTGCATGGCAAACTCAAAAATGCCCTCAGCCCCATCTTGTGTTCCCACTGTCCTATTAATCCTAACTTCCTAACAGAGTTAAGGGCTCTGTGCGTTCTAGAGCACTTACCCAGCAGAACTACTTTTCTGCATCAGTAATGGGGAAGGGCCTCTGGTGACCAGGTTTCCATTCTTGATTTTTCCTTCTAAAAAAAGGCTTAGAGCTGCTTGAAGCACAGCTAATCCTACCTGGACAGAAGTGGATAAACCTAGCAGGTTAAGGAGGCTGAGTTTTATCCAGATTCTGGTGCTCAGTTTGAGTGGGTATAGCCCCTATGAATGTTCACCTAATGGCTTACAGAAGTTATTCCCACCTGGACGGAAGTGGATAACCCAGCAAGTTGAGGAGGCTGAGTTTTATCCAGATTCTGGTGCTCAGTTTGAGTGGGTATAACTTCCATGAATGTTCACCTTATGGCTAACCTAGAGGAGGAATGATGGGACAAGAAAGGCCTGGGTGCTTCTTGCACATGGCCTTGTACAAAGAGAAGTCAATCTTTGAGGAGGCCAGACCCTCACCTATGAGTCCTTTTGGAACCCCCCCCCAAACCCTACCCATATTTTCACCAAGACTCCTAAAACACGAAATCATGTCAAATCTTTTACCTTGTCAGGGCATTATTGGAGGTCTGGGGCAAGGAAACTTCCCATGGGAAAAGCCCTCCTAATCTGACCAGTGGTGTGATCAGCGAGAGTCTGATATCCTTGAGATCATATTAACCAGGCTATTACACTGGAAAAGTCACATGCTTTTTCATCCTTGCTCTGGTTCTCTGACTCTCCAAGAAGACAGTGAGTGAGGATCCAGCCCTCCTCCTACATACAAAACTCCAGCATGGACACAGAGGAAGGAACTAAGACGTCCCATGGAGTGAGGGTATGGGACCTTGGAAGCATGAATGATTAGCATGCTTCACCCCTAACACATAACAATACCTAATGTTTTATTGATCACCTACTATATGCCAGGTCCTGTGGTAAACACTTGAATGTATTATTTCTTCTATTGACCCATGAGTTAAGTAGGATTATTACCCATATTACAGATGGGGAAATGAAACTGAATAGCCTATGTTAGGTCACAAAACTAGTGGCATGATTTGATTTATGCTGTTTCCAGAACCAGTGCCCTTAATTATTGTGCCATAGCTACCTCATTCTTACTTCATGCCAATATCCCAACATAGACACCTCCTCTGTAAGGTTAGATGACCTCTGTTGACTTTGGTAACAGCCTTATTTGACCCTTGGGCTTGGGTGCCTTTGTGCAACACATCACTGGTGTAGTATTCATGGTGGCCTACCTGGTATCAAGAGAGCAGAGCCTATGTCCTAGAAACAAAAACTTTACTTCCTGTGGAGAGGGGCAGTTAAAATTTCAAAATCAGGACATGTTCTCAACTACCTTAATGTTCTTAGCATATGGGATCAAGTAGAATAGTGAACTGGATAGCACTTGATCATGAATCTGAGTGGATATCACAACTTATAATGATCTCTCTTCATTGGGTGAGTATTGGTTTTACCTCTCAGATATTTGTCCAGGGACCTGTCTGAACTACTGTCATCCTATTCTCTGGGTCCCCAGTTGGCTGACCTGTTGAATTTCATCTTGGTAGCAGGTGAAGTACAAAGAAATTCTCAACATAAGAGCAGCCAGAAAACCTGGAAGTCACTGGGCACTTTACCTCCCATGAAAGCCCTAGCAAGTAAAGGGTGGTGCCCAAGGTCACACAAGCAATGGTGCCAGAGCGTAGAACTCAGGTCTCCCAATCCCTACCCTAATAATCTTTCAACTACCTAAAGAAATACTGTCTATAACAGGGTGGAGTTAACATATGATGGTCAAAGTTAGTATGCTCAATATTTATGTGCTCAAAATCCCCAGACACATTTCTAGTCTGAAATCAAACAGGTACTAAACAAATCTGCAGCTTTAACATGCTGCCCAGATGTGAATGAATGAGCTCTGTCCCCTGCAAGAATAAAAGGAACCAGGGATTTGTTAGAAAGGAACAGAACAGTATTTAGGCCTTTGTGAGTTCTCAACAACTCACTTAGAAATCCATGTCCAGATTGCCATGCACAAATGTCTCTATTCTGTTTGGAAGGGTTTTCCTCTTGAAAAGTTGGAATATATCGGATTCTGATGAACCATCTACAAATATGTCCTACTGCCTTTCTCTCTAAAAAGTTCAAAACCAAGTATAAATGATACATCCAGAGAGAAATGCGCATGGCCTCAGATGAAAGACTATTCAATGTCTTCTTTTATCTGAGGAGTTTCCGTTCCTGGGCCCACCCCTGCCCCAAATAGGATAAGCCCAGTGTGCAGCAGGCAACTGCCCCTGCCCCCAGACAGCTCTGGCCTATCCTGCCTCTGCAGAGAAACCAAGTGGTTTAATTTCATCACAAAGAAGTCAACTGCCAGTGGCAACCGCTAACTTACTCTCTAGGATTAAAAAACTCTTTGTTTGAAAGGAGGGTGTCTTATCTGGAAAGACCAGCATGCAAGGCCCATGAGATGGGTAAAAATAGCCTAGGCAAGGCTGACTTGCCAAGGAGGACCCTGTAGGACCACACAAAGCTCCTGTTGATGGTCAAAGCTGATCCTCCTGAGGGCACACAGTGCCCTGTCTTCCTGCCTTCAGCAAAGACACTGTGCCTCTTTCTACTGCTCTCCATGAGAATATGTGTTCTGTGTGCCTCCCAAGAGCAGCCTGCCTGAGGCCTGGAGCCCTGGAAGGATCTGAGCATGAGACCTGGAGGCAGAGCCAAAGACTTGTCCAGCAAGCTGCCATCATCTCTCCCTGGAGAGGGCCTCTTAACTGACCCCTTATCTCCACTCTTGCTTGGGTACTATTGGGTACTATTGGGCCTCTTAACTGACCCCTTCTTTCCATTTTTCCTTGGGTACTATTGGTCAATCCACAGCAACCAGAGACCCTCTTCAAAACGTTCGTCAGAGGAGACCTGTCTCTTGCTAAAACTCTTCCAATGGCATCCAGTCATCTTTCAAATAAAATTCAGACTTCTTTCTGTGGGCCTCCAGGGCTTCTTCCCACCCTGCCAATCTCAGCTCTTGCTGCTGTCCCTTGCTCATTAACTTTTGGTCATACTGGTGTTTGTGACTCAAAGTGGCTTAAATGCCTTTGCTCTTCCCAATGCCTTTGGTGCTTTCTCCCTGATCTTCACGTGGCTGACTCCTTAGTCAGAGCTCCGTGCAAATGGCACTTCCTCAGAAAGCCCAGCAAGCATGCTTGCTAAGACCCATCACACATGCTTGCTAAGACCCATCACTTTATATCATCTTAAAAAAAAAAAATATGAAAAAGTTGTTTTAAAATTGAGCAATAACATGATAATTTTAAAATATGCCCACAAATTCTTTGATGTTATTCCCTTTAAGTAGTAGAGCTTAGTTCCCCTCCCCTTGAATGTGTGCTGGCCTTAGTGATTAGCCTCAAACAAACAAGGATCCTACAGAAGTAACATCTTTTTGCACTTAAGTGTGATACCCTTATGTCACAGAATTAGGTGCAAATAATGCCAAGTAAAATAATGTCCATTTTTTAATTAGCTGGTAATCTATACCAATCTTTTATTAGAAAATCATAAGCATGCAATTCTGTAACATAACACTATCACACTCTAACACAAAAGAGCATTACTTCAGCTGGATCTGGTAGAATATGGTGGAAGCCATAGAGTGTGACTTCTGGGACTAGTTTATAAAAGATGTTGTGGCCTCCTTCTTGCTTGCTGTGTCTTGAATCTCTTGCTCTGGAGGAAGCTGGTTAACATGTCATAAGGGCACTTAAGCTTCCCATTGCAAGAAACAGAGCCTGCCCATCAAGAATTAGCATTAACTTGCAAGGCAAATGTCATGAGCCACCCTGGAAGCAGACCTTTCAGCCCCAGTCAGTCCTTTAGATAACTGCAGCCCTGGCTGGTGCCTTCCTGCTAATTCATGAAAGACACAGAGCCAGAATCACTCTGCTAAGTCAGGACGAGATTCCTGACCCACAGTGACTATGTGGGATAATGGGCTTATTGTTTGAGACTGCTCAATTTTGTGGTGATTTGTTATGTAGCAGTTGGTAACTAATACAGCATACATCCTTGGAGCTGCACATAACTCTCCAGAGTTCAGCTTAATGCATTTTCCCTAACTATATACCTGTGTAGCCATCACCTAGATCAAGATATGCATACAAGGTGGCTGTAAAGTTCGTGTGCAATTTAAATTAGTGTGCACATGAACTTTATGGCTACTCTACATGTCTAGCACCTAGAGACTCCTTTGGCTCCTCCCAATCAAACCTCCTTCCCCACAGTAACCAATATTTTGACTCCTATTCCTATAGGTTAAATTTGCCTATTAAAAAATTTTGCCCATTGGGCAGCGCCTGTGGCTCAAAGGAGTAGGGCGCTGGCCCCATATGCCATGTGGAGGCGGGTTCAAGCTTGGCCCTGGCCAAAAACGGAAAAAAAAAAAAAAATTTCCTATTCTTGAACTTTAGATCATAGGAGTCATATAGTATATTCCCTTCGGTGTCATTTGATATAATCGTGTGATACTGGCCCACATGAGTGCTCACAGCCGTGGTTTGTTATTCTTCAGTGCCGTGTGATGTTCCAAATCATGAACACTGCTCTTCACTGGTTCATCTTCCTCCTAGCATTCATCACTTATGAGCTGCAAGAATGAGCTTGCTCTCTCTCCTCACTCTTGGTTGTGCCTTTAGCAACTAGGAAGCGTTCTCCACTCAGTAGGTGGTCAGTGAATCTTTGTTGAATAAACCAACTAGATTTTCTCATCAGACTGTCCCTCACCTGGCAAACCCCAGAGGAGGGCACCTAAACGATCGCTCAATTTAGGCAAAGGAGAAAGTACAAATTGCTTGGGCATCTTGGTCTCTCTCTGATTGTGTTTGGTAACAGATTCTGATCTGATTCGACTGTCCACAGTGCTTGTGGGAATGATGTTAATAACAATGACATACAGAATGGCTGTTACTAAAAGTGGGTGCTAAAAATGTGTTTACGTGGACATAGGGGAATGATAGACAATGGAAACTAGGAAGGGTGAAGGGGCGGGAGAGAGGTGGATGGTAAGTTACTTTTGGGGCACAGTGTATGTTATTTGGGTGATGAGCACCCTAAAATCCCTGACTTGACCCTACATAATCTATGCCTGTAACAAAATTGCTCATGTACCCCATACATTTGTACAAATAATAATAATGACAATAATAATAAAACAAGGACACACAGGGGGCACATAGTACCCCTTGTGATGAACTCTTTGGGAAGAAAATGCTTTCCCCAGTAGGACCTGGGGCCAGCCTGCCTTTCCTGAGAAGTAAATGGACGTGCCAGAAGCAAGAGCACCATGTCATGGCCCCTGCTTTCTAGACCAGCACTCTAGCTATTGTTTTACAATGTCAAGAGAAACAGGTAGAAATATTTTAATAATATATTTTTAACCTAATAGAAACAAAATATTTTGTTTCAATGTGTAATTGTTATTTACAAAAATGAAGGAGATATTTGTTTTAAATACTAAGTCTTTGAAATCCAGGGTTGATCTTGTAATGATACAGTCAGCTTTTTCAGACCACCCACATTTTAAGGTGACCTGTGGCTACTGAGCTGGCCAGCACAGCTCTGGATGCCATTTCCTAGCCACTTAGGAGCAAACAGTTCACAGAGACAGTCTAGGCTTCCTCTGTGCTGACGATGATGGCTTATGTAAAGGAATATTTTACTGTGTGCCAGGAATTAATCAATTTTCCCAACAACCTAACTGGCGAATAGCTACTACTGTGTCCATTTCACTGGTGAGGTGATTGAGGCTCCAAAATGTCACTTAGCCTTCTTCCTAAGTTCACATAGCTCCTAAGTTCACATAGCTCCTAAGTGGCGGGGTTGGGATTTGAACCCATGGAGTCTGGATGCAGAGTCTGCCTTCTTCACTACACTGGCTGTCTCACAGTGACTCCCAATGATTGGTGGGGTCATTGCCCCACACTGACAGGTGAGATAGAGACCCTGTCATGAGAGCACAGGTGGCCAGGGGCAGTCAGGCTATGGAGCTCCATATGCAGAGCTGGCCCCTCTCCAGCCTGGCCTCTTGTCCCTATTGAGTCCAAGGAAGGAGGGAGGGGGGTACAGGTTCATGTGGGAATGGCATCTATGGCTACATAGCCACATGGCCTCAGGAGCCACAGATCATGTTGTGAAGTCACAGAGGCTGTCACTTTTGCGTCACCAGGAGCAAAGTGCTGCTGTAACTGGCATGGGAATATTTTCCTTGGGGAAAGTAAGGGCAGCAGATGGCAGGAAGCCACATGCCCGGTAGGGAAAGACCTCATGCTTGAAGCTTGCATAGACATGATATTCAGAAAGCAGCACATGTGCTGGAGTTTGAATTCTGACTTTGAATTCATTCGCTCACCCATCCATGAATCTATTCATTCACAGAGATGCACTGGACGCCTCTTTTGCGCTTGGAACTTTGCCACAGCAACCAGCTCTATCCTGGATCCTGCCCTGACTAAGTGACAGTCTGGGGTGGAAGACAATGGGAAACAGGCTTCTCATGACATGATGTCTTAAGTGCCATGAGAGAGACCAGCAGTGTGTGGGTGGGAATGGAGTGGCTGGTCAGGGAAGACTTCTCTGAAGAGGTGGCATTTAGCTGAGGCCAGGAAGGGAGTGAGGGGAGGGTGGGGATCATAGAGAAGGAGCAGAGTGTTCCAAGGCTCTGGGGCAGGGAGAGCCTGACTGCAGCTGGAGGAAGTGCCCAGAGACAAGGGAGCTGGGAGAGCCTGTAGGCTGAGGCACCACGGCAGGTGGGCAGATGCAGCAGCCCCACTTCCCCACTGAGAACTGAGAAAGGCCAGTGCTGAGAAACACAGGCAATGGCTGCTATGGGGCCTCCTGGCAGAGACAGGGCAGCCACCCTCACCTCTCCTGAACATCACTCTGGCATCCCATCATCCGCCAAGGGGTCTCATAAGAAAACTCTTGTCTTTTGAATCATGAACCATTACCCTGCACTGTGTTCTCACATGGTTTAATTTCACTGTAAAAAATGCTGCTGCTCACTGTCTCCCCATCACAGTCCTTAAATCCTGGCCAGGCAAGTCATCTTCTCATCAGAAGATGGCTCAGGTTTTTCCACTTTGCAAAGGGCAATTTTGCCCTCCTTTATTCAGAGGCCAACACCTCTCTGAAGGGACCCCTATAGTCCTTTGGCTTCCACTGTCTCATCAGCAAAATGGGGATAAAAACGACCCCCTGAGGGTGTAATGAGGCTTAACAATAATAACATGGAGGGGACTGAGGCCCACAGTGTGCCAAACACTGTCCCAAGCCCTATGTACCACCTCATTTCACTTTCTCCAGACTCTCAAGAAAGCTCCTATTGTCACTATCATTTTAAATATGAGGAAACTGAGGCTCAGAGAGGGGGAGTAACTTTCCCCAAGTCACACAGCTTATAAGAAGCAGAACCAGAGTTTGAACCCAGGCAAGCTGGCTTCAGAGCCCACACTCAACAGCTGGGGCAAGCCACAGGGAGCAGGATCAATGTGGAGCCACGTCTGAGTGGGGCTGGGGGAGACAAACCCTGTAGTGATATCAGGAGTAGGCTCAAGCTGGGTAGGAGAGCGCAGCTTAAATCCCCGCAGGGCAGGGACTCCCTCTTCTCTCCCTTCATATCCCCCGGGCCTGATACACAGTAAATGTTCAGTAAATATGTGTGGGAATCATTACTTCAGCCAATATTTATTCAGTGCTATAGGACAAGACAGAGCAAACATTTAAATCAAAAGCCAGAACACGGCACATCTCTGCTCAAAACCCAATGACTTTTAAGTCACTGAGAATAAAAATGGCCTTGGCAGCAGGACCCACCTCCTCTCTGATCCCGGCCCTGCAGTCCTTGCCCACTCCCTTCTGGGCCCACTCACCTCCCTGAGCTTTGCGAGGGCCACCTCTGTCCTTGGGCCTGTGAATGCCAGCACTATTACGCTGTTATGCACATTCCTTTCCCATCAGTGTTTCCTGGCTTTTTAAAATTTTTTGAGATAGTCTTGCTCTCTTGCCCAGGCTAGACTGCAATGGTGTCATTATAGCTCATAACAACCTCAAACTCCTGGGCTCAAGCAATCCTCCTATCACAGTCTTTTGAGTAGCTGGGATGGCACATGTCACTAAGCCTGTCTAATTTTTCCCATATTTGGTAGAGACAGGAGTCTCACTCTTGTTCACACTGGTCCTGAACTCCTGACCTCAAGGGATCCTCTGGCCTTGGCCTCCCAGAGTGCTGGGATTGTAAGCGTGAGCCACTGTGCCAGGCCCTGGCTCTTGCTCTTTCTGTTCCTGCATTCAAATCTCTTCAAAGGCCGCCTGCGTCCCTAGCTGAGCTATAGAAACCAGCCCTTGCCCAGCTCATTCACCTCTGTGCCTGATTCCGTTTCTGTTTTCTTTGTAGCACTTAAAACCCTGTCTAATCTATTGTGTCTGCTTGTTGCCTGTCTCCCCCCAGGAGAGGGTCATCTTCACAAGGGCAGGAATTTTGGCCTGTTGGGTTCCTTGCTGCATCCTCAGCCTAGAATAGTGCCTGATACAGCAGGTCCTTGGTGAATCTTTATGGAAGGAAGGAAAGAAAAAAAGGAGAGGAACAGGATGGGATGGGAGAGGCAAGGAGGAAGTGAGGGAGCAGACGGAAACCAGAGCGTCCAATCCCCTCAAAGGCTTGTTTTTATGGCTTTTAAGTTAAGAGAGACTTAATCCTACCTTCAGAGAAGAGGCAGGCGAGAGGGAGTAAAAGACAGAGATTAAAGAAGAAGGAAACAGGAGGACAGAGCTTGGCTGAGGGGACAGCTCCTGCTTGCCTGACCACAACTTGCCTGATGCTGTAGCTCTTGGGTAAGCAAAGGAAAATAAATCTACCTGCAGTAGTTACGAAGAGTTTGCCCATCTTAAAAACCACTTCATGGCTACTTGGCCCCTGTGGGAAATCATGAAACGCAAAGCGGGGCCTCAAAATCAATCTCATTCCAACCTTGTGCAAGAAGTGTCCACTCCAGGAGGGCCCCACCAAGCAGCGGCTGGGGCAGGAAATCCCCTGGAAGGTGACGTGGCGGCGGCAGGGCAGGACAGGTGAGGCTTTCCTTCCGCTTCTTGCTGTGTCCTTCATGATTATAAATCAGCCCTTCCCCAGAGCACCGAGCACCGGCTGCACATCCTATCACTGGTGGTGCCAGCCCTGGCAGACGTGCCTTTAGAAACACGAGGCCCTGTCTGATTGGGGGACCACAAATAACACAGCAAGATGCTTGGCTCTGAGTGGGTGGAACTCAGGGCTGGGACCCTCAGAGCAGACTTGATTTCCTCTGTAGGAGCCAAGGATAATCTCGGCCTGTGTCTGTCTGTCCATGTGTCCATCTGTTTTCTCTGTCTAACTCTATCCATACACCAATCGCTTAGATGAGAAGATTCTTCTAAGCAGCTCAGCCAGTTGATATTCTCATCCAAAAGATGTTCTTTGAAGTTGTGCATTTTTCTGGACCTTGTGATTAATTGCCTTTGCTACAAATTCTTGGAAGTGAGCTCTTGTCTCGGGCCAAATAAGTATTCCTTCTGCTTCAGCTCATAGACTGGATGGCCCTGCCCTCCCCATACCAGGGGTTCTCCCTCCTCTGCCTACTGCTTCCCCACCAGAGTCCTCCCCCTGTGGCCAGGAAGGCAGGCCTGAATGTTTCCTAACTCCTATCACAAGAGTTAATTGCCCACATCAACCCATCTTTGGCCTTGCTTTCAACATCATGGGGTGACCACCTACTATAAGCTAAGTGCTTAGAACCATTACCGAATTTAATCCCATTTAAGCAATGGCCTTATTTAATGTGTGATGGATTTGTATTTCTATCTTGTGCATAGGTAAACTGAGGCTTGGAGAGAATAAATTACTACACCAAGGTCACACAAATTGGTTCCTATTCCACCCAAACCTCCGGGGGGGATCAAGGGACAAACTGAAGGAGAAGGCAGGGTTCAGAATCAATGCAGGGCAGACGGCTACTAGAGACAGGAGGGACATAAACCTTGTAGAGGCCGCACCCTGATCACCAAGCATGTGGCTTTGCAGAAGCGAGACACTTTCCTGGAGCTTCTCAAAGCACACTTCTCATTCCACACCTTCCTACAGGGCTGGGGTGGGGCTGGGGTGGGGCAATCACAAACCATCACGGTCTGGCCGCTGGACAACAGAAGGGTCAGAAACAAGCAGAGGGCTCAGGTCAGAGCCCGAGTCCTGGAAAGGCCCCAGGCCCTGCTGGGCGGCCTCAGGATGCGGAGTCCTAACTACACAGCGTCCCCTGCTGTAGGCTTGATTTGCCATGTGTCACCTCACAGTCTGCTCAGCCCCTGTAGGCCTTTGAGGCACCTTTACGTAGGGGGTCAACTCCAGTCTCTGCTGATTTCTTGAGGGTGTTCCGAAGCTTTTGAGAAACTAAGCATTACACTTTATACATTTGTCAGAAAAGTACTAAAAAGCCTAGACATTGTCACTGTCATTAATTATAATAGCTTGGTGTTAATGTCATGCCCACATTGCCTCTCTTTCTCTCTGAGAGCTGCCTGGCCTGGTTCTCTCCCCGTGGTCTTCACCTCTCTCACTCTGCTACCTCCTTCTGCAGGGCTCCTGTTCATGCTTCTTGTCCTCTTTTATAACCTCTGATGTCACTGAAGTCCCAAGGCATGGGTTTACAGTGTGGGCTCCAGCACCCAGTTGACCTCAGGGACTCACATGGCCCCCCCGCTCCTTATCTGTAAAGTGGGCTGAATTCCCACCGCTCAGGCGCAGTGAGCTGTATGAGGCTCAGACGAGCTGAGGTCAGCAAACTCCACAGATTAAGGCTGCTCTGATGTTTCCATTTTCCTGAATGTTCATAGATTCACCCAGATCCTCTGGGTTTATGAGAGGTAAAAACACCAGATATGCTCGCAGCCTCCCTGGCAAGTACAGGTGACGGAGTAACCACTGCCACTCTTCCTCAGACCTACCTGGCAAACTGAAGGAAGGACACGTAAACATTCAAGTTTCTGTACACTCACCCCTCTGGTAGGTGGGGATGGAGTGGGATCGTGTATGTATGTTTTTAACTGTTGTCACTGCGTTTGCTTTGCAGACTGGTTTATACCCGAAGCTATAGTAACAAGAAACATTTATACCTTTAAAGCACTTCAAAAGCTAATTTTACTTTCTCTATTTTCTGATGCATCCCTGGGACCCTGTCTCCCCTCCCACTACCTCCATGGGCCTCTCTGCACACATGTCCCCCCGCCCCAGCAGGACACATCCCTGCTGCCTCTGATGGGAATGGCTCTACGTCTAAGGAAACAGGCCCAGCCAGAACAGTCTACCCCACCCCTGAAGCCCCTGCTGGGGAAAAAGAGAATGTTCAGCCAGCAGAGACCTGCAGAGGATGAGGTGTGAAGATGTCCTTACCCTCTCTAAGAAGCCCCAGTGTGAGAAGGGAAGGGGGCCAGGAGGCCTCAGGCATCCCCTTATACAGGTGAGGAAACTGAGGCCCACAGGGGTAGTATGGACTGAACACCTGTGTTCTCCCAAATTTCACACACTACAACCCTAATCCCTGATATGATGGTATTGGAGGTAGGAAGGGAGGGCTTTGGGTAGGTGAGGTCATCATGATATAGCCCCCCTGGTGGGATTAGCACTGTGCGAGGTGATGAGGGGAAGAAACCCAGCATGCTGGCTCCCTGGTCTTGGATGTCCTGCTTCCAGCACTGTGGGAACAAGTGTTTCTTTGAGCTGCGGCGTCTCTGTTACAGCAGCTCAAACTGAGACAAGAGAAAGGGGTTTTCCTAAGACCACAGATGGAGGTGGTGCAAGGTCCTTGTCACTGCTGGGCCCCCTTTAGTGGTTTAGCATGGAGAACCCTAATTGCCTTTCAGGCACCCCTCTCCCCCAGGGCTGTTCTGTGGAAGGAGACAAATGCCTGTGAAGTTCCAGGGACAGGGTAGGTCGAGGGAGGAAGCAGGGAGGAAGACAAGTCACTCCCCAGCCACATGACCTTGCTGATGTGCTGGGGCCAGGCTGCACTGGAAAAGACTGCCTCCCGGGAGAGGGGAGAGTGAGCCGTCCACCCCCAGGCTGTGTGATCAGGCCTGGTTTGCCTCTCTCCTAAGGTCATCAAGAGGGGCTTGCTACAGTGGGTAGAAGGTAGGAAGCTTCTGTCCAACTCCAGGGTGTCACTAAGCTTTTGGTAATGGAGCTGAGATTCAGCAGGGTTGTGGTGTGTGCAGGAGGTGGCCAGGAGTGAGGCTGGGGAAACAGGAGACACTGGGGAAAGTGACGCCTCCTCTGGAGACCTTCAAAGCCTCTTTGCCCTCCTCCTTCCCTCCCCCCCACCTCCTTCTCCCTCACTGAGAGCACAGAAGGGCACATACCAGGATGTCCAGGCAGGCGGCCTTCAGCAGGGTGATTTGGTCTGCAATGGTCAAGCCGGTGAAGCCTGGCAGACGTTTAGCAAACTCCACGATTTTAATAATGCACTTGGTGGCCAGTTCACTGAATTTGTCCCAAAGGCCCAGGTCCAGTCGGACTCGATGGTCAGCACTAGAATTCTGTGAGGGAGAGAAAACACCATCAGGTGTAGTTTAGGGGAAGCCACACTATGAGGAGGAGGAGTCAACACGTTTTCTACCAGTTTAGCTTTGACAGGGGAGCTACTTGGTGGAATGGCTGAATTTTTAGCCAGGAGTCATCTTTTTAAAATGCTCAAAATCATATGCCTGTACCCTGGATAACTGAGTAACAGATGAGGGAGAGTTTCTCAGCTAATAAATGAAGACGGAATGAGAGAATGAGGAGTCACCATTGTACACTGAATTACTGGCTCTGGGCATTGACCATCAGTGCTTGCTAATATCTTACACTTGATCTCAGCCCAAAGCCCGAGAAGTAACAAGGTTGCTCTTATCTTCAAACAGGCAACCTATCATGCTGGTGTCCTGATGGAAAAACACACCACCAGCTATGAAATAGTCTGGCCAAAAATCAAACTGGGATTTGACTGGGCCTCAAGATCTCACTGCAGGAAATGCAGGAACATAGTAAACTACAGCACAGGGATGCAACTGTCAACATCCAGATTGCCAGAAATCCTATAAAACCAATGAACTGGTTTCTTCAACAAATACATTGCAAGGAAGAGAAAGAAATGGAGAAATCCAAAGATTAAAAGTAGCTCAACCCAAATGCTCATTAACTGATGAATGGATAAGTCAATTGTGATCACAACTACACAATGGAAAGGGAAGGTAGCATTCCCAAGGAGCGAACAGCGATATACACTCCAACAGGCTAAACCTCAAACCTCTGTTAAATGAAAGAAGGCAGAGATAAAAGCCTATACACAAAATGATTCCATGTATACGACAGTCTGGAAAAGGCAGAACTATAGTGATAGGGAACAGCTCTGTGGTCTTCCAGAGGCAGGGGCGGGCAGGGGATTGACCAGAGGGTGCATGAGGGAACTCTTTGGAGTGATGGGAATGTTCTATACCTTGATGGGGGTCACATTACATGACTGAATACTTCCATCACACGCTCTTCAAACTATACCTTTATAAAAGGGAAATTATGTAAATGATCTTTCCATAATCTTGATTGCAAAAAAAGTGGTGAGGGGATTTATCCATCAATTGCAAGGTATAAACCTTGCCTGAATTGTGATTCCGGCAAATAAACTGTAAAGAGATTGTGACATACACCTATGAGAAAACTAGAACTTGGAGCTGTTAAGGTGTCGACGATGTTAATTTTATATCAGGACAATAATGCTGACATTGCTGTTTTGCTTTTGTTTGCAGAGGTTTTTATCATTTAGAACACAGGCTGAGATATTTACAGATTAAATGATGAGAGGTCTGTCATGTACCATCCTGGCGTTTGGTCCTCTGAGGAATGTAAAGGGCTCCGGACACGTATCCCGCTTCTCAGACTGATCTCTTTCGTTTGCTGCCTAGTTAAATTCAGTCTGCAGAAAGTCAAACTAGCTCTGGCTGTTAACACGGGCAAGGAAAGCCAGGACGATAAGTTTGCAGGAGATGCCACGGAAGCCATAAGAACAGTGGTAGCCGGCGCTGCCTTCCGCGACACTCCTTGCAGACAGCAGAGGCACGCATCCTCCAGATTTATTTTATTCCTTCCTCAAGGACCTTGGTGGAATACAGTGCACTCGGGGGAACATAAGATCAAGATGTGTGGCCATTCGGGCTGTAATTAAATTTAATAGGCAGTTTATCCGGTCCATAGGAAGATGACACTGAGGAGCCGGGAAGAGGCAAGCTTACGGTGGGAAATCATCTCACAATAGAGTATCCATCTGGAAAAAAAGACATTGCCCCGACCCAGCCAGTGTGAACGAAATCTTCATCAACATCGGATGAGGTTACTTTATCATGTGCAGGGGCTGAGCGAGAGGAGCCTGTCACACCTTCTATTAAAAATAATGCACAGCCGTCTTAACGGCATGTAAATCTAACTCACTATTATGCAAACTGAAGGGAAGAGGCAGTTAATAAAACACAAAATAACCTGGTGTTTTATTATACTGGTTGCTGGATTCATAGGTGCGAGGCTTAAAATGGCTTATATATTATCTTCCAGCTGCGCAAATGGAGAGCCCCGGCCTGTTGGGGTTGGTAATGAAGGCACATGGTTCTCAGCAGCATTGCTGAGTGTACAGGGAGGAAACCCAGGGAGGAGGGGGACAGGGAAGGACAGGGAGAAAATGGGGTGGTGAGGCACACTGGTGAGGAAAACAGCTGGCACGGAAGGGGAAGGGGCTGTCCTCGGTCCCTGCCAGGGTGGAGCTAGGGTGGGCTCCTGCAGAGGGATGCTGGCCCCGTGCAGGAAGGCGAGTGCCCATGGCCTCCCAGGGCCACCTTAAGTAGCAGAAAGGCCCAACCTCACTAGGAAATCCAACTCGATGGCAACTTCTGCCACACAAACAGACCTTTTTCTTTGACTGGTTTGTTCTCTGCTGCAACCTCCCCTCACCCTGATTTTCTAGGGAAAATGTAGACAGAGGCTGACAGGCACTGAGGGAAGAGGATGTGCTGCTTTGCTGAGCGGCGTTACTTTCAGAACAAGACCCCTAAACCAAGGTGGAATCACCAGTGTCTTTAAAACCCCATTTGTGGCAGCTCCTGGGTACTACGGTGGTTTCAGTGGTTTACTCAGGGCTGTCTGCTAGTTTTGTTTGTTTTCTAGCTAAGGGGGACACGTACATTTTTAACAAGAGAGTAAGGAGTTAAAGTTCTGTGGCGGTGTTGGGCATGTGCACGGAGGCGACCTCCTCCTTCTCAGGCCTGACGTCTTGGGACCATCCTGAGAGACTGACGACCCTTCAGGTTCCATCTGCAGACTGTTCCGGCCATTCACATTCCATTCCCTCAGTCATATGCAACCACGGCTTATCTGGGGCTTGCCTCGCGCCAGGACCTGCTCTATGTTTTCACAATTATTACCTTGCTTTACAGCTCACGACCCCCCAGGAGGTAGGTACTGTTACGGTCAAGTGGCCGAGGAGGAGGCTGAGGCGCAGAGGAGTGAGGTCATTTGTGCAAGACCCCTTGGGGCAGGCAGAGGGAACTGGATTCATCTGGGCAATTGCACTGAGGCGTCCAGGCTGTCCGCTCCCACATCACGTCCCCCGTCTTACTCTGGGTTCCTCACGTACTCAACTTCTGGTTAGAACCTCCTGACTCTGAAAGCCTGTTATTGCCTCTGTGATGTCCCTCCTGGTTGGAAACTTGGCTTCCAGGAGATGGCTACAAGATCCCCGGCACTGCTATGAAGAGAATGTTATGTGCAGGGTCAACAGCTCTCTGTGGTCACGTATCCAAGCACTATGACCACATGGGCTCCAGATTGTACCAGCTGGGGCGTTGTTCACACTTGCTGGGTTGGGGCAATGTCTTTTTTTCCACATGGATACTCTACTATAAAATGATTTCCCACCGTAAGTTTGTGACCTTAAAAATAGGGTCTTTACAGAGGTAATCAAGTAAAAATTAGGGTGGGCCCCAAACCAATTTGATTGGAGACTGAGCACTGGTGTGGTGGCGGCTGCAAGCCAGACAGTGCCAGTGGCTGCTCACAGGTGGCAAGGAAGAACTCTCTCCTAGAGCAGTCGGACAGCGAGCATGTCCCGCTCATACGCTGATTGTGGACTTCTGGCTTCCAGAGCCATAGAAACAAAATGCATGTTGTCTCAATCCATCTGGTCTGCACTAGTTTGCTCCTTCAGTGCTGGGAAACTAACCCTGGAGGTGTGCAGGAAATGTGTTGCAAAATGAAAGACTGGCCCGGGTGATCCTGAAAGGGCAGGTGTGCTTGCTGGCAAGAAACTGAGGCTCAACCAGTTAAGGGCTGGTTCAAGGTGAGACAGGTGTGAAGTGACGTGGGGGAGACTGGAATGCAGGTCCCATGACTATCCCCTGAGCCTCCAGTCCATCTGGTGCGTCTCTCCCAGGAGGCTGACCTGCCTGAGTTTCAGGTTCTGAGTCTCTGGCTGATAACAGGTGTTAGTTTTTTCATTTGTTTTTGTTTTTGAGACACAGTCTTCCTCTGTTGCTAAGGCTAGAGTGCTGTGGCCTCGCCCTAGCTCCCAGCAACCTCAAACTCCTGGGCTCAAGTGAGTCCCCTCCCTCAGTCTCCCAAGTAGCTGGGACTACAAGTGTTTGCCATGACACCCTGCTAATTTTTATATTTTATTTTTTGGTAAAGATGGGTGTCACTCTTGTTCAGGTTGGTTTCAAACTCCTGAGCTCAAGGACTCTACCTGCCTCAGCCTTCCAGAGTGCTTGGATTACAGGCGTGAGCCAGGGCACCCAGACCGGATTAGGTTTTTAAAGAAAGCCAATCTGCTATGGCTACAGCTTCTTACCACAGCCATCCTTTCCTAAAGTCCACCTCCTAGAAAGTTGTTTAGTGGTTTAATAATTCTGTTTGTGGTCATTTTTCTGCATAGGTTAAGAGCTCCTTAAATCTTCATAGTTCATATTGGAGACCGGAGATCTCAGAGGACACCTCACGTCCCACCAAGCCCTGCGTGTGGATGAACAGCCTGCACATGCCAGCAAACAGCCTGGGCAGGGCCACACAGCCTGGAATCTGTCTCACTGTCACACCCACACTTTACTTCCCCCAAACTGGAACATGTGACTAAAAACAGCGACAAGCCATTCATAACAGGGTGAAGAGCAGAAGACATTTTTCCATGCCTAGGAACGGTGCACGGGGTTCTGATACATTTTTGTCATCGAAACCTCTAGGTATGGGGCAGATACATTAAATTTCCCCCTATACAGATGAAAGTTCGAATGAGGACACAACTTTCCAAAAACACAGAACTCCTAAGTAGCACGGGTAACATTTGAATCGTGGTTTATGCGGCCCGAAAGCCCAAATAACACAGTTGCTAGGGTTTGTTCTAAGGGAGCAGAGTAAACATCCTCAGAGCTAGGACGGCTCCGTGTGTTCACTCCTGGGTCTGTTTTGGACAGCTCATCTATAAATAGCTCCTCTCCCGCCTACATCTGCCTTCACGCTTTCACCTTTCAACATGGACTCCATCTCCCCTTTAGTTGGAGGGAGGGTCATTGGTTAGAAACCCTCCTGAGAGTACTATTTCTGAAGCTGGGAGGTGAGTGCCCTGCCCAGCCTGAAGTGGCAGGAGGTGGGCCTAAGTGCCTCCTCCATCCATTCCTGCCGTCCCGTGGGACCTGACCATTTGTCCCACATCTATCCTTATTAGGGAAGAAAAAGGAACTACTCTTTCAAAGATCTGTAGGTGGGCATCTGGCTGCCTTTTTCATTCCTTTCTGCCCACTTATTCCAACGGCATCTGACAGGGACTCCACTCTGGTGACGATGACAGGAAGTTTCTTGCAGTGGAAGCGAGTGCCTATCTAAAAAAAGCTCTCTTTAAAAACTGTCGACTTGGAACTAAGAGCTTGCAGAGAATGTGTTATGGCTGCTGTTATTTATTTATACCTCCACCCACTTCCAGAAAGGATTTGAAGTGGCTCACAATAACAACACGGCTAGATCTGTGTGGACATAGTAGAAATTAAGAGACAAGCCCGTGACCCAGTGAAGGGGCAGCGTGCGTCTCAAAGGAGTTCCACCGCCCAGTAGGTGGGAGCCGGCTTCTGGAGATGAACTCGTATTTCTATTTTCCCTGCTTGATTCAAAGAGGTGCAAAAAAGTCCCCACAAAGTGTTTAGAATGCCAGGCCCCATGGAGGAACAATGGTGTCTTGCTTTCCAAGCAAGGTGAGTGGGAAGGGGCCCTGGTAGCCCACCAGAAGCCCCTCTGTCCCAGGCCAGAAGCCGGCTCCAAGGCTAACATTTCAGTGCAAGTAACTTCTGTGTGAGGCGGTTCTAGGGAGCTCTGGAGGGCAAGGGAGGGAAGGAAGGTGGCCAGTAGGGTTCACCACTCCTGGCAATTGGCCCTTGGTCTTGTTGGGAAACTCCGGGAGGTGGTTTAGAGAGCTCCTGAGAGTTATCCTGCCCAGGGAAGAGGAAGGTGAGGTGTTTAGCCACCTTGACATCCACCCCAGCCTTGACATGCATCTGTCAGTGGTGGGAGTGTCAGTGCCTCACATGTGAGCCATCCTGGAACCAGGTCACCCCAGGCCCGTGTTCTAGGAGGAGGCAAATGTTCTATGCTGTGATTGTCCTTCCTTTTTCCAGGTTAGAGTGGGGTCAGGAGCGACTCAGGGGATCTAACTAGGCTATGCTCTGGGGACGGATAGTAGCTGGTGATCCCAGATACTACTGGCTCAAAAGTATCCTCTTCCAGGAAGACCTCCCACTCTGATCTCTTTTCTTCTATATTTTCTAGAGCTAAAGTTTTATTTATTCCTGGATAACAGCTATGTCCTCCTCACTAGATGCCTCCGGTGGCTCCACTTCCATTCTGCCTTGTGGACAACCCTCCTGAAGTATTTTGTATACAATGTAGTGGTTAAAAGAATGGTCTGGAGTCAGACGGTTCAGATTCAAGTCTCACCTCTACCACTTGTGGGCTATGAGACAAGGCGAAAGTTATTTAGCCCTTCTATGCCTCAGTTTACTCATCTGTAATATGTGGGCAACTAAGCCCACCTCATATCGAGTCCTCATAAAGATTAATATATGTAGAGTATTTGGCATGGTCTGTGGTTCATAGTACATGCTCAGAAAACATTAGCATTGATAATAATGATGATGACAATGATAAAAAACTTGCGATCTCAAACTGTCAATTTCTCTCCATTATTTACAGACTAAAATACAGACCCCTCAGTATGTATGCAAGACTCTGCTGGGCTTTTCCCGTCCCTGCTTCCCACAGTCCTGCCAGTGGGCAGCACCTGTTTGCTCTCATCTTCTCCTCTGTATATTCCCCCAGCCTAAGCTGATGTCCCAATTTCTTAGATCAGGGCTCACTCACCTTGTTACTGAGCCCAACGCAAAGCCTGGAACGTGGCTGGTAATCAATAAGTATTTCTGAAAGGCATAAATGACATGCTTCTTGGCACTGGTTAGGAACTGTTTCACTTTTCTGTATTGTCTGAAGCCCCAGCGTGGGCCAGAGCGCCCGCTCACACTCAGCAGGCGGGTGTGTGGTGGATGGTGCTGCTGGGGAGCTATTTCTGGGTCACAGCACAGAAACCTTTCATGAATAGTTTAATTTCATCCTTTCAACCATTTTACATTATGCCCATTTACAGATAGGAAAAATGGGGCTGGGAGAAGTTAGGTAACTTGTTCGTGTTCACAGGGCTGACGACGGCTGAGGAGGATGAGAACCACACTTGATGTGGCTCCAGGTCCCTGCTCTGGATTCATGGACTCATCTTGCACAGCCTCTGCTGTCCCTCGAAGGTTAAAGTGAAAGCTCCCCTAAGGTGTCCTGCCTTGTCTTCCTCTGTGTCCCTGCTCAAGCCAGTGGGGCAGGGAGCCCAGCCTCTGCCCTGGCCTGCATGCTGACATCTCTCCCCCCTGATACTAATGGCTGGGTGGGCCTCAGAAGATCATCCTGAGTCTTGCTCCTCAAAGTACGGTTCATTTGCTCTCCAGACTGGGGTTGGTCTGCAGACCTGAGCCCTGGAAGGTGGTCAGAGCGCCCCATCCCCCAGGCCAGGCCTGCTGCTGAGCCCACGCATGTTAGAAGTCTGCCAGGCGCCCCAGGCTCATGCTGAGAGAGGGACACACTGCCCAGGGACCTCCTCTACTTCCAGGGGGGCAAAGTCTCTGCTTCTACCAGGAGACTTGCCCCTCTGATGCAGGTACCAGCCCTTCAGAAGCCAGTGCTACCCAAACCTGCAGCCTCCTGCTCACCTGGAGCTGCTGGGCGTGCACCCACACCGGTTTCCATAGGCCACCCCCAGGGACTGCCCCTGGCTGCCATTTCCCCCAGCATCCTAAGGCATGACACCATGTGCTCCCCAAGAATTGCTTCAAACCCCTGCTGCTGACTGTTCTTTTATCTCTCTAGCCTCACCATTTCATCTTCCTGGCACATGAGTAGCCCAATCAGCAAACAGTATGCTATTTGGCTTTTTTAAAAAAAAGTATGTTTGCTAGCATCTTAGGGAAGCAACCTAAGCTATTTAAAGACACCAGAACAACATTCTCGTTATACTAATTAATTCATTCATCCGTCAAGTATCTATCAGGTGTCTATTTTATGTGCCACAAACTAGGAAAATACATTAGTGAACATGGTTTGAGAGAAATCCACTTTGAAAAATTAAAGCACGGCACGACGTCCACCGACACAACCTCGACCAGGCAACATAGACACGGGCTACCTTTTTGTCTCATTTTCTCTTTTCTTCCCCTTCTTTTTCGACCTAACCTTAGTGAAAGGAGAAACCTGGGGAGCAGAGGGGGAGCACTCACCCTGCGGGGGCAGGTCAGACCTGTCCTGAACTTTTCCAGGCTCTGTTAGGGGTTTTATATATGTCCTCTGAGACCTTGGTTCAAGGGATGGCCCTGCTAATCTTGGCTGGATTTTACAACTGGTGTTTTCAACAGATTGACCCTTTGGTCCCTCTGAGTCCCCTCTGCACTGCACAGGTCTGCCAAGACCCATGCAATATTTCACCAGTTCATTTGACTCTGTCACCAGACCCAAATCTCCAAGAGCAGCAAGAAACAGTGTATGGTGCCAGTGTCTCTACGTGGAGTGGCATGTAGAGAGGGCTCAGTCAGTGCATCCTAGGTGAACGTGTGGGCATCTGACTCAATTGAGGAAACACTCATCCCACTCCGTGTCTCCCAAAGGCTTCCACACAGAAGGAAGTGTTCACCTGTCTCTGCCATAACACAGGGCCAGTGCCAAGTTGGGGTGGACATCCCTGCCGGCCCTGGGCAAAGTCCACGGGTGTGTATGTCTGTCTGTGCACAAGGGCCCGTGCCCACCACACTCCAACAGCCCCGGGCAGGAGCATCTCTTACCGTGGTGTATTTGCCCAGCTGGCAGAGAGAGGGGAAGGTTTCCTGGTGAGCTTTTCGGATCTTCTCCGTGAGATCGTCCAGCTCAGCTGTCATTTCATAGCTTTCTGTGCATTCTTGCTTTGAAGGCTCCTTCTTTTTCTTGTTCCTGTCATTCCTGACAGCTGGAAACAAGAGAGAAAGCAAAGCAGGGGTCACTAAATGCTGGGCCTAGTGCTGCTGGAGCAAGGAAGTTCCACTTTCCAACACAGCCTTGGAATCATTTGACATTTGGAACACAAACGGCGGGAAAAGATGATATAAATGCATCTCCTTAGGAAAGGGATTTGGCAGCCAGGAGGGGCCTGGGCAGAGAGGTAGGCTCATCTGTGTGTGCCCATGTCGGTCAGTTCTTATGAAAAGCTTAGGCTCACCCAGGAGGCTTACAGTCTTGGCTTTTTGCAAGAGAACTTTCTATGTGGACTGATTCCTTGAAGAGGGAAGGATTTTTCCAAGATCTTTACCTCCCAATTCCAGAGAGGATGTCTTAAGAAATAGTGCAAGGGAATTCCTTTCACCTGAGAGCCAGGTCCCTAAACAAAGCCTCTTAATTAGTATTAATTAGTGCCTCTTAATTAGTGTTTCATAATTAGCATTTCCTGGCTAAGCATTTTGGTTCCATTGCTTTTCACTTTTCTGAATTAACTGATACTTGTGAAGAAACTCATCTTAGAGGGGATAGGATTAGGTTTTGTGTCCTTTCACATTTTTCTGCTTCCTAAACTTTCTGAATTAACCATGCAGCCTTTTGTAATTTAAAACCAATACAGTATGAAACTCTCAGCGTGGAAAACTACCCATTCACTTATGGGCTCCACACCTCATCGGGCGGCCCCTGGGCCCCTTGGCCGGTGTGTGCCCTTGGCCTCTGGACACTCCCATCAAGCACGGCTGGGCACAGAGTCAGGCCCAGGATGCGGTTTGGTAGAAGCCCATGCTCCCACCCACAGCACCAACCTCTTGGGTGACTTCAAATCCGAGTGTAACTCAAGGCTCTAGTCCCTGGCTTGGATCTCCTGGGGGAAGGAAACTAAAACCCAGGGAGGCCAACAGGTGAAACCAGACCACACCAACCCCTCTGGGCAGTCCACGTTCCCTGGGGACCTGGGGGTGCCAGGCTGGATGCTGCCTGGCTGTGTATGCCACCACAGTGACCTGGGAATTCGTGCTGCAAAATGACCCAGGGCATAATATGATCCGCCCTCAGAGGATTTGGCCTGAGCAGCCTCCCCAAGAGCACACCGGCGATTTGAGAACTGGCAGTGCTCTGGGTCTTCGTTATGATAATCCTCATGTTTGGGTTAGGAGCTGAGGGCAGAGTAAAACAATAGCAGGGGGAGAGGAGACTGAGGTGAAAGGAAAGGAAAAAAAGAAAAAAAAGGGGAAAGGGTGTAAGATCCGGCAAAATCACAGTGTCTGCATAACCAATCGGACCTGACCAGGAGGAGGGCGGCTAGGGAGAAAAGCAAAGACAATTTTTTTTAAAAGTATCGTATCGTCGTGAACATGATATTGGGAGCTTTGTCTACAGCACCTCACTAATCCCTTTAACAAGTAGGCAACTGTAAACTCTTTTTACAGATGAAGAAACTAAGTCTCAGAGTAGCTAAGGAACATTCTCAGGTTTATGTGGCTGACAAGTTCTCTCCTAATTTGGACTCACTTATTCCTAAGGCAGTGGACAAGTTTGAGAAGAACACCTGTCTGGATGGTTTCCTTCCCCCAGGCCTCTGAAATGATGCTGCTCATTGGTCAGAAGACTTCCAGATCTTTTCCAGAGCACATGGGCCCGTCAAGGCCTCTGGGATCAGAAGCTTCCCAGAAGGAGCAGGATGCAGGGTGAGAGGGTGTCATGGTTCAAAGCTCGGAGAATACAAAGAATGTGGTCAGCAAAGGGAGATGCAGACAGCGAGGAAGGGGCGGTACGTGGCAGCAGAGATGCCTGGAGGCCTGCTGGGCGGGTGGAGCTGGGCAGGTGGAGGCTGAAGGCTTGTGTGTGAGTGGCGAGGTCTCAAGGGGGCAGACTCCCTCCTTCCTTTGCCTCTTCCTTAGCCAATGCAAACCCAAATCAAAGCAGCAAGGGTCCTTGCAAAACATAAAGCTACCACATGGCCCAGCAGTTCTTCCCTTAGCTTCTACCAAAAATATACGCCCATGCAAAACTTGGACATGAAGGGTACAGCAGGATTATTCTCAACAGCCAGAAAGTGGAAATGACCGAAATGTCCATCAGTTGGTGATGGATAAACTAAATGGGATGTAGCCTTACCCGGGATATTATTTATCATAGAAAGGACTGATGTGTTGCTATTTGGTACCACAGGGATGAATCTGTAAGACACACTCAGAGAAAGATGCTAGTCACAGAAAGCCACATGTTGTGGATTCCATTTATATGGCAGGTCCAGAACACACCGAGCCATAGACAGGAAGTTGATGAGTGGTTACCAAAGGCTTGGGCAGGGGGAAGATAGGAAGTGAGTGCCAACAGGGACGAAGTTTCTTTTTTTAAGGGATAAAAATATTTTGCACTTAGATAGTGGTGAAGTTTGCACAAGTTTGTGGATATACTATAAACCACTGAACCGTATACCTTAAAATGATGAATGTTATTTTATGTGAAGTATATATCTCCAAACACCACCACCACCAAATAACCCAGAGCCCTGAGGGAGGACACAAGTCCCTGAACATCAGCGACACTGGAGTATTACTTGTTGTGATAGTGGAGGTGTTAGTTACAATTCTCGTATAAGTGTCCGAGCCCTCTATTCACAGTAGTCCATTCAGTCCTCACAACAACCTGACAGGCTGGGCATCATTATTATACCCACTTTGCAGATAAGAAATGGAGGTATAGGAAAGTGATAACGTGCCCAAGGCCGTGCATCCTCTGAGTGATGTAATGGGGATCCAGAGTCAGGAAACCTGTCTGCAGAGTCCCCTCTTACACACGGTGCTGTGCTGGTCTGAGCCCATGACTGTGCTCTCTGGGAACTTGGGCTGTGCAACTGATGCTAAGCCCCAAGGGCTGCCTGGGATATCAATGGCGGCCCCTTCTCTCACTTCAACTGCAACTGGTTGGTATTTACACCCATAAGTCCAGGAGAACCTGGGGGGTTGACAAGCTGCTTCAGGCCCAGTGCACCCCTGGGAGGGCATGGAGAGGCAAGGAGAGGGACACACACTGTCATGCCCACATGAAAGCCTGCTCCACACAGCCCTCCCATCCCAGTCTACAAATGCCTAGAAGGCAAGGGACCTATTTTATTTTTCTCTGTGTCCCCAGGGCTTGGGGGGACAAAGCCACAGGGGTGGCCCAAAACTGTTTTATAAATGAGAAGGTAAAAATGTGGCATTCTGAGCACTGTTAGGGCCCATGTGTGGCAACATAGAGTTCACTTAAGCCTCTTTCTTCCAGTAAGTAAAGGTCTCATTATCACGGGGCCTGCCGGCGAGTTGCTAACTGCTCTCACCCTACAGCAGCAGCCAGAAGGTTGATGAGCAGGTGGGGCAGCCAGAGGGTCACAGGTGTGATTTATGCACCTGCTGGAGCCCCGCCGATGTCTGCAGGGCGCTTCTTAGATGGAAGGCGCTCCATAAATATCAAGTGTTCTCCTCGCGAGGGGCTAAGTGCTACAAATCAGATTTGGTGGCATAAAAGTAACATATTTATGATCCACTATCATATTGCAAATGAAATGAATGTAATAAAAGTGTCACTTATACAAATACCTCTGATGTACGGATCTCAACCTATGAATATGAAAACAGACACCCAAGCACTTTTATTTGAATGTCTAATCATGGAAATAAATGAAGTCATGTTCATTTTAATGTGTGCACTTGTGCATGTATCTGGAATATTGATCTCCACGCACACAATAAAAATTAAATGGAGGAAACATGCAAAAGATGTGCATTTCACTGGGATTCAAAAAAAGGATGAAAACAATGCTTCACCAAAAATTCCTTCACATCGGGGGGAAAAAAAGGAAAATACAACTGATAACATTTTTGTCCATGAAATTCTTTATATTCAGTTTAGCAAAGGAAGCATAGCAGTCTATTTATTTTTGCTTGAAAAAATAAGTCTGGAATTTGTTCATTTTGACTCTTTAGCCCCTGCTAACTGCCAGAATAATGAGTCACAGTTGTGATTAGAGCTATCTGGTTGTCATGAGTGGGCAAGGGCTCTAACTAACCTACTGATACACTTTAGTTTAACAATTATTTTCTAAACTAATTTTGCATGTGAACCACCGCAGATCTGAAGGCAGGTGGATCGACTATCGTTAAGAGACATACTTTTCCCAAAATGTAAGGATTTGGGGTTGGTGCTCTAGCAGGCCCCGGTGTGAAGCTAGGATAAGTAAATACTGAATCAAGATCTTTTTGAAGTTAAGGACTCTTTTTCCTAAGACAGTGCCTACCAGGTCAGTGCTCATTGAAAACTGGGCAAATACTGGACACAGAGAAAGAAGGTTAGAGAACAAGGCTGCAGCTAAATATTCTTGCCACTAATGAGACACGTGCCTTTTACACCTGCTAAGGGTAGGGAACCCAAGAGCGTCAGAATGAATAAAGTCCTTTCATTTCCTGAGAACTTGATTTCAGAATTTGTGCAGTAGAGGTCAAAATAGAATCTTCAAAGGACTGTTCCAAACCCAGAACATGGCAGTGTCCATGCAAGGACTTCAAAAGGCTGGACTGTACAGCCGAGAGGTATAAGGCATGGCCTGGCAACTGCTGGGTCAGCAGTCAAGCACGGAGCATACTTAGAATTTTTACATTGAATATTCACATCTTGGGGGGAATATTCACGTCTGAACATAGCATTCTGAGAGTTCAACAAGGATCTTCCAGCCTAACTCAGCTTATTGAAGCTATTCAAAAACATTATAGAAAAATTCCCCAAACATCAGGATGTACAGACGCCAAACACTTCTTTCTAGTTAAAGTGGTATGTCACGCTAATGAAACTTCAAAACAATTCTAAGCACATTTTCTTTCTCCGGTTAGTTATAGATGTAGGAATGTTACCTCTTCTTGAGTGGACAGTGTCCTAAGGGCGTTTTTCCTCCTCTGTCTAGGCTGGCAGGGGCCGAGACAGGGCCTGCTGTGGCTGGACTCATTTTTGGACAGTGAGGGGCACCCTTACAAGACAAGAGATTTGGAGTTTAGAGGCTCTGTTTTAAGTGAAAAAGTCTTTTCTTTGGACATAGCTTGGGTTCAACCCCAGAGATGAGAACAAAGAAAACATTTTGGCCTGATATATAAAACAGGAGTGTGACAGTGAGGAGGTGAGAAACTGCACACACTTCTGAGGTCCTTTCCTGCATCATCTGCGGGCTCCTTTGTAAGTTCCCTCTGGCAGCGACGGGCTACCGTCAAGGAAGGCTTTGCCTAAATCCTGACTGCAGGAGGCCCAAGTGTCTTTGGCTTCATGCTTGTGACAGAGCTATCCAATATGAGAAGAGCTGAGAAGAAGGCTTTACTGATGGCATAAAACCGAGTGTTAAAAACTGGGAATTTAAGTCATTGAGTCTGGCCATCTGCTTTTTCATCAGGAGTAAAGGCACACCTCTAAGGTACACCCAATTCTCCATGTTCTTAAAGACCTCTGATCTGGAAAAAAAAGAGTTTAGTATCCACTTCTGTCTTCAATTTTCATAGGCAAGAAATTCTTTGCTATACCAAGCTCACTTCTGCTGAAGCCCAACCAGTTCTTGTGTATCTAAAATACTGTTTAGTGGGTCTTTTAACTTTTTGAAAAAAGGCAGGCAGGGTCAGGTCCAGGAATCCATAGTCTTAAAATAGGAGTCACATATATCTATGGCAAAAAGTTGAGTAGAGACACATGTGCATCCCTGTGTATTTCTTTCATGGACTAGGCTTATACCTTCTTTTAAAAATAGTGCCCGTGGCCGGGTGCAGTGGCTCAAGCCTGTAATCTTAGCATTCTGAGAGGCTGAGGCAGGAGGATTGCTTGAACGCAGGAGTTTGAGACCAGCCTGAGTGAGAGTCAGAACCTGTCTCTGCTAAAAATTGAAAAATGTAGTAAGGTGTTGTGGTGGGTGCTTGTAATTCCAGCTACTTAGGAGGCTGAGGCAGGAGGATTGAAGAGTTTGAGGTTGCTGTGAGAGCTAGGCTCATGCCACAACACTCTAACTCAGGCAACCAAGTGATACCCTGCCTCAAAACCAAAACCAAACCAGAACAAAACAGTATTTGCTGGAGGGCAGGATGGCAAAAAGAAATTTCACAGCAACAGACTGTTCCAGGTAAACTTGTTTCTTGGTCATACATATTCTTTATAATAAGTTACAGGCTTTCAAATATTAAACAACAGTCTCTATCATGACAAATTATGATGATAATTATATGTTTATTATAGATATAAATTATAATAACATCCTACTGTCCTCTAAACCCAATCAATGTTTAGCAAAGAAAGTGAAGTTTTCCTTGATATTCTTTTTTTTTACATTTTTAAAAATTATTTTTATTTTTTTTTTGAGACAGAGTCTCACTTTGTCACCTTGGTGGAGTGCTGTGGTGTTACAGCTCATAGCAACCTCTAACTCTTGGGCTCAAGTGATTCTCTTGCCTCAGCCTCCTGGGTAGCTGGGACTACAGGCACCTACCACAATACCCGGCTACTTTTTTTTTTTTTTTTTAGAGGCAGGGTCTTGCTCTTGCTCAGGCTGGTCTCGAACCCATGAGCTCAGGCAGTCCACCAGCTTCAGCCTCCCAGAGTGCTGGGATTACAGGGGTAAGCCACCACGCCCAGCCATCCTTGATACTCCTATCATACTTTTCCTATTCAAGTGGATTTTAAAATAGAAATGAGGTTTTTCTCAGCCTAGGAAAAGTTCTAAGAAGCAGAAGTTCTAAGAAACCATGAGGGGGAGAGACCAGTGGTTCTGGGCATGAGCATTCTAGATCAATGTGGAGCCGGCCTATTCTTGGACCTGGGAAAGAGCTCATGCAAGATCAGCAGTGTTGCCTACCCAATCTGCAGCTAACCACAGACTCATGAGAGCCCAGTGAACCCAGAAGTACAAGCTGGCTGTTCCATGGTATTAGGAGCAGTAACAAATACTTACTGTTTCAAGCCACTGCGCTTTGGGGTAGTATGTTACGCACCAGGAGCGAGCTGATACAGGCTATGTAAAGAGTAGTTTGACACAACAGTAGCACAAGGACATGTACCTTTGGTTCATGGGCTACTTTAAAAAATGGTCACTTTTATTCAGCAGTTAAGGCGAGAAAGGAAATAACATGTCATCCCTGCAACTCAAAGTTCCAGACCCCACCTACATCTGTTACAGCACACAGCAAAGATGAAACTGTTTTCCAAAGATCTGAAATAATTCTAAAAGAACTTTGAATAAATGAGAAGGACATTGGGGTAAAATTCCAAAGCCTGCATATTAACACTTCACTTAAGAATGGAGACCAGGATAGTCTCTTATTATCTCTGAGCTTTAGTTCCCTCATCTAAAAAGTGAGGAGATTAATTTTTGTCTATTGCTCACAGGATTCCCATATATATTTAGATATGTAAACTGTCTCAATGCAGTGTAACATGTGGAAATCCTATACCAATTTGTTTATTCACCAAACACTTCTTGGGTCCTGCAGCTACTGATGATACTGAGTCAGACAAAGCAGGGTGTTCCCCTCCATAGGTGAAATGCACGTGCTATGTAACGTAGAACATAAGGGTTTAATGTACATGCATGCCTTGAAATAAGGACAGCTAAGGCACAGTGGAGGGAGAAAAGAAGGTGGAAAGAAAGGGAAGGAAGGTAAGAAAGAAAGGAAGAAATGAAGGAGGGAAGAAGGAAAGAAACTTTATGCAAGACCAATGTTCCCGTCTGCTGCCATACAACTGGGGACTAAGAAGAAGGCAGAGTTTAAGAATTGGCAGTCCTTAAACTTTCAATGAGTTCATCTCTCATGGCAGACTTTCCATCTGAACTTGGCCTAGTACATGGATATGATCACGTTCACTTTTTGGTGATTCAACTTTTTCAGATATTGCTTGACATACTTGCTGAATTTTGGCCTGAGCCTTATAAGGTATCTGAGAGAGATAGACAAATGGCTTGTAATTTTACCAGTTTTTGCCAAATATTTTATTTTGGATATCAATATAGAGAAGATTCTGTATATTATCAAATAAATTTTAGAGACTCAGATCACTAAAGAAATGGTCTACATGTGGTACGTGGATGTTTATGTTATGTATTTAGTTGAAATGAAAACTTTCAGGGCATATCAAATGTTTTATACCAGCCTGTATACCCTAAATGATTCTCATTGAAGTCCCTGAAATACTAAGGTTTCTAAGGGTCTTCAGAGTCTCAAAGTAAAAATCATGCTCAGTATAGTTTTGTTCTAAATGTATTCTATTAATTTTAATTTTTAGAGAATTGGCGGTTCCTGTATGAGGTTTATGCCAGCCCAGTATGGGATACAGTTAGTCAATTAACTATAACCTCCTTTCTTAATGATTATAGCTCTGAAATATCGTCTAATTTGGGGATTTTTTTCATCCATCCAATTATTTGTCTATTTATCCGGTCCTCCTATCCATTCATTCCTTTACCCGTCCCTCTGTCTATCCTCCCATCTGTCCATTTCTTCATTTGTGCAGCTGTGTATCCGTCTGTCCCATTTTCCACCCATTGATCTGTCTATCCACCTATCCATCCATTGGTCCACCATCCATGCTTTCATCCACTCATCTGTCCATCTGCTTGTCCATCCATCTATTTTTCTGTCCATTAATAAATGTATCCATCTTCCATCTAATCACTCATCAATTATCTACTTCTTTATTCTTCTGTTCAAATAGTTATTAAGTACTTAAACTGTGTCTGGCGCTATGACAGATGTTAAAAGTATAGTGAAATTTGGGCGGCACCCATGGCTCAAAGGAGTAGGGCGCCAGCCCCATATACCGGAGGTGGTGGGTTCAGACCCAGCCCCAGCCAAAAACTACAAAAAACCCCAATCAACCAACCAACCAAACAAACAACAACAACAACAACAACAAATATATATATAGTGAAATTCCATGGAAACAACAACAACAACAAATATATATATATAGTGAAATTCCATGGAAACAACAACAACAACAACAAAAAAAATATATATATAGTGAAATTCCATGGAAATCTTGCAGGTGGGAGAGGGGTGGAGGGAATAGGTAACATCACACCTCACAGGTACAGTGTTATGCCCACTACCTGGGTGAGGGGCACACTTATCACTTTGACTACTCAAGCTGTACAAAAACAATTCTTGCAGCCAAAACATTTGTAATGTGCTGTAATTAAAAGAAGAATAAAAACCAAGAATGAGAAAATATCATTTTAAGAGATTTGCATTCTAGTACAAGACATGGTTACCTCAAGAAATAATTATCATGCCTTGAGCTAGATGCCAAAAGGAGATATTCATTCATTGATTTAAGGAATAGGAATACAAAAATCTAAGGATCAGGTTGTGAGATGGTGCTTAGACCAAGAGATGAGACTGATGGTTTAGCCTGTGGAGCCGTGGAAGAAAACACAGGAGAAAGGAATCTTTAGTGACATGCCCTACAGGTGTGTAACTAGGTCTTATCACTGAGGTATCCTCAGTGCACAGGCCAGGATTTTTCCCATAAGAAGTGCTCAATGTATATTTCTTAAATGAATGAGGCTTGGAGAGGGCAGGAGACATTCTGGATGAAGAGAACAATATGTGCACAGGTTGTAAGGGTTGGAAAGAACAGGGCTACATGATGGGATTCAGGTGTGGGATGCCTTTTAAATGATGGCACCTCATTGGGGAGGCAGAAAGGGGAAGGAGGAAATACTTCCAAGAATGATGGCATGATGTCTGAAGAAGAGTGGGGAAGCTGCTGTGAGTACAGGGAAACCTGGAGACGGGGACAGGTGGGGAGAAAAGATCAGACTGAGGTAATGAGAACAGTCTGAATGTGTGGATAAGGGCATTGACATAGAGTTAATAGTAAGGTTTAAACCCTGGTACTGGGCTATTAATGGCACCATGACAGAGAAGAAAATTGGGGGTAGCTGGTGGAAAGTAGGGAATCTATTTTTTGGCAAGAAAATGATAAATTTGGTTTGAGGGGAGGTGAACCAGAAATCTGGGTGGCAAATTCAAGGGTTAGTTTGAGAGATGGCCCTGTGGATTTGGCAAGAGGAGTGCTCTGAAGTCTGATTACTTAGTAGTCAGCCTTAGGGATGAGTGCTGAAGGCGTGAGAGGGCACCGGTGATCTCAGGCTAGAGACAGGACAGGGAACAGTGGGGGCCAGGCACGGATCCTTGGGAGTGGCCAGTAGTTGGTGGGAAAGGGAAGAGGACACTGATGGAAGTAGCTGAATAGCGGGCAGGAACTAGAAGAGCAAAAACTATAGGAACCACTGATGAAAAGAATGTGACGCAGCAGCAGCAGCCTGGCCAAGTGTCCAAGTAGCCGCCAGTCAGAGAGAATGAGGAAGGAGAAAAATTCATTGGTTTTGGCAATGGAGAAAGGGATGACTTTCAAGAGAACAGTTATAGCAGAGCTATGAGGATGGAAGCCAGACTTTGGACAGGAGGAAGGTTAAAAGGAGGCCAGATTAAGTCCTCCAAAAATCAATCTAGGAAACAAAGTTGGGTTTAACTTTAACTCTAAGCACTGGAACAATCATTTTTCTGTAATCAAACCTGCAAGAGAGGTCAGTGAAACCACCCATATTTACAAACATGAAAAGGCTATGCATTTTCCATAGAATCTGAAATTGCTCAGTGTAGAGCAATTTCTGGAGTGATGACATCTTGGAAGATGTATCCCATCCACTTATAAACTGTCTATGTAGATATCCAGAGCAAGGGGAGGGTTCAGCTAACCAAAGGCTGCAAGACAGGAGGGCTTTCCAGGCAGAAGACTGCAAGTTTGCAGGCCTAGAGGAAGCAACAGGGCAGCTTTGAAGCTGCACAAGGAGTAGCGTGGAGCTTGCAGTTCAGGGTTGCGGCTGGACCACAGCTGGTGTGATTCTTGTGAACCTGGCGGGAGATTGGACTACAAGTTCATTTGGGGTGTTGGTGGTAGTGATACTGTTAGAGTTGTCTTTTAGAAGGGTTTCTCTGTCCACGGTGCAGAAATGGTTAGGGATAGAGACTTTACTGTGGTGGCGCCAGAAGCTCTAGGTGAGAAAAAGAAGGATGCCTGGAAAGGGCCAGGGGGAGGGGTGCGGGGTATCAGTAGTTGGAAGGGTCAAGGGTGACAACCTGGTTTCCAGATTGAGAGAGTGAGAGCAAAGGAGAAGGAGCAGGATGTATGGGATTCCAGGCACCCCGTGACAGCTACCTGGCATTGTTAGGTCTATGTCCTGTGCTGTTGGCTATCTGGGTCCCAAGCTCAGGAGAGGTGACTGGATGGAGACAGTGCCTTGGGAAACGTCCACTGGTGATTGAAATGAAAGCTGTGGGAAGTGATGACCCACTCCTTACTCCATCTGGGTTTTGTTTCTTCCAGCTCTTGGCTTCTAGGAATCAATTTAGTGTGAAATACACTCAGTTTAGAACTTGACACTCATTCTACTTAAAGTTACTGAGCTGCTACCACGTAGCAGCTGGTGATGCTGGTGATGCTGGTGTAGACAAGGGGGAGGAAGAGGACACCGACGCGGACGCCCCTTTCATGGAAATCGTGGGCGTGTGCGGGTCCGTGTGCGGAGCGGCGGGAGGACGCAGCGCCGCGTGGCAGCAAAGCGCAGAGGCGAGAAGGTTCTTCCACGTGTGAGAAAACGCCTCGTGCAGGGATGGATGGGTATCATTTACTGACCTACCACGGAAATCAGGAACTGTCTACAAGGATTACTATGAGAAAATATTAAGTCTTCCTTGCCCTTGGCTTTGAAATGCAAAGAAGGGAGAAATTCTGACCCACTCTGGAGATTGGAACTCAAAATCATCCAGTTTCTCAAATCAGGGTTGTGGTGTGGACTCAGACTTCTCTCATGCCTCCCTCAGCTATCAGGACAGTTTGGCCTGTTAGCAGACAATGTCATGGCCATCAACATCTCACCCTGCAGGGAGGCTCTTTCGTGCTTCGGTGCTTATCCTACATTGTCTCTAATTCTCACAGCAACGCCACGTGGTCAGTGGGACTATTACTCCCCAAGCTGCACATGAGGAAACTAAGAGATTTATTTCAAAGGTCACGTTTAAGCTATTAATAGTAATCTACAGGGTCAGAATTTGGACCCATTTCTATGTAATTCCAGAGTTATATATTGCTCATAAAACAATCCTTAAAATTTTTTGCCTTTTCATAAGATTAGTGTTGGTAACAAGAATGTAATGGGGACTATAACTAAGGAATTTTTCTACTTGGTCTTGGCTGCCCTGAATGCCAGTGAGGGGTCACTCTCAGGCCACATGATGTTACTAAAAGAAAATGTTAAAAAATTGAAACAGCAGAAGTGAGCCGTAGCCCCCAAGTCAATCTCAGCATATGAAGTGTTAGGCCGAATTGTAGCCAACTTAGCCCTCCCCTGGGCGAACAGATCAGTTTCTCAATACAAATAGATCATCCCCAACTGCACTGGCTATAAAGGACTGCTGAATCCTATTTAGTTCACAAAAATCCTCTTCCTGGCCTAGAGAACTTTAATTCTCAGGTATTTATTTCTCCAGAGAGTCATCTGGGAAAGAAATAAAGCAATCTTGACCATTCTCTGCATAGCTCACAGCCCCATATGTGGATGTCTGACATTAACAGAAAATCCAGTTTCTAGGCCCAGGAATGTTTTCACTAAGAGGTCAAACATGCACGCGTGCGCACACTCACACACACAGACACACACATGCACACTCACACAACACACACACAAAGTCCAAGAAAAAACACACAAAACGTTCCTGCCAGAGCTTCACAGTCCACTTCCCTTTGCCCTTCCTTTAACACCCACACCCACAAGCAGAATGTACTTTCTTTCCCTTTTAATCAAAAATACATCTGCTACTGCCTTCTAAGGTGGAGGCGGCCTGCAGGACTCGGCAAGGAGGAAAGGCAGAGTCTAGGACAGCAGGAACGCAGACAGACTCCAGCATCCCCAAGGACGCCTACTTCTTACCAGTCCATGACTGGGGGCCTGAGATCAGTGTGAGCCAGTGTTTGGGGTCCAGCGGGAAGGCGGTTGAGGACCAAGAAACATCAAAAAGCGGTCCTGGGCGGCATGCAGTCAATTCTAAATGTAATCATTAATTTAAATATTTACTGACTTAAATGATACAAACATAAACTAAACCTTAATTCTGGTAGAGTTGGAAAAAAACATTTATTGAGTACCCACTGCGTCTACTATTTTCCAGGCACTGTTCCAGACATGGGGGATGTGCTAGTGAAGAAAACAATGCCCCTGGCTTCGTGGGGTTTATTTTCTTCTTGGGGAAGGCAGACAATACACACATATACAGCCAATATAAGGGTAAGTGTTGTGAAGAATAGCAATGTGGGGAAACAGAGTGACGGGGATGCTGTGTTACAAAGCACGGCAGGAAAGACCTCTCTGAAGAGGAGCTGAGGAGAGAGATGAAGAGGTGAAGGAGCGAGTGCCGTAGACATCAGGGGGTACGCTGTATACAGCGGAGGTAAAGAGCAGCCCGTAAATTCAGCATGAGCACTAGAGTGGTGGTTTGTCCACTTACTCACGTGTCAATTCATTCACTTCTTAGTTTTCCTCAAATGGTTACAGGGAACCTGCTATGGTTTGAATGTTTCCTCCCTCCAAAACTCTTGCTGAAACTTCATCCCCAGTGTGGCAGTATTGAGATCTGACGCCTTGAAGGTGCCGAGATCAAGAGGGCTCTGCCCTCCTGAATGAATTAGTCCACTTGTGAATTAATAGATGAATGGGTTAATGAGTTAATGGATTAATGGGTTATCATGAGAGTGGGGCTGGTGGCTTTACAGAACAGAAAGAGAGACCGGGACTAGTACACTCAGCCTCGTCACCATGTTGGGAAGCCATACACAGTGCCCACCAGCAAGAAGACCCCCAACCAGATGCAGCCCTTCCACTTGGGACTTCCCGACTTCCATAACTTTGAGAAATAAATTCCTTTTCTTTCTAAAGTACCCAGTTTCAGGCACTCTGTTACAAGCAACAGTACATGGGCTAGGATGGAACGGAGGCGATCCTGTGCTCAGCACTGTAAGGACTGCTGGGGATATCTGGAATAAAGGAGGCACGTGGGGCTCCTCCTGGAGTCACAGTCTAGATCAGGGGTGGCAAACTTTTCCCATAAAAGACCAGAGGCTTTTCAGGCCCCCAGTCTGTTACAACTATGCAACCATATCCTTGTAACACAAAAGGAACCAGAACTGTATGTCAGCAAATGCACAAAGCTGGGTACCAATAAAACTTTCTTTACTAAAACAAGCTGTGGGCTGGATTTGACCCATGGGTTTCAGTTTGCTGAGCCATAAGCTAAGAAAAGTCCTTGATTGTTAAGAAGTTGTTTGTGTAATGGTAGGGAGGAAAGTATGTTTAACAAAAAGTAAACTATGTGCCTCCTGTGTTTGGCTTTTCATTTTCATTTTATTTCAGTTATCAGGGAACATAGATGTGGATTGATTTTATCTGCATAGAAATGAACCCTCCCCCACCCCCCTCCACACATAGACATGTTCTCTAGGAAACCCCATTCACCACCCCTAACAATGGGTCTAAGATAGATGCCAAACATTTCCCACCTGACCACGAACAGATTAATGTGTCATTACACCTTGAAAACATCTTGGGGGCACAGTGTAGCAGACACACTGACTTGGGCTTCTGCCCAACTGGGGAAGGAGGGGGGAGATCAGCCCAGGGAAGGGAACATTCAAGCTGAGGAACATTTGGGCTGAGCAACAGTTAACTAGAGGAAGAATATTCTAGGCTGAAGAAAAAGCATAAGCAAAAATCTTGGGAACATAGAGAGAGTGAGGGATCTGAGGTTGTGGTATTTGAGAAGTGTCTGAGAGATGCCAGGGAGGTTTCAATCCTCCCAAGGCCTGGAAACAAAGTGTGGCCTTCAAATCTGCCAGGCTGTAATGAAAACCCAATGATAACATGCACAAATACAAATTCATTCAAAAACTGCACGCCAAATGCCTTTGGAGGGCAACACTGTCAAGGTTGAGAAAGCATTGACACGTAAGATAGTATGAATGGAGTCTATTCACTCCTCCCAATTCTTAGGAAGCAACACCTCAGTTGACTTTTTTTTTTTTGTTTCTGCAGAGACAAGGGCTCATTCAGTTGCGTAGTCTGGTCTCAAATGTCCAGGCTGAAGCAATCCTCCCATCTTGGCCTCCCAAAGTGTTGGGATTATAGATGTGAGCCACTGTGCCTGGTTTTGCATTTTTAAGTTTCAAAACACAAAATCATACCTTATGGGGTATGTCATTGATTTTTCTAGTCTTGACCACTAGAATATATAATTGAGCATATCTGTTATAGAAAATCTCAGACATACATAAACTAGAGACCATGGCACAGCGAGCCCGCCTTCACTTGGCATCCAGCTTCAGTGGCCAACTCACAGCCAATCTTATTTCCTTTCCGTACTTCCTAACATTATTTTGAAGTAAACCCTAGAAAGTGAATGTTTTCATGTATATTTCAAAATTATTTCTTTCCTAACTTTTATCACACCCTTGCTTTATTTTAGAGAGGTGAAGTAATACCTCCTTCATGCAGAATTTGAATAGGGAAGAGGTCAAGAGTGAAACCTGACTTTCTAAAAACCTTAAAAGGGAAACCTGACTGAAAAAGATGGTGGGGTATCCACTTGACCTTGATGAGTTCAAAGCATAGCTAGCTATCTGGAACATAGGCATGGAGGTCAAGTTGCCCCAACCAGACACTCGTATGTCTTTACCAAGTGCCTTTGCTAAGTCCCTTCCACGTAACAGCCACGTCTCTTTCAACAAGAGCTGGCAGCTCTCCCCCATCTCAGCCCTTTTCATTACCCTGAGAAACATATGGTCTAACTGTGCACGCATTTAAGGTTGGCCCAACCTTAAGCTGGAAAGGAATGCTGGACTCTAAAATAATATTGTTCTTATTAATTTCACCAGGCTTTCTCCTTCCCAGCCTGTTCCCCGACTTACCCCATAATCTTTTGACCAAATTCAGGAAATTGCACAATGGTTGGTCAGCTCTAGGAACTGCCATTTTCAATCACATAGACTGTTTTTTGCTACTATCTACCTTAACTGGGGAGGGGCCTGTGGTCAGCTATGATTATTGGCTTTGCTGTCTCATCCCAGGGCTCTCGCTCATATCCAAGTTTATTTAAAAACAGGGCAGGGTCAGTAGGCTATGGGAACATTTTAGGATGCCTCCTGACTTTAAAAACTAGCAAGAATTATAAAACATGGTTATTAAAAAGTGCCCTGAGCTAACTAACTTTAAAATACGGATGCAGGTTAGGTTTGGACTGGCATTCCCCTCTCTCAGAACTGCTGCTAACTCCCAGATTTATGAAAGAAATAGAAGCTTGATTGAAAAAGCTAAAGAACACTCAACTCGAGAGACCTGCATTCTGGGGTCCCTACAAAGCCTTGAAGCCCAAATTAAAGGCTTCTTCTCACTCTTATGTGTCTTGAGATCCTTGCCCAAGCCCTTCACTTCCAAGTACATATATTCAGAAGACTCAAATCTTCAACCCTACCCAAAGCTTTCTTCTAAGTATCAGGTCTGACTATCCAGCTGCCCACTAGACATCCCTGACACCTCACACCTGGATCCTCTCCCTAAAAGGAGCACTTTAGCTGCCCTACATAACCCCTTCTCCTTCCATGTTGCCTAGCAAAAAAATAGCTTATCTGAAAAAGGCAGGAAAAAACAACATAAGACAATAAAAAGTAAAAGTAAAAATGATACTGCTAGAGCTAAAGACAGTGTGTTTCCACAGATGGCTCCTTAGTCATTCTCTCACCCGTGGCCTGTTCAGGTATTGATAGTTTCTTACTACAAGGACATCATTTAAAACCTCTCCTCCCCACCCTAACTATGCGACTAAGACCCTGCTACTAAAGCCTTCAGAGATGGTTTTTGTCATAAATTTTATAGGCCATCTCCTCCTCAATCTTGCTTTGCACAGTGTGCCATTACTGACTCCCAGATTTATGAAAGAGATTGAAGACTTGATTGAGACTGAACGTTTGTGTCCTCACATTCATATGTTGGGATTTAATCCCCAATGTGATGGTATTTAAAGGCGAGGCCTTTGGGAGGTGATGAAATCATGAGAGTGAAGCCCTCAGGAAGGGGATTAGTGCTCTTAGAAGACTTCTAAGAGAGCCTGCTTCCCCATTCTGCCAGGTGAGGCTGCAGTAAGAACACAGCTGTCTATGAGCTGGAAAGTTGGCCCTCTCCGAATCTCTCTCAGGACCTTGATCTTGAGCTTCCTAGCCTCCAGAACTCTGATAAATAAAATTCCATTATTCAAAGCCACTTAGTCTATGGTATTTTTGTTATAGCAGTTCACAGTCTCTTCTCTCAAGGCACTAAGACATTGAATGATGTCTGAAGAAGTGATAGAGACAGCTTTTCCTGCATAACTGAAAAGGGATCCTTATTTTCTCAGCCGCCATTTATCTCAGGTGAATCTCATCTTATTGTGAATGCTGTAACACACACATTTGGTGTGTTTCCAAATATTAGGAAATGATTTTGAACATGTATGCTGAATATAAAACTACAGAATTCTATAGTTGGAAGGAATGTTGAATATTATCTAGAATCAGTTCATAGAAAGTCTCAGTTCTACCAAGATCACAAAATCTGGGTAAGAGAGACCTGCATTTAAATCTTGACTCTGTAGTTTTAGTAGCTGTTAAATTGGGACAATTTATCTGGTCTCTCTCAGTGTTACTTTGCATGACCATTGAAGAATGGTAATGATCTAATAAAGGTATTGAAAAGATCCAGCACTCAATAAATGGTAGCAAATTTATGATTTTTCTTTTCCTCATGGACCCTATAATAGTTTAAAGCAATTATCTTCCCCCTTTACCTGGTTTTTGCCACTCTGTGAATTTCCCAGGTGTTTAATTATCTCTCATAGCACACAGCTTTATGATCTCACACCATCTTGGTCAACCTGTTTGGATAATGTTCAGTTCTAGCTCACTTCCCTCTTAAAATGACACACTCAGAACAAAAAACAATAATGTTTCAAGGTATGCTCTGATCACCACAAATTCAGAGGGTTGTGGTCGTTTTTTTATGATCTGATTAATCAAACACCTTAAAACGAAGGACATGTTACTACCTAGAGCTGGTTCATGGCTAGCTGTGTTCTTCTCAGCCCTGGGCTTCCCAACCTGCACTTCCACTACTGATTTGGCTGCGTCTGAACAAGGACTTGATATTCACCTCCATTAATTGGTACCTTATACCAATACAGGTTTATAATGACTCATAATTTAGTTCTACTTAGATCTTCTGGAAACTTCAGACCTTGCCAGGTTCTCATCTTTCCATGTTCACATCTAGGACCAATTTTAGGAATGGGCCTTCTGCTAATCTTCCTCCTTTTTGTCTCTAAATGCTATTAGGTCTGATAACTCTTCAGCCCTCTTTTCTACCTGCTGCCCTTAAAAATCCCACATCAAGAGCAAAATGCATGCTAGGGCTTGTTGGGTCACCAGGTTTTGATAGTATTTCATACATGCCAGGTCAAATGGAGCTGCATGCTGTGATAGGGGAATTCGTCATCACCAACCTAGATTTGGACATGACTGGAATTGGTAAGGAGCCCCAAATAGCAAAAGCACAACTTACTTCCTAGTAAGTCAGGCCTCTTGAAACACACACATGCATACGCACGTGTGCACAGACACACACACACAATCCAGTAAGGATTAGACTCTAAATATAGAGTTAGACCGCTTCCAAATTAGACATCCCGTGGCTTCCCCTAAAACATCCATAATAGTCAGCTGCTGCTACAACGGATAATTTGAAAAATATTTAGAACTAAAATATGGTATTTCTCCAGGGAATGTATATCAAAAATGGGAAGAAAGCAACAATTACTAGAGAAATTCAATAAAGAACTTAGCAACTAGGCACTTTTCTTCAGGTGCACTGATAACATATATTAAAAAGATTTAAAATTTGTTATTTCCTACCTAAAATGGTTTGTGTGTGTCTTGGGGGCGGGGGGAGATGGTTTGTCTAGTTTTCTGGCAAAGTTCCATTCAGGTCACTAGTAAGGGGGGAAAAACACCCTATGTAGTGCAAGCAAAGACTTAGAATGCACGGCACATTGAAAGGAATGGGTCTGGCTAAGATCTTCCCTTGGCACTGCCTTAAAATAAAGGGAATCTGAACACTGGTCCTCCTGTATTATTCATTACATAATTGCCGTGTTTTATTAGAAATATGATCTATTATAACCTTGAATAGAGTACATTAAATGACATTGAAAATTAGATTATTCTGATTATTAGAGAAGTGAGAAATGTGCTAAACATTTGTAAGACTGATAATCAATCAGGGTATCCATTTGAGTGTAATAAAAATCAATCTGGAGCCAGTGTGTTTAAATCTAATTTTTTAAGCATGACATTTTCCTCAGAGTTTCTTTCTAAAATGTCACCATCTTCTACAACAGTGATTGATTCTGTCTCTAGGGAGAAGCACTCACTCCAATTACTTCATCCACTGCACACAAGCCACAGTCCACTTCAAAAAGAAAAAAACCCAAAATCAATCACAGCAGTAACAATATATTCAATATATTTTATGGGGGGGGGGTCGCACAGATTTATGTCACTCAAGCTAGAAAATCACTCATCTTCCTCTCCTAGGCTCAAACAGATACAATACGCTACTTAGCTCATGATGTGGCTCTTTCATTTCTTCCAACAGAAATGAGGGATTCTCATCTGGGGTTTTATTTTACCAGAGGAAAAAACACTACACTGGATTATGTAAAATCATTACTCCATTTACATCTTTTCAGAGAGAGAGAGAGAGAGAGAAAAAGACACAATGATTTTGCCTTAATTTACCCTTTGTTCCTTTCACCTACTACCCTCTACCCTTCTTTCTTCCCTTTTTTCCTTCTTTATGTCCAGACTCCATCCATAAACAATTACTGAATTCCAACTGAGGTCACTAAGAGACTCATCCACTTAGGGGATCATTGTTCTTTCTTCTTTTGAGTATACTTAAATGTATACAAGGTGTGAAGGGTGACTTCTGCCATCCACAGGAAACTTACTGAACTGGTCCTGTGTTCTGTAGAAGGTTCACTCACTTGGCACAAATAGGAATACTGCCCAATCACTCAGCTTGGCCCATTTGATGGGCACGTGAGAATGTTTATTTTACAAAATTGTTTTGGTATTTTCCTGGTAATGGTAGGGAAAGGGGGAAGATGGCATTTATTGAACATTATTCTCCACCAAGTAGTTGACATTCATTAGTCCATTGAAACCTCCATAGTAGGAGGGCACCTCTGCTTCCCTGGCCTTGAGTTTTCATGTATGGACAGGTCGGTCACCAGGGTGACACCCCTGCCTTCTTTTCTCATTTTCCCAGGGAGGAGGAGAGGCTTATCTTGGTGATTCTAAAGAAAGTCACTTGGCATTCTGGGTTCAAGCTATTCCAGGCCTTCTCTAGGCCCGTCTGCCTGCAGGGAAGGGCACATGGGCCTATTGTACATGGTACAGAAGTTCCCAGGAGAAGGCTCTGCCCTGAGAAGAGGCTCTCAGGTACAAACCTTGCCCTTTACTGGACAGGTAAACTTATCTGACTTGGGGGTGGAAGTTTTAGGACTTAAGGGCTATGTATGTATGCCATATTCTCCAGATCCAAAAAATGTGAGGGTGTGTGTAGAGAAAAGAACCAAATAAATGAAAATTTATTCAGGATATTTCTAGGGATTGTGATTTATATGTTCTTCTTTATAAATTTCCATCCTTTCCAAATTGTCTGCTGTGATCCTATGTTGCTTCAATTATTGTTAAAAGGGTATTTTTGTTGTTCAAAAGAAAGGAGCTGTTCTCTGGCACTAATCAGGTTCTCAGACTAGACAGCAATTCCTGGATAAGTGGGCCTGGATGTGTGGGCGGTGGAGACGGCTGTGATTACTGGCGTCCTCCCCACTGCTCACGGCTCCTGCCAGTTTCTCTCACCTGCTTAGCTTTGGGAGCCTCCTCTCAGCTCTCTCTTCTTTTCCCCTTCCCTTCACTATAATTTATACTCAACAGAGCAGCTAGCAAGGTCCTGTTCACCTACACGTGCTACTCTGCCATCCCAAACACTTGACACCACTGACCTTGGAGTACAAGCCGGAGTCTGCACAGTCTCACAGGCGCAAGTGCACAGGTGTCTTCCTGTGGCCTCTCTGATTCCTTCTCCTGCCTTGACTGCTCGGCCATCCCCTCTAGATACACTGGAATCCCTGATGACCCCATAATACTGGGGCACGCTCCAGTCCAGCACCTTTGCACCACCTGTTCTATCTGCCCAGAGCACACAGCTGTCATTGCCTCCCAGAGAGCCACTCTCTCCCTCACCACCTTCAGGTCTTTACTGCAATGCCACCATCTTGTGAAGCCTTCCCGGGCAACTTCATCAAAAATTACTACTCTATTTCCTTTCCCAGCTGTATTTTGCTCCATTTTTGTCTTTTTATTATCTTCCTTCCCCAATAAAATGTAAGCTCCAGCAGGGCTGGAATTTTAGGAATTCACATGCTATCACTAGCACTCAGAACAGTGCCTGATGCGTCCCCTCAGCCCTCAGCACATCTTTGTTGTTGATGAAGGCTCTGGAAAGGGAGGTCACGCAGTGAGCAGACAGAGGAGGGGCCGATAGGAGAGGTGCAGCTCTTCATCTGTGGGCTTGACGCTTCCCGTGTAGGAGCTGCAGGAGAGGTGCAGTGCAGAGAGACGTTCTGTCTGATCTTAGAGTCCTGATCCCAGGGCTGCCCTGCTTCTCCGGCTTCACCCACTGCTCAGAACAATGCCCACTGCACACACAGGGGCATCGAGGGAGTGAGAGTGGAAGGCACGTGAACAGATCACTGGCTGACTGAGAAGGGTCTACTCCAAGTCACACTGTGTTAAACAATCTTAACCGAGGTTCTTATGTAGCTTTTGGCTTCAGAGGAGAGGACACAAGAGCAAATCGCTACAGGCTAAGCAGCCCAACCCAGACAGAGGCCTGAGCCACACTGAGCACCTTTGAGAGGCAAAGGGACAAAGCAGACAAAGACGGCTTTCTTGTGATTTCACAGAGCCCATCATTGCCATCTTTCTTAAGAGAAAAGTATCAAGGTATGCCAAACAGAAAATGCGCAGGGGACAGGACAAATCCCTAAATCTCTCATACCCTCGTTCTTAAAAGCCACAACTCAGGTGAGCTGGATGATGCTATGACAACCACTGACTCTGCTATAAGCTGCTACTTGGAAAGCTGTCCTCAGTTTAGGACAAAACCTACACATTCCAGAGAGCTGGGCTAAAAAGAAAGGTAGTTGGGAGTGCTCAGGGAAGGGAGCAACCCCTTGGAGATAATGCCTGCAAGGTACGTGCTCTGGAGCAGCACTTTGGAGGAGAGGATGGGGAACGACCAGGCCAAAAGGGCCAGACAACAACTTCACCAGCAGTTACATAATTTACCGGCAGAAGGAAGAGAAGGAGAGTCGTTTGGTGTCCAACTAAACACTGGGGTGAGCGTGACAAGAGACACAGGCAACAAGATCAACTAATTTAATTAATCTTCCAGGTAGTAATTGGTTTTTGGTAAGGACAGTTGCTACATCAGGTATTGAGTAACTAGTTTCCTGGACTCGCCATATAATCCGAGAAACTTACAGTGTCAGAGAAAAACTCCTTTCTCTTGGAAGAAAAAAATAGTACTATTTAAAAAATAGCAACCTAGGCGCGTTGCCGACAATTTGGAAACTACTGAAATTTGTCAGGAAGAAAATATAAATCATCATTAATCCATGTCCCTAAAATAAACCCTGTTAATATTTTGATTTACATTTTATTTTACTGTTTTTTTCTACGCCCTAGTACGTTTTCTCAACCTAGATCATATGACATCCATCCAATTTTTCTGATCTTGTTTTTTTTTTTCCTTTTTTTTTTTTTTTTTTGAGACAGAGCCTCAAGCTGTCCCCTGGGTAGAGTGCCGTGGCATTACAGCTCACAGCAACCTCCAACTTCTGGGCTCAAGCGAGTCTCCTGCCTCCGCCTCCCAAGCAGCTGGGACCACAGGCGCCCGCCACAACGCCGGGCCGTTTTTTGGTTGCAGCCGTCATTGTTGTTTGGCGGGTCCGGGCTGGGGATTCGAACCCACCACCTTAGGTGTACGTGGCTGGCGCCTTAGCCGGGTGAGCTATAGGCGCCTAGCCCTGATCTTGTTTTTCATTTAAGCTTAACATTGTAGTTATTTTTCTATGTCATTAAAGAGCCTTTGGAAAGAAAGTGCTTTTAATAGTTGTGTAATGTTCTCGTCTATGGGTATGAATTAATAAATGTAGTCAATCCTTGCTTATTAGTACTTTGTATTATTACCCATTTTATGCTAACATAAATAATGCTGCAATGAACATCTTTATACATCATAATTACTGACATTTTTCATTATTTCTTCAAAATAGCTTCCAGGAAGGGGATTATAAAGGCTTTTGCAACACATGACCAAATCATAGGTAGTTTCTAGTGACAAGCTTGGGTCAGTGTGTGGCAGGCTTGCTTCTTGTCCTTCTTTGAAGATCGCTGGATCCATTCTCTAGATGGAGGTTACTTTTGCCTTCATTCCCAACCTCACTCATCTTTGTGGAGAGCAGCCAGCTCCCTCCTGTCAGAGCAGCCCCTCTGCTAACCCCCACTGGCTCACTATTACACCATCCCTCTAGTTAATCCATCCTTCCAAGGAACATTGCTATCGTCTATCTCACTTAGGTCAGTGCTGCTGGCTTAATAGTTCCCCAATGGGCCACAGATGGGCAATGGGCGGATATAGCAACATAATCTGATTATAGGACAACCATGATCCCCTTGACCAACCTCAGCCTTGCTTTGCAAACAGGCAACTCCCCAGAAAGAGTAAATTTTCTAGGCTGCCCCTCCAGGCTGCAGAGTTATTGAGGTGCTCATGGAAGGGACATCTTGAAGCACAGGATTTAATCAGTTTCACTGCACGAACAGACTCACTTTTTGTCCTCTTTGGAGGATCTGTGTTAAGAGAATAGAAGCTGGAGGGACATTAGGAAAGATTTCTTTCTGGAAACCCTAGTTAATTAAGAAAACATTAGCAGCCAATCCCTACTCACAGTGAGCTTTGTCTTTTAAGATCCACGTCATCTGCCTATTCAGGCACCAAAGTTCTATGTGTACTTGATATGATCACAACCATGCGTACACGTGTGTATACATACAGGTTTCTCTGCCTCAGCAGGAATTACATTTTCAGCCAGATAATTCTTTGTCAGAGGGCTTGTCCTATGCATAGCATGCTGTTTAGTGGCATCTCTGGCTCTACACCACTAGAAGCCAGAAGCACTTGGCCCCAATGTTTTCTGGGGGACAAAATAGTTCATGGATCAGATTTGCATACACAAACGCTGTAATCATGAATGATGTGAGCAAACCACTTAGCTTTCCTTGCTTCTGATTCCTTACCTGCCAACAGGGACGATAATATGTACTTTACAGAGTTATTGTGAGGATTATGCAAGAAAAGAGTTGTGAAGTACTCAGTAGGAACCTTAGTAAGCGCTCCATAAACTTACTAATAACTAGCTCCCTGGCAATTACTAATGCTGTTAAGCATATTTGCAGCCACACCCAGGGAAATGAGGGCACAGGCGAGGGTAAAGGGATGATGATTTTTTCAGAAGTCTGTACATGTAGCTGCAGAGTTTCAGTACGTAAAATTTTGCATCTTGGCTAAATTCCAGCTGTCTTGAGCCATTCTCAGATAAATTAAGACTTAACTGAACTGAACAGCTTTTATTAATACCATAATAGAAATAGAAGACTCTTGATTGTACCCTTTAGTGCACCCTAGACAGTTTGGTTGGTTGGAGGGGGAGCAGTTCTTCATATCTATTTCTCTACTTTACCATCATCCCAATTTCTGTTGGAAAAATTACCTCTCCTCCTCTGGGTATAATTCCGATAGGATGAAAAATCCAGGTATCTGTCCTATTCCTTTATTATAGAGGATAAGGAGGCTCACTTGTTCCAAAGGCAGTCAGACTAATATTCTGCTCACAGAATCATTTTTTAAAGTTTTTGCTGGTGTTGTTTTGGTAGACATTGGCTTAATAGCCTAAAAGTGGAATAGAAAAACATGGCCTGTAAACCCCTTACTGAACACAGTCTCAGTCTGCCACAGATCCCAGCAACCACTGCTAATTGTTCTGCATCAGCACACAAAGTGAAACCTCCTCTTTGCTAACCCTAATTGAATATGATTTAAATTATTCTTAGTTTTCCTTTCTTCCTCCCTTCTTCTCTCTCTTCCTTCCTTCTTCAGATGATTATTTAGTTGACAAACATGATCTAAGTCAGCTATGTGAAGTTGGGGAATCAACAGCCAACTTCACAAAATGAATGGCAGAGTCCTCATCTCTAAGCATGGTGGTGGCCACAAAGAGGCCCAGGAGTCCATGGAGAAAGAAACCAAAGAATGGTTCTGGAAAGTCCTAGGAGACTGACCAGTAAGGAGGGAACAAGAGAATTACAGAAGCCCCACTATTTGCCTGTATCTAATGTCATAAGAAAGAGTCCAGTGTTGGGGGCCAATAAAATAGAAAGCAGTTCCCTACATATCCAGAGTCTTAGCTGTATAAGAGGAAATGTTCATGATTCCAGGCTAAACTGTCCTCTTTTGACTATCCTTGGGATCTACCTATTCACCTGTGAAGTTCAAATAGGACTTTTTTGCAAAGTGATGTGAAAGGAAGACTTCTAACTCAGCTTTCCTCCAGACAGAGCAAGATTCATTCATCCACTCAACAGGTGCTATTCTAGGCATTGGTCACACAGACAGGAACCAAAAAAAAGAGACAAAAACCTGTGCCCTCGTGCATGGCTACAGGTGAGGAAATATAGGAAGACAGAGAAAAGAGTGGTCAGAGAAAGAAGGAGAGAATAATGAGATTCAGTTACAGGGGGTAAGGGAAGACGTTTTCAACAATGGAGTTCCTGAGAGCCATAGGCAGGAGAGGCTGAGGAGAGTGAGAAATGACTCAGGTCCATCACAGTAGCTAAATAAATGGATTTATTAATATAGAACAAGGGTCAACAAAATGATCTTTATAAAGGAAAGGGGCCAGAGAATATTTCAGGCTTCATGGGCTGTATAGTCTCTGTCACAACAATTCAGTTCTTGGTTATACTGGGAAAGCAGCCATAGATAATTTCATATACATAAATAGGTGTGGTTTTGTTCCAATAAAACTTTATTTACAAAATCAGGTGACTGACAGGCCAAAATTTACGGATCTCTAATTTAGGTCATTAGTGAACTTGGAAAAATACTTCTTTCCCTCTGTAGAATTGAAGGGGTGGAGGCCTGAATGTAAGGAGTTAAGAAACGAGTGGGTCATGAGTAAGTCAGGCAGCCACTATGACCTGAACAGATCCTAGCCAACAAGCCAGTGGGGGTGATTTCTTTCTTCTCTTTAATCTTTTCTTTTATTACTTTTCTTAATTACAAAAATCATACATGCTCATTATAGCATGTGAAACAATAACCTTAATCATCTCCCTCCCACTCTTCCTCTGTCCCCAGCTCCTTGAGGCAACCCACATGAAATGTCTGGTGTGGTTCTAGGATGCAGTGACTGTGTCCTCAGAGGTGAGGATGCTGGGCGTAATCAGATGCCCAATCTGGATGCTAAGAAAACAGACGTCGAAAATGAACAGTAAAGAGACCTCCTTTATTAGTGACTCTAAATAGAAAAGAGGATGAGGATGGCAGTTAAAAACAATGACGTGTCTACCGGCAGAGCTCACGGATCAATTCAGATTCTAGAGGGTCCCATAGTTGGGATTTAGCTAATTGGCTAACTATATCCTGAGGTGTAGACCAAAGAGCTGGGGCCTGCCCAGACACTGAGGCTCCAGATCAAATTAACTGGGAAGATTAAAAGGCCTAAACCGCTTTCCTTACACTGAGCATGATTTCTTCTCAAAGTATCTTATGGGATTAAAATCATGAAGCAGATATTACAGATTCCACTGCCTGATGGGCTGGATGCTTGGTGGGACATTAGGTGAACAAAGAAATCAATCAATTAATAAATCAGTGGGTCAATAATAATATAACTAATCAAATGAAGACATTCACATTAAAAAGATTTAGCACTTTAATCTTACTACAGGACAACAATGTAATAGGGATGCAGCGTTAAACTGCATTATAAGAAATAAAGTGTATAGACAGAAGGAAATGATGGTTTTCCTGGGTTCTGGACAGACCACTTCCAGAATACCAGGTTCAGTCAATGGGGCTCCCCTATGTTAGGACAGACTTTGACTTAAGAGAATGCAGAGCATGTAGCCAGGGAGTGAGACAGGGCATTCACACAAAAAACCACTGGAAAAACTAGGGATATTTGAATTAGGGTAGAGGAAGGAGATTTAGAAGGGGCACTATGCCTATGACCGAATTTGGGACTTATTTTCAGCACCTTGAGAAGGTAGATATAGGGCCAACAGGTGGACGTGAGAGAGGCAGGGGCAGGCGTAGGACCAGAAAGGACTTTCTAATTATCCCTGATGCCCTAAAACAGAATGCTGCTGACCAAGGGACATTCTTCCTATGGTACCCAGTCAATCTGCCGGACAGATCAATGCCAGGGGGCTGTGTGGTCCTCCTGGGTTTCTTTCAAACCTAAAACTTGGATGCAGTTAGGATCTTTCAACTACTTTGGGAAGCACAGGGAATTGGCCAGTTGGTTTGTATGTAAATGGTTTTATGAATTGAGAGAACTCAAGTGTTATGAAAGCTTATCTGTTCATAGACCATTCGGGGTTAGCTATACACAGAACACCTGCTTTAAAAAAGAGCTCGGGTAAGAGTATTGGCACGAGAGTTTGCTTTAACTTGTCCATGATTAGCAGAGTGGTATATTGTGAGTGCTGGCTTCTGATAAGAAGATCTAAGTGGGGACATCTGTGACATTCTACTTCTCTGAACCCAAGTTTATTTACCTATAAAATGGGGCTGAAAAGGCAATCACTATCGCAATCACAAAACCAGGTAGCATCAAATGAGATGATATATACTACATGGCAGTTTTTTCTCAAATGACTGTGGTAAAGGATTAGAATTTTTGTTTTTTGTGTTTTGTCACCCCCCATTTCTAATCTATCTTGGATAAATACTTTTTGAAATACAGTAAAGATGAACTACTAGAAGAAGGAGATGCTGCTTGAATGTTGCAGTAATATCAAATTGCTATCACATCTAAAGCCTATTCACAGCTCCTGTCCTGATCTCAAGGTTATGAGCCAGCACTGGTCCACAGACCATACTTTAAGTAGCCACTGCTCTAAAACATTGAAAAGTTTTCTCATGAACAGCACTGCTGTAATGGCAAGACATTAAAAAAAGCCACAATTACAAGACATCTAGAACTGGGATGAGAAGATAATAGAATTTAAAGTGATGTTTAGCAACCAAAGTCTCCTGTTCTTTTTTGGTAACCAGATGGGTTTAATGATATTCATTGGATCAAATTACAGGATAATAAAGAAGTTCTAAAATTATGAAACGGGTCTAAGCCTCTCCCATTCTGTCAGGTGGGTTCCGATCTTTCTGGACACTGATGGAGTGACATTGGCAATTTTATTTAAAGCCCTTTCACAATCAAACGGTTGAATTGACTTAGTGTCTGATAAAACAGCCAAAAAGACAGACATTTATTACTGGGAAACACCATTTCTGAGAAAAATAAATTAGGGTTTTTCATTGTTGATTTTAATCTAAATAATTACTTGAAAGCCTCTGAAAACTTCCAGAGACAGTGTCCCGGACACAGGGGACTTGGTTTCCACATAGCAAAGAGGCAGCAGTTTGCACAGAGTTAACTCCATAAAATAACACTTTCTACTTGGATAAACTGACCTAGATTTCCTGACTGCCATGTAAAAATGAAATAGGCAGGCTGAGATTTTGGGAGCTGTCCATGAGGAGAGCGAAGGGGTAGGAGATCAGGGTCGGGGGAAGGCTGTGAGTGAAGAACAGCAAGATTCTTCTTTTTAATTATAGTTAAAACTTCCATCCTTGGCCTTGGGAACTGAGGGGGTATGCTCCAGGCATTCAAGAAGAGGTCCATAAGTCAAATAACATCAGGATTCCGAGTTGGGCTGGAAAGAAGAGAGCCTCCTTATAAAAAGAAGCTGCAGAAATATACACTTATACACGCATTCCCCTCATTCCACAAGCATCTTCATGATACGACACCACAGGGTTAGGAATTTAGAGCGTCATGGTTAAACGGCCCTGCGAGAGAGAGCCTCAGTGTCTACATCTGCAACATGGGAATTCTAATGCCCGTTACATTACATAATTCAATTGTGAAAATGGAATGAGTCGGTGCACAGTACTGGGAATGTGGACTACGTCAACAAATGGTGTGCACACACACTCAGAGCACAGCACACTCAGAGGCTGTTCAAACACACACCCAATCTCCAACTGCAGGGGAAGGCAATCTCAGGGGAAGAACTATATACAGTGGAAATAATTTACAAGAACATAAGCTCACATTACTCAATTAGCTTGGCATGAGTTTAAAGCATTAACAGTGGCCCCTTCCAGATGCTTCTTGTTTTCAGCCGTTTTCCTGTCAGCAGGCCTCTCTTGACCAACCTCTCTTTCTTCCACTAAGCCAAACCACTCTTTCAACTCCTTTTTACCCTGTGGGTTTGGGGTCTTTTCTTGACTTCCTTCCAAGCCACCTCTTCCAGTCTCCAACTGTGCCAGGCCCCTCTTCAGCAACCTGTAGAGAGGGACCCTCGGCGTCAGCTTTTTGATCTGGGTGCTCCTCAGGGAAAGCCTTTGATGAGATTTTCTCATGATTCTGGGAATTTCATCTCTTACTCAATTTCTCTGAACTGGATCCACCATCTTGTTTAGCACGATGTGGGTTTATTTTCTTTCTTAATCTAAAGTTTCACTGGAAAACTCCCCAACTTTCTTTTTCTAGGGCTTCTAAAAGTCTTGTGTCCTGGTGACTGTCCTGTACTCCTGGGAGCTCTTAAAACTCCCATGAACTCCTCACCACTTACCTCACAAACCTCACCCTTTGGTGCCCCCCCACCACAATTCTGAGAGAATATTTCTTCCAGAAATAGTCAGAAAATACCCAGCTGCATTTGCTCACAGCAGCAACACATCTGCAGCTTATTTCTCCCCAAAGTTGAACTCTTTTAAATGTAGCAAACTAATTTCCCCATATTCACCAGAGCCCAGAGATTAAGAAAAAAAAAAATCTTTGATTGTTTGCTTGTTTTTTGAAACCACAAATCTTACCTAGTCTTACACTCCACTTTCTGAGGAATGGTTTGATGTGGAACATTTTTCCCTCCTCCAAATGTCTCAATTACATTTGTTTTGTTACCTTCACCTTTTATGGGGTCTGCTGTAAACTAGCTTGTGGCGTTTAGATGAATTGGCATAATCTAAGTTCCCTTTAAGTCTTAAAGCAACTGACCCGGCTGCCTTCTGAGATATTTACATTTACATGTTACATTTCCTTATTCCAGGCAGCAGTTAGCATGATGGATGTAAGGAGCACTGGACTGGGATTCTGTAGACTGTGGTCTCTAGGCCTGGGTTTGTCTCTGAAAAGCTGTATGGCTTGAGAAAAGTCCCGTAATAACTCTTGGCTTCAGCTTTTGTCCTTAAAATGAGACGAGATGCTTTTGTATTTTCCTATCAACCCTAACACTTGGGTTTTACTGAATATGTTTTAAATGGTAAAACTATTTACCCAGTATGAAAAAAAGATAGTACAATAGTGGTAGTGGGTGGGGGAGCCCAGTCATCATTTTTATATCCTCCTCATCTTGGTTAACAAATGTTTACAGATGGCTGTCTGTGTGCCCAGGACTCTTGCAATCCACTTCCACATACAGATGTTTCTCAACTTACCATAAGGCTGCATCCCAATAAACCCACTGTAAGACAAATCATTGTAAGTTGGGGACCATTTGTATTCACTCATTCTAGCTGCACAGCAACCTAATAAAGTAGGAATTCATATTCTTTCCCATTTAGGGGATAAATACACAAACACATGGGCAGGTCAGTTGCCCAAGGTCACACAGCCAGTGGCTGTGAAACCAGGAGTTAAAGCTAGGTTGCATTCCCAAGCCCAGGGCACTATTGCCGTCCCTGGCATAACCCAAAGTGACCAATGACCCCAACCAAGAGATTTCCAATTTGGAACCGATCAACACTCATCAACAACAAAGTAAGAGAAGTAAGTTCTGTAATTATTGACCCAAAGCCCTGAGAAATCAAGTACCACATAGAACATCGTGCTGGCCTGGCTAATAACTTGGTGAGAATCAAGTCTCTGTCCTTGCTGCTTCTCTTCCACTGGGAAACCCAGCCCTGATTACTCCTCTTACCTTGTTCCACTCTATAACATTAATAGAATTAATTCCATCTGCTTTATTTCATTTCTCTTACAGCCACATGGATATTTTGATCATTTTCATTCACTGGCAAGTATACAGAATTTTCTTTTAGAGTTTGAGAATAACACAGCTGGGTCCTCCTAAAGCAAGGGATTTTTGAGGAGCTATCTGAGGACCCCAGGGGCACCCCCACCTCTCCAGCAGAAGCAGGAGCCTCTTCCAGCTTTCAGGGCACTGGCAGCATCAGTACAGATGGGGTCAGTAAACGCTGTGCCTGAGGGGCCTAGGAAAGCCACAGACGGGTGGACCCAATACACTCAGATACTTGGTGGAAGAAGGGAAAGCAGCACAAGTCGGAAAGGTACGTGTGCTGATCCCATAGGATTTGAGGAGCACTGACATTTCTCGGCTTTTATTTATGGTATCAAAAAAATGTGAGCACTCTGAGTACTTCTCAGATTCAGATACGGTAATCGCAAACTCACTATAATACCAGAAATAATAACACCTAATATCTGTTGAATTGAGTACTTATTCTGGACCAGGTACATAGTACCCTGGCACTATACACAAGTTCCCATCCTACCTTTGCTCCTTTAAGTCAGGTACTAGACTTACTCTAATTTAAAAATGATCTGGGTTATTTGCTCAAGGGCTAATGGTCAGTGAATGGTGAAGCTGGATTTCCAACTCACACGGACTGATTTCAAAGTTTATACTCTTATATTTGCACTTTCTGATGATTGGTTATAAAAAATAAATTAAAGCCTTAATTCTATAGGAAGTCAGTGCCTCCCTGAGACAAACATAATCAACTGGTACAGAATAAAAGTATTTCTTAAATTGGGATACACATTAGACATGAGCAAGGACTTTGCTTCTATGGAGGAATTCAGAGAAGCCCCATAAGAGCACTGCAACTTCTAGTGGGCGTCAGTATCACAATCCCAAGAGAGAAAACCAGAGATTAATTAAAGATTAACTCCAAAGAGTTAAAATGTTAGGACATAAGGCATTTAATTCTTCCCCCTGAGTTCATGTATCTTTATGTCATGCTCTCAGTTATATAGCTTAATAACTTATTTATAAAGACAGTTCTTCCTTTTAACTTAAACTCTGCAATTGGTTTCTTCATTCATTTCACACTAATGTAGTCCTACGGATTACTTTTTGCTCCTTTTGTCAGATTGTTTTATAATTGCTGCCAGTGACTGAGCAAAACTAAAGGAGTAAAATATAAACCTAGATATACTATTTGCAAAGTAAGAACTTATTCTATTTGCTGGCACATAAGATGCCATCTCCCACCCTTCCACTTGCTTCTTACAAATCAAACAAAATCCTCTGATCTATGTGTTGGCACTGCCCATGAGAAATTAAAAGCCAAAGATGTAAAATAATAAACAATACTATCTGCCTGTGAAATAACAAGCTGTAAGCCAGGCAACTCATCAGACTAAGTTTGGCCCATTGTCTTACTGTTTTAGATCAACTTTAGTGCTATTACTATACTATAGCATATACTGATATCAATATCTTTATTTTATCTATGGGATTTCATTATTTTCAGAGTTAGTAAAGCACAACCACACACATATATGCATATACATAACTGTTATAGCTTAATGAATTATAGTATAAAATATAATGTTGTGTTTACATAAACAAAATATGTCCTTCCATAAAAACACATAATTCTTTTCTTTCTTTTTTTTTTTTGGAGACAGAGCCTCAAGCTATCCCCCTGGGTAGAGTACTGTGGCATCACAGCTCACAGCAACCTCCAACTCCTGGGCTCAAGTGAGTCTCCTGCCTCAGCCTCCCAAGTAGTGAGGACCACAGGCGCCTGCCACAATGCCCAGCTATTTTTTGGTTGCAGCCATCATTGTTGTTTTTGGCGGGCTTGGGCTGGATCCGAACCTGCCACCTTAGGCGTATGTGGCTGGCACCTTAGCCACTTGAGCCACAGGCGCCAAGCCAATTATTTTCAATATATGTATAAAAATAGAGCTTTTTGTTAGTGTGCACTGGCATGGCCTTTGCAATGAATGCATTTGATTTAAAACTGGAAGCAGTCTTTACACTATTTTTGACAAGTATTATTATTATTTTGTTTAGAGACAAGGTCTCACTCTGTTGTCCAGGTTGGAATGCAGTGGCATGATGCTAGCTCACTGCAGCCTTGACTTCCTGAGTTCAAGTGATCTTTCTGCCTCAGCCTCTAGAGGAGCTGAGAATACAGGAGCACATCACCATACCTGGCTAATTTTTTTCATTTTCTGAGACTGAGTCTCATTATGTTGATTAGGCTGGTATTGAACTTCTGGCCTCACGTTATTCTCCCACTTCAGCCTTGCAAGTTGCTAGGATTAGAGGTGTGAACCACTGCACCCAGCTATAAGTATTATTCTTTCACAAAGAATTCTCTTTTAAGTCTTTAATACCCTTTGACTCATTAGCTGTCCTGAAAGGAACTTGCTTGCTACTGTAACAAGTCAGGCATGACTTTGGTACTGCCTGCCACCTAGTGTCAGCATGGTAAAATTGCAAGCATAGGACTCAAGCTCATTCAGAAGAACTAGACATGCAAAGGCTAGTCTCTAAAGTCAATTTTAAAACTCTTGCAGACCAATGTCTTTCCAGGATACCCAGCTGTATTTCCTGGGAAGAATTTCCTCATCTATGGCTCAGCCTGGCCCACTATCCACAATGAATGAACTTAAATTCTCAGTTTAGAGACAGACATAGGTAACCTATTTAAGGACTCCAGCCATTTGGACTATATTAACAATCTGTGAGTTGGATCTTTAGCTCTTCTTCCTGAATGCTAGCTAGAGAACATTTGTTAACTGAATCACTTGGTCAAACATTTTCACATAATATATGGCAGATTTCAAACATACATTGCTCTTGGGAGGCAAAGTGCTACAATGATAAAATAAATTACCAGCAGAGAAACTACCACAAGCCTCTATAATACTCTTCCCTCTTTTGCTTTGGGGAAGCAGTATCATAAATAGTAGACATATCTTTTAAAATAAAAATTACTATTTGTTTTTTAACAGCTCCACCCCCCTCTCATTTTCTTCCCCATCTGCTATTAATAACATCTGATCTTACATTTAAGCAGGAAGAAAATGTAGCCACATGATTTAAAAAGCATGTGTTTATGACTTGCCATGTTTAAGCACTGCTGAATAAATGTATATTGAAAACATATTTCAAGTGAGAAGCCATAATAAGGGGTTTAGGGATATTCAATATTACTCTACTAATTCATAGCACACCATAATTATGGAATGTGTAGACTTTCTAGATGTAAATTATAATCCGTAACTTGGTGAGAGCCCTTTGCAGCCCTCCCTCAGTGGAATGCCATAACATTACACACTTTAGGCAAATTGACACAAAATAGAATAAATCACATCAAGAGCTGTATAGAACCATTATTTCAGCCTTAAACATTTCATTAAAGCTACACAGTTCAAAATCTCCCGTCTCCATCCCCCACCTCTCATCCTGTATTGAAATGAATAGATTTAGGTCTGAAGATCTTGAACAATACAGGTTTTTACATTTTTCCTATGGAAAAATTATTTTTTACCAACAAAACTAAATCCAGATTTCTGTTCTTGTCCCTTCAGCAAAGACCCTGAGGGAAATTAAATTGAGTTCTTCTTTGCCCCTCTCAAAGTCCTACCTCCGAGAAAAGATTCCTGATGAATAATTTTTATAATTTGTAGAACAAGAAAATAGTACTTTTTAAAAAAGTGTTTATATCTTTTCCTATTTTTCAAGTAAGATATATCAAAATAAAAGACAGAAAACTTCTGCTTTAAGTGAGGATATGCTACAGAGTTGCCCAGAAAGTCTCTATAGAATCCTTCAGAAAATACTTGGAAAATTTCTTCACTATCATTAAAGGATCCCTTTTAGTTACTCAGCACCATGACTTCACTACATTAGGATTTCCAAATTCCAGTGCAAGTTGTTGTTGGTGTCCCACACTCCCCATAAGTGTGTGAGTCTCTGTGTGTGAGTATACGTAGCAGAACCTCCATAGATGATTACCTCCTTGAGTTGACCTAATTTTCATAGACTGGACATAGCACCACATGTGCATATCAGGATAGCAGGCCCAGTTTCTTATGCTGACCAGTTTGTTATAGTCCCATGGGTGGTCAACTTACAGAGGTTCTACTGTATATAATTCTACAAGTTTTGGGAAATGTATAAGGTGATTTAAACACCATCTTGATCAGGATATGGAATAGCACCATCACCCCCAGAAATTCCTTCCTGGACCTTTACGAGAGTATGTCATGTTATCCTATGAAGTGCTTTGGGTGCTCTCCTCATTCCCTTTTCATTTCCTCATCTTTCAGAAATAAGCCTATAGGGTGTCTCAAAAGTTTCCATACATTGGAAAATTATGTCATGAGTGGGGGGGAGGGGCTGACCCTGTGTATGTACAGAATGAGGCCAACATTAGAGAATATTTTGTAAAGTTTTGTAATCAATTTTTTGTAAATAAAGGTACACTGAGCTACAATTTCTCATTTGCCCTATGGATGGTGACTTTTGGGACATATCACATTCTAAGTATATTTATCATTTCCTTGTTTTCCTTTTTAATTTTATCCTATTTCCATTGATAAAATGTTTGTTTATGTGTTTTAAAATTTAATGTAAATAAGAACATAAACATTTTTCTGTGCATTCATCTTACGTTAAAATAAATCCAATGATTTGCCCACGTTTTCTGCTGTACGATTTCATTGTTTGAGTTATTTATGCATTCCATTGCTTTTGAAATTTGAGTTGTTTCTAGCATTTCGCTATTTTGAATAGTATTGCTAGGAACATTTTCATACACTTTTTTTCTAGGAGATAGATGTGTATGTTTCCACATAAACATTCTATATGTCCATATACATACCAAGGGGACATGTATACATTTTTTGTGTCACAAGGTATATGCATCTTTCACTTTTTTGTTTTTCAAAACTGCTGCTCCATTTACTCTCTCATCAGCTGTAAATAATATTCCAATTACAACTCATCTTATTGCCCCCTTGAATAATTTTGAGCAAGAGGGAACTGCAATTAGGTATTTTTTTTTTCCTTAGAAAGACCCTGGTGACCAAAGGAAAACATGTGTTTAACAGGGCTAAAGAATGTGAAGGACAAAAAATTCTAACTTGAAAAGATTAGATCAGATTCATGGAAGGGGTTCCTAGAGAGGTGGGTATTTATGTTTCCTTTTTGGAGAAGAATGGCTGCCTTTTAAAGTTAGCATTTCTGAAGGTGGACACTTTAGTCCTGTTGAGCCGTCCACTGGTGATATGCAGCCATAGTAGAAGCAAGAATGTCCCAGCTCTTTACCATGGGGAATATGAAACCCACGGAGGAAGTGAGAAGCGGGCACTTGCTTCCAGAGCCTCCCAGGAGGAGGAAGAGGCAGGAGACCTCTTTGAGGTTCCACCTGATTGGGTCATATCTGCTGGTCTGAGGAGGCAGGAAGGGAGCCCCGCCCCCCACCTCTTTCTCTTCTTCCTCCAGAGGAAACTAAGCATGACAGAGAGAAACATTTGAGTGGGTGAGTTACCCCAGCTTAACGACCAGAGAAGGGCTGGTTCCAAACACAGTACGTGGCTGGTGCTGGAACTCACCTGACCCACCAACCCTAGTTTGGTGCTACTGAAAGTCTATAACGGTCTTTGGCCAACTCTGTGTGGAGTTGTTCAGCCTCCAGAGGGTGCACCTGAGACTTCGAGCATAGTCCTGCCTCAGTCTCCAGCAGTCCAACATTTCTAAAGCTAATGCTGGAAACTTCGGCACACTGTCCAGGGGTTTAATTGACCATTTCAAAACAGTTTGCCAAACTTCCTTGAACTCCATGTTGGCCAGGCTCTTTCTCTAAGATCTCAGTGCTTGGCTTCAAGTCTGGCTTTCTTCCTTCATGGATATACACCAGCCTCTATTCTTTCTTTTCTCCTGGTGCCAACTCCCCAGACATTACCAATTAGTCAAACATCAGCGTTTGGCAAGCATTTTCCTAAGACCTCTTGGCTTAGCTTGCAGAGCACCTCACCCTCAGGCCTCTCGCCAGCTTTGCAAAGGGCCTTGTTGCTGGAGCAAAAACAGTGCTCATTATACTTTGAGTAGAAGCAACTGAGGTAAAGAAACAAACATCAAGAAATCAGGGGGTGGGGTGCTTTTCTTTGGAGGTTTACAGCATGAGTTTGGGTTATTTTTCTCTTAAGATCTGAAGCGGCAAAGATAATCACCAGCAGTTAATTTTTATTCACTCAAGGAGAAATAATCACATTTAGATTTGTTAGAGGGATGCCAAAAACATTTAATTACTTACCCTCATAAACCTCAAAAAACCCTTTTTGCCTTAAGACATAGGGAGATAATAGTTGTGCTTAGTTTCATTTACCCTGTGCTCAGAAGGTTCTGGACTAAAAGTTCATGTATAAGCTAATCATCTCTCACAACACACTACTGAGGTCGGTACTTAGGGCAACTCCCCTTCACCGACAGTCTGGAGTCGCCCTTGAATCCACAGATGACCCGTTTCAAAGGCCAGCTTTTGCTACTTAGTTTACTTGAAAAATCTAGTGCCCTTTCACTAGCGTTTTTGGTGTTTCTCAGCCATAGACCTCCTCAGCCAGGTCTCCCTGAGGATGCTGTGGGGTTATACTGGCCGTTAGCTCACAGGGGACCTCTGGGGTCTTTGCCTCACAGACAAATGATGCTTGAATGGTGAATAGTTTAGGGCTGAGGTGCAAAATTTATTCCATTTACCACAGAAAACCAAAATGTAGGGGCTGGCTAGTGGGAGCAGACACTGGAGGGTCTGAACTGTGCATCTGGGTCAGGAAGGGGATCAGTCATTCCTGTACTGACCAGTTATGATCTGCCTTCTCTACACCTTTGGTTCCTCATGTCATGGGGGCCGGATGGCATCAGCCTCACAGGACAGTCATAGGAATGAACCAAAGTAGTCTGTGAAAAGCAGCCGGCCCATAGCCCGGCCCAGCGTGAGCCTCCACAAGGGCTGGCCCCCGACTCCCTTTTGTGATCTGAGGACATAAACACGAAACTGAGGTGCCCCGGGGTGCGTGAGACCCTGACATTGTGCACACGGGGAAACGACAGTAGCACTTGGGCAAGCAAACTGTGATTCAAGGGCTCAGGAGGAAAAAAGTCTGTTTGGGCTGGGGTGGGGGCGGGGGGAGCTGCCCCTTCTCTGCTTCGTAGTTTTCTTTGTTAAATCTTCGGTCAAGTGTTGTGACTGTAACTTTTTCCTTAAGACACAGTTTCTATCACCAGATGTGACAATAATCATTAAAAGATGAGTGGGGGCAGAGGGGAAGAAAGTGAGTTGGCACTGGGCAGAGCTCCTTGGCTTTCCCCAGGAAGCCTTTGGCCTTCACTCCCAGTTCCAGCGTGTCCTGGGAACTGTCCCCATGGGGGGAAGTGGTGCTCAGGGCAAGGGAGGCTGGGCCCTGCGTGTTTCCCGCAGCTCCTGACAGGCGCTCCTGTTGCTGCTTCATCCAGTCACCTGGACACGCAGAGCCTCCCTCGCAGCCACCCCTCGGCCACCCCTGGGCCGCAGGGTGCTCCTTCCTCCAGGTGCCTGTCCTCTCAGGCCGGCACACACACAGAGCTCTCACACACCTACTCCCTGACAGGGTTCATTTCAAGTGCAGTGAGCACATTTTCTCACCCTGAAGTTTCTTTCTGTGAGCTGGGGCTCACCTATGTCTTCCTGTCTATTTTTTCCTTTTCTTTGCCCCCTTCCCCTTCCTCCATCTCTCCTCATTTTCTTACTTCCCTTGTCCCCCCCCCACCATGCTCCTCTTCACCACCATCTCTATCTTTATTGCCTTCTCTCTAGTCCCTGACGCCGCTTCCCAGGGTAAGGGTCAGCAAACTACAGCCCCACTGGCTGGCCCACCTCCTGACCTTGTAAATCACGTCTTGCCAAACACGGCCATGCCAGGTCCCTTACGTAGCATCAGTGGCTGCTTTTACACTTAATGGAAGAGTTGAGTAGTTGTAGCACAGACTGCAGGGCCTGCAAAGCTGAAAGTATTTGCCATCTAGCCATGCGGTGACCACCGCTCTAATTAGAGCCTTGCTGCTCAAAGTGGAGCCCAAAGACTGGAAGCATTAGCAGGACATAGGAGCTTGTCAGATTCCAGAATTACAAGGCCCCATTCCAGACTGGCCAATGCAGAATCTGCATTTTATTACAATGTACAGGTGACTAATGGGCATAGTCCAGTTGAGAAGCTGCTCTGAGCAACTCAATCTTTCCCTCTGTGGCTCTAAACAAAGGGGGTACACACGCACACACGCACACGCACACACACACACACACACACACACCGTGCTCCCAGTTCCATGCTTATCCACAAATAAGGTTTTCTGGAAGAACATTCCTGAGCAAATATAATAACTCATCGCTTGACCAGCAGAACTCCATCACTCAAGTCATAAGTAAGAAATCTTGGGACACTAAGGATCCACCAGAGGAAGGGGAACACCTCTAACTACCAGCTTAGATATCATCCTGTTCTCTTTAAAGTTTGAGACAGGCCTGCCAGAATTGTACTGGTTGCCAGAGAACTAGTAACCAGCCACTCGTCTATCCACCCGCCTGTCCATCCAGGCAGTCCTCCATCAATCTCCACGTAACTTTTATGGGTCAGGTCATGTTGGGTCTACCTCAAATTTGTCATCATCCACTCACTTCTCTTTATTTTTAAATTTAACTTAATTTTTCATTTCTCTGTATCTCCATTGCCACTGCCTTAGTCCAAGCCACCATTATCTTTTGCTGGGACGTCTGAACTGGCCACTTCACTTTCATTCTCAGCCCCTTCCCCAATCTGTTCTCCACACAGTAGAATGAGCAATCCATATTTTCCATAGCATTCAATGTTTATCACTTATCCATGGTGCCACAGTACATTGAGAACAGAAGTCTAACGCCTTCAAGTGGGCTAGAAAAACACTGGCCTCAGGCCAGGCACGGTGGCTCATGCCTGTAATGCTAGCACTTTGGGAGGCCTTCGCAGGTGAATCACCCAAGCTCAGGAGTTTGAGACTCTGCTAAAAATAGAAAAACTAACCAGGTGTTGTAGAATGCACCTGTAGTCCCAGCTACTCAGGAGGCTGAGATAAGAATATTGCTTAAGGGCGGCACCTATGGCTCAAAGGAGTAGGGCGCCTTGGCGGTGGCGGGTTCAAACCTGGCCCCAGCCAAAAATTGCAAAAGAAAAAAGAATATTGCTTAAGCCCAAGAGTCTAAGGTTGTTGTGAGAAAGAGGAGAAGAGGAGAGCAAAGGGAGGAGGTGGGGGAGAATTTTCCTTAAAGGTGTTTATGTAGTATTAGTCTGTGGTTTTAGTCCTTAAGTTCTATAAGACTAAAAAAGGTACTAAATTACATATACGCCTCATCCTTATTCCAACCAAGATGGAGAAGATGGTGGTACCAGCAGGGCTGCTGGTATTTTTCAAACCTAACCTTAATTCCTGCTGGAAAAAGATCTGATTAAATTATTCTTTGGATTTTTTACTTTCTGGCTAACACCTTAAACCTTGACTGTAAAAGTACTTTTTGTTCAATCTAATTTTTCAAGTAGTTTAAAAATGATCATTTATGCGGGGTGCCATGGTAACAAAAGTAGGTCACCGTGATGTGGCTGCACAGCTTTCTGAGTCCATTAGAACTGTCAGGTAACTAAATTCCAACTCCTCAGAAAGCATGTGTTTGTGCATTGTGTGGAGGGAAAGGCAGCGTTTTATTTAGTTCTGATTTCAAAATGCTTCTAAGATATTTCCAGAATTCCCTTCACTTTTTAAGTACATTCCCTCCTCGCTGCAATGAGCAACTGATTCTGCATGGAGGGCACAGCAGCAAAACCCCACAGATAATTCAATGTGCATCAGCCTTAGGCATTGCCCATAGGAGGTAATGCTCAACTCTTTAAGAGGCAGTTTTCAAATTGTACTTTATATAGGAATGGGAAGGAGAGATTTCCCCCCCTTATAATGGGCTAAAAATGGCCCATTAAAAAAAATCATGCAATGTTACTAATAGGTCCCATGCACAAGAGAGTTTGTAAAAATCATTGCAGAAGTTTTATCTTTCTCCATTTTTAATTCTGAAAGTGTGAGTGAGGGCTGACTCTTTATTCAAATGAGGAAGAGATAGGTAAGCTATTTCCTCATCATTTTCAAAGAGCATTCGGTAAGCCTATTTTGAGAGAAGCACATAGAGTGCACAAGGTAGACATGGGCCCAGACTTCCAGATGCTCTTAATTTGTAGTTTATTCATCTTAACTGGTAAAAAGCCCAAAGAGTAGGATGCTGTGGTAATAAAGGTATTTCCCTTAGAATCAAGACAGCCAGACTCTATTTCTAGCAAAACCACTTATTAGCTATTGACATTGGCCAAGTCATTTTAGTTCTATGAATCTTGTATTCCTAGACCTTTAAATAGAAATGTCAGTATCTCCCTTGCTTGCCTCACACGATACCTGCCAAAATCAAACTAGCTGCAGGTGATTATCCGTATCGTAAAATAGATAATCATCCACTTTGCAAAAGAAACTTACCCACACTTTCTTGAAACAGTGATCATCCCTTGCATCTGAAAAAAAGGTCTTCCCATGTATAAAGATTTGATCCCTACCCCAATAGACCAGAACTCAAGTAGATATAAGGGCAGAGGACCATTACCCTTGGAAGACATCCTTTAACTCTTTATATGTAAAGAGAAAATGCTTCTGATTACCTTGGCAGAATGTACTGGAAACCAAGGACACTCTCAGCTCAGAGACACTCTCACACATTCAGGCACGCATCTGTTTTCATCCCACTGTGTGCTGAACATTGGGTTTTTGAGAAAAGCTGTCACCAAATCCAACATTTCCATGTGTAAAACATGAGCCCTGGTGACCAAAAGAACTTCCTTGACTGCACCATGAAACTGTGGAGCAGTTAAACTGGATTCTAATCACATGTTCACTTGTTTCATACCCAGTGCTCACTGGGGGCCAAGCCCTGGAGACCAACCAGCCTGGAATGCAGGTCTACAACCTCTATATCCAAATATACCTCAGGGTCTGCTGTAGGTCTGCTTGAGGGCGGCAGGACAGGGATGCCTCAGGAATGGAGGAGCACGAGGGCTCCGAGAGGACTCAGACATCTTCCTTGCCCAGGGATGTCCTTCCAGACAGCAATTCTGGCCATGGTTGTGTCTGGGCCACATCTGCCCAGTGTCCTCTATCTTTGCTTCTCCTCCAATTCTTCCCTCCTCTGTCCCTTCTCCAGTAAGAGGAGTCAATGCTTCATTTCCTCTCAAGGGTCAAAAAGTGATTAAACTTGCCACCTTTCCTGGAGAACTATTTTCATGGGATCATTAAAAAACCTTACTGCTAAATGAGGAAACCTTTTAATGTTGAGGATGGGAATCCAAAACCAAGCTTGGGACCTGGGGTGGCGGTGGTGGGGGCGTACCCTGTGCCCTGCTCCCTGTACCTACTAACGGGGCTCTTTAGACTCATTCTCTTCGTGTTTCCCTTCCCGACTACGGGCTACTGGCAAGCGCCGCAGCAAACACAGATCTTCTCGTGGGAGTTTTATAACTACATATTTATGGTTGATCTCTTAGAAAATGTAAAGTACATAATTACAACTTTACTTTATCTCCCACACCAAGCATGTGCGTCTTCCTCTCCATCACTTCTGCTTGAAGTATTTTGTTTTCATATATTTGCTTGGGTAAGGTAATTAACCTCTTTGCGTCTCAGGTATTTCATCTTTAAAGTGGTGATACTGTTTTATACAACACCATGACAAAAATGTCCAGGGATCCCCACATAAAAAGGTGACACATGGGGGGGGGGAAGCAGCAAGAAAAGTCAATCTTGGCACATCATTCTGCTCGAGAACCACTTAACTCTCTGTCTACTTTATTAGGAGCAAAGCACAGTATGAATTAGGTTTCCCTGTAATTATGTCCTGGAAGCAAATATGATTTTCAACGAAGAGGTTTTACTGACTTTAATTAAAGGGATGTTACAGTCTATTGTCTCAGATTGTGCAATGTCTGGAAGGGATCTTACCAATTATTGCCTCAACACACTTGTTTTACAGACGTGTAGTAGCCAGAGAGGTTAAGAGACTTGCCCATGACCCCCACGCCAGCTCCAGCCTGGCCAGCCCCTAGGGCTCACATTCTGGTTTCTCAGTGAAGGGCTTTTGAGCAGATTGCTATTACATTAGACTAAGGTTGGGACTATATATTCATTCCTTGCATGCATTTCTTCTCCGTTTATTAATGAATTACAGTCCAGCAGAAGCAAAGTCTCAGTGGATTCTCCTTTCTTATTTTCTCTTCTCAGATACCCTAGAAACTGTCAGAGGTACCAGGAATAACTCAGAAGCAGCTGTCAGCTCCCTGCAGCAGCAAAGTTCACATGTTGATTCACCCTTGAAAAGGGAACGTGTGTGATAAGTTTGGATGGGAGGCAATGCTCACGGCACCCCCGGCTTCATAAAATTAGATCTGGGGGGGAGCCCTAAGAAAGATGCTTGTATCTTTTAACTGAGCCAAGTTTGCAGGCTAAGTAGGCCGGGAAAGTTTTACTGTGACAAGAATACGGCAGAGTGAACCTTCCTTCACTGGAGACGGGCTCTGCAGATGGAAAGCCTTCTTTTCATCTGGGATGATGTGCACTTCAGGAGAAAGTAATGCCCGGTCCTCAAGTCTGATGAAGGATATCCCAGACAAAGGGTGCTTTGCAGTTGTGGACCACTAAAATGAACTACAATTACATGTTTTGTTTCTAAAGCATTTCAATTTGTTAAAGCACTTACAGTTTTTTCATACTACTTCTATTTTGCTTTCACAAACTCCTGTTGTTGTAGAAAGGGTAGAAATGTAGATCTTCACATTACTGGTGGCCAAACAGAGGCAATGGCCATTCTTTCTTGGAGTCCATCTTTAAGATGGGCCAGTACTACTTTGCTAGTTTATTTAACTACTTGTTTTAAGTGCCTCTTGTGTAGTTTATTCAAGGTGTCAGTGCACGGTAATAAGTTTGTCATGAGTTGTCACGTAAACATTAAAACATTTCACAATATATAATGTATGGCTATGAATGAGTGAGGTTTTACATAATATATGACCATCTAGCCCAAGAAAAGTCATCCTGGGAGTTACCTGTTTCCATTCTAGTGCCACAAAATTTTTCTCTCTCCTCTTCTAGAACTACTTTGGAGTTAATTTCTAGACAAGAAAATCAAGCTTGTTTATTCACAGTCATTATTTATTTTATCTACAAAAAGAGTTATCAGTTTAAGCTCGTGTCTGAGTGTTTTTAAAAGTAACACAACCTTACAAAAAAAAAAAAAAAATATATATATATATATATAGACAGGCATTGTGGCAGGTGCCTGTAGTCCCACCTACTCAGGAGGCTGAGGCAAGAGAATTGCCTAATCCCAGGAGTTGGAGGTTGCTGTGAGCTGTGACACCACAGCACTCTAACGAGGGCAATAAAGTAAGACTCTAAGAAATAAATAAATAAATAAATAAATAAATGAAAGTGACATGACCTTATAGATAACTGCGTTTCCATCCAGAACAAATTCCTTGTGGGTTCTCTGCACCTCAGGTGACTTAGATTAGTTCATAAATTCATTGTCAAAGTTGACATCAGAAGGTCCCTACTGAACTGTCAAGAAGATATGATTGTAAGCACATGACCTCTGAGTAGCTCATGTGAATCAGATAGAAATGAAGGCTGTAGTAACAACCTGCACATATGTTTGGCATGAAACTAAACTTTCCTAACCAGTGTTTGAATTAAAATAGAAAATTTAAAGAGAGTGAATAGATTATGGTAGGGATTGGCAAACATTTTTCTATAAAGGGCCTCATAGTAAATATTTTAGGCTTTATAGCAGGCGTCCTCAAACTATGGCCTGCAGGCCACCTGCACCCTGCCTAGGACATTTATCTGGCCCGCCGGGTGTTTTTGCCGCCGCTGCCTGTCCTGTTTAGCAGCTGACTCGTCCAGGGGCCCGCAGTCCGGCCCTCCAATGGTCTGAGGGGCAGTGAACTGGCCCCCTGTTGAAGTTTGAGGACCCCTGCTACAGGCTATACGGTCTTTGTCATAATTACTCAACTCTGTTGTGATATAGCAGGAAGGCAGCTGCAGATGAAGTAAATGAATATACATGGCTGTGTTCCAATAAAATTTTATTGATTAAAAACAGGCAGCAGGCCAGATTTGGCTCACAGGCTAAAGTGTGCCAACCCCTGGTTATGGTCTTTTACATTGAGGTACATATGAAATCAAAGATAGAATTTATATCACAGAGTTAGATATGAAGTCATTGAGATAAATGTGGTATCAGTTATGAGGATGTGTAAACGTATGGGAATGAATGGGGCTTTGATCCTCTCTGGGAAAACAAAGTCAACGCAAAAACACTGTTGGCATCGATTTTCTCAACCGTGTCTATCTAAAGCATCGTCCCTACCCCATGTTACTCACAGTGTTGGAAAATTAAGGAAACTGAAGTTCTACCTTGGATGAATCTGAGTTAACTTCCTTTTTAAAAATAAATTAGCTTTTCTTCTTTATTGCGACATCAACAAGTATGCATTAAGTTCAAACAAATAACTAAAAGACAAATCAACTCAAAAAAGAATATAACAATAGCTTTTAAACATTTTAAGCTGTATCTTCTAAACTTTGTGTTTTTACAAATATGAGATCAAACTGTGCACAATTTTGTTTTATATGTGTATTTTCTAACTTAATTTTTTTGAGCTTTTATTAAATTAAAAAAAAAAGTGCAGTATTATCAGGAAAATGCAATGCTAAAACCACAGTGAGATACCACTTCACTCCCACTAAGACATCTAAAATTAAAAAGACTGAAATATCAAGTTTGGCAAGGATGTGGAGCAACTGGGACTCACACACGCTGCTGCTAGAGTGTCAAACAGTATGCAGAACAACCAGTTTGGAAAACTGTTTTTAACAACACGTGTCTCTGTGACTAAGTAATGCCATCTCTTAGGTACATACTCAAGAGAAATAAGTCTTACTGTCCCCCCCAAAGCACACCCAGGACATTCATGGCAGCTTTATTCATAAAAGCTCCAGACTGGAAGCAACACAAATGCCCATTAAATTAGTGAGCCCCGCATATCTGTAAAATGGGCTAGTACTCAGCAATATGAGTAACAAATGATACATGCATCCGTATAGAAAAATCCTCTGGACGTGATGAGGAACAAAAAGAAGCCAGACACAAAAGAGCACAGACTAGATGGTTCCAAGTACATGAAGTTCAATGAGCAAAACTAATCTGTTGTGATAGACATCAGAACTGTTTACTGTAAGTATAACCATCACTCAAATCAAGATATGCGATGTTCCAACCCCAGAAGCTTCCCACATGCCCATAATCCTGATTTGGGAGATGGTTTAAAAGATGCATGTATTTACCAAAACTTATTAACCAGTATGCTTACAGTCTATGGATTAAGATATACCTCAGTTAATTGACATATATTAAGGCAAGTTATACCCTAATAAAGAGAAAATTCTCTAAAATACGCAGTTGATTTTGACTTTAAAAGGGAAAATCATAGGTGTGATTGTAAATTGGTTTTATAATAGTACTGAGTACATGTGATATTTTTTCTTCCATTCTTGAGATACTTTACTAAGTAGGATATGTTCCAGCTCCATCCATGTAAACGTAAAAGAGGTAAAGGCTCCATCTTTTTTAAAGGCTGCATAATATTCCACGGTGTACATATAGCACAATTTATTAATACATTCATGAGTTGATGGGCACTTGGGCTTCTTCCATGACTTGGCTATTATGAACTGAGCTGCAATGAATAATATGGTGCAAATATCTTTGTTATAAAGTGATTTTTGGTCTTTTGGATATACACCTAGTAGAGGAATTGCAGAATCGCATGGCAGGTCTACTTTTAGATCCCTGAGTATTCTCCATACTTCTTTCCAAAAGGGACGCATTAGCTTGCACTCCCACCAGCAGTGCAGAAATGTTTCCTTTTCTCTACAGAAAAGGAAATTTGGGGATTTTGTTATGTGAGCCACTCTTACTGAAGTTAGATGATATCTCAAAGTGGTTTTGATTTGCATTTCTCTGATGATTAAAGATGATGAGCATTTTTTCATGTGTCTATAGGCCATGGGCCTATCTTCTTCAGAGAAGCTTCTATTCAAGTCACTTACTCACAATGAAATGGGATTACTTGTTCTTTTCTTATTAATAAGTTTGAGTTCTCTGTGGATTCTGGTTATCAAACCTTTATCAGAAGCATAACCTGCAAATATCTTCTCCCATTCTGAAGGCTGTCTCCTTGCTTTACTTCCTGTGTTCTTAACTATGCAGAAGACTTTTAGTTTGATCAAATCCCAGTAATGTATTTTTGGTGTTGCTTTAACTGCCCAGGGGGTCCTCCTCATAAAGTATTCTCCCAGGCCAATTTCTTCAAGTGTTTCTCCTACACTCTCTCTCCAAGAATCTTTATAGTTTCATGTCTTAAGTTTAAATCTTTTATCCAGTGAGAAGTTAATTTTTGTTAATGGTGAAAAGTGTGGATCCAGTTTGAGTCTTCTACAAGTCGCCAGCCAATTCTCCCAGCACCATTTGTTAAATGGGAAATCTTTCCCTCAATTTATATTTTTGATGGGCTTATCAAAGATCAAATGATGATAAGTGTCTGGGTTCATCTCTTGGTTCTCAGTTCTGTTCCATACATCTACCTCTCTATTTTTGTGCCAATACCATGCTGTTTTGATCACTATAGATTTATAGTATAGTTTGAAGTCTGATAGCATGATTCCTCTTGATTTGTTTTTATTTCTGAGTGATGCCTTTGCTATTTGAGGTTTTTTCTGGTTCCAAATAAAATAAAGTACTATTTTTTCCAGATCTTTAAAGTATGACAGTGGTGCTTCGATAGGGATTGCATTAAATTTGTAAATTGCTTAGGGTAACATGGACATTTTAACAATGTTGATTCTTCCCAGCCATGAGCATGGTATGTTTTTCCATTTGTTAACGTCTTTAGCTATTTCTTTTCTCAGAGTTTCATAATTGTCTTTATAGAGATCTTTTGTGTCATTTGTTAGGTAAATTCCCAAATACTTCACCTTCTTTGGCACAACTGTAAAGGGAATAGAATCCTTGACTGTTTTTTCAACTTGACTAATTATTGGTATATATAAAGGTTACTGATATGTGACTATTGATTTTGTATCCTGAGACACTGCTATATTCCTTGATCACTTCTAAGAGTTTTGTAGTTGAGTCTTTGGGGTTTTCCAGATATAAAATCATATCATCTGTGAGGAGTGAAAGTTTGATCTCCTTTGACTGTATTTGTATACCTTTGATCACCTTCTCTTGCCTGATTGTGATGGCTGTGACTTCCATTAGAATGTTAAAAAGCAGTGGAGACAACTGGCAACCTTGCCTGGTTCCTGATCTAAGTGGAAATGTTTTCAATTTTACTCCACTCAATATGATATTGGCTATGGGTTTGCTGTAGATGACCTATGATGCATAATGCAAGGGTACATGTTGGATCTATTAAGCATAGAGTGTAAATGTCTTAACACAATAATTAAGTAAACAAGATGGTATATATTAACCAGTATGATGTAAATGCTCCTATTTCTATATGAAATCAGCACATTGTGCTCCATAAATGCGTTAATGTATACACGATCTCTGTGTTTATGATTTAATGAATAAATAAGATAAATAAAATGGACATGAAAATTTAAAAAAAAAGAGAAAATCAAACAGAAACCGAGACAATACCAAGAAAGGCAGGATTTGAAGGAGAACACTTTTAGATTATAACATTAGAAACAGAATGAGGAGAGTGAACTACTGTTATGAGGAAGCGATCGTTATTGTACTTTCTTTAATTTTATGTCCAGTATGGTTCTGTTTGTTTGTTTGTTTTGTGGGGGTTTTTTTTGAGCCCAGGGTCATAAAAATTGCCTTGCTTCTCCATGACTTTTTAAATTCCAATTTGGCAAACAGACAAGATATAACTATATAGAGGGATGTCCTAAGGAAGAGCAACGAAAAATGTCAAGGACATCCTAAATGACGTCTCCCAGTACTCTCTTTATAAGGACCTACGGGAACCATTTATCTCAAACATCAGTCTCTGGAAAATCAGCGATTCTTCTGAACAATGAGCTGTATTCATCTTTTGAGTACCAACAATCTTGTCACTGACCTCATCCCCTTTTAGTTCTATCAGAAACACCTCAACCAAATAAGAGCCCTGTTCTAGCACATACAGGATATATCTCAATGATGTGAAGGTTTATTTTCTTGTTTTCCCTTCAGTTAATTAGCATAACATTTAAAAATCCTTCAGTTGTTTTTTAAAATAAAGTTATAGCTCGTGTGCTATAAAATTCATCCTTTTAATGTGTGTTATTTGGTAATTTTTAATACCTTCACAAAATTGTGAAACCAATCTGGAATATTTCCCCCCAAAGGACCCACCCACAGTCCTTCTCCACCTGCTACTCTTTCACAACTCCTAGCAACTCTCCATGTACTTGTGTTTCTAAGGACTTGCCCCCTTCTGCACATCTCCTGTAGGTGAATTCATATAACATGGGACCTTTTGTATCTGGTGTCTTTCACTAAGCATAACATCTTCAGGGGTCACCCACGTTGTAATGTATTATCAGTGTTTAATTCCTTTCAACATATGAATGATATTTAATTGCAGGGATATATTATTAGTTTATTTGTATATTTGTCAATTAAAGGACATTGCAGTTCCTTTTATGAATAATTCTGCAAGATTAACATTTTTGTCACATTTTTGTGACAAAAGAATATACTCGGGCATATACTTAGCAGCAAACTCAATGGGTCATACATACCTCTATGTTTAACTTCGTGAAAAACTGCCAAACTATTTTCCATAGGGCGTATGCCATTTATGTCCATGCTAGTGGTAAGTGAGGGTTCAAATTGCTATATGTCTTTCTCAACATGTGTTTTTGCCCATCTTTTTGACCACAGCCATCTTAACGGGTGTGAAGCAGTATTTAATTGTGGTTTGGACTTGCATTTCCCTGATGAGTAAAGACGCTGAACCTCATTTCATCCATTTATTGGTCCTTCATATATTTTATTTGAAGGAATGTCTATTCAAATCCATTGACCATTTTAATTGAGTTATAATCTTTTTTTAAACAATATTTTTGTAAGGTCCTTTGTATTCATTGAAGATAGCATTGAGATAAATCCTTCTATTCATGGAAAGCATTGTGGTTTGCAGAGAAAACTAACTCCACTAGCTTTGATCTTTCCAAGGTTATGTTACAAATTCTACATCAACTTGCATTTGTCATCCCATCAAACCACAAGTTCTGTGTATTTATGTCTAAAGTTCAGATGCTAGATTCATTGCTCCCTTTTGGTACTAGGGAAGAACTTGCCATTTTTACTGTTTTCTCTTCACTTAAAAATAAAAAGGACAAGAAAACTAAGATAGATTTTTGATACAATTGGAACTTCTTTAACTGTGAATAATCTCACAAAGACATTACTCTAATGGCTATAAAAAAATTGTTTTTAGGTTGTCTATTCTATCAAATGTTTTTGCTATTGTGAAGTTCCCTAAACCAGTCTCAACTTGCTCACTTATTAATTTCAAGCCCCAGTTGCCTTTAATGAATGAGTCAAAATGAAAAGACACCTTGTTCCTTTTTTTAATTATGGAAAAAATGGATAGTCAACTAATTATTAAACTAGACACCACATTTTGATTATATTATGTATCTGAGAGGAATTCACTGACACTGCTGAAATTTAACAATATTTAAAAATAATAACTCTTACATTACCTTCTTTTAGCTGTTTATTATCTGACAGCTGAAATATTTTTTCAAACATAACAAGTTTTAACTGGATCCAAAGGCTGTTAATTTGCAGTGTACATCACAAAAAGGAAAAGCTAGTTAGGCAAGTTGATGTAATTCTGGATATTAGACAACTATCCTTAATGAATGCAGAGTAAATCAAGGATCACAGAATACCTTTAGTGCTCTTCAGGCATTCAAAGCTACAAGTGAAAATAGTCTCAAATCAAAGTAACAGGCAAAACACAGAGATGTGAAAACACCTCTTAAAGAAATTTTAATGCACTAAAAGGGAGGGATATTCTTCTTATGAGAGGTATTACACTTCTCCTTGGTGATTACACAATTTTCGTATGTACAGAAAGGAGTGGCCATCCATGGCCTCTTGGTACTTCTACACTTTAATCTTTTTTATTAAAGTATAAAACATACACACAGTAATGTGCATATATGTCAGATTAAAGTTCAGAATGGCCAGCAACCCCTGTGCCTCTTTTGAGTTAATATCCCCTTTCTGTGGGTAACCACCATTCTCATCTCTACCACATAGATTCATTTTGCTCTTTTTTAAACAAATGAAATCATACCAAATATCTCTTCTCATTTATTCTAAGTTCTTTTAGTCAGTATTAGACCTGTGAGTTCCTCTATGCTCTTTGTCCTTTTTCACTGTTCTATATGTACATATTCCATGATTTAAATATGTCACAATTTACTAACACATTCTACTATTAACAGACATAAGGGGTTTTTCCTAGGTTTTGGCTATTACCAATAAAGCTGCTATGAACATTCCTATATGTGTCTTTTGGTGGGTCCATACACTCATTTCTCTTGAGGATGTTTCCGAGAGTAGACTTACTGGGTACACAGTGGTTATGTTCAGTATTAAGAGATATTGCCAAACAGTTTTCCAAACTTTGGTTTGATTAATATTTCAACTAGCTACCTATGAGAGTTTCGGCGGCTTCACATCTCACCAACACTTGCTATCATCAGTCCTTTCAGTATCAGCCATTCTGACGGAGTAAAGCACCAGGTTTCACTCTGATGGATACAAGTCTATTTTTAAGGAACAAGCAGTTGCACAGAAACGCAGTATTTGTAGGAACAAAATGGGGCTTGGCACTCTGGAGCCTGGATACCATCATTTTCCTGAGGAATGCGGGGAAGACCATCTCCAAGTGTTTGCTCAGCCCCAGGAGCCAAGAGGAAGCTCTGATGTCCCTTTCTGCAATGACTCACACAGTACCTCCACTAGAGCAGGGCAGGAGTCCATTCTGAGCCTGCATATTTTCAGTTATCTGAGAGCTCAAAGTCCCAGGGCACCATGGCCAAGTTTCCATTCCGTTTAAAATTACTCAAGAGCTTTGTCAGGACCCAAAGCGGGGATCCTTCACTCATTATATTGTGCACTTGATTCTCTTCCTGTCCTCAGAAAATCCCCGGAGTTGGCAGAGTTTAGCAGAAGCAACTTTTGTCTTTTCCTTAACATGACTGGCTCCTAAGTGGCTCCATTTTGAAATGCCAATGAAATTCCTTAGTTTTATTTTCAGATTTAAACAATGTTGCTGAATCAAAATACCGTTTAAAAGTCAGACCGACTGATGTTATAACCATCCCCCCCCCAAAAAAGAACAAGCAAAGAAAAATGAGGGATCTGTATTTTTCAATATCAATAAAACACTTTTGTCCTAACATCACTTTGAAAATAAAACAGCCAGACATTTTTTTTTTTTAAATCATGGAGGCATTTTACACTGGTCAAATGAACTGTTGGAACAATCAAGGGTATTTGAGACAAAAGCCTTCCTTCTCTGGAGGAAATAAAAGTATTGTTTTCCTCGGTCCCAGTACTAGAAGATGCCTGTCTTCATTAATCTGGTTCATCAGATTAATTGCTCAATTCTTTGTTTTCCGGCTGTAAAGGGAGAAGGATGAAAGAAATAACCTAACTGTGATAATATTTCGTGATGTCCAGGGGAGAAGAGACGGGGTTTAAGTGCTCAATACCACTCCAGGAAAAGCAAACTCCAGACTGTACTCTAGGCATGGATTTATTGAGTGATTTAGGTAGTAGCCACCCTCTCGAGAATTACTGTCACTGGGAGAAGGTACTTAAGGGGCCGTGTTCATCGCCTCAGAACACAGGGACCGCAGGAGAATTTCGGGTTGCTATTTTCACAGAGACATTTGTTTCCAAACAAAGGGCTCTCTGCCAGCTATTTTAGAAGCGCTTGCATATTTATTCAGCCAACTCTCTGTGCGGGGGATTGTCTTTGGGCCCTGAGGTTTTATCAATGTCTATTTAAAGAAGAATGAAAAATAGCCCAAGATGAAAACATAGAATATTTCCAGTTTAGAATGTGAGATGCTTCCTTTTACTTACAGGGTTGATATCTGGTTTCTCCCTCCCTCCCTCCCTTCTTCCTTCCCTCTCTGAAATTGCCACCTGTCTTGTGGTCATTGGTGTGTCTTAGTTTCATCGGTGCTGTTTTCTTTTTAGTGGTACATAAAATAATAGTGCATCTTAAATTATAGATTTGATGAAAGACTTGTGTCCGGGTGTGCACGGATATGCACGCACAGCTTTAAGGGAAAGCAAATCTTCTCTGTTAGGAACTATTTACAAGCTCTATCTGGTTACATCCACCATGGAACAAACAACATTGGGTCACATCACGAAAGGGGCACAGGCTATTATTCATATGGAGGCAAAATGGGAAAGGTAAACATGGGCTTGTTCTATCACCGATACTTTCTAACTCTTGGAAAAATCAGAGAAAAGTTCTTAAGCAGCATCTCCAAGTCCTCACATACCCCTGGCTTCTAGTCCCTTATGGAAAAATCTATTAAGTACAAGGTATTAGGCTCACAGTTGAAGAGCTACGTAAAAATCAAGCTCTGAGCATGTCCTCAAGGCACTCCCAGCCCCTGCAGAGAGCTGCGGTGCGGTGGGTTCTCTCTCCTCACACGCAAAGACTCAGAAACAAGTTTGACTCCAAAAGTCATCTCAACAACAGAGGTTCCGTGACCATGTCACACTATGGAGAGGTGATAGTAACCCCTGTGTGCTGTTAGAAAAGTGTGCTGCGTGTGTGTGTGTGTGCAAGTCCATCTGTCTGTATGCGTGTGCCTGCTCATTTGGGAGGGAGGTGGCTTCAAGGAGGAACAGGGAAGGGGAGCAGAAGGGCGTTTTGGGCAGAAAAAGCAGCAAGCACGCCCTGAGGCTGCAGCCTCATGTGACAGGACAGCAGAGGCAGTGACGGCTGGTACACAGCACATTTGGGAGAACGTGACAGGAGATCAGTGTCCGGGCAGGCTGGGGCAGGTTGGAGCAGGCTGGGCAGCTGTGCAGGGCTCTCTGCCCACGCTGATACACTTGGAGTCGATTCTGTAAGTGATGAAGGGCCATAAATTCTAACAGGGGATCATCTGGCTCCGAGCTGGAACTCTGCTCCGGTTGTGCGTATCCTTCACTTTGCTTTGAGGCCCCAAGGACAAACTGTAAATTTAAGGGTACTTCTTGCTTTGAGTAAGTGGACTACTGGGTTGGAAAGAGCCTTGGCTGTTCTGTATGGTCACTAAGGACCACTGATGGGCAAGTATGCTAGTCTTCGGAGGCCAGGATGCCTCCGTATCATAGCAGGAAGAACAGGAGGCGCTCACGCTTAGCTACACACTGCTTTTAGCACCTGCCCTATATTTAATCATTTCCTCCTCATGAGAGCCATGTGGAGTAGGCACTATTAGTCTCTCCATGTTACAGACAAGTGACCTGAGAGGCACACGTGTCCGGTGACCTGCCTAAGGTCACACAGAGCTAAGCCAGTGGGGGCCGGGGTTTGAATCCAGGCTGCATGTGGAATCCGTGCTTCAAGCCATAACACCGCACAGCCATGCACCAGGAGGTGCCATCAGTGGTGATCTTGAAATTGTTCTTGGTTCTCCCATTCTCTCCGTCAGATGCTTAAAATCCCCCTGTGACAGATTCACCTATTTGCTGTTCACGGAACTTCTGTTTTATCAGAACAGAACTAACCCCGAGGATCCAAGAAAAGCAAGACCCCACTGCCTGCCCTCAATGGGCACCATTTAGGACATAGAAGGGGCTGGTGTGTGGGCAGGAAGCAGGGGCAGGATGGTGGGATGGTGACTAGTGACTGAGCCAAGACGGAGCTGAGACTCCAGCTCCAGGCCATTGCTACTCCTGTTAAGATACAAGAGCCCTTGACCAGCCTTTATACAAATCAGCTTTCCTCAAACTTCAGTCCTCCCGGCACCGCCTTCCAGTCCTGTGTACATCACAGGCTAAGAGTACACGCTCATCACTTCTGACTCATTTTTTTTTTCTTTTTTCTTTGTTTATGTAAAATTTACAGGAAAATTTTATATCACTACTATAAAGGGAAAAGTAGTATCATTTGCCACAAATAGAAAGATAAGGCAAGAAGTAAACAGAGTGGTCAGGTCAACTGCCTTTCTTTGCAAATAAAGCTTTGGCTGGAACAAAGCTGTGTCAGTTGTGAAGCTCTCCCGCTGAAATAGCAGTTGTCACACATACTGAGGAATCCACAGACGCTAAAATACACACTGGCTGTTTAAGGAACAGTTCCCAGACCTCAGAAAAAAAACATAATTCAATCCTAGCTAGGAACTGCTGCCTGTCCTCTCTCTGATAAAGAGCGAGACTGGAAAAGCTTTGAGAGGTATTAATTAAGGATGTATTGGCATCAAACTAAGATTTTCTTTCTTTTTTTTATTAAATGATAGCTGTGTACATTAATACAATCATGGGGTACAGGGTGGTGTTTTCATATACAATTTGACATATTTTCATCAAACTGGTTAACATAGCCTTTATGTCATTTTCTTAGTTATTGTGTTCTACTTTTAGAAAGATTCACTTGTACCCTTGTGAGATAAACCACAGAGATGATCCCTCCAATCACCCTCCCTCCACCCATCCAACCCCCCTCCCCTCCCCTCTCCCTTCCCCAAATTCTTAGGCTATAATTAGGTTATAGCTTTCATATGAAAGCTATAAATTAGTTTCATAATAGGGCTGAGTACATTGGATACTTTTTCTCCCATTCCTGTGATACTTTGCTAAGAAGAACATATTCCAGCACCATCCATGTAAACATGAAGGAGGTAAAGTCTCCATCTTTCTTTATGGCTGCATTTCTCATGGGTAATGAAAAGACTGACTGAAGCTTGAGCAGGGTCCAACTTTATCATTATATGATTTGATACTATCCGTGACAAGTTCAATATTCCCTAAAATTAGGCTTCATATCACTATCTACAGAGTTTATACTCATGGAAATACTACAGTATATTAGTATATACATAAGGTGCCAGAAATGTATACACATTTTAAGCAATGATCTATGTATTTTGAAGTGGAATTGAAGGTACTGTTACTGGTGAGGTGTACGTAGACAGGCTATGCCCATTCGTTTTATGTGCGATTTATATACTTTTGGGGGACCCCTGGCATCTTTATTTCCAAAGATCTCTTAACATGTGTATACTTTTTTGGGGAACCCCTGGCATATCCAGTCAAATCACATATATGTGGATAGAATATTTGATCTGGGATCCAAGACAGGTGAAGATACTGAGAACTTTGTAACCTCAATGCATGCAAGAGCTTCACTGTTCGAAAAGCAAAGTGTAGTTGAAAGGATGCTGGGAACTAGATGTAAGGCCTACAGTGTGAGCCAGCTGTGTGACTTCAGGCAGGTCTCTTATCCTCTTTGAATCTCAGGAAACTGAGAGTCAGCATGCTATTCCTGTCCTATCTGGTGCAAGAGATGACCTGAAGTCACAGGAGACTGTGCAGGTGGCAAAGCTCCTCGTGACCCATTAAGGGTCATGGTATCACTGACGTCTTCCCCAGTGTTCCTCTCATGTGGCTGGCTACAGTTTTGCTGATGGGGTCAAAGGGTGGATAAGATCTTGTTGGGAGAAGGGATAGGATGGATCCAGAGAAAAGGCAGGCTGCAAAGTCCCCAGAAAAGCCTAAGGAGAGATGAAGGTGCCAAACGAGCAGAGACAGGGTGATGCTGGGAGGGAGGAGAGGCTTTGCCTCCTCGGTGATCTGCCTGGGAGACCCCTTGGCCTAGCCTCTAGCTGACTGATGCAAGAGGGGCTGGGCATCCTTTCTAATACCCCAGTTCGGTTTTCTCTATGGAGTTGGGTTCCACAATACTGGGATCCTCTCCCATTCTAGAATTACACAAGTCTCCGCATCTCTGGGCAAACAAGCCATCTGCCTCTCCATGTGCAGCAGTCGAGGAAGGCGGATATTTATTTTAGAAACTACGCTTGCAAGCTTTATTTTTAATGCTGGGATATAATATTTAGGGCTGTACATCTCCACTGTGGCGTTATAAACAATGAAAAACAAATAGAGCCTCTACTCGTCACTTTCCTCCTGAAGCATAATCAAGGCTGTAGTTATAACAGAACACAGCTGTGGCAGCAACAACAGCAGCACCAAACCGGGTCATCCCCTGAAGAAGAATCGGAGAGAACTGCTGTCATCTTGTCAGCGCCCACTGTGTGCCAAGCACGGTGCTAAATGTACTACCGTCTTGAGGTCAGAACCACAGAGCAGTCCCGCAAGGCCACGGTGACAGCCCCCGTCCTGTGGTCAGTGCAGTCCACGTGAAGCAAAATTATGCAACATGCCCAAGTTGAGACAGCTAACGGGTAGGGGCGGATTTGAACCCAGCTCAGGCTAACGTCAAAGTCCTTTGTTCTTCCCCTGCTCTGTTCTATTGTGTAATGGAAATTTCTCATTTTTCTGAGGTGAGAATGTACTGAGTGTCCCTGCTCCAGGAGACAGGCAGCGGGGAGAAATGTGTTAGTAAAGCTGAAGGAATTTTAATACTTCCTTTGCAGTCGGAGTGTTAATGGGCTCCAAGTCCCACAGTGGCACTGAGATCACTGGGCGGCTGCTGCCCAAACGGAATTTGTTTTTTTGTTTTTAATCTCCCGGACAGATGCGGCAAATATTAACATTTGGCAAGTAGACAGGGGCAGCAGATTTTTATTTTCCAGTTTCTAGGACCTTTTTTTTTTTTTTTTTTTTTGGATATAAAAACATGAAGTTTCTAATCTTTGGCTTACTTTTGGGGGGCTCTTTAGAGATCTGTGTGCCAGGAGCAAAGGGAGAAGGGGAGGGTTAATGGTCGTCTCTGTTGAGCAGAACAAAATGATCACAATGAACCTTGGAAATGTAGTAACAGGCCGGGATGTAACATGGGAACAAATGAAGAAATAAACTAAAATTAGAAAGACATTAAGTGCCCTGATGATGATTTTTATGTAATTTCCCAAGTACACAGGGCAACCTACAATATGAATTTCCCTGTTATTAAGCCAGTAAAATCCAGCAGTAGAACCAATGAGCACATCAATATAATTTGTGCACCAGCAAAGGTGATTTTAACTGAGGTTAAGTGCCTTTAGTCCAAAAGGTTTGTTTTAATGTAAGTTTAACACTAAAGGGGAAATGAGAGAAACGCAGAACAACAAAATTCTCCAATGGAAGTAGCTAAGTGTCCATACAAAGCACATTCATTCCACCCAATCGACCCAGGGGGACGTTCATGTCTAAAGTATAAATCGGAATTTAGAGACTTTATGAAAAGCTGTTTTTAAGCTCAATATGCCCCAAATGAGAAGGTGTCAATGAGTGCTCAGGGACTCTTAAATTCAGAGATTATTCAATTGCTCTACTCTACAAATACACTTATGAAACTGTCATAGGAAAAAATGCTATGAAATAAACGCTAAATAGCATTCTCAAACAAAATCAAAGACATGGTTTGCCCACGACTCAAGGGCATGGGCCACATAAACAAAACCTCACAGAGCAAGACAAAGAGGCCCCCTGTGTGAATTAATGGCAAGTGACTTTCAGAAAGCAAAGAAGAAATAGAATGGGGGTGGTAGGCATAGCCCCTTCTGTGGTGTCTTTGTTATAGGCATCGGGTGGGGGGCACCCAAGCTGGGAGGCCAGAGGCCCATGAGAATCAGCCAAATGTTGGAGATACCCAGGGCCCACTATTGTTCTTTCATCACAGCAACAAGTTCAAGATTCTGACCTAATTCCTGTCTTTCTTTGGAGGGGAGGGGGCCTTGCCTGCATGGTATTTTTGGCTTCTGAACCTCTCTGTCCAGCCTATCTCTGGGTCTCCTTCTTTTGCTAGTGAGCAACTTGATAACCAAGGTTTCATGAAGGTAAGGCCCCTAACCCCATCACCTGCCCCTCTCAGCCTCCCCCACCTGCACTGGGCTTTTGTTAAACACAGTTACACACGATGCCTGCCAAGCTCAACCTTTCTTACTGGCAAAAGCATGAGATTCAGCAGTGGGGAACCTGCGGCCTTAAATCTTCAAGTGAGGTCTTTCGACTGAATCCAAATTTTATAGAACAAATCCTTTTAATAATTAGATTTGAGAAGATCTAATATCTTCTAGGGGAAGGAATGGGGACGAGGAAGCAGTTTGTGGAAACCCTGTTGTCTAAACAGGATTAAAAGCATCAGTTCTCAAGTCACACATGGGCTGTTAGTCAATACCAATGTTTTTCTTAACCAGGTATAAAACCCAACCTCAAAGAAGTTGAAGAACTTGTTCTGGGTCCCTATCAGGCAAGTGGATGACTATGATTTGAACAGACACACACCCAGAATTGTTTTGTGTCTGACAATTTTTCTGAAAGTAAAGCCAGGGAGCAGGTGGGTTTGGTTGTCTTTCAAAACTAGCCCCAATTAAACCCTTGACCACTCTAATTTCATTGACCAAGGCATCAAGCTAAGTTCGAGCTACAGGGTGAGAAAGACACGATGTTTGCCTTTTAGGAGTTTATAGTGACGCCAGGGAGACTCTGTGTGTGTGAAACTTACAGCTACACCTGTCAGTTTGCAGCTCATGGAGGCACGTGCAAAGCACTCTGGGAACACAAGGGGAAGAAATGAATAACTCTGTCGGAGTTGGGAAGAGGCCTGGGGCAGGCTTCAAAGAAGAAATGATATTTCAGTAGGCTCATGGGGTTCAACTCGAGGAGAAGGAGGTAGAAGCCTTAAAGAAACAGAGAGTTAAGGCTCCTGGATCCACAGCCCAGTGTGGCTGGAAGCTGGGGTGTCTTGGTGGAAGGTGACTGGGATGAGATCACAGAGAAGATGCCATAAGTGCCATCCTCAGCTATTGGGAGGGTTACTTAAAAGCAGAAGTTGGCAAACTATGGCCTGTGGGACAAACCCAGCCCTTCACCTGTTTGGTAAAGTTGTATTGGAACTGAACCACACCTGTTTTGTTTTGTTTTTTTTTAAATTTCTATGCCTGCTTCTATTCTATGATGGCAGAGGTGAGTCTGGAGATAGAGCCCTGATGGCCCACAAAGCCAAAATATTTTCTACTATTTCAAACATTTTCTTTTTTTACAAAAGGCCGGCTCGCTTAAAGAATAGTTTTCTGAGTCCTGGCTTTCAGATCTAAACTATTCATTTTCCGTAACAGACTCAAATGCATATGGTCAGGCGTTCTAGGGCCTCATTCCTATAGTCTCTAAACAGCACCATCTTGAATCTTCTTCTCCATCACGCGCGATTAGCCATTTATCTTTATCCTAAGTTTGTCTGGACATCTCCTTCACAATCCCACACGTTAAGTCTTCCTTTATTATTTCCCTTTTTTGTCTCTTATTTTTATTTTAGGGCTTTCCCACATCCCCACATTTCCCTTATTTTTATTTTAGGGCTTTCCTTTGCTGACATTGTTATAAGCCTTCCACCCCACCAGCAGAAACTCATCACTCAACTTTGAACCACTTTGCTTTTTTTTTTTTTTTTTTTGGCGTCTTTCTCCAATTCTTCATAAATTTCTGTACCACTTTTAGAATGCTGCTGAAAATCGATTTTTTTCACTTGCCATTACTACTTTCAAATTTCATGTTCTGACAGACAGCTATTCCTCTGCAAAACGGCTTCCCTGTTCCTACAAAAGCTGTGAAAAATATCAGGTCTACCCCACCAGCATTTACAAAACAGAAAAATGAAGAAATAATCATACTGTTGGGGGTGGCCTCATTAACAAATTTCTTTTACAGTATGTAAATCCTCTCACACATTTAAAATCAAATTTTACCTCTAGAAATTAAATTTGCACTTAATTTTCTAGGGGGCCATATCCCTAATATGGAGCAAGGAGTGTGGTTATTGTTTTATTAACCACTGACAATAAAATAAGGTAGAAAAAGGAACTAGAAGTTTTAAAGGCTGCCTTTTCTGGCAGGCAGCACGTATTTCAGTTTGAATACACACTTTATACTCACACTACCTGGTTCCAGGTCCCAGCATTGTTCCTGTGTTACCTAGAGTATGTTAACCTCTCTGTGCCTCAGTTTCTATACCTGCTTCCACAAAGGGAGGCAGGGAGGGTTGAGGGAGGGCGGTAACTAACCCATCTCATAGGGTTGTTATAAGGATCATTGGGACAAAGCACCAAAAGTGGTTAGTGTAGCACCCGGCACACAGAAAATATCGGTCATCTTAGCTATTGCTATAATATGATTCTTAGATTTCTTCAGTTTTATCTTTTTTCCCCCTCCTACAGCATAAAGAACAGCACTGTGAAACTTAACATATTCTGGTGGATGTGAGGGTTTTTTCCCCTCTGTCTTTCTGATTCCCCTTTGAGGAACTCTTCCTCCCCTACTCAAGGCCCCTGTGGTTTGGGTGGAGTCAATTCAGTCCTGGGCTCTGGAGATGAGACAGGATCCGGACTCAGCCAATGACAACAGTGTATCATCTGGCCAAAGTAAGGCATTCATGGATGGGCCTTGAATAGTGACCCAAGATAGGCCAATGAGAATCCATCCCCAGGCTTTAATGGAATAACTGGGATCTGAGAGTGTCTCTCTTTTTGCTGGGTAGACTCTTAGCCTGGAGCTCTTGGGGGCCATCTTTGTCAGCCAAAGGGGAAAATCTTCTCAAGAATGAAGCCAACACAGCAAAAATCAGCTATGAGAGAGGAAGAGAAACAACACCCCGATGGCACTGGATCCAACCTTATCACTCTGGACTTTTCGGTTACATGTGTCAATTTTTTAGCTTAAGCCAGTCTGAGCCGGGTTTTCTGTCACTTGCATGGAAAGGGTTCTGACACCTACTAATGAACTGACATGTTCTATGACCAGAATTGAATGTGATTCTTGCTAATCCTGCTATTTCAGAGAAGGCAGTGAGAGGTGGCAGACTTGAACCATAGTTGTGGTCCTGTCTTTAGCCAGTCAGGGATCACTGGGAAAACCGTTTCATCTTTCTGGGTCCTAGTGTACTTGGATGTCAAATGAGAGAGGTGAGTGAAAATCAATCTCTATGATCCCTTTTCAGTTCTAACATTCTTCGAGTGTCTATTATTCTTGGGTTCATTTCAGTTGCGTATACTATGGTGTAATTGGTTACTGATTCTCATATTTGCCTGCTTCCTTCTGTTACAACTTTAAAAATATCCTATTAGACTCTCAATCCCTATACTCCAAGTGTTTATTTCTTTTCTTTCTATTTTCTTCTAAGAAAAATATATTTATTCTGTATACTTGGACATAATAATCCCATTTACTTTTCATTTCTATATTTTTAAAATCTAATTAAGGTGATAAGTTCCTTGAGGGTTGAAGCTAGAGGTTTCCTGGGGTTGTAAACATTATTATTTTTTTTTTAATTGCCAACCAAGCTGCCAGTTTTAACAGAGCAGCAGGATATGGGTTTTAAGTAATGTAAGCAGGAAATGGGTCTCCAGCCCACACAAAATAATGCAAAAGTACTGGTTTTCCCTGAGTCCACATCTGGCTTACTCATTTATAATTTCAGTTTCTTACAGAAACGCAGCATGACATCCACGTCTGCAGAAACATCAGACCAAAGATGAGCATTAGCTGGGCAGCTCACGCCTGCAATCCTAGCACACTGGGAAGCCAAGGCAGGTGGATTGCCTGAGCTCACTGGTTCAAGACCAGCCTGAGCCAGAGCAAGACCCAATCTCTACAAATAGCTGGGCGTTGTGGCAGGTGTCTGTAGTCCCAGCTACTGGGGAGGCTGAGGCAAAAGAGTCACTTGAGCCCAAGAGTTTGGGGTTGCTGTGAGCTATTAGGCCAGGGCACTCTAGTGAGGGCAACAAAATGAGACTCTATCTCAAAAACAAAACAACCAACCAAACGAACGAACAAAAAAAAAAACCCCAACATGGAGCATTAGGTGAGCCCCACGTGAGTCTCACACACATAAATGATCTGGCTGTTCCGGGTCATCATGCTTTTCTCCCCAGTGATAGGACTTGGGGCTTAATTAAAGATTTGCTCCCTGTCTCCATGTTCATTGATTTCAAGTGATTGAGTAGCTCTATATTTTGGAGAGATCAAGGGGAATGGGAAGAAATGTGGTCATCTGCAGAGGAGAAAGGAGCCCAGAGGAAAAAGACAGTTCCAGAAGGGATGGCACCTGCAGGAGGCCTTCCTGTGTGACGACTGGGCCACTCTTGTTTATAAGGGCTCTGAATATGAGCAGGGCCTTAACTCCAGAGGCTCTAATGGGCTCTTCTTGGAAAACATCACAAAATGACCTGGAGGCAGTGGTTTCACAGAGTTGGCTGGTTTATCAATTTAATGATTTCATTAAGGGCCTGATTTCTATTTTTCCAGCCACAGTGCCTGCTTTGTTCCACAGTCGGCTCCCTTGGCAAGTAGACGGTAGCTACCTGGGTGCATAGGGCTTCTTGTTTCTTTGTTCACAGATGTCAGAGGGAGGGTATGCCTGTCCCAGTATTCTACACTTACGCCTTCATTTCCCTCTCATTGGAGCAGCCTCGGTTACATGCTAACACAAAGGGCAATGGCTGTGGACAGAACACAAAATATACTGACTGGCTTGAGTTGACTGCATTGGTCCTAACTCTGAAGTTTTCCTGGAAGTGTAGAAACTTTAAGGAGTGGAAGAACAAACTGAAATCTGAGTGCAGTTCCTTCCACAAGGATGGAAGTACAGTTGGGAAGGGTAGCTGTGTGGGTTTTCAGAAACACCAGTTGCAGCCCCACGGAACAGCTCCCAGTAGAGGCCCATCTCCCAGATGAGCACCCGCAGAGCTTGGCTGCTGCTTGGATATAGGGTTTTTCCCTCTTTAGTCTGTCCTCTCCCCAGGCCCACATTTCCCAGTTCCAAAATTCAAGTGCCCTTGATTCGTAGCATAATTCTTCCAGCCCCATTGTAGGAGCATGGTTGAGGTACCTGGCTGTTTGTCCCGTGCTCTGGGTGAGCAGTGGCCATGTCTCAGGCATCTCCAGAGTCTTTGTACAGCACTGAGCCCAGTGCCTCATTTCACACACCAGGCCTCCCCCAAAACCCCCAGTGATGGAGCAAAGAAAAATCAGCAATCCCGCAGGTTCCTCCCCTGGCACATAGCCCAGTCTTCCCTGGGCCTGATCATGCCAAGCCATTCTCCTATCACTTTCTTATTTCCTACATCTAAATGCATCACACAGAACATATAAGTAGTAGAAATTTGGTTAGTAAATATAGTCTATCTGTATTAAAGGATATGTATTCCAAATCCCCATTAGCAGATGTTTATGAACCACTTGCCAATTTTTAATTCATTAAAGTATCCTCTTTTTCACTAAGAAAATGTACATTGTTTGGAAGAGATGGATTGGAGGAGAGAAACTGAGTCAAATATGGAAAAACACCAATGCCTTCAATTTCCGAATGTTTTTTCCACACCTAAAATTGTATGATCCTTCCCCTCTCTGAAAAAGGGAAAATTATTATGACTGTTAATTTTCATACCTTTCATCTTGTTTAATCCTCACCAATAGAGGTTAAAGATCCTTAGACTCCTGAGGAAAATGGGGAAATGGAGTCAGCAAGGGGCTGCATGCTTCTGACGCCCCCGGAATATAGGGTGAGTTAGTGATTGCTCTGGAACATAAATCTGCCCTCCACGACACCCAGCTCCTGCTTTTTCACTGACTGCCACTCAGTTTTTATCTGAAAATCTCCATAGTTATTCCATTTTCATGTCATCTCTGCTTACACCTACCCGTGGCAAGATATCATTAGTGTCACGTCTGAATTCCACACGCTGACGTCCTTCATGATTTGATTTTGCAAGCTGAGCAAATCTTATTTAGAGATAAGGCAAAAAAGAGCAAAAAAAAAAAAAAAATTTTGGAGACTCCACTTACATTCTTTGGACATTCCCACTTCAAAGCACTTCTGGAGTCGACAGTACTGGCATCGATTCCTGGTGACTTTATTAATAACACAGTTCTTATCTCGGTGACAAGTGTAAATCATGTTCTTCTGAATACTTCTGCGGAAAAAACCCTGCAAGCAAGCAGATGAGAAAACTAAGTAAAACAACAGAGCTTTATGAGAAATCAAAGCCAACCTTATCAATGCATGGATTGCTTTTTTTTTTTTTCTTTTTTGAGTAACGGAGTGATAGCAGAAGAAAAGCTAAGTTATTTAAATCTTAAAATCCTTGTGAAATATCAATAGCTCTCCTTTTGCTACAAACCAAGAGGCCCCCTTTAATCAAAACTAGACATGCTGCGATTATCTAGCTAAAGGAAAGTTAATACCAAGTTGATTCCCTTGGAAAACATCAGGCAGAGTTGGATCCCTTTCAAACAGGCTTAGCTTCATAACCGGTGCCCTTGCTGGCCAGAACAATTTCAGGTGAGGCCACTATCAAGAAACCCAATATGGGGGGCATGACATTTGCAAAAGATGTGATCTGTTTCATACCGGGATTAGCTCTTTTTCAAAGGAGTCTTCTCTGAGTTCTTTTATTACATATTTAACTCCTATTAAAATACTTCAAGTATTCAATTCACAGAGTGTTAAGGAAAAAAATTGTCCAAAATTGGAAAAAAGGCATAAATGACTATCTGTCCATTTAATGGCATATTAAAGCTACACTGTCCAATATGGAAGCCACATGTAACTATTTAAGTAAAAAAAACAATGAAAATTAATGAAAATTAAATAAAATACAACATTCAGTTCCCCTGTTGCATTATCCTAATGCTTATTTCTAATGCTTAATAGTCAGATCTGGGCAGCGTCTACCATGTTGGACAGCACATATATAGAATATTTTCATCATTCCAGAAAATTCTATCAGGCAGCACTGGACTTCAGCATTGACCGAAAAGCCCACCTACGAGTCATCTAACACTTCTGAGATGTGCAACCTTATTTGACTTACTATTTCCTACTGATGGACCCAGGCTCTGTAAAGACTGTAGAAGACTAGTGAAGCACACGTAATTTTTGTCTGCCAGAGGAATTAGAACCCCAAAGATTATTGTTTTACTGTCTTATAAGACATTAGCCATTTAATATCTAACTGAACTCTGCAATTTGATGACAGCATCCTTCCGTCCTTCCTTCCTTCCTCTTCCCTTCCTTCCTGCCTACCAGCGTATTTTTCTTACCTCCTCCTTTAAACCAGTTTGGTCATCCCACTGTTTCCCTCATTAATTTAAATCTTTGAGATGTGTTTACTGAAAATGTGAATGCGGTTTATAGACAATTCAAAGACAATTATATTTTGAGTAAAGAAGCAGTTTCTCCTGATTTTTACGAAACATTCATGAAAGAAAGTAGACTTGGGGCTCCAAAGGAAGGGTCCCCGGCCTTCTCTTTGTCCTCTTTTCTACCCACAGCTTGGCAGGCAGCAAATAACTAAGTGAAGCTGGTTGAACAGATAGATGAATGAACACTGAGTACTGAAAGGGCAAATAAACAACCTGATGCCTTTTCCCTCTTCTAACTGCCCAGCCAAAACCAGTCTGTCGCTAGGAGTATTAAAACTAAGGAGCTTTACCTTGTCAGTCGTGATGTGACCTATGCCCGCACTGGAAACAATTCTCCTGAATGTAAGAAATACAGACTGTGCTGAAGAGAAAGCAAGCCTTGCCATCTGAGTTCAACCTCCCCTGTAGTACATTAACACTGCAGGAGCCAGAACTGAAAACAGTCTCAGCGAAAGCACATTAGCAAAGAAAGCTCATGGCACACACATTGTTTAGGATATTTACACGGGCACCCCAGGATTTTAATGTCTAAATAAACATATTTTTACTGGCACGGTTTAACTGTAAGTGCCTGGAAATCTTGTTTAAGGGTGCAGCTCCTGTCACACATCCCAGACACATACCGTTTTCCAAGAAAACACAGTTTATTTTTGTACTTCTGGAGCTGCAAATATGCTCAGAATCTAAAATAACAGGTTACAAATACGCTGAAACCCTTACAGAAGCCGTGCAGCGTGGTCACCTCAAAACATATCTCTCCCTGCAGAAAATACCTAGGGCTACTTTTGGCTGCCAGATGTACTGCCTCAATTTACAGAGCCCTCTACTGCTCTCCCGCCAAGGAACACTGACACCATGGCAGACCCAGTCTTCTCTGCGTGTATGAGGAAAATGAGGTATGGGCAAAGGTGACCTCCTCCATTTATTAAAAAGCAAATATTCAGTTCAGCAAATTCTTCAGGGGTGACCGTGGAGGGGAGAAAAACAATCTCATCATGCTCAAAGGAAAGAAGAGGGAATTGAAGAACTTTATATGTCACTAATTACCCAGTCAGTTGGTTCAGTAACAATGATGGCCGAAACTAAATAGGACTTCTTGGTTTTCCAAATCAGATTTTTGGCTGGATTTCAGGAGAAGGTCTAAGTTTCAGTAAATCATTTCCACCGTGGCATAAAGAACACTTGCTGACTAAAATATATGCTGGGAGGTATTTTTATACATGGGTTGGGTAAACAGAAATGCCCTCTGCCAAAGAGAGGTTTGTATCATACAAATCCTACTTCTCCTTTGTGGAAATTATGAATTGCTACATAAACTTTTGCTTGGTTGTAGACCACTGCTTTGAAGACCCTGTGTGTGTGTGTGTGTGTGTGTGTGTTTTTGGGGGGAGGATATATCTCTACATCATCCAAATTTTACTTAGGTAATATTTTAATATAAGTTGACTCTTCCCTTTATTTTTAACATGATTTAAAATGGGAACTCTTAATCTCGGGCTTCACTTGGAAAACCAGCACCAACTTTGAGTAGTAAAGGCACTCATAAAATTAAGTCAGATAATACATTAATCAGACGTCACTTCAGTCTCCCAGGATACTGGGTCTGCCAAAGGCTTGGAGTCCCAGGCCTCCTCCCTCCTTGCTGAAAAGCGAGCTGAACAAATGGTAGAGAATATATCAGCATATATCCGATTTGAGACTTTCTTTTTCAGGAATTCAAAGAAAATAAACAAGTTTCTCACGATGTGATTCAATGTGATTTAAAGCCATGGATCTGTCCCACCTAAAAGTAGTTGCTTCACATGTTGGGAAGCAAAATTGTAATCCAAAAATTTGTCACGTGTAAAAATAAGCTTAAGGAGTACTAAGTTGAAAGGGGATAATTCTGGAAGCTGCCGGATGGGAAGACACGTCAGGGGTAATTCACGAAGCCAATGGATGGGGAGACATGGCTGGAGGAGAAAAAGACTGAAGAGCTGAGCATGTGAAGAGGAGGATGGATTTAGTCTCATCTGGAGGGGCAACCTGGGAGGACAGGAGGTAGGACACAGGAGAGGAAGAACCCTGGACCAGGAGTTGAGCCCCAGGGCTGCAGCCTCCTCATTGCCTCTGTGAGGCCTGCAGCAAGTCATAACCCTCTAGTGCTTAACGCTCTCCCAAGCGGGGCAATTTGTTTCTAAGGTACTTTCCAGTTGTGAACTTCTGGGATCCAAGTGTGTCATCACTTCAGGGAGTGATAAGTTGGGATGGCTCAAGGGTGAGACTGAGGGAGTTTCTATGGGCAAAGAGAATGGTCAAGGAAAAGGTAGTGTTTGAAAACTGAGGAAAAAGAGACCTCCTCTTGTGTTTGGGCATGAATGGCAATTTCTTGAGAACAGCATGGGGCTTACAGGAGGTCAGCAAGGGGGCTTTCAGATGGTGCTTGCATTTAGCTCAGAACTGAGGCATTGCAACATCTCTGTGCAGGGCCTCTGGCAGCATCTGTGAGGGACAAAGTTGGAATGCTTTGATACTGTCCAAAAGATTAGGGATAGAAGCCTTAAGACCTGGTTTTCTTATACCAAGTCTAGGGTTGCTAACACCACAATTTTACTCTTTCATTTTCTGGGAACTTTCTCTTCCCTGTAATCCCAGGAAACTTCTGTAAGATCACCTCAGCCAGAAAGGCTTCTCGGACTGATCTAAGCATACACGAATGCTTCCTCCCCTTGGCAACCTTGGTATTTTGCCTTTCCTTTCATGTCACACCTATGCAAGGATGATACTTAAAGTCTTAAACAATAACACTGTCTGCCTCAGAGGGTACATGGGTGACAGGGGAATGCCAGTCTGCAGTCAGTGGCCAAAGCCTCCGGAAGCCCAACAGGCATTGTGCATTTCTCCATTAGGGTGTCCTGGTACCACCATGTATGCTACCCTTCTTGCTGGTATCCATGCCTCCCCGACAGGAGGCAAAGAGGGGTATGAAGGCTGGCTCTCAGAAACCAGAGCTAATAAGTTGGTGGACCTGAGGTGGCCTCTTGGCAGTGTTTAATATGGATTTTCTGGATTCAGAACAGTGTACTTTAGGTGGTGTGGTGGGAAGACTTAAGGCAAAGGCTAGTCAACATGTAGTAGGAAAGTATTTCAATCTTACAACAACTAATAAAATTGTACTGGAACATACCAGCTGAATATCCCAGGCCTGGGACTGAACCTGACACATGGTAGATCTGCAGTCAGTAATTTGGCTGAATGAATGAGTGATGAAGCTCTAGTTATAATAAGAGCCAAAGTGATAGGCTTGAATTTGTTATGCCTTGGTTCCTTAAAACATTCCTGAATGCCACATGTATTTCTTGAGGGTGATATTATCTGTACCTAAGAACCTGAATAGATTTCTCTGAAGTTAGCAGAAGACCTACTGATTTGAGCTGTAATCAGGTTAGTCAGTTAGGACTTCTGACTTGTGCAGGTTAACTATGACTTTGGTTGTTCTTCGTAGCTTCTGTTGGCTGATCATGACTTTGCTAATTAGTCACGACTTCTTTTGGTTAATAATGACTTTTCTTGCTTAATCAGGACTCAATTAATCATGACTTCTGTTGTCCGTGATGGTTAAAGCTGGTAATACAATTACCTAGATCAAAGAAGACACATCTGTATTACAAAATGAGTCATCTATTTTCTAACCATGGATTTTTTGGTCTTTTTACTTTATGTTCTTCTACTCTTAGTATCAAAGAACTGGGGTACAACCAAAAAGAAAAAAGAAACACTTATGTAGTAGAAAAGGCCATCTGGTTCCCGTATCAGCAATAATCCTGGAATGCCCATATCTTGCTCAGATTACTCCTCTCTTCCCTGAGGCTATGAAGTACCATTGCTTAAATCATCTATTACCTACAAAGACGAAACAAGCCAAAATCAAAAGATTACTGTCTCTTTTGTACCTGATTATCCTTCTATACATAAATATGAAATATTTACTTCCCTTGATGGACTTGTATTAAATCCCAAATCTATAAAGGACATGGAGGAAAGTGGTTTATTTCCTTCCCTTCTTCATAGTTAGATATGGGATTAAGCTGGGCCTCCTTCCCTCTTCTAATACTCTTAAATCCTTGCTCTCGGTTTTTTCCCCCACACAGGAACTGTTTCACCTTCTAGTTTTCAAATGTTATCACACATAAGAATCTCCACCATCTCCCACACACGGTGAGTTTTTTGGTTTAGACACTGGCTTAGAGATTAAGGATTAGGCTTTAGTTCAGGCACATGTGGTGTTGAACTCTGACTCTACCACTCATTATCTGTATGATGTTGAGTGAATTAGGCTAAATTTGTAAAATCTGTAAAAAGGGGGATTACAGAGTGCCTTCCTCATGGGGGAATCTATGTGCATCCAATGGGGGAATGCATACAAAGTGTTATCAAAACACCTGGCACACAGTAAGTGCCCAATGAATGGTAACTACTGTTATTGACAACACTTCTCTCCTTACAGCTTTCTTTTGGATAATTCCCCACATATTATACATTATGTGTTTAAAATGAAGATTCCTAAATAGGATAGGACAGTGTTCTGAATCACTACAATACAAAGGCTGGGGGACAACCTCATGACTCCAAAGGCCATCTCTGTATTTACTTATTCACTTATTGATTCATTCACTCAAAGCCAGTTAATTGAATGGATGTCATCAACTCTCTTGGGGCATACAGAGATGAATAAGGCACAGTCCCCTCCCTTTCTCAGTCTACAGAAAACAATGAGTCAAGTGAGCACTAGGCAGGAGGTGCCACCAGCGGTGTGATGAGAACATTACTGGAAGCAGAAAGTGAAAAACTTTCTGTAGGCCCAATATAGTGCCCAGTGCACATAAAGTACTTATTGAGCAAATGAAGGCCATAGAATCTAAAGAAGTTAAAAGGGAATTTTCACCCATCCCATCAAGGGATGGGTTTAAATGGCAAGCTTTGCCCCAAGTGGACTATTATGGGTAAGAAACAGAGGTCGGGGCAAAGGACCCAGCATTCCATGTCAGTAGAGATGTGGATGATGGAATCTGCATGTGTATAAGACACAGCTGGGAGAGGAGGCTGACGTGCAGGCTGGGGAAGAGCCTGAAGACCGTGGCAAGATGTACCAGGGAGACACTGTATTTTTCTGGACAGGAGACAGTTAGGGGCAGAATTATATTGTACCAAGATTGTTTGGGAAGCTGTGAATCACTGACTTCATCACATATTTATTTAACACATATTAAAGTGGATATTGAACCCTGGGTATCAACACGGGTATCTCATACTCTGAGTCTGCCCTTGGGTCTGGGCAGGAATATAGCCCTAAAATCTTTGCGTTCTAAAATAACAACGCAATCAGCTGAGTTATGTTTAACAACACAGTTGCTTGTGAGAATTCATACTGTGGTGTTGCGAATGGAAGTTGTTTTGGAGCCTTGCAGCCATTTGCATCAGGTTTAACATGTATGGAATGTGTCCTGACTATGTATGGAAAGGCACTATATATAAACTGTTATCTTTGTTTTTTTAAAGTAATTTGGCACCCTATTTAGTCATCAAAAGCATTGGTTGAGGGGCCATCCACCTGGAGAGTGGTGTGGGAAGCACATTTATGTGAACTAGATAACTGCAGAGTTAATTTCTATCCTATGCCAAGTTCAAAAGGGTAATTTCTCCTTCCAGAGCAGAAAAAAAGGGTGGGGGGGAAGAAAGTGAGGAGCGGTACTCAATTGCTTTTTTCTCAGCCACTAAAGGGAAAAGATTGTAACCTCATCTCACTCAAAAAGTAGCCAGGTGACAGCCCAGGTAGTCATTCAGGGCCAGCACAGAGCTGCCAGCAATTCCCATTTCCAGCCAGAAGCAAAGGTGCTGCCGGGAAGAGTGAGCGTGGAATAATCCCAACACAGCCACTCTGGGACACATGGCTTTTGGAGCAGGAAACACGTTGCCTTAAACAAACAAAAAACACCCTCTGGAGTGAGTGGAAGTCTATGCGTGACAACGTCTGAAAAGTTATTAATAGCAAAATTTGGGAGGAGAAAGAGAAGAGTTAAGACCTTTTCACCCCACTAAAAGACAATGGGGGAGAGGGAGGGAGAAAGTCGAAAAACAGCCTGCTATTTTGATGACAGAGAGTTTCCTTCTGAGCCGGGGGG
>NW_003852397.1:42409012-42495948 GCF_000181295.1 Otolemur garnettii | reverse complement strand
GCATGAATGTAAAGCGAAGAACGCTGAGCAAGCCCAGTTAGGGAAAGGACCAATCTCAGGGCCACGAGAAAGGAAACGCCACAAAATCCGTTCTCCAAACAGAAAAGCGGACTTGTCCTCAGGGGTAAAGGCTCACCCTGCCGGGACCTGGCCTCAGTGCTGGGAATTTGGTAAAGATGAATGAATGATGAATGGCCACAGGAAAGATTGCAGTGCTCTGATTTTTAATAGCCATGGCTTCTATTACATAAGGCCCACTAGGCCCTAATGTCTCTTGCCCACCAGCTTAGAAGGATCCCTTCTGGCCTTTCACTTGGAAGCTATGTATTTTAGGCTCATCTCCCTTCAACTCCTTTGGTCCAGAAGCTTCCTCGGCACACTTATTCTTGCCCACATTAGAAAGACAATCCTGTATTTTGAAAGATCCCTAAAAAGATGGTTCTAAAGAAGGCAATGATTACAGATTTAGAAAAGCATCATCTTTGTGCAAGCTAATCTTTCCAGAAAAGTATGAATACATTCTCTTTGACTTTATCAAGTAAACCCCTGAGAGCTCAACCCTTGTTACACCCAGAGGCCATAGCTCTCAATCCTTCTAATCCCTAACTAATTAAAACTCCCTGGGAACACAAATGAAAAGGAGGCCCATGTTCTTAACTGAGAACCTGAACTCACATCACCAGAGATCAAGGTCTAACCTTCCAAAGTCTGTGATATCCAAGGAAAGGCAAGAGTCAAGGCATTGAGTTCACAGTATTCTTTATCTTATGGGGCTATGATGCTGGGAAGAAATGGTGCTAGGGTAATATCAACTAGAAATTATCAGTAAGGAGATGACTTGGTTGGGTAAAATCTACTTTAATTTAGGTGAAAAAAAATGTCTTTTTGTATTTCCAAACATGACCTTGGGTAAAATAACTTTTGAAAACATGCTCAGGTATCATACAAGTCTGATTATCACAACCTCCTTCTAACTGGTAGGAAGCAAATTCACTACATTTTGTGGCAGATCATCTCAAAATGAAATGTGGGGGGAGAGAGTGTCATAAGGCAAGTAAACACTGCTCATTACACTGGCTGTTTTTGAAGGTAAAGAGGTTTGTTCTGGGCAAGGCTGGCTTCACAGGAATATTTCTGTGCACTTCCATAAGGCCCTGCACTTAAAAGGCTCCTCTTCTAGTTTACTGCTCTGGGGTCACTGCTGTAAAATTCTAAATCATGTTTTAACAAGAGACAAGCATTTTTAGTTTGCATAGGGTCTTGCAAATTATGTAGTCAGTCCTGACTCTAGAAGACAATCTACAGCCAACATGTTCTACCTTTTCCCTTTGTGAGGATGTAGAAGTCTGAGATAGTCTTTCTTCTCCTCTGGTTGACCTTAAGGCTAGTTTCAAGACTGTAGATCAGACAGAATTAAGTATTACACCTCAATCACACATATTCCCCTTAGGACTCTCTGGGGATGATTCTGAGAAATTCCACTACCTCAGCAAGAGCCAGAAAGAAAAACCTTTCAGGAGGTATTTAATGTTTTACTACTGGGCTTTATTTCCCACGTGGATAAGGAACTTCAGGGTGAGGGTGGGGGTAGGGGTGTGGGAAGAGTGAGGAGAATACACAGCCTGTCTTTGGAACTGGATAAAATTTCTTCCCTTAGAGCACACATATATCTAGGCACACTTTTAAAAAGACCCCCAAAAGCTCATTCAGAGACCTCCTAGGTGTCTCTGACTGCCACTTGGGAACCACTGAAATAAAGGGTGAATTAAAAAGAAGGTAAAGAAAATGAGGTTGAGTAATTGGCTATCCAAAGAATTTAGGTGCAGCAGGTTAAACATTATACTACATACCATGCTATCTAGGGGACCACTTCCCCTCTTCTTTTAAGAGTTTGACTTAAGAATTGGTTGGGAAGAAAAACTATCTAACAGGATAAAAACAAAAACCTCTAGAATGGAAGATTTCACTGGACTCCACATGCTTTCTTTAAATCTGGTCTTGAGAATTTACTTTAAACCAACTAAAGACATCTGTTTTCTAAATTACTTGGGTCAATTATTTTGTGCCCTTCCGTCGGTGAAACCCATAGTTACCGATTTATTATCAGGATTACTCTAAATATAACAGGGCAAGAAGCCAGTGAATTTTAAGTTTCTAAATACTCAATTATTTTACTGAGAAAATGGACCAAAATAGCTCCTCAGCTACAGCACGGGAGTTAGCAGACCCCAGCTGCTTTGCACATTAATTATTAAGTCTCATCTGGACCCAAATTAAAGATTTTCATCTGTACTGAAAAGGAAAGGAAAAAATAAAAAAGGTAAGCAGAAGGAGAGCCAAAACAGGCTCAAATTTACTTAAACTCTTTGCAGAAGATCATGAATTTTAAAAGCTCTTTTAGAAGTTTGGTATGCAACATTTCGCCATCCACAAAGCCCAGACTTAGCTCTATCATAACATGCTGGTTGATGGCAATGCACATCACCATGACAACAGTGCACATCGCATAATTCAAAGGCCTTTCTTAGGACCCCCCCCCCCAATAATGATGATGTACTTGCATTGCCCTATGATGTTAAGGACCTTATTAGTATAGAAAAAAATGCTTGTCCACAACTCGGTTTATTTTTTCCAAGTTTGTTTACATTTCAGGGCCATTTTTAAGTCATGTCACTGGAATTTTTCTCAATTCTACAGGGTTACATCCTGAACCTGAAGAAAAAAGGGAGAAGCCATTGAGGACATGAGGGCGGGAGAAGAGAAGCCAGCGAGGCCCTTCCATTTCAGTCCTCCCGAGTCCGACAACTGGAAAGTAAGGGGATTTATTGACTGTAGCCTTCTGCTTCTCTTCACCGCAGACACTGCTCTGACAGTGCAAGAATCTCACTGGGCTTATTGAGAAAATATTGCTCAAGTTCCAGCTCTCAAAATGGGTTCTGTCCTTGTATGGAAAAGCCGTGGTGACTCCAGGCTGAGGCCTAATAATGCAGAGAGAGCATCAGCTTCTAAACAAGGAGGTCAGCAAAACGGTTTAAAGCCCACCTGCCCCTCAATGTTGCTGGTGCCCTTGACCAGTCATACCCAGGCCCTCCAAATCCAGAGGGTCTCTCTCTGCTCTGTGCTTTGCACATGCCCTGTGACTCGAGGTCCATTCTCTGCCCTGTGCTGATTTGGTTCAGGTCTGCTCAGGCTCCAACATACATCCCCCAAGATAGCTCAGGCTCCCACGAAGCCCATATACCATCCACACGTGTTGTTGGAACACACTGCAATAGTGCAATACTGATCTTTGTGTCCCGTTCCTCCTCCAGACAGGTGTCCTTTAGAGGCAGGGATGTGACACTCTTTCTTGGGATGGAGCATAGGTAACTTTTAAAATGCAAAAAATAACATCATAGTATATGGATCTTCCACATAGAAGGAAAGAGAAGGGGGGAAAGATCAGCAAAGAAACCTAAATTTCATAAATACAACCACTACCGCAATTCTCTAAGTATAAGAAAAGGAAAAAGAAAGTTCCATTTTCAACGGTAACCCTCTAATACGTGCATATCATAAATCTAGGCAGCAGTGGTAACTTAATGATTTATCCCAAACTCCCTTCTTTCTTATCCCAAATTAGCAAAAATAGGCTCAAATTTCACCCACAGGCTTCTCTTTCTTGATCTTAAAAATGAAAGTAGCTATATCACGTCAGCAAGGTGCCAAGATTTGAAACTAAATCGGTCTCCAAAGCAAAAGGTAAAGCTCTTTTAAACAACATGAACTTGCCAGCAATTAGCACATTATAGCTTCCACTGAAGCTCCATGCTATATAAAAATTCACTCCTGGAGCTACTGGTGTTTCAAAGACCCTAACTTTTGTATTTTTCTGAACCTATTTTGCACCAGAACATTTAGGAAGAATACACACAATTAATTTTTTAAGGGTTGCGTCTCTGCCTTTGCACTTTCTACCTGACTTTAGTTGGTAGAAAGGGTAGCAGCCCTTTGATTACACGAGAGAGAAAGGGGAAAACAGTCCCAGTAATAAAAGAGGTACCTGCCAATTAGTTAGATTGTTCTCCAGTTTTCAATTAAAGGAAGCCTAATGGATGTAGGGGGACCTGTTTTATTTTCCCTGACAGAGTCCTTATTTTTAAACTCTTAGCTTCATTTTCCAAAACTGCCGGCTTTAGACAGAAGAAATATATATCTTGAGAGGAAAGCTGCACCGTTCTTCTTCTATTTCCTGGATCAAAATTACATTTTTCTCCTCAGTGGCTACTTCCCATCTGACTTCACGAGCTTCCCGCTGTCCAGGACTGGCTTGTTAAAGGATGGTGGTCCCTGATGCTATAACCCGCTGCAGAAGGTGGGGTGTCACAACCTGCCTTTCAGCCAAGGAAGGCTCAAGTGGGATCTTGGGGGGCTGTCTCAGCCTAATTTTGCTCTCTTCAGATGATCACTCCATGGAACTTCATTTACCCTTCTAGTTTTCTCCAGAAGGACAAAGAAGATAACTTAGGAGGGTGTGTTTATTTTGAACTCATCCAAAAGCACTCCAGTCTCTCTCAAGCATCTGCCTGTGCATAGAATTTGGGAATATTTTCCTGAGATCAAACAGGACTGAACATTTCCTTGGACATGGCTGCCTTTCTTCCTTGGAACACACACGTTTTCAGGATTGATATTTTTATCCAGTGTTTTCTCCAATGAATAATTAGGAGATGTCCACAGGCAGGTGTCGGAAAAAGATCTGGGTCTCTGTAAATCATGAGTAAACTCCATTTAACCACCAAAGGACCGAATCACCTTCTGTAAACATCTTAGCTGAAGTTCCCATGGGACAGCACTGTCTGGACTTGGGGATTTGTGGGGACAATTCTCCTTACTGCCAACAAGAGCTGTAGCATCTGAATAAATCCCTTAGGGTCGAACTGATCACTCTCTTTAAGGCTGGAAAATAAGCCATGAATCCCATTAGCCTGGTAATTTGACAAGCAATGTACCTACAGAGGGAAGACATAATGTATCCTATATTAATTTCTATTTGTTTTCTATCTCAGTTAAAGTTTATTTGATTCAGACTAAAGGCAGCTGTAAGAGACACAGTAGAACAGAGCCTGACACCTTCGTGAGCATTAGAACAGACCCCGTGAAAATACCAAGCAGCAACACAAAAGTAATGCTTTCATCCTGCCGAGAAAACAGAAAGGGCTTCTAGAAGCCCCTTAGAAGGAGATTCTGAATTAATTTGTAATTTCAGGTTTCCAAATGGCGTTTATGAGCTTGCTTACCCAAACTATTGCAGAGCATCATCTCTTTTAATTTTTAATTTTTATCCGCACAGTGCTCCAAAAATATACCGATCTGAATCATTGCCTCTCATCTTGTTATCTTAATGGGGGAAGGATCGAGTATCAGCCCGGCCATTCCGCATTAGGTGTCCTCATTTACAGATTGAAAAAAAAAAAAGTGCCAGACATAAATTATTTAAAATCTATTGTATCAGTGTGTGTTCTGTAAGCATTCACTACCGGCAAAGCAGACAGATTATTTTTCACTTTTAATTGTGTTGATACCTTATCTGCTTTATGAAAGCGGTGAGTGGTAGGTGAAACCACATCACACGCTGAGGAACAGAGGAGCAAGGGGGTGTATTATTTAAAGCCAAAGTAGCCCATTTAGTGGATGTAAACTTAACACACTGTTAAGGAAGGGAAAACCTGGAGTTGCTATTTAAGTCTGTAATGTGTATCTATTACTGTGTCAAATGTGAATGAGGGTCGAGTCCCTTAAAGAAGCTCTTAGCCGACTGAACTGGTGACACTGGACACGTCATGCCATGCGCCAAGCACAGAGGAAGCCACTGAGTGTGAATGAGATTGGAGGGGACCTTACTCAGCATCCCTGTCTCTCTCCCCTTCAAATCTCAGGCGTGTCTTAAAGAAACATAAATCAGAAGAGATAGCCACTGGGTGTGTTTCACCTAATCTAAACCTTGTCTTAATCTAAGGAAAATCTTTAGAGCAATAAACACGTATTTAGATGATGAGATTACTTATCTGTGAGTGCAAATGGACTTAAATAAAATTGTGCCTAGAATATAGGATTCGTTGTCAGAAAACAAAATTGAGCCCTAATCCACCCTTCTCCCTTCCACGCCAGTGACCATCAAGAAGTACATTAGTGTGCTGGATATGTGAATATATTTCCAGAAAGTTCCTTGCCAACATCCAAATTTAAAAGACTTTTCCACATCTGGCACCTCGGAAATTCATCTGGGTGAACTGACAGATGAGTGGTGGGATATATACAGATAATGACTACAGAATGTCTCTGTTACCTGCCACCTCACTATTCAGTTCTTGAACGTGCCACCAAGAGTTTACATGGGCAGCACTGTACAAACACCTTGGTGCGGTTTCATAACCTTGGCATGTCAGCGTCTCACAGTTGTGGTGGTGTCTTGCTGAGTGGTGTTCATTAGTGTTGCCGTGTGTTTTTATGTGCCATCATGAGAATGTCAGAGCTCAAATTAGAGCAACAAACAAACATCAGTAAATTTCTTGTTAAACTCGACAAGAGTGAAAGTGAAATCAGGGACTGTTAGGCCAAGTTTATGGGGATAATGCCATCAAGAAAATGGCAAGTGTAGAAATGGATTAAATGTTTTTCTAAGGGAAGAGAAAGCATCACTGATGAAGAGAGGTTAGGGCAGCCGGTAATGAGCAGAACTGATGAAAACACTGCAAAAATCATGTGTCCAAACCATTGGTTGACTGTGAGAAGTGTAGCACACCAAATAAACATCGATAAGGACATGTGAAAATCTTAACAGAAAATCCTGACATGAGAAAGGTGTGGCTCTTGCATCACAACAATGCCCCAGCTTGCACAGCATTGGCTGTGAGGGAGTTTTTAGCTAGTAAACAAATAATTATCCTGGAACACCCTCCCTACTTACCAGATCTGGCCCCCAGCAACTTTTTTCTTTACCAAAAGATAAAGGAAATACTGAAAGGAAGACATTTTGATGCCATTCAGGACATTAAGGTAATGTGACAACACCTCTGATGGCCATTCCAGTAAAAGAGTTTCAAAATTGCTTTGAAGGGTCTAGTGGGCACTGGCATCATTGTACAACCTCCCAAGGGGAGTACTTCAAAGGTGACCATAGTGATATTCAGCAATGAAGTATGGAGCACTTTTTCTAGGATGAGTTCATAAACGTAATTGTCAGACTGTCATAGTTGATTACATTGAAAACTTGTCACAATTCTGAAGCTTTCTGTATCCTCAGCACCAATTCTAGTGTCTTACCTGTCTTTCAGTGAATAATTTCTCATATGGATAAGGGGAGGGTTGCACTTGGGCATGACTCAATTTGCCAAATGTCCTCTGCTGCGGCTATAGAATGATTGAAGCAAAAAAGCCCCAAGTAGACCCCAAAGGGTTGCAGGCTAGTTTACTGTCTGCCTTTTACTGGCTTTGGGACTGTGGCATATTGTTGAACTAGTCCCATCGATCCATTTCACAAGTTTGAAATGGTCTCTATATGATCTCATATACTTTCTAGCACTGACGTTTGCGATTTCCATGTGTCTGAACAAGGAAACACACATTAATCATGTCCCCATCATGAGCCTTAGCCGTGTACCTTGTATGGTTCATGGATGTTTGGTAAGATGAGAAGAACTAAAGATAGCCAAGTCTCCCAAATGTGACTCCTCTCTGCATTGAGTCAAAAATCTAGCAAAAAGACAACTCTTCGCAAAATACTCCAGTGGATTACAGGACAGGAAAATGAACTGCATCATATTGGATGTTGGTGAGTTTCACTTCCACACAGTCAAATATAATTTATGGCAATCCCCTTCAATGAAAGCCCAATGTTAGCTATGGTACTGTTCTTACCCTCCAAACTCTACCACCCCAACCAGTACGAGCTTCACATTGAACTCCTGACCTTTCCAGCAATTATCCCCGGAATCTAGACAGCCCCATCATCACCTCCAGCCAACGTGTGAGAGGAGCAGCAGCCAGGAATGTTCTGCCTCTGGTCCCGAAGGGAACCAGAGTGAGGGAGAGGATCCTGCTTTCCTCTCCATCTGGTTTCTCCAATAAAAGGAAAAAAATAAATAAATGGAAATGAAAAGTATACAATTAAAAAAAATTACATTTAACTTCCTTTTGCTAATGTCTGTAAGATGATTTTTGGCCTGGCAGGAGACTCCAGATGGGCCGTATAATGAATATAATTTAATACAAAAAAACGGAGTTCACAGAAACACATTTTTCCAAGTCTGAAGGTATTGGGTTGTCTCACACTGTTTAATGCAAAACACCAGGACAAGCCATTGCATTTCTTTTCTTCTGCACATTGGCCTTTAAACCTAATATCAGTGTGGCGAGACCCGAAGCCATCAAAACCAGAAGCTGTCACTTTCTGAGATGAGGCGCACTCCAGCACACGTTCACCCCAAAGGCCAGAGACCACGAACCACTCAATGTGTTTTTCCTCCGGGGTCTCAGGATTTATATCACCAATTAAGGCCATAATGAGTGCCCCAGGTTGACCTCCTAGGAGCAAGAATTAATTAAGCACAGTATTTCTTAGTAAAGAATGACATTTTTCCAAACGAGTTACATAAAGTAGCCATATTTTGTAATATTACTATGCCTCTATGTACCAATCCTAATTGTTAACACAAACAGAACAATTCGGGAACACAGCTTAGTTTATGTTTTTAATTTGACAATAGAAGAAAACAATTTTTACTTTTATCCTTATTTTGGGAGTGAAGAGAATGTCTGGAGTGCATTGTGTGTGTGAAACGTGAAATGCACCATCATTCACATTAGTCCTATAACAACACTTTCAACTATTAACACCACCACAAAAAAAGAAGGAAGGCGGGACTCATATTTATAATCTTCCCAGCTTTCAAAAGTGAAGAATAGTTTTATAGACCTATTTGTTCCCAAAATTCCTGTACTTCCATAAATGTTATAATTGAGGTCAAAAAAAAAAAAAAAGTTAAGTCTTCCATTTTGTAAACTACATATTAGATAGTCTAATCCAAGGGTTGGCAGACTTCTGTAAAAGACTAATACACTTTTTAGGCTGTTGATCATACAGTCTCTGCTATAAAAAGACCCCTCTCTGCCCTCATGAGGTGAAAGTAGTTACAAACAACAAATGAATGGGCTTGGCTATGTTCTGAGAAAACTATTTATAAACACTGAAAATCTGAATTTCATGTAATTTTCATGTGTCATAAATTTTTTTAAAAAATTTAAGCATTTTGGGCTGTGCCTGTGGCTCAGTGAGTAGGGTCCTGGCCCTATATACCAAGGGTGGTGGGTTTGAACCAGGCCCCGGCCAGCTAAAACAGCAGTGGCAACTGCAATAAAAATAGCCCGGCATTGTGGCAGGTGCCTTTAGTTCCAGCTACTTGGGAGGCTGAGGCAAGAGAATTGCTTAAGCCCAAGAGTTTGAGGTTGCTGTGAGCTGTGATGCCACAGCACTCTACTGAGGGTGACACAGTGAGACTCTGTCTCAAAAAAAAAAAAAATTTAAGCACTTAAAATGTAACAGATATTCTTAGCTCTTGGCTGTACAAACACAGACAGAAGACCAGATTTATACATAAACATACGTATATTTTTCAGTAATCAGTGAGGTCTGGGAGAACACGATCTGTCTCATTCTTTCTCCACACGCGCATGCACACACACATACATACACCCTAATTATCAACATCTGAAATGGTTCATGTGGTACACAAAAGTATGGACTAGGCCAGGAGGAAAACCTCAGCCTTGAAGAAACATCACGATAGTAAGGCAAAGAGACCTCCTTCCTCCCCATCCTTTCTCATACAGAGAATTCCCACTCTGAATTAGAAATCATGTCCTCCCCTTTTTTAAGGAGTTAATGTAGCCAGCGTGGATGTGGAAATCCCTACAGCCTAGTTGCCAATTAATGTATTTAACTCTAAAGAGCAGGGGCTTTTTAATTTAGCTCATTCATCACTAACGAAACATTTTGGTAGAAAATATTAGGATTTCCAAATAACTTTATAGCTCTGTAAATTGCCAACATACCATCTGCAATTGAATTAACATTTATAACCAAACTGAAATAATAAATAAAGCAAATTACACTGCAAATATTCGTGAGTGCCCAATATGCACTTGAGAACGATAATTAGCATTTTATAATCACGCTTCATTTTCTTTATCCAACTCCCTGTCACATTAATGATAAAATATTTTAAACCGTGCTCTATCAGCAAATGGCAGTACAATCTCTAGATTAGCCATTAACTAACATGGGGAATGAAAACAGTTTGTGCTGCTGACATTGTGCATCCGCAGAAGTTTTACTCGTAATCACATCCTCCAGTCTCCCTCGCTCTTATCTCCCTCTTTTTGATTTTATTTTATTTTTTCTGTGCTACCAAAACAAGACTCAGAAAGCTGACGCTTTATTTGTACCATCTGAACCGGAAGCTCTGTGGAAACTAAAGGTACTCATTCTTTTCTTAAGGAAAAAAAGAAATATGATTTAAACATTTATTATGTTTTTCTGATCTAGAAAACCGAAAGGGGTCCAGAGGTCAAGAGGCTTAAGTCATTCAAATGGAATAACTCTTGTCCTCAATTCCAGAGTCCTCTCTCATAATGATCTGACATCCTCTACTGAAGTTCCTGTAATTTTTTTCCTAGCTTCAAGTAAAAATTAACTAAATAAATTAGTACAGAGTATTTATACACACACATAAACACAAACACTTTTCAACTAGGTTTTTCTCCCAGGTAGCAAAATGTCCCCACATTTTCCCATCATCTTCCTCTGAAGTCAGCTCCCTTAAAACGATTGTATCCAGACACTTTCTTGAATCTTTTCTGCCTCATGCTCCACCTCCATATGCTTCTGATATGTCAGGGTTTTCTGCCCGTGTTGCTTGGCTGCGTGTGATTCCCACATCTCTTTGGTCCAGCGCTGTTCTGTCTAATATGGTCACCACTAGCCATATGTGGCTACTGAACCCTTAAAGTGTGGCTCACACAGATTGAGATGTGTTAGAGATATGAAACATCAAATTTTCAAGACTGAGGATGAAACAACAATGTAAAATATCTCAATAGTTTTATGTTAATTATTAAAATGCTCATATTTTTGATATTGCATTAGATAATGCATATTAGTGCAATTAACTTCACTGGGCTTTTAAAAAATATGCCTATAAGAAAACTTAAAATTACATCTGTCACTTGTACTTGTGGCTAGCCTTATATTTCTATTGGACAGAGCTGGTCTAGTAGGTCCTAAATGCAGTGATGCCTAAGTTTTTTGTTGAGTGCACGCTCAGCTACTGACCAACATGATTATTATTAAAGGGCCAAATCAAGCAAAGCTTTTGATCAACTAAATCCTGCATGAGTTCCATCAGGCGACTCCAGACGTTTCAAAGAACAGTAATCCCGGTCTCAGCCCGCACACTGTGCGCAATCCTATCTGTACTGAGATAAAGGTTTGATGAGCCAGGCGTCCACTTGGAGATAGAAGGAAAGTGGAATGATCGTTTCCCTATAAGCTGCTGTGTGCTCAGCCTCCCCACACAGTCAGGTCCTGGAGGAAAAACAAGGAGTCGGAAGCCTTACTTGGAGACAGCCTAGAGATTGTGGTCATGGGTCCTGCTGCCAGACAGCCTCTGGTCAAGTTCTGTCTCTATCTGTTATTAACTGCGTGAATTTAGGCTAATCGCATAATCTCTCTGTGCCTGGTTTCCTTACCTTTTAAAAAGAGATCGTACTATTTTCTATCTTGCAGAGTTGTTACGGAAATCAAATGAGCTAATACATACGAAGTGCCTAAAATAGTACCTGCCAAAGCATAAGCGCTCAAAAAATACCAGTTGTTATTACCATTACTAGTCTACCTTTAAAGGCAGACAGAAGCTTTCACAAAGCAAATCGAATTGGCAAAAGGTGCAACGGAAGCTGAAACAAAGAGGAAGGCGAGACCAGGAATGAAAGCACGGTGGATACAGGGGGCGAGAAAAAGAAAAAAGTCTCCTTAACTACAGGAATGATAGGCTGAGAACGAGCAGACTCGCTGCCCCGCTGGGATCATTCGCACAAACCATGCCTGCACTAGCTGATAGGCTTCTTCACTCAGTGCCCACACCTCATAGTCTGGGGCAACACCTGTTAATTCTAATGGTCTATGGCGTTCCTTTTCAGGTTGTAAAAGCAAACTGTGGGTTGTCTGGACTAATTTTTGGACTAGCTTTTCTTTAATTCTGCTAATAGTTTTCATAATAGTTTTAATTACAAAAAAGAAATTCAAAAAATGTAATTCTGTTTTTCTCATCTGCTGTACCTTCCCGCCATCGAAAGCAGAGCTTGCAAACTGCTAATCTGCAAGCGGAATTGAACTAACAAACACGTTTATTTTGGCTCAGACAGTGGCGGTCAACGCAGTCTTGTAAAAACGTTTAAGTACATTGCCAACATTTTAAAGGCAGGAGATTTCACTTACAAAAGAAATTGACTGGATGTTGTTTCCTAATATTTTCTTGCCTAATCAGTGCATGAGCTGAGAGTTTTTCAGTACTGAAGTGTCTCGAGAATTGGAAAATACCTTGAAAAAGCTGCAGTCATCCAGTAACAGAGAAATTCTTTTGAAATACTGGAAAATCTGGAAATGCTCCTTCCATACCCCCATAGGGCAGTGGCTCTCAAAATGTGGTCCTTGGACCAGCACCCAGCCTTCCCTGGGGGCTTATTAGAAACACACATTTCCCGACCATGCTAACGCTTGTAGTCCACTGATGCAGGGTAGCAGTAAACTAGAAGAGGATGCTATCTTTGCCATACTACCCCAAACCCCCCCCTCTATTTACCCTACTAACTCAGCCTACATTATTCACTTACCTGCCCTCCAAGAAAAGCACCTGAATTCTCAAATCCAATAGTAAAATTAATTCCAATAAGACAAAGTAAATACCACTGCTTAATAGGCTAATTCCGGCAGAAAATGACGAGGTAATCTTTTACCTAAACTCAGTTAAATGGATTCTCACTGACTCTTACCTTTAGGATTATATGAAACATGACCAAAATGTATCCTTGCCATACTTTGAAGGAGTAATGAATCATAGCAGGTTAAAGATGGAAGTTAACCTTAGTTACCACTTGATCCTTACCTGGCTCGTGTCACAGGTAGAGAATCACGTTCCTAAAGTAAAAGGGACAGAGAAGTAACCTGGGGGGCCCACAGGCTTGACCCAGGCACTAGGCCCCACCTTTATACCGACTTCATAAAGCTGTCACAAGGAATAAATTCATTAAAATATGTGTCTGGCACATAGTAAATTCTAGATCATTTTTTTTAAGTTAAAAAGCACTGTGCATATGCGAAATTGTTTATTTCACAAAATAATTTCACTGCTCATGTGTTATCATCCTCATTTTATAAAAGATGAAATGAAGTTTCAGTGGCCTGTCCAAAAAAAGTGATTGGATTTGAACCCAGGCTATCTGATTCCCAGGCCAGTGGAAATTACTAGCTCAGGGCGAGGAGATGCATGCAACAACAGGATAGTTGTAACCACACCACTGCAGTATTCCACCTCGCCAAAATCAAGCCTGTGGTGAAGTGTACAAGTCTCTCGCTACCAAACAAATACAGCCAGCTACTTTTTATTTAGGGGTAATGGCCATTTTGTGGGTCATTCAAGTTCTTTTCCAGCTTCTTGGTCACTGCACTGCTGGTAATCCATGCAGGGAGCAAAAGTGGGGAGGAAGTCAAATCCACCCGTTTCACTTTCTTGTGACTCCTATTCAGACACATCCAGTAGAGGAGGGTTTGAAACATACAGAGGAATTAATATGACCTGTTGGTTCTGTGATCACTGATAATCCAGTCTCCTTTAAAAGGGAATAATGGAGCCTTGGCAGGTGGTAACCCAATGAAATGTTTGAAGCAAGTATGAGATTTAAAGACTTCCAAGATTTCTCAACTCTGTCTAACCAAGTCATAATTAAGAGCTGTCAAAAACACTTCCATCATTCTCTACATTACCTTAAAATCCATGAAATTCATTACTTTAAAAAAAGTCGTGGCATGTATTTTACTTAAAAGAGGTTGAACAAAATTCCATTGGGTTTTGTGTTCAAATTTTAAACAGGAACAAATTAATAAACAGCTTTTGGAATTTTAATAAAATTTGAAACGTGAAAAAAGGAAAATAAAATTCACAGTCAGAGACCGACGTGGACTACTTAACAAGGCATAACAAGGTTGAAATTTTAAAGAGCAGTCATTTTGAAGACAGTGAAACATCCCTCATTTCATAACACTATATACCTTGTTGAAACCCATGAACAACCATGATAGATTTACTGAGTAATTTTTAAGTAAATACTCTGCATGTTTTCTCATTGCCCTTCCCTTGACATCCTATACTTCACAAAAATTCATGTCCAAGTTCAAAGAGGAAAAAGAAAGAAGAAAGATAGACAGACAACATTTTTTTAAAACAGCCCAGCCTTGGAAATATGTACAGAATTTATGCATGCTTCAAGTGCTTTTTCTCTTTTGCCAGAGGCTGTAATTAAAGGCCCATAGACAACTTCCAAACTGAGGCCAAAGAGAATTTTGGCCTCAGGAAGAGTTCAGCACCCTGACCATGCACAGGAATAGCTCTCCCCAAAAGGAATAAATAACTGTCTTGGCAGGGAGCACCCTGGAAACACAGGGACCAGAGCAGCTCTCACATTAGAACCCACATTTGGTAAAAATAGAAAATTCATGCAGTGGCCTAGAATCACTTTGTTAATAATTGTGTTCTGATGCAGACCAGGAGAAAGCCGCGGGCCTGAACTGGAAACCACTTCTTGAGAGATTAGTGGCAGTCTGCTTACATAAAGCTGGCAAAGCCTGATCTCATGTGGGCCTTCTGATTTAAATTTTCTCCTCTGTTGCTATAGATATTATGTACATCATAAGTGTATTTCATTTTTCTCAGTGACCTGTGAAGCCAGAACTGACTCATAGCAGTGTAAAGGTGGGTTAAATGTCCAGCTGGTGTTTAACTCCGTGGGTGTGTGCTTTGCAGTAGGGCAAGATGGGTGGTGGGAACCCATAGCTCCCCCAGTTCCCACCTACTTTTCCAAAGTACATAACAAGGTACATATTTTCCTACCACAGACTTTTAAGAGGAAGCTGTCTACATCACCTGGCATCTGAGTGAAGAAAGAGCCTGTGGTTCAAAACTAAACCCAGTTTTGTAGCAATCTAAATTTTCCCAAGATGGCCACAATGATATGTGCCTCCCAGATGCCCCTTTAAAATGACTCTTGCACTATTCCAATTTAAGGAAGGTTCGTGTTTCCTTCCCTTAAATCTGGTGGGTTTATGATTACTTTAATCAACAGAGAAAAGGCCATGTAGCTTCCATTTTGTCCTCTGCAAGTCTAGCTTTTGGGCTCCTGAGCTACCATATAATAATAATATGTTTAATGACTCCGAGACTGCCATTTATAAGGAATCCCAAGCCACAAGAAGGTACATGCAGGTGTACTGGTCAACAGAGCTAGCTAAGAACTTAATCAATAGGCAACTACCAGACCTATAAATGAAGATACCTCCAAGGATTTCACCTATAAGACATCAAGTCACCCCAGATGATGATTCTTATCAGCTAAGACACCAGAGAGCACTAAGCCATAAGCCATCCTCTCAATTGTGATGGAAAGAAGGATGTCACTGTGCTAGTAACAAATCCCAGAGTCACTGCCAATAGGAATAATAGCACTACAGAGCAAAGGAGACTGATGTTGAAGGCTAATTTAGAACCCCCTTGGTCAGCCTGGACACAGCCGAGGTCCTTCATGATGAGGAGAAGGGACATGACTTATGTTCCAGTAAGGATTCAAAACCAAAGTTTTACCCACACCTGTTTGACTGCACTCTCCAGATGACTCAAAGAAAAGGCAGCAAGTGTTACAAAGAACAAATTTTGAAAATTTATCTCAGTCATTTTTTTCCTATTTAAACCCTGTTTTATGTTACTATGCTGGTGGAACTGCAAACTAATACAAGCTTTCCAGAATGAAGTATGGAGAATCCTCAAAGAACTCAAATAAGACCTCCTCTTTGATCCTATAATCCCATTACTAGGCATCTACCCAGAAGAAAGAAAAATTATTTTATCATAAGGACATTTACACTAGACTGTTTTTTGCAGCTCAATTTACAATCACCAAAATGTGGAAACAACCTAAATGCCCACCAACCCAGGAATGGACTAACAAGCTATGGTGTATGTAGACCATGGAATACTATTCAGCCACTAAAAAGATGGAGACTTTACATCTTTTGTATTAACCTGGATGGAGGTGGAACACATTCTTCTTAGTAAAGCATCACTAGAATGGAGAAGCAATAATCCAATGTACTCAATTCTAATATGAAGCCAGTAGATGATCTAATACAAGGGGTGGGGTAGGGGAATGACAGATAGAGGAGAGGGGGAAAAGGGAGGAGAATGGGGGGGGTCATGGTGTATGACACATCTCTTGGGGGCAGGACACAATTATAAGAGGGACTGTACCTAACAAATGCAATCAATGTAACCTAATTTTTGTACCCTCAATGACTCCTAAACAATAAAAAATTAATATAAAAAAAGAAAAAGAAAAAAAAATAAAATAAGTTACTAAGCTGGGTGCAGTATCTCACATCTGAAATCCTAGCACTTTGGAAGGCTGAGGCAGGTGGATTACTTAAGCTCAGGAATTAGAGACCAGCCTTAACAAGAGTGAGACTCTGTCTCTACTAACAATAGAAACACTAGCCAGGTATTGTGGTGACAGCTTATAGTCCCAGGTACTCGGTAGGCTAAGGCAAGAGGATCACTTGAGCCCAAGAGTTTCAGGTTGCTGCAAGCTATGACACCATGGCACTCTACCCAGGGTGAGTGAGACTCTGTCTCAAAATAAAATAAAATACTAAAATACTAAACATATAATACTAATATACTTAAACATAACTTATCTTCAGTTATATTCCCCCCCTCTACTATGTGAATAAAGCCTACCCACTCTGACCCAACACCAGGGAATATTCAGGTCCTTGGAGGTCATTATTACCCCTTGTCCAATGCTCTTAATTCCAATAGTGTACATGGTGGAGAACAGGAATACTCTTCCTGAGGCCCAAAGATGGAAAATAATGAAATATCAAAGGCATGCCTGATCTAGAGTCACTAATTCAAGCATACTTTTAGGTTTCTTAAACTACCAGATTCATGAATATTAATCTAACGAACTCTCTAACAACAGACATGCTACATGTGAGTATAGCAAAACAAATAACTTCATTATGAATTTGGGTTTAAAACTAAATAATAAAACCCATTTAGGCTTTGTTATGTAATTCATAATTTTGCACAAATCCTACCCATCACAAATATTTACAAATAAATTTAATATCTGTACATATGAGACTCAAATTTTTGTTTGACAGGCAAAAATTAACACCAAATAAGCATGTAAGTAAGACATACTTTCCACCTAATTCTTAAAGCAGGAAATGATAACTTAAGACCAAACTACAACTGGGTAAGGAGCTGTACATTTAATCCTATTTCAGGGAAATAACCTGAATTAGCAGAATCTCTTGATTTCTGATACCTTCTTCCCATAATTTCTGGCATAGTGAAAACTTTCCTCCGTTTTCTATCATAGTGCAACAAAACAAACATATTAAAAGCTAGTCAAGCATTTCAGCATAAATTTTTCTGAAGTCATAAACACCACAAATTGTGGATCCAAATGGAATAGGATATTATCAAAAGATAGATTATGGCTTATTGGGATGAAAGGTGGCTAACTTAGAGTCCCAACAAAGGAACTGATCAACAACAAAAAATATACTCTCCTCCCTCAAAACGCTATTATTCTGAATCTAATTCTTTGTGTGAACAAAGTCTGATAACATTTAAATTAGGGCAGCAGCTTTCAAAAGCTTCTTATCAAAAAGTATGCCCGCTCTTTCAAAGTCCCCAGATACAGCACATCTTATCGACAATTTGAATACAACATAAAGCAGTAAGATCCAAACTGAAATTTTCATTTCCCTGAGGAACAAGTCAGATGATCCCCGCTGGGTTTGACTAATAAGGATAATTTTCATGATTTGGGGGACTTTCCAGGCCCGTATGAATGGTGGTGTTGTGTACTTAGAATTGCTGCTATTTTCAGTCGCAAAAGCACAGAGGAGAATTAACATGGCTTGATCATTCTAGTTTCTCCAAATTTTTTTAACCATGAAAATCTTTTACAAAACAATGGTATTGTCTCTGTCACTGACCCACCTCGGAGTTTTCTACCACTTGTTATTTTAAGGCTCACAGACCTGGAGAAGTACATTTTACATGCTCCAGTTCAGCCTTGCAGCCAATATAAAGGATTTTTTTTTTCCAGTCATAGAAAAATGCGTCCATAGAAGCAGAACTGAGTAGGCCACCGAAGATTGTGTTTTTTCTTATTGAAATATTTACTTTGCAAATCCACAGATCTCTGTTATAAATGAGGCATTACATGAAATTCCGGGGGGTGGGGGGGCATGTTAAAACACAAGAGCTACCTGAGGAACACTTAACAACAAGTTAAGAAGTTAAATTTTCTGTATATGCCTTCTTGAATTTTGACACAGTGACTAGGAAGCAGACGCCCTGGCAAACGGGCCCCCTTGACTGTACTGACAAGTTTGATGACAAGCTTTATAAAAACAGTTCTACCTTGTACATTTATGCAGCCCACACTTTGCTGCTTTTTGAAATCAAACAAAACCAACCCAAATAAAAATGCCCCAGGCGATAGTGCTGGTCCTAGAACTGGTGCCAGAAATCTGGGCAGGACATTGCTAGCAAAGGAATGTCATCTTTTCAATATGAAACAAGAAACAAGGCTCTAATGGGACAAGCCTGCCAGAACCCCAGCTTTTCACCCCAGACAATGGTACCATTGTCCAGGCAGAAGATGCACACAGATTTTAATGCCCCTCTCTAGATTTTGTTCAGGGATGAGTTCTAGGACTCACGGAACAAAAATTTCCCCATTCTGGCATCACTTATCCATATGACACTTCTGGTCTTCTTTTTAAAGAAGTGGAAAAATACTGAACAACAGCAACAAAAGACTCAGTTCATAAAAGGCACAAGAGAAATTCCAATCTCAAAGAAACTATTATGGTAAGAGAAATTCAGGGAAAAGAAAACATTTTGAAGGGGGTGTAATTTTCATGACAGCCTTGTGTTATGCTAGTAAGCTTCCAGAGCTGAAGGACACAGATTTTTCATATAACATGATAAGAGAAAACTATTTAATATTTCATTTGGTGTTCCATGGAAGGGGCAGAAATCTGTTTTCAGAGCTGGAGGAAGAACTGGCTTTGTAGGGCCTAATGAGAGACGTATGTCAGTCTCCAAAAGTTTGCTTCTAAACAGATTTTCTGGGGTCTTATTGTCTACATGTGATTTTTGCTTCTTGGGCTGACACTGGAATCTAACCCCTGATAAAGGTCTAACTCTGCTGGGTTAGGCTTTCCCAGCCTCTCAAGATGTCAAAACAGAATACACTAGGAATACAGAGATATTTAGAATCAAAGGATTTGAAAAGATAGTTTAGTAAATTTCAGGGAAACTTGTAAAACGTATCTAAGGAGGTTTCCACAATAACCATTTTAGTAATACAATCAGATTATAAACCAAGGCCTGGGATGGTAAAATTTAGTCTCATAAACTCTTAGTTTCCTCATTTGTGAAATGGATGGAATAAAAAAAGCCTATTCCACCTATTAAGAGGAATGAATTAAAAATTAAAACAATTGGGTATAGTGGCTCATGCTTGTAATCCTAGCATTCTGGGAGGCTGAGGCAGGTAGTTTACTTGAACTCAGGAGTTGGAGACCAGCCTGAGCAAGAGTGAGACCCCTCTCTACTCAAAATAGAAAAATTAGCTGGGCATTCTATGCTCCTGTAGTCCCAACCACTGAGGAAGCTGAAACAAGAAGACTGCTTGAGCCCAGGAGTTCAAGGTTGCTATGAAGCTATGATGCCATGGCACTCTAGTCTGGGGCAACAGAGATTCTGTCTCAAAACAAAACAAAACAAAACAAAACAAAAATTAAAATAGGGGGAAACCATTAGTTCTTTACTAAACCCATTATTTCTTTCCGTAATAGGTCTGTTGCTGGGCACATGGCTAGACTTCATCTCCTAGTCAACACTGCAATTGGTTTTGGTCCCAGTTCTAGCTATGACGTATGCCATTCCAGGCCCAGGTTTTGAAGAAGGAGGTGTCCTGTCTCTTTCCCATCCGGTGGCTAGATGCCAACCATGCTAAGGTCCTAACAGATGCCAGGCTACAACATTGGAAGGAGCTCAAGTAGCTAATTACTGTGTGGAAGGGAGACATCGTCAATCAGGAATATACGCCTTGGACTGTTACATGAGAAAAGAAAGAAATTCTGTAGAAAGCATTGCACGTTTGGGGGTTTATTTTTATTTTGGCTAAGCCTGGCCTATTTTAACTCCAGATATGAAAATGTATGACATGTACACAGGTGGGGAAAGAGGCAACAGAGAGAATAAAAGGCCCGATAATTCTGGCAAAGCAATCTGCTCGGCTCCATTTGCTTTAAATCAGTGATTTCAACTGGGGTGCCGCGCACACTGGTGGGCTGTGTATGAGAGGATCTTAGGGGTGCCATGAAAATGTTTAAACATCGTTGATGAAATTATTTTGGAAAGAGATTCAAAGCACAGTAAGTATATCCTTTTTTGTTTTTTAACTCTTTTTTTTAAATCAACATAACTTGAATATGCTCTGAAGTTTAAATATAGGCTCAAGCGAGCCATGAGAAAAACAAAGATTGAAAAACCCAGTAGTTTAAATCATAACATGGAGTAGTGATTTTTGGTGATTTTTTTAATTGACCCAAACTACATAAAACAGGCTACCTGTGACATCATTGAACCAGGAGCCATTTTCAAATTGACAAGTTAACCCTGAATACTGGAAACTGTTTCTCTATTTGTGTGACAAAGGCAAAAACCTTTACCAACAACTAATAGTAAAGTTTTCTAATGCAATGCACACAGCAATGAAAGTGTTAGAGTTTCACACTGCAAACAAGCAAAGTAATATTTAAACAAGCATTCCTGAACTTTTAACCATTAAAACCACCAAATTAAATAAACTATTTTTACCTAACCAATGCTAGGAATAAAACAAACAAACAGAATTGCAGGCTAATTCAGAATTCACCCTCTGCTTCCTGTTTATTCATATACCAGAAAAGGAAAGAAAAATTGTTTGTTTTGTTTTGTTTTTTGCCTTTTCAATCTGAAATGATTTCTCAATTTGGAACCAAATTTGTCCAAAAGAAGAGAAGTGTTTTCTCTTTCTGTAGGAGTTATTACTAGGAAAAGCTAGATTGTCATTTTAGCTGTCTCAATATTCCTAAACATCAAAATAGACTCTGCACATTAGGATCTCTCTGTTCTTTAAAGCACTTTAAGAGCTCACAGTATCCTTCCATTCCAGTGTTATCATTCCAGTTGCTAGTTCTTAGTGTTTGCTTAAAGACAGTATCCAAGAGAACATAACTTTCCCAGGGAAGATTAACTCTGCTATGGAAAGCAGAAATTATTAAGAAAATGAGCTGGATGGATGACCTTATACACACCCACACAAGAGAAGAACTCAATTCAATTCAAGGTGGGGGAAGGGGGGAAGCCTGAGAGGAGAGGGGGGGAAAAGGGAGGGGGACTTGTGTGCTCCTACCTAATGGGCACAACGCAAGTGTATATAGCACGCCTCCTGGGTGCGGGACATAACTACAACAGGGACTTTACCTAACTAATGCAAACATTGCAATCCAATTGTTTGTACCCTCATATTAATCTGAAATTAAAAAAAAAAAAGAAATTGAGTTAGACTTGGTCACCAAAGGCTTTGTCCTGTTTATAATATTTCATGAAAGCTCACATGAATGTGTCATGCATCATCACAAACCCTACGTAATTAGATGCAATTCATTACATGGTTAGATACAATGTATAAAATTATATTGCTCTGTACTTTATTTATTTTTTTCTTTTTTTGAGACACGGTCTCACCATGTTGCCCTCAGTAGAGTGATGTGTCATCACAGCTCACAGCAACCTCAGACTCTTGGGCTCAAACCATCCTCTTGCCTCAGCCTCCCAAGTAGCTGAGACTATAGGAGCCTGCCACAATACCCAGCTATTTTTTGGTTGCAGTTGGGTTAGCAGGCCTGGGCAGGGATCCAACCTGCCAGCTTCAGTGCGTGTTGCTGGCACTGTAACCACTGTGCTACATACCAGCACCGAGCCTACTCCGTGCACTATTATTGATAGTTGAATCTCTATAGTTGACCATCTCCTTAGGTTGACCTAATTTTCATAGATTGGACATGAGCCACACGTACGTACCAGTGCAATAGGCCTAGCTCTTTATGTTGACCACCTCCATATGTTGACAGAGGCTCTACTGTAATTACATCTGATTTATTTCATGTAATTTATAACTTTGTTAATTACTGTATAATTAGATATAATTTATGGTAAGAACGTAAACACATTAAGGCCCTCCTTCGTGCCTCACGAGCACTGTGCTAGGCACTGGTAAAAATCCTGTGACAAAAGCAGCCTGCACCAGCCCTCCTGGGGTTTACAGTGTGACAGAGGAGGCTGATATTAAACAAACGATCCATAATAATGGATTAATTGTAATTGTGTCCAGTGCTACAAAGGAGAAGATCCGGGAATGTAACAGAGGGAGGCCTAACCCGGTGGTTCGGGTTCCCGAGAAGGCCTCTCTGGGGAAGTGATAGTTAATGAGTGTTTCTGCCGGTCTTCAGCATCTTGTGGATTCCTGATTGCTCTCAGAGGGTCACACAAGTGAAATGTTAACAGAATGGCTAAGTTTCCATTTTTCCACAGAATCCTTCAAAGGCTAATTCTTTCTCTGTTCTCTTGCCTTCCAGCCCCGCCTTGGACTTTTCCCTGGAACTCTCCTCTCCCCTTCGTCTGGAAAATGCTTACTATTTATAAAACCATCTCTCATAAAGCTTTCCCTGACTGCGTCAGGGGGATCCGAGGCTCCTTCCCTGTGGACACCTACCCCTTAACTGCAATTGCCAACACACCTGGCACAGGGCACTGTTTGCTTGCCCTGTCCAGCCAGCCAGCCACACAACAAATTATTTACTATGTGCTTATTATTTGACAAGCACCACTCCGAGTACTCTCAGGGGTATCCAACTTCTTTCTCGTGTGTTGCACATTAGAAGAAGAAGAGTTACCTTGGGCCACACATTAATTGCACAGACACTAACGAAAGCTTGTATAATTTTCATGATAGCTGATACCAGAGAGAAGCAAAAAAAGTCCTCAGAAAATCAGCATGTGGCCCACAGATTGGACACCCCTGCCAGGCATTGGGCTACATCATCGGGAACAAAATACACAAAACCCTGTAGTTCCTATACCTTAGAATCTGCCTCATCCCAGGTGCTTCATAAATGTCTGATGAATGAGGGAGTAACTAAATTCTCCATCTTGGGCCATGGAACAGTGAAGAACACCTCTTTGGGTCTTTGAAGGAACCTAGTATGTGTGAGTCAAGGACTACAGTAATAATGAACTTGATGGCAGGCTTCATAATTGAGTTTTAGCTAGAATAGCACCCAGACGTTGTCCTGTTTTTGTTATTATGTTATGTTGTTCTTGGGGATCCATACTGTGGCAAACCCCTGAAACAGAAGTCTTTACCAGGGTGAAGTAGCTAAAAATATTCTCCAAAGCATAATGTTCATGTTTATCCACACCAATTAAAAACATGTACTTTTAAATGGCCTTGGTCAAATAAAATCACTAAGCACATTTGTAGTATTTAATAGAAGTTCTAAATTAAGTGCAGACATCCATCTTCCTGATTGCAAAACTTTTTGTGACTGAGCATTCCACTTGCTGCCTGCCAGGAAAACCCAGCCCAGCAGCCCAACGCAGGCCTGGAGAGGAGGACCTCCCTCTCTTCAGAGGCAAACAAAACAAAGGCAGTTGAGAAAATGGACAAAATTAGCCCTGAGGGACTGAGGGGGCTAGTGGAGTTTAAACTCTTAAAGACTGCTTTAAATAGAAAGCTACCAACGTGACCTCTGCAAGCATTTCCTCTGCTCCCTTATGGAGAAGACAGGCCATCATGGCTGCACCAGGCCTCGCCCTACAGGCTTCTGTGTCCAGGCTGACCGATGACTCCCCAATGGGAAGTTTCCACCCATCCATGGCAAATGTGTAGAGAACAAAGACAAAGCAACACTTGGAACGTGCCCACGTGTGGGTCCTGTCTGTTAACTGTCTCTTCTTGGGAAGGACTGCCTTGTAAGCACTTCCTTTTAAAACTTTTGTTACCAAGATGTTATTTCTTTTATGAAATGGCCAAGACAATGGATTTTTTTTTAAAGTTTTGTTTTCAATTTGATGACCTCTGAAAAACCTCACTCTAGATTAGCGGTTCTCAACCTATGGGTCGCGACCCCTTTGGGGGTCAAATGACCTTTTCACAGGGGTCGCCTAAATACATCCTGCATATCAGATATGTACATTACGATTCATAACAGTAGCAAAATTACAGTTATGAAGTAGCAACGAAAATAATTTTATGGTTGGGGGTCACCACGACATGAGGAACTGTATTAAAGGGTCACGGCATTAGGAAGGTAGTTCTCTAGACCATAACATATCTTTCTGTTTTAGTGCAGCTGAAGTGGTAGGATGTTTTCCAACGGAAACAATATTTAAACCCCAGCTCTAGCAAGGGCTAGCTGTATGCCCTTGGCCAAGTTTTCACTCTCTCTGAACCTCAGTTTCCTTGTCTATAAAATGGGGCTCATAAAGCCTACCCTGAAGAAATGTTGTGAGAATTAAATGAAATGTGGCTATAACATGCCCGAATGGCTGGTGTAGAGGGGATATCCAGCAAGAATTGTTTTCTTTTCTCCTTATTCCATAACTGGACTTGCAAACACCAAGGACCTCCTGCTTGCATAAGCTATCCCTAATGGGAAGTCAAGGCAACTACTGGGTTCACAGTTCTTATCTGGTATAGGACTAGGTTCAAATTTGTGGATTTGCTTCGGCCCAGAAGGCAATGGACACACCAAGACAAGTAGAAACAGCCCTAGAATCCATGTGTTTGGTTTCTCACCTAACATGCTTTCCCACCTTTACCCGCATAACTGGTTCCTTCCCAGCCATGGGAGTCCACCTGCACTGTCCCCACCAAGGCAGGTGTTCTTGACCCCTGCCAAATTGAATACCCCTCAATTATTCTCTATCAGACCATTCTGTTCATTTCCTACCAACGTTGAATTGTTTATCACCTGTGCCTTTTACGAGACAGTAAATTCCGTGAAGAACTTTGTCATTTTCATTGTTGTATCTCTACCATTTGGAATAAGGCTTGAAACTTAATTATGTATTCAACAGGTAGTTCCCAAATGATGACTGAATGGTGAATACAGTGATCATAAGGCACTTGCCCATGAGACTAGGAAATAATAGAAAACTGTGTATAATCAAATGCTCTCTCTGGTAGGCTCACCCTTTTGCAAGGTGACTTTGCCACTTCTCCCCTTAATAAGTGAAGTCTATTTCTCCACCCACTGAATCTAGGCTTAGACATGCAATTTGTTTGGCCAAGGACACATTAGCAAATGTGATGCAAGCAAAGGTTGAAAAGCATTTGCGCATTGGTAATTGCCATTTCTCACTGATGGGAACCCATCCACCATTAAGCCCAGGCTAGGCTCAGGGTTAGCATCAACCTGAGAGGAGGATCTAGTTATCCCACCAACGCCCCAGTCATGTGAGTGAGGCCATCCTAGACCACCGGGCCAGGCCAAGCCCTTCAGACAGAATGATCTGCCCACAATTATAATGAATAATAGATGTCTATTGTTGTAAGCCAATAAACATTTGGGTTATTTATTAAGCAGGAAAAGCTAACTGATAGAGCAGTTCATGGAATACATTCAACAAACCTCTCCAAAGTTTGATGCCAGGGTCAATTACAAGGATATTGCTAATTTCTCTGACTTTGGATGAGGAAGTGGGAGTTGAATGTGAATGGAGGGGTGGAAGAATGGCTGAACATGGCTCAAAGCTTCCAAGTCATGAAGCCCTGGGTATGTGAACATCCACTCTTTTCAGCAGTGGGGAGGGGGTAGTAATCCCAGGCCTACAGGCCACCAAAATGGCCTGACAGAGAGCTTTGGGCTACCAGCTTCTGAGTTTTAGAAACTGAGAAAAGGGACTTATCACCAAGAGTCAAATCTAGCCTATTGTTTGTTTTTATGAATAAAGTTTCATTGGAATGTAGCCATAGCCTCTTTTTTATATATTGCATATGAGCCATGCTTCTATGGCAGAGTTGAACAGTTGTGATGGAGACCATAAGGCCCTCAAAGTCTAAAATATTTACTAACTGGCTCTTTGCAGAAAAAATTTTCCAACCCTGTAACTAGGGAAATCCAGGGAGGGTCCATGGAGTGGTTTACTTTGGTACAAAGATATGTAGAATTGCTGAAAGAACATATGAGAAGATACTAGGATTATCATCAATATCACATCACTGTGTGCAAAAGTCATTGTAATAGCTTCATGATAATGCTTAGTGATATTCCAGGTACTATTCAGTATGGTTTACAAATAGGAACTCATTTTGTCATCACAATAATACCATGAGGTATGTGATATTATCTCTTTTTCTGGATGATAAAACACTTGTCCAAGGTCACCAAGCTAGCAAGTAGCCTAGCTGAAATTCAAATCCCAGTAGTCTCACTCTAGGCTCCACACTCATTGAAAGCTATACAAATGGAAATGTAAAATATAATTAAAGCTAAAAATTGTGCATAAATTTTAGCTATGAGCAATGAAACTGTTTTCTAATGGTATTATTTTATATTGTCTTATTATTTTATTTTTAAGATTGCTTTATTATCTCATATAGTTAAAATCTTCCTGGATAACTACATAACACATTAATTTTATGTACTCTTTGTCCCCTGCAAAAAAATCTCTCACCACTCAGCTGGAAATCCCCTAAATAGAACATCCCCATGGCATGTCTAGTGGTTACATTGTCATGGAATGCTTCAGTACAGCAGCCACTGACCATCCCCAGAAGCGGATCATAACCATTCATTAAATTTTGACCACCAGCATATGGCTGCAGCAGAAGCTGAGACTGCCACCTGGTCCCTAGGAAAATGGAAAGTTCTCTTCCCCCAAAAGTAGTCAGTAAAGGCCTCCTGGTTATGACAAGCAGAAGTCATTGTAGGCATTCCTTCTTGAAGCTATATAAGTGGGTTCTGTTTGGGAGTCCTACTGTAGAGAAGAGGTTCCCAGGCCACAGTAATGATCTTGGATTTCCAGCCATAGGCCAGGTCAGTTTCTATAGGTAAATCAAAAACCCATGATAAATCTAAACTGTTATCACACATGAGGCCCATAGTAAATATCAAATTAAATATAGGCAGAATTCCAAAAGAGAAGTTGCTTCTTAATTTATTACCTTATTATCATCAAGGAGAGACTGCTAATCAACATTCTGCAATAGGATTGTCTTTTTATAGACTGCTAGAGTATAAATTTTTATACATTTTCTAAAGGATATTTTGGCGATTTGACCCAAAAGTCTTAAAAATATACAAAGCCACTGGCCTAGAAATTTCACCTCTACTAACTTATCCTGAGGAGAGTATCAGAGATATCTAAAGGCTATATATTAAAGCATTATTTATAATAGAGAAAAATTAGGAACTCTTAATTGTATAATAGGGGATTAGTTAAGTAAATTATGACATAACCATAAACCACTATTTAATTGTGTAACCATAAAAACTACATCGTTGCTTACATTGTCTTTACAAAAGTTTCAAAAGTTTATTAAATTTAAAAAGCAAATTAAAAACCAGTATACAACATAAAATCCTATTAAAAAAAACAACAAAAATAACAACATGCATACACTCATAGAAAAACTTTGTTTTAATAAGGGTTTTCTCCTAGGGTAGAATCATGGGACTTTGGGTAGAATCATGGGACTTTCTATTTTTATACCATAAATTCTATTCTGTACAGATAAATTCTAATGCCAAAACGTTATATTTAGTGTTTAATAAGTTATATTTCTTTTTCTTCGGCTGTTACAGTTTATTTTTGCTTCCTCGTGTTTTTTAGTCCTGTACATTTTGTCATTCTATTTCCCCAGCCAGCCTAATGCAGACCGTCTCTCTCAGCAACCAACGTGAAACGAAAGGCAGTCTACTCACAACATAGAAATTATTAAATTCACAACAACTGCCTGGTGAACTGATCTGACCTTATTGGGTTTATAGCTTTGCTAAAAAGTTATACCATAATATGACTCTGGACCACTTAACTGAGTTTATCAAAGTTATTTGTGCTGGTATGAATTTTATTTTTGTTGGGGTTTTTCCTAAAAAGAGTCAGAATTCCAAATTAAAACCAGAGGTCAGAGAATTAGCTGACTACTACAAGCTGACTAAAACAGTTTGTACTATACAGATTGTGAAACAGCTCAATATGCAGGTCCTGGTATTTGCCACAGAGACACGTTGGATAATTTCTATCCCCAGGACACCATGGGAACAAGTAAGCTGAGCTTAACATACCTTAGTCAGGTTTCTAGACATGGTCATCACTTAAAAATTTTCAGAAATAAAGGAGTGTCTTTTCATTTAACCTTTAAAGGAGCATTAGAACAAGGTTCATTTATACACTATTAAAAAAATGGACAAAATGAACTGGTAATTCTGTTGAAACCTTTATAAACATCAGGATAAATTTAAGTAAGTTCAGCTATAGGTTACTAACAATAAAGCCATAATTAGATACACAAATGTTTCACTGTTTAGCCGGCTGCCACCTGGTTGCCCATATAACTTTCCTGACTACCATATCACGAACTACTAACAAAAAGAGAACTCTTTTGAAATAACCAGTATAATCCCAGAGGCAGAGAGATGCTCCTAAATCTTCACAACCTGGTCTTCCTTATTTATAAAAGTAATAAACCATAATAAACATGTTTATTTAAATAATTTGAAAAGAAGCAAAAACATATAAAATTACTTGGAGGGGCTGAGTGACATTTATGCATTGTTCAATCTCCATCTTTAAGCGCCTGCCAGAGTGTGGGTGAGCTGCTGAGCCATACGCTCGAGTGCAGACCTACTTTACGTTCATAGGAAATTAGATACGTGGTACAGGAGTCTAAGTATGAAAATGATCCCATTTCCTCCCTCCATAGCTGTACTCCTTATAATGTGACTTTGAAGCTCCTCCCATTAAGAAGTTGAGTTTATGTTCCTGCTTACTGGGTTTAGACTAAACTGATGACTTGCTTTGGCCAACAGAGTGCAGCGGAAGTGACTGTGAGCTGCTTCCGAGCTCAGCCTCGGAGACCTCGTGTGCTGCTGCTCTGTCTTCTGGAACTCTGCCTCTGTGAACAAGCCAAGACCGGAGTGGTGGGAAAGGGGTGTCAAACGGAGGAGAACTGAGGCTTCCCAGATGACAGCCAGCACCCCCGGAAGCATAACCGACTGGCTAACCTACAGCTGATCAGAGACACGTGGTGGAACACAGCTAAGTCTGTGCAGATGAGCCTGGCCGAGACTGCTGACCCAGAGAACTGTACGCTAAATAAAGGGTGGTTGCCATAAGCCATTATGTTTTAGGATCATTTGTTACACAACACTGCCTAATCGATGCATACAGTAAGTGCTAACTCTGATACGCCAGACGCAAAATGCCACGGAGCACCTGTAATATTATTCGAACACGTTAACAATTACAAATGAATCGTGCAATTTAGACTTATAAACAACAGGTCTGAACAGCCATCCAGAGAGGACTTAAAGAAATTATATATCTAGGGAAAGGCTAGCTCCAGACAGACATAGTTCCTCTGAGAAATTTTTATGGATGAGTTGAACTTGCCTATGAAGTAATTCTTTTATTGTCTCTTTGAAAAAAAAAATAAGAAGCTCATTCACTCAATTAAGCCTGTTAGACCTGATAACAATTGTCTAGTTTGATTCAAAGCAGCCATACACTCTCTGACACATGTTCAGCCTCCAATACTCTGTAGGTAGGAATTTTAAATCCAGCTCCCCTGAATTTATGATACACATACAGTAGCAAGTCCCTACAGGCTGAAAATCAAACTGTAATTCAAAGGAAACAGCGAGGACATAAATTCCAATTTCAACCTCAGATTCTCTGCAAGTTGATTCAGTAGACTGTCACTCATATTTATAAATAAAATAAAACTACAGACACCAGAGGCATGTTCTAAAGAAAAACAGGACAATGTTTTTTAAGATTCCGCCAACAGGTTCTTACTACCTGAAAAGAACTATTATGTGAGGGTATTAGAAGGGTCCTAGAATCTTTGGCCCCAATCAGTCATTTGCAGAAGTTTCTGAATTTCGAACTAAAGTGATGTGAAAAAGTAATGAAAACCATCAGATAGAACTGAACAGACCACATTGACTGAAGATGACGTTCCAGAGCCAGCCCACTTCTGAAGCCAGGCAGTCACCTCCGGAGAAGCCATGGAGAACAGGCGCTCAGTGGGTACTCACCTTACATCCTTCACAGGCGCTGACCCCATAGTGGTACCCCGATGATTTGTCCTGGCAGACGAAGCAGGGTTTGTACACTCGAGGGGGAGGAAGCGGAGACGGAGGGCTCGGGACGAGTTCCTCAGAGCTGGTGCTCTGTGTTTCAATTGCTACAAGGGGACGGGGTGGGGGAAGAAGAAAGAGAAACTGTATTTCAGTTCGTTTCTTTTTTTCATCAGTAAATTCACTTGTCTCGGCCCCAAACTTAGCATTAACCCTAGAAGGGATAACCCAGTAAAAACAGTTATCGTTGCAGGCACAGAGGTGGTGATACTGACATTGGTGTGGTACGCTACAGTTTACGAAGCAATCTCATACGTCTATCTCATTTGAAGTTCACCATAACGCTGTGATGATGATGATTTTTATTCTCAAGAGAGACAATCATGAAGAAGGAAGAAAGAAGGCCTTCTGTAACAATTTGGATGGAACTGGAGACTGTTATCCTAAGTGAAGTATCTGAAGAAGGGAAAAACAAACACCACATGTACCCACTATTAAATTGGAACTAACCAATTAAAACTCGGTAGAAATCAGGCAGAGGAGGGGACTAGTGAAAACCTACCTAATGGACATAATGAACTATAATGAATGCTCTATCTGGGTGATGGAGACACTTACAACTCTGATTCAAACATCACAAAGCAACCCATGTAACCAAAAACATTTGTACCTCTGTAATATTTAGAAATAATGATAACTTTTAAAAAGAGTTTCAAACAGATATTGCTAAAAGGGATTTTAAAAAAAAGGACAGAAACTCAGAGGAGGGCAGTGACTTGTCTAGGACCATGAGGACCGTGGCAGAGCCGAGAGGCCAATTCAGATCTTCCCACTGCAACCCCCAGGCTCTTTCTACTCTTCTGTTTACCCCAGCTTATCACTCATGCTCAGATGACTTGTTTGAATCTGCTGCTCACTTAACTAAAAGTCAATTTCCTTAGAAAACATGAAGAAATGTCCAACACAGTCAACCAACAAGCATATGGCCAGGGCCTTTAGCATGATGTGGCCGTAAGTGATCTTCATTAACAGTATGGGTAAGACCTTTGATCCTCGAAGGCTGCTCCTTGGACCAGCAGCATTAGGATTACTTCAGAGTCTATGAGACAACGTGGTGTCAGCCCCAGCTCAGGTTCATGGAATCAGAATCTGTATTTTGACAGAATCCCCAGATGACTGCATATGCAATTAAGGTGTGAGAAGCAGTGGGTTATACTCAGTCATGGCACGGAGTGGGGCAGTTCACTTCTAAGTCATGTTGCTGCTGATTGTATATTTAAAATTACACAATTCCTGTTTCATTATCAAACTACCCAAATTCCATGGGAAACAGGAATTCACAAAATACAGCAGCAGAGTGTTCTCCCACACCCATTCTCCAGGATTTTGTTCAAAGACAGAGCAAGAACTGGCCTTACTCCGATCACAGGCTAAAAATGCTCGTAAAGTATGATGAAAATTGGGAAGATGATTAAAGATGGTTCGATAAAGTTCCAGAACCTTTGGTTTCCCAAACACTTTGCAATATATTATACAGTATAATTTCCAAAGTGTAATGGCTCCAGTAGTTCTAGCTGCTATACTCTCCCAGGTTAGATATTCTACTGACTGGATTATCCTATAGACAAGCTTTTAGCAGGTCAGGTCCACTTTACTCCCACGTTCATCCCCACATCACTATCGTACCACACCAGGTTGGTGGTCCACCTCATCATTTGTCTCTTCACCCCTACTCTTCCTACCTAAGGTTCATTTATTCAAACAAGGCAGTCAAGATAATTACTCAAAAGCTAAAATCAGTCTCTACATACCTATCAATTAGATCAAAGTCAAAGCCCTTACTATGTTCTACAAGGCTTTGCATTACATGGCCCTTTAGGAATATTATTGTATTCAATGATTCCAACCTCACTGATTGAGTTCTAAATAATTTGCTTCTATTCTGTCTTTTGAATAGACCAAGCTCTCATGCCCACTTAAAGGTATTGTGCTAACCATTTTTCCTTCCTTGGAAATACTCAGACATTCGCATATCTAGCTATTTTTCATCTCTTAAATCTTAGAGTAATTGTTAACCTCCTCATAGGTAACTTCTCTAATGAAAATGCCTCTTCCCACTCCTGACCACTCTATCCCATTACTTTAGGTCTACAAAACACGAACCAGTGTCCAAATTTTAAAAGTTCATTTGTATACAATTTTATATTCTACATTTGCCAACCCCATATCCCTGATATGCTCTGAATATTAGGTTTTATGAGGCTAAGACACTTACCTGCATTGTTTACACCTGTGCTCCAGGACCGACTGAGGTCCTGCACATAGTAGGCACTCAATAAATATTTGTTGAATTCATGCATGAACTTTTTCCTTTTCCATTTTCTTCCTCATTTTAAGCACTAAATTCCCTTCTAAGTTGTTGAATGATAAAATTAAAAATCAAACAGCTCTCTTATACTCATTTGGTTCCTCCAAAAAGTAATTAATTAGCCTTTTGGAACAGAACCAACTATAATTATAGTATTTTCATAATTCGTAAGAATCTTGGAACGAATTCATTAAAGTAGCACAGGTCCTAGTAGATAAGTCTATTATAGTCTTTACTGCTTGAAACAGTGGTATCCGGGATGAAGACATCAATGCATTATTTCTTGTGACAAATAAGAAAGTCTCATTCTAAATAACTTGGCACAGTGGTTGTAAGTGTTTTATAGAAGGGCTGACATCTGAGATGTCACTAAACCTTATTAACTATCAAGCTATACATGCAAGCATTCCTCACACTGAGCAAAATCAACAAGAAAACATTACTTGTTGAAATAATAAAACAATATATAACTCTTTATTAAAATTGAAGAAAACATACACACACACACAATATCACCAATAATCCTTTCACTCACAGAAGTCCACTATAATCCCCTGGGTGTATAACTTTCCAGACTCTTTTTCTACGTACATACATGCTTTGGTTTTATCAAAGTGGAATAATACTGGGATTACGTGGCACTTTGTTCAACTTACAGTGTCACGCATTTATTTCCTTGTCAATAATTTTTTTTCCCCATAAAACATTCCATTCTGATGATCATCTTTGTAGCTAATCCCAGCACATCTCTATTTTCTTAGCACAAATTCTCCAAGTGTAATTGTTAGTTCAAAAGCCTCGTTATTTTCAAAATATTGTTAGTTTTTAATTCATGTCGATGAATTAACTTCCAGAAAGGCTGTGTCAGTTTACACTCCTAACACCAACACAGGTGAGCGCTTCCCTAGATGCCTCCCAGATCTTTTAGGTTGGACTGATTCGTTGGCTTCTACTTTCACCCGTGTGTGTTTCAACAACTGACAGAGCCATGTCACCCCCGCTAGGATCAATCTCGCATTATGCTCTTCACACAAGCAAGGTGGGGTGTGTGCGTTTTAATGTTCTCTTCACTCAGGCAGAACAGCTAATCTGGCTTGTCTAGGAAAGCTGTAAATAGGATTCTGTTAGGGCTGGATTCAGCTGTCAAAGCTATGCCCTGAATTTCAAAAGTGGGTGGTAATTTCCATAAATATGCCACTTCAAATACATGTCTTGAAGGGAGTCCAGCATTTCATCCTCCTAAAGAAAGGAAACAAAATTGTGCATAATTTAATATCCAAGAAACTTGGGGCAAAGCACACCAAGAAGGGGAGCCCTACTGCATGTTAAAAATCCCAAAAGATTTTGCCAAGGCTAGTAAAAACTTTTCTTCCTATGGATGAGAGTCGTTGATAACAAATGAATGAATCCAGAAGGCTTTTCCTAAACAGTTGCCATGAATGAAAATGTTCTATTATAAGCAATTAAAAGTGAGAGCCCCAAACTTTTATGGAGGCTGTGGCGATCTCAGTAGTAATTCTATGAACTGTCCCATATTAGTACCATGGATTCTCAGACTATTCCTGTGTTTGATCAGTTATTTTGCTGAGTGACTATAATATGTGCTATGCACAGCACATGGTATAATCCCTTATCTTTGACAAATTTGCCCTAATAGAGAATATACCAATAATCAGAATATAATAAGAGTAGTTCTCAAACTCAGCTGCTCATTAGAACCACCTAGGGGAGCTTTCAAACATTTTAATGCCCCAAGTTATATCCCAGACCTATTATCCCAGAATTTCTGGGAATGGAAGCCAAAAAATCCCTGTTTTTAAAAAATATTCCCAAGTGAATCCAAATTGAAACAGTTTGGGATCCACTGATAGAGCATAATAAGAGAGAGAGCTCTAGGCCTTAATTTAGCACAGGAGAAATCATGGGAGGCTCCTGAGAGGAGGTAACGGGACTGTGTTGTGAAGAATGATTTGTAATTTGAATCCTTCAAATGCCATAAATGAATCTCCCCCCTCCCCAGAAATAGAAAAGCCTTATATATGACTAAAAACAATCATCTTTGGAAGAATTTTCCCACTGGTAGTAAAGAATTAGACATTTGACTATATATTCTAATATCACTCTCAAAATAGACAGTTTATATTCCTTTATTTCCTCTCCGTGGCCCATAACACTGCGAGCAATGCAAGGTAAAAGAAAATTTCGGTGGTATATTAAGTCAGTCAGATTGCCAAAGCTAGCCTCAGGCCAACGTGCCAAGACAAGTTCCAGAATTATAACCAGGGCACGGCATCAATATAAAAGATTTGTACTTAATGCAATCTCTTGCCTTTTTGGTAACATAGCAAAAACATGCTTTGGCAAAATGTATTCAAGCTTCACTTCCCTTTTTGTCCTTGCTCCCCAGAAAGACAGGGGGAAACGGGAGGGGGACAGCCGATGGGTCCCCTTTTACTAGTCATTTTCGGTATTTAAGGCAATATAGAGAGCGCGGCCATTGATCTGTTCACTGTCATCCTGTTTAAATCAATAATCTATTAGTCCCTTTAAATTAGAGTTAGATTCATCATATGCCCTTGAGAGGCCTCAAACATTTTGTTCCTTATTCTAGGCAAGCACAATCAGTCTATGGAATGATAAAATTTTTGCTCAAAAACTCTGCCGGCTCAGCAGACAATGTGTTCTGTATTAGCTCATTCAGCGATCTCGGGCAGGCCAAAAAAGCAGTTTTCAGACTTCCCAGGGGGGAAAGAGGCTTGTGTCATTCAATAAAACAACTACACTGCAGCCATCCTGATGTGATTTCAGTTTGGAGAAGCAGTCTTTGAGGAATAATTCGGATCTGCTTTTTGTCTCCTGCTTTTATTTATTTCCTTGCTTACTTATTGACTTATTCAGTTCTGTCTGGTGATTGAATGCCCAACAAGCAGCAGCCTCCAGTGTAGCATCCAAACTGCTAACCAGATGGGCTGCCCTGCTTCGTCAGGGAAGGGCCAAGTCAGAGGAACTTCTGCTACTGGGGCGAGATGGATGCTTGGCTCTGTGGGTCCCTGCCCAGAGCAGAGTCAGCACCCGCAATGCTGAAAGGGCTCCTCTGGGCTACACACGTGACTGGACACCGGGAGCCTTGAGGAAAACAAGAACAAACCTGCACTGTCCGAAGCTTCTAGCTCATATTTTAACCTCCTCCACCCCCACAACTCCAGATGCTTGTCACTAAGGCAAACAAAGCAGGAGTCACCTTCCTTGTAAAATCAGTCATGGGACTCCTTTGCTTTTAAATCAGTGTTCCTCAAAGTCCAGACCCACAGCCGAATTCTTGGGGGTAGGAAGGCAGGCATTTAATTTTGCTTTACATAAGTGAGTTTCACTACTATTAATGATAAAGAATCATTTCTTAGTCGCCCCTGCCCCCAACTCCTCATGACTGATACAATTAGATAAAAATGAATCTGTAGAGAAAAGGAATTAAGGAAAAACAAAGACATTCAAAGCCTTAGCTCCAACTTAAAAAAATTAGATTTCACATACACAGAATTAATCTGCCAAGTGGCTGCAAAAGTTTCAAAATACTTGCTTGCTCTCAAGGTCTGCACTTCTTTAACTGTGGGCTGCTTGCAGGGAGCTCAGGAACCCTCACAGGTCCACAGGCTGCACTTTGAGAAGCACTCCTCTGAAAGGACTTCCAACTCAGAGGTTGTTTGCAGACAAAACAAAAACAAAGCTAAACAAAATCTCCACTGACTGGGATGATACAAAAGCAGAATACCAGCGCTCCCGCAGCCACAGCTTTCTTAAACACTGCCGCCATTCTGGGGGATGGATTCATTCCCAAAATAAAAGAAAAAAAATTAACATTGCCGCCTGTTAGGAGGACTTGGCACTTAAGAATTTAGCTCACCTGAGAAAACACAGTATAAATGTCCTTGTTGTTACAACACACCTGAGTGTCATTTAAACACACAGAAAGTCTCCAACAATAGCTCCCTTCACAATTCCTTACATGCTTGGCATTTTTCTAAAGGTTAGATTAAGTAGCAGATAACATTTTTAAGAGAGCTCAGTATATTTTTTTCCTTTTTTCTTTGTGAGAACTAATTTACGGCTGGTTAAACCATGTTGACAGATTTCAGGATTTTATGTTGGCCCTGATTAGAGGCAGGCAGGCATCAGGCATTATGAAAGCCCAGCCTTCTTACTAGAACCTTCCATGATTAAGACAGTATTTTAATGCACTCTCTGGGCAGCTGAGCCTTAAAAGAAAAAAGAGTTATAAAGAAAAGACATTTCCTGCATGGCCTCAGGGGAATTTTGAGCCTAGAGCTCTGGTTGGTGGGAGGGAGTAATTTCAGCTAATTAAGGGAGAATAGCAAAGTGTTGCATTTGTTCAAAACATTCGGTTGGTCTTCATTTTTGTTGGCACCAAAGAGAGCCGATCTGGATTTTTTCCCTCTTTTTCTGTGGATTCACTGCAGGATTGCAAAGCCTACAGCTCACATACATTAGGGAGAAAGTCAAAGGAAACGCCAAAGTTCAACTAAAGTACAAGTAATTAGAACCAGACTCTGTGCTGCTCACGTGTGCGCATGCGTGTGTGAGCGCGTGTAGACATTTTATTAAATGTAATTTACATGCCTCCAAGCAGTTTTTTGGGGATGGAGGTGTCACTCATTTAATTTTTATGTCGCCTCTTCAGGAAAGGATCTGCTTTTAATCATCTTTCAGGAGAAGCAGTTTCCCCACACATGGGTTTTGCAAATCTGTGAATCTCATTTTGAAATTAAGTAATTGACAAACAAGAAAAACTTTGCTTTGAAATTGTCTTGCCTCACTCTGCTTCTGGCTTTGTTATTATTAAGCTGCTGCAAGATCAGTCCCGGGTTTGGGGCAAGCAAGGGAGGGAGGAGGATGGAGCGGGAAAGAAAACATCATCGTGGGGCTTTGGCAGTCTTGACTCAGTAACCTGCCCATGACCCTGATGGAGTGTGTGTTTGCCCGGGTCACTCGGGATCCTGGCCGAGGGCTGGAGCTGGGTTATGAGAAACCCTGCTATTTTGGCCACACATGTTAACAGGTGCCCAACATAGGCAGGGGACAAAAGGAGGGGCTGAGGAAGACTTTGATTTCTGAGCTTTCAAAGAAAAAGCCTTGCTTTTCAAACTGTGGTCCTGGACCAGCAGCATCACTTGGGAACTTGTTAACATGCAGAATCTAGGCCCCAGCTCAGAAATGTGGAGTCAGAATAGGCATTTTAACAAACTCCGCTGGTAATTTTTATGCATGTTAATGTTTGAGGCACCCTGACATAAAAATGTCTTGTCCTAAACTCCCTGTAATCCCGAACATTTGCTGAGTCAATTTGGCTTTGGAACTCTGTCAGCTTCCCCCTTGCACAGGTCCTTACTAAATACTCCACCTTGTTAAGTACTTAATGCATTAAAATCTCCAGGCTGGGTGTGTTTATGCTCACCATAAACCAGAAACCTTCTTCTCTCCCACGGAATTTTGGCAGTGGCTTTTAGTTGGCACTGGGTTCACAGTTGCACCGGAAGAGCCTGAACTAATAGTAATTACTATTTACTGAGCACTTACTACGCATCAGGCACCGAGCTAAGTGCTTAATATCTATTAACTCCTTTACTCTTCCCCAAAACCCTGGGGAGGAGAGGGAACAGGAACTCAACACCTTAAAATCAGAAAATTTAAAAAACACAACATGCTTTCAGCTCTTAACAAGTGCAATTTAGATGATTTAATAGGGGCTATCCTTACTTCACTATACCTCTCAGACTTTTAACTTCTTGTTTTCTGTCTCCTTTATCTATTTTCTTTTCTTCTCTTTCTTTTCTTTTTTCTTTTCTTTTCTTTTTTTTTTTTTTGAGACAGAGCCTCAAGCTATCCCCCTGGGTAAAGTGCTGTGGCATCACGGCTCACAGCAACCTCCAACTCCTGGGCTCAAGCGAGTCTCCTGCCTCAGCCTCCCAAGTAGCTGGGACCACAGGCGCCCGCCACAATGCCAGGTATTTTTTGGTTGCAGCCATCATTGTTGTTTTGGCAGGCCCGGGCTGGATTCGAACCCGCCACCTTAGGTGTATGTGGCTGGCGCCTTAGCCACTTGAATCACAGGCGCCGGGCCCCTTATCTATTTTCTAGCCAGAAAGATCATGGAATTTGATCTGGCCAGGCCTACTTACTCAAATTTGAGAAGTACAGAACTTTTTGTGATTCTTTCTTTTAATTCATGGTTATCATTTCCCAACACTGATTTGACTCAAGATATGGTTAAATGTGACAAGACATTGTGGGCCTTAGAAAGACAGTGTGAGGCACAGGACACACTAATCACTCTGTGTTTTAGCTCTACCTGTCTGGGCTCCCGGCCAGCAGCAGAAATTATTCCTGGGACTGACTTTTCCACGGGAAGTGCTGTCATAATTTCATAAGGGACCATGACACGTTCAACACCAACATTTCATTTTTACACATATAATATGCCTTCTTGCTCAAGGAACATATTCAAAAATTATCTCGTAGGCTGTGTTATGTGACGGTTTTAACAGACAATGTTTTATGTCACTATTTTTTAGGACACACTAAGGCAGCTTATGGCAGGGTTCAAATAAATTCTTCCTTAAAATCACTTACCAGGCCAACACATCTAACTGCTTATTAATGATGTGAACTGTAAGGCATCAGAAATGGAACTACATTAAGTGAACAAACGCTGGAACAGGTCTCCGGAGTCACGTGTAGATGAAGCTAATTGCTTGGCAATATTAAGGTCCCCTGAAGAGTTTAGCCACCAAATGACTTAGTTCCATATTCTACTTCTTTAGTAAAAGACAAAAGATTTATTGATCTGTAGAGAAGCCACAGTATTCCACTTCTAATCGTGATCCCAATATTTTTTTAAAAAGCAATTATCACACTAATAAGTGACATTCTTTTATCGGCTCAAATTTCCTGCATATAAAATAGATTAAAACAGGAGCACTGACACATGTACCATTCCAGATCCACCTTCTTCGCTTATGGACTGTGAACATATTTTAAAACCATGTTGGTTTACAAAGAAAAGTAATGGGGAGATACTTGGAAGACAACAAGGAAATTACGTTGTGTCATGCTCCTTGCAGGCTTCTCTGGGATCTGAGGTAGGTTAAGTGTGACTGATTATACTATGAGGTGTCCCAAAAGTCACCCTTAAAGTCACCCTACATAAGGAAAGGGAAATTGTGGTAAGTGTACCTTTATTTTCAAAATATTCCGTACAAAATTTTACAAAGAACTGGCCAACCCGTAGAGGATATTTTGTAAATGGAATTTAGCTAAAACCTTCTTTTTCAACAAAATAATGTTCTGCTAATCAGTTACAAGTTTGCTACAAAAATTTCCTCCCCCCCCTTTTTTCTACAGGTATATGAGTACCGAGAGCTGCCCAGAAAGTAACCAAACACATTTGTCTCTATTTTTCATATGACATGGCTGGATACTTTCCAGGCAGACCTTGCGTATCATATGAACAGCCTCAAAACGATGTAGGAATTAATTTAATCCTCATTGGTGTGGGCTTTCAGGGGTCCTAAAACTAAAGAAAATGCCATGAGCTTCCATCAAACTGTGTGGAGGAGTGATGGGAAGTTCACGGGCTTTGCTGCCAAAAGATCTGAATTTAAATCCGTCTTCTGGCCCTTATTAATTTAATGATCACAGGGCTTTCTCTGAGCTCTACTGTCTACTTCCTGAGAAGGCAGATAATCCCAAAATTCCTGTTGGTAAAAGGGAAGTAATGTTTGCAACTTGCCTGGCACACAGTAAATGTTCAATAAATGATAACTCCTCCCTCCCTTCACCTCCTCCCTTCCCTCACAAACATGCTTCCCTTCCACCTTCCTTAATCTACTGTAGGGCTTCTCAACTTGCATGGATTTTGCCCTTCAAGGGACATTTTGCAATATGTGGAAACCTTTTTGACTATTGCAACTGGGGGCCGCTACTGGCATCTAGTAGCCAGAGGCCAGAGATGCTGAAAAATGCCTGACAGTGCACAGGACAGCCCCCTTCCCACCGACTAAAGAATTACAAATAGTGCGAGCTTGAACAACCCTGATGTAGGGGAGGATATGACCAGTCGGTGGAGAGACTCCGGGGTTAAGGAATGAAGCAGCAAAGAAAATAATTTACTACAGCTCTGGAGAAGTGGCCGCTGCAGACTCTCAGAGGGGAGAGGCATAAAGTCTGTTCCTAATGTTGCCTCCGACCAGCAGTCACTTACCTTTCCTGATCTCCAGTTTCCTAATCTGAAAACTGGAGATGACAATTGCGCTTCCTGCACTGCAGGGTTTACACTTTGTAAACTACCAGAAAGAAGTAAAAACATAAAAATAGTCGCTAACACTTTATTTCTAGACTATCTGGGGAAGGTGGGTAAGTCCGTATCTTAATAATGGGACAAGCAGCGTCACCACAGAAAATGACGGAAGCATCTCCAAAGTAATAATAACATTACAATAATAGTAATAGCTCATGTTTATGAAGCATGTGCTATGGGCTAGTTACATGCCTCCTTCTTTTGCAAGCTTTTAAAATATATTCATTCATTAGCTTCCCCACAGTGACCCTCTGAGATAGCTAGTTTCAGTATTTCCTTGTTACATGGAAGAAACCAGAAGCACAGAGTGGTTAGGCAATTTACTCAGGCCATATAGCTGGGTAACTGATGAGCATGAGTTTGAACCTAAATAGTCTTGAGTTCAAGAGAATGGATCTGACCTTGGTGTTGAGAGAAGGCAATGACATCGTCTCATCTTTCACAAGCAACTGTCTCTGGCAGGAAGTTTTAAAGTACATAGAATATGTCTCAATCAGACAGACACACTTAATACAAAGTTGTTTCAACATATAGAGAAAAAAAAAATAGAAAACTGAAAAGAAAGAAGCTAAGGAGGCAGAAATAATGCCCCTTTTTCTTTCCAGTCAGAGCTATAAAGTAGGAAAGTCCCCCAGAAGCAAACACAGGAATTAGAAGGCATACACAAACAGACCCACCACCCCCTCCCACATCTTCCCTGCCGAGAAACCACCCCTCAGCAGGGAGAATGGCAGCAACTAAGACCAAGGTTCCAAAGGCCTTTGGCAGCGGTCCAAGGGTGTGTGACTGAACACTGTCAAGAGCAGTAACTCAGGCCAAATGTGGCCTGTACCGCCACCAGCGTCAGGGCTCTGCTGGGGGTGGAGGGGAGGCGGGCTCTGAGTGCTCCCCAGTCCCTAAACTGGTCTCCCTCCCGCACCTAAAGGCAACACACATCCCCTCAACCAAAGTTTATTTGGCTCAAGAATAACATCCAGAATCCTAAAGGCGTGTGATTGTTCTTCTATCCTTGCCTACAGAATCAGAATGCCCCAAATGAGGAGCAGAACTGCTCTCTTGCCAAAGTGACCAGGGTGAGTAGGAGAAGTCACTAGAAGTAGACGGACAGGGAATATCCTTACTCCACCTTCTAGCTGACTACTAGCTGGAGCTGAGCATAATGCATCAGGTGAAAAGGATGCACCGGATATTTCATTTGGAAAGATTCTCATGTTTCCGTATGGAAGTGTTCAGTTTACAGAAATGTTATATATACATTGTTGGTTGATTTTCTTTTCTTGCTTCCCTTGATATGAGAAAGGGCTTTACTTTTATTTCTTAAAAAATTGCTAAGGAAAACTTAAAAATTAATTTACAGAAATCTTCACCACTCTCTCAACTATGAGCAATCCCCAAGGCTCAGGTCTTTCTTGGCTATCCTCGGAAGTTGTTAACCTTTATAGACAAATTGTTGGAGGCATGTGGTTGGAAGTACAAACTCTAGAGCCAGCCGTCCCAGATTCAAATCCTAACTCTGCTATGTGCTAGCTGTGCAACTTTGGGCAAGTACTTAGCTTCTCTGAGCCTCTGTTTCTGCTTGCATGAAATGCTATCCCTCACTGGATCACTGTGAGCATTAAATGATAACAATATACAGCATGCAGCATAATGCCTGTCACACAGTGGTTTTATTATTACTACTATATCATGCTTGTGCTGATGAAACCCAATGCTATTCACACCTTCCCATTTTTCTCATATGCTTAGTCTCATGTCTTGATTTGCTGACCTTTACTTCAATTTTTCCTTTTAAAATAATTTTCCCTCCTGATATATACAAGGGATTCTCTACAAGCTAACATGAGCAGAGCAAATCATGTCCACTTTTCCTTTCTCTGGCCTGTCGCTTCCTTCCCAGACCCACAGGCGTTAATCTAAAGTACTGCAGCAGTCCTCTCTCATGGGTTTTCCTGGCTAGTCCCCAATCCACGCTGCTTAGCACCCTTAGACACGAAACGGTGTCTTTAAATCCCTCCTTACCACAGTAATATCTTGAAAGACTTTGATAGCCCTTCAAAACCCAAAGTCCCAAACTTAGTTTAGATGGACCATGAGACAGGGCAGCGTGAACCAGTGATTGTCAGTTAACAACACGCAGCTGCTGAGAAAATCTTTATGGAGCAGGGGACAGACCCTGTAATAGATCCTGGGTTATGAAGATCTTAGAAGATACCATCCCCTGCCCATGTAAGCAGACAACTGAAGAAACCAGACAGCAAACACGGCCCCAGCTAGAGGAAGGATTTGATGGGGGCCTGAGGCTGCATCCTACCAGCACACACGGAGCTTTCAGCTGCCTTGCCCTTAAATACCCAGAGCTGAAAAGAGTGTCTGCAAGGTTTCAATAATTATTAGTTGAAAAGAATAAAATCAGCATAGAAATCTTTATAAGCAATGTCAAATAAATATGATACTTTCAGCCAATGCAGTCACCAACAGCACACATCCTATGGTGACGATGACTTCAGGGGGATTTTTACTCACATTACCCCAACTTACTTTCTCATAAGAAAAGTGGGAAGAAAAGCCGGGATTATTATCGTTATGAGTCTTTGAACATCTGTGATTCACATGAGAAAACTGAAGTTTAGAGGAGTCAAATGACTTGGCCAAGGTCACACAGTTAGGAAGCGACTCCATTCTGAATTGGCCTCCTGAATCCACCTACAAGATTAGATGTGACTAAACAAGAAATAAGAGACCCAATTCTATTCCTTCCTGCTAATTTGTTAATGTTTTAAGGCAAGGTCTGTGAGGGCCAGAAAGTAAATATTTTAGGCATTGTGGTCTCTATCACAGCCACAGACAAAATGTAAACCTATGGGCATAGCACATCCCAGTAAAGCAGGATTTACAAAAACAGGCTACAGGTCAGATTGGCCTCAGTTTGCAGAGTCCTGCTTTTAAGATAAAGGAAATTAAAATTATACTTTCTTATAGTGACCATCCACATTACTATAAAATTCCTGCTTTTCCTCACTTGCTGGTAAAGACAGAATTTGATAGCCATGAGTCACAGAAACGTGGGCAATATTTTAAAGATACTAACCCTATAGTGTATAGTAAAGACTATGCATTTTCTTCAAAACTAACCTCATGCATACATTTTTATTAGTTAAGGAGGTCAATATGTCTGCCATAAATACATTTTAAAATTCCTTCCTACATATTCTGTCCATCGGGATTATTTATCATACCTTGTTCCCTGGCCTACAGCCAGACAGAATATGGGAGTTTTAATACCTTTAATCCATTACATGGATTTTTTAGAGCTCCATAAGACAAAATAAAATGCACTCTCATGGTCATATATGCAATAAACCTGATACGTCACTTAATATTTCATGTCCCATTTTATATTTCAGTTGTGACTGTTCCCAGCTTTCTGTATGCAAAATGACACAATTTCAGCCATCTTTTTGCTCCAATTTTCTTTGTTTAGAGAACTCCTGACAATTCATAAACAATAAATCTCCCTGTGAACTTTGAGGGGCAATTGTTATTCTCCCCAGTATTCTGAAGAAGTATTGAAATAACTCTCTGCTGACATGTGCCACCCAGTGTATGGCAATGTGGTGAATGGGTCCTGTTTATTTTTATGAGGCCACTTCACCTACTCTTGGAAAAGAGGTACACATTTATTTCTACAGCTACTTGGTATGGTAGTATTGATCTCGGAAGATGGCCTGCTTAATGAATGACACTGCCAGTAATGCAACGGGTCTATTTTTCTCAAATTGCTTATAAAACTCACTCACACATCCACCTGAGCTCACGTGTGAACACCACCTGCCTATCACCTGCACACACCCTCTTTTATTTTGAGATGCAGATGGTTGGTTATAGGGATGCTGTATTTTTATTTGTTCCTCCAGGAGACAAATTGAATCCTCCTTCCCACACTGGACATTGCAATTCAAAATAATAGCAAAAGACCTGCAGGTAATGGGCCATAATACTCACTTGATACCCACTAAAGGAGGGTTTAGATCACTTGTTCTCTGTTACCTTTCGAGAAACATCTGTTTCATATGAGCCAGTTAAAAGTGCATACATCTGTAAATAATAAGGCTGTATGTGCACATAATTTAATGAATTAGGACATAAAAAGGAATTGAACAGTAGGGGCACAGCAATTAGAGTAACTGCCCATTTTGTTAAAAATGTATTGTTTCCAGCTTTCACTTGGAAACCTTTTTATTATTCTGTGGGTTCTGAGGCTTCCAATCTTCCTCATCTTCCTTCTCCACAATGAAATAGGAATTTATATTGTTGGCAAAGGAAAGAAACCCTACATTATACAAAGCTGAGCTGGAGGCTTCCGGCATGCTTTCTCCTACTCAGGAGTTGCAGGTAAGTGTTGGACGTGGTGGTGCCTAGGAGTCTGCATCTATAAAACGGGGACAGGGAACAGCCCTGCCTTGCTATTCAGGCTGTGGTTAGGATCAGACAGCCGTTTGCTTAAGCACTTGGCACATAATAAGCACTTAATAAATATTATTTATAAGGACAGTGATTTTTGGACATTAATAAAAATCAATCACAACATGAAGTCATTGGAAGGAAAAAGAAAATCTTGGTTCAAAAGTTCCTCTTGATTTTTGTTACCGCTTTACTTTTATTACTTTTTTCACACCATTTCTGGGATGGAAAAAAAATAAAAGGAGAGGTTGAGTGAGGCTGTAACGTCCTGGTTAACAGGAAGTACCATCAGAAAGGCTATTCCCATGACACCAAAGTACGTGCCAGAACCCAAGGAAATATCCATTCTCATATTTTCAGGCCGTTTCACAAGAAAGCCATTTATATGGGCTTGCTGTAAGAGTCGACTTGAACCTCTCAAGTTCTTGACAGTCCCTCAAGTTTGCTTAGGGTGTCACTGAGTGACCCCGACAGGCATAAGCAAATACAGCAGAGACCACCTGAGATGCTGGTCTCTTATCTCTCTTGAAATAAAGTTTTAAGTTTATTGTCACTGAACTACACTCAGTATATTTTCTGAGCCTTTACTGTGTGCCAGGGACGGAGCTATGAAGCAGAGCACACACGTTTGGTGAATGAGAGGAAGCTCCTGAGAGCGAGCATGTAACATTTTCTAGAAGGGGCTTGGAGGCTTCCTGTTTCTCCTCTCCCCCCCCACCCCCCCAGCCTACTGTGCTGTTCAAACTGAGTTGGAACCTTGTAAATGCTGAAAGATACGCTGTGTCCATTTGAAAACCAAGCAGGTGTGGAGCACAGGAATAGACGGTGTAGGTCACCTTGGTAAAATTGCTATAAGGAATATAATTGAAGTGCAGCCCACCGGGATTCTGTAAAAATCTTGGTTTAGTGCTGCCAAATAAACGTTGGCAAAATAAGTGCTATGTATTTGCCAGACCCCAGGGAAAAAAAAAATTCCACCCAGAAGGGAAAAGAGTTAAACAATGAATGAAATCACCACCCTACAGTATTCTGTTTACATTCTCCAGCAGTCTATTTACCAGCTACAGAAAGAGATAATTAGAGCTTGTTAATAGCAATGGGAGAGAAGAGTAAAGGCTAAAGGGAAGAGGGAAATAAACAAAGAGAACGAACAAATATTGAAAAAAAATAACGACTGAAGTAAATAGAGCTGCATTGTTCAATACAATAGCCACTGACTATGTGTAGCCAAGGAAAGTTAAATTAATTCAAATAAAATTAAAAATTCACTTCCTCAAATGTATTAGCTGCATTTCAAGAGCTCAGTAGTCACACATAGCTAGCACATGTCCCTGACTACCACACGGGACAACATAGAATTATAGATCATTTCCATCATGGTAGATTATTCTATTGGAGAGCACTTATGTTGAGGATATTACGGGGCTATTTACTTGAACCCATCTGTGGACTCAACCATAGTTCATTGAGTGCTGGTCACAGACTACTAAGTACTGTCCTAACACAGGGAAAACACACAATACCTGACCTCAAAGACTTGCAGTTTAGTGAGGGAACTCAGTCAACAAAACAAAAACAATGTAACACAACACAAACAAAACACACAGACATACGGACACATGGAGAAAAGGTTGGAACACAAAAAACAAAAACCTGATAGTTTGAATGGTAGCTATGGTGATGAATATCCATGTTTGCTATTAAGGTTTTCAACTTTTCTGCATTAATTCTTTTTTTTTGCCATAATAAAATATCAGGGAAAATAATCTATTTACTGAGTGTTGTGTGCCAAATACACTCTCTTATTTAAGTCTTTGATGAAAACTCTGAGCATAGCTTTCAAGGAAAGCATTATGAATCCATTTTACAGATGAAAAACTGAGGCAACTTAGAGCTGTTTACACAGCAGGGGCAGGGCATGAAGGGTGTCTGGCCAGCTCCCCAACACAGTACTACACTGCCCTTCACTGTATCACATGCCAGCATCTTAGAGATTTAGATCTGTTTCCTCGTAGAACTCACTACACAACTTCTAGCAAGTTTCTCAACTGTCTCTTTTTCCTCAAAACATATCATTCAAGAACAGCAAGATTTCAAACAGAAGAAACGGGCAGACCATAGTATATACAAATCCAAAATACAGAATACTATCTTGCATTTAAAGTCTCCTTGAAGTCACTAACATAAGAGCATTATCAAAGAGGCTAATAATCGTCAATAAGATTCATGTACATATCACAATTAGTAAGAGTCAACTTTGGTTTGGGATCCTCTAAACGCAACAGATAGTTAAAATAGGTGGCAGATATCAACTTCACTATCTCTTAGAAAGTTTTCTTCCTTCCTTCCCTTTTTCTTCTTTTTTTAATTATTTTAATTTTAATTTTTTTATTCTTTGCTAATGAAAGATGCACTGGTGCTGCTTTAAGAGGCGCCGCCTAGCCGGAGCAATCAGAACCTATCTTTAGATAAGGGTTAGGAGTAAACCAGAATAGCATGAAAAGCCACATTTCCTATCTCTCGTCTTCTTGAGACTCCTCAGCAAATGCCGGACTGATCCTGCTCCTCACCCCGTGAGCACGGCAGTGACGAGACCAGCATAGACTTCAAGAGCAAACAGGATGTAAAAACAAAAGGCCAAAAGACTAAAACAGCCTCATAGTTTGGGTAGAGTTTCCTCCACAATTTAAAAGACTGTGGTTTATATTAAAGAAAATAATGTAATCAGAGGAAGTTATGTGACTTACAGTTGTCTACCTGTCTCTTTTCCCACTTTGCCCCCAAACCAAAATATTCCATGGGCCTTTGTTAGTATTATTTGTTAGTATTATTAGGGCATAACTTTTTTTTTCCAGGAATTCTTCACAGGGATGACAGGGTCAAACTGCTAAAGCAGAGGACCCCTAAGTGAAGAACAGCACGTGGAGGGAGAGAAAGACCTCCCTGGGACTTGTGCACTACTTGTGTGAATTCAGCCATAGGACTCCCCTTCCCTGAGCCTCCATTTCCTCATTTGCAAAACAAGGACAATATCTTCTGCACAGGGGTGTGAGGATTAACTGATAATGTATGCACAGTCATTAGAGTAGAACTTTCTTAAATCTTCAGCCAGCCAAAAACCAAACTAAAAACCCCACAGTCATTCTTCCATTTGGTCATCTTAGAAGACAATACTTTCTTTCTCATTCTAAGGCATCGATGCTGTGCTGGCTAAGACGGAAGATGGCAGGGCTTTCTTTGCTGCCTCTCTACAAAAACGTAGATGTGTTGTATCTCGGCTGGCTCTGTGACTGCTTCACCAGGGGAACACAGTGAAAGTGACTCTAGTCCAGCTCTGGGTGTAGCTTTTAAGAGAACTGGAAGCTTCTGCTTCCTCCTTGGAAGGCTCATTCTTGGGCTGCTGCCTCTCCGAATATTGCTGCCATGCTGTCAGAAGCACATGCTGCACGCAGACACAGTGCTCCAGCTGACAGCCCCAGCTGAGCTCTCTGCCAACAACCGACATCCATTGCCAGACCTGTGAACCAGCCCTTTTGCACTTCTAGCCCAATTTAGCCCAGGATGATGCAAGCCCAGCTGATACTTGGTGGACCAGAAGATCTACCCAGCTGAGCCCAGTCATTCCACAGCATAATGAGATAATAAATTGTTAGATCACTAAGTTTGGGGATGGTTTGTTACACAGCAATACATTATAGAAATGATCATAAATAAGGGATTTTTAAAAATCCAATCTAATCAAACCCAACCCTAAATGGGTATAATTACTTTAAAAATAAGAAATATCCATATGTAAGTCTTTAAGAAGCAAGTTTGGAAGGTACACATATATTCCATTGCTCAAGATAAATTTAAAACTCTTCTTTGGGAACTACTTTTAGAGATTATCTATGAGGCCTACACGCAGAAACACTTCACACCTGCTTCATTATGACAAAAATGTAGACTTCTCTCGATCGCCCGCCTATGGACCAGCTGTGGTTCTTGGTGGGTTTTAGTTCTTTCCCTCATCAACCTCAGGTTTAAAATCCTGAGGAGATTTATGTGTTTATGTTGTAAGGGGGTTGTGTCACAATAACTTGTGTTCCTGAGTTCTTCCCATTACATTGTAAGCCCAAAGGGCACAGGGATAGTGCCTGATTCATGTCAGTGTACTCCACAGATCATATCAACAGAGCCTGGCACATGGCAGACACCCAAGAGCCATTTGTTGAATGGCACACTGCAAGATCTAATCCATCAGTGAGCAATAAAGATGTACTGTTCCACAACAGCATCTTTGAGCTAAGTGTGTTGTGACAACTTTGAAGGTGACAATGGCCCCTTGTAAAAGTCAATCATTTGTCTGAAATCTAGGGTTTGGCAAATGGATCTTCTGAATCACGCCACAGTGCTTCAGGCCACAGGGCTACCTGATTAACAGGATGGGCTGTCACCTAGGTTATGAGCTATGGACAGAGGAACCACTTCACTGAGAAAATGAGATAACTGATGTAGATAGGACTAAAAAAAGACTGTTCACTCTTAGCAAAAGCACATAAGCAACAGGTGGCATGCCCAAATCAGAGCAGGAGGCCTACCCAGTGACTTCTATATGTTTTTGAGAGAAGAATAGAACCTTAACTTACATGATCTCTAATCCTTCCCCAAATCCTGCTTTGTAGACAGTATTATTCCCATTTCATTACCATAGCAATCCATCCTGTGTCAAGCCGGGCTGTTTCCATTCTCTCAGGCCATCAGGCAATGACAGCAGAGCAGAAATAGAGAAATGAATGAGAGAGTGTGAAGTGGGAGAAGCAGGAAAACTCTTTTTAAAGAGGGACTTTTCACGGCCTCTGCTGAGGGCAAAAAAAGAAAAAAAAAATTCTTATACCTTATTCTCTAAGAAAGCCTTCAAGGGACAGCATAGAATAATCTTTGCAAGAATATTTGCAAGCCTACTACAAGCCCAACGTGAGTTGGAAACTCTTGCCTGAGTAGCAGAGAGATGCCCCACTCATCTGCATCCTCCAACTTTCCCTGCGAATCCAAACCTGTTCATCCTATCTTTAGTTCCTATTGTTTCCTCTGATAAGCAGGGCCCTAGTGAACAATTAAACCTTTCAATAAATAATCTCTAAGCACATTCATTTGATTGACTGTTATTTGATACAGCAGTTAGTTTCAATGGGGCAGTTAATATTGATCACATAAAGTACTCCAGACAAACATGAAACAGTTCCAGAACTCCATGGATTATTACCCTTTATCTGCCAGTCATCTGGGTTACTTGTAATGGTCACGGAATTTAAAATCAATAATAACAATTAGTGTTCTGTACACCAAAACGGATGAATCATGTGAAATGGGTTTTCATATAAAATCAAAGGTAAAACAGGTCTATCCCGGGAAAAAGGCTCTCTGACTTTCCAGCGCATGTTGGCGAGGCCCTTTCATGCCAGTCTTCAAAACAGGCAGCACGAGAGAAAGAAAGGTGTTCCGGAGAAGATGTGGCCATAAAAATGCCTGCGAAACCCCTGACGGTCTTAATCCAAAAAGATGAAGCATAAAAGATAAGAGTGATCAAAATGAGTTCTAGCAAATGTAGTAAAAATTAATGGAACCGGCAATTTACTTTCTCAGACGTGTGTGTCTAGCTACCTTTTTGAGCCTTCAATTTGGAGGCATTAGTCGTGATTTTTTTGCAATAAAATGGCAACGATGGTATTTTAGCTCCGCGGCACCACTACTGTAATGTAATGTATTGATAATTAAAATACAAAGCGACGGGGAAATGTTTCATCATTAAACTGTAACCAGCGTGCTAGGTGAAATCATCCATTCCAAAGGCTTGTTTTTCATCAATTATTTGTTATTTATCTGATGTAAATAGAAGAAGGACTAATTAAAATGTATGTCTTTTTATACATCGTCTTGTCATTAGAGCCAATGAAAGCATTCTGAAGACCATAATGAAATAATTATGTTTGCCTTTAAGAATTCTCTTCAATAACACATGGCAGTGCTGAGCTAAATTAAAACATCAGGAACTAAATTTTGCTGCCTCCATTTCCATTTTAGTTAATTATACCCCCAAGCTTTCCAATAGACCAGACCTGAAAAAATCTTTTGAAGCTGAAACGGCCTTCAGACCATCAGCCCTTTTATAATTATGGACTTTGATGACACGACAAAGGTACTGCAGCCAACAGCTTTAATATTTTTGAGAAGATAGATGTGCTCTGGAAATTGGAAAAAAAAATGCTTTTCCTAGTTATGGTAATGGATGCACTCATCCTACTTGGTCTCACCTGCATACTATTTTCAATTTAGGTTTTTGGTTTTTTTTTTTGACTTGGAAAAATTTTAATCTATGATGAGCAGTAATTGATCAAAAACAACAAAAACTAACATTCCGCTAAATAGGGGTCCAATCAGGAGACAAACTCCTTGTTCAGTATTAAAAGCTAAAAAAGAAGGAGCTATCTTTCTTTCAAACAAAACAGAGATCTGTGGGTTTTAAAAGTAAAATGAAACCCTTTCATTTGAATTTCTCCTCCTATAAGCCTTAAATCAGGGCTATTGCAGAAACCAAGAACTCTGAGTTCCACAGAAAAGGAAGACAGAAAGAGGAGAGGAAAACCGCTATGAGTTTCGGGGCTGAGGGCAAATGAAATGGCTTTAGCAATGTTGTCATCCGATGTGGGTGGGGGTGGGAACTTTGTATTTAACAAAAGTAAATCAGAGTACCAGGGATTAACTCTGACAATGTGAATTCCCTCACATTTTGTTCTATATGGAAAGTTGGCGAGATTTGTGGGTAGATGATATTTGGTGACCGCTGGATCTACTGCCTTAGGAGAGACATCGGGGGAAACTGTTGACAGCTGGGAAACAAATGCCCATTCTGTGAAAATGTAAAATCACAAACAATCTCAGAAGCTGCTTTTATTACAGTCACTTTCTTCAACCCAAGTTATTCTTTGTTCTCTTTAGAGAAATCCGCTTTTGGAAATCCTGAACATTATCACCCACCCTCACTCTTGTAAAAAACAGTGTTATTTTTTCCCTCCCTCCCCTGTGCTAGTTCACTCTGTGGGCTGCTGTGGGAGGCCTGAAGACTCCTGGGATCCCTGTGCCCTGAGACTAGAGGAAATGCTTGGCCAGGTTGGGTCGCCTACTGACGTCAGTTCCTGTTATCTTCGCCTTATCGTGCAGGGGGCCCACAGTCTTATCTTACTGAATGACCCCCTTTTGGCTCCCCACCCTGTAAGGCCAGAGAAAAAGCAAGTCAGCAGTTTAAATTCCCGTCTAAGAAGCTCTGAAAGCTCAAGAAAAATATTAAAATGCCTGCAGACTTACCCTGTACTATTTCCTATACAGACAACTTTTACAACTGTATTTTTCATTCATTTACAGAGATTTGGGGCGGAATGGAACAGGAATCATGCTGCTTAAGGATAAAGTAAGGAAGCTGTGAATGAAAAGAGAATTCGGAGCCATATACTGACTGATGAGTTTGTGTTATTAGATCTTATAGATGGGGCAGGTTATCTCATTTCCTATTTAACAAGAGGTACTTAGGCCAAGCCACTTACAGGCAGGATACTGATAAATCTGAAACCTGAGTTAACTCTGCCCTCCTCCCTCCATCACCCCCAACTCCAACTTTTTAAGAAACCGCTGACGAAAGGGCTGATAGAGATTTGTTCGTAACAATTCAATTTAATTCTATTCCCCTCTATCCCCCGCGATGCACACATGTGTTGGAGGGAGAACCACAGTCCATTTTGCAGGGTATGCCTTCTGTTTACAGATCTACAGTTTGTTACAAAAGGAATTCATGTTCAGAAGAATGACCCAGATACACAAGGCGATCTTCAGTCATCATGGAAAAATTAAGCTGTGAGCACTTTCGTTATATTGACCATAGAATCCAAACAAAGACTTTCTGTGCCACTCCTGGGTTCAACGGACAGCCTAGGAAATCGGGTAATATTAAATATCTGGCATATTTCAGTGATTTATGTGGGAACTGTGGCAGTGTATTTGAAAGTGGGTTATTCTAGTAAATCAGAGATATATGATTGCCATAACTACTACCCTGTAATTTGAAAGGCAAGCTTATACATTAATATCTTTGGAAAGGTTTCCAGCCAAGATTTTTCTGATTAACCTTCATCAAAAACTCCCATTTCTAAAATAATCTATTTAATTGATAGTTAACTGAATTTATATTAGAACATTTAAAGTATAAAAATGTCATTTAGGATAAATTTATTGAGACCTGCATGTAATTCATACTCCATAGAAGATTTTTTCTCTGATGTGCTACAAGGAATACAGTATTTACCATTAAATAAAGTCCTATACAACTTGAAAAGAGTTTTACATCTTGCATCTTGGTTTTCTATATCCATTTTTCTCCCAGAGAGTGAGTTTCTAATTTAAAAATTCCCAGCATTTAAAAAAAAAATTTGATTTAAAAATTACAAATTCCGTAAGAGCAGAATTGATCATCTGTGTTATTAATCACCTATTTCCCTTCTCCGGTAGAGTTTAATGACATTTATGGAATGTGTAAAGGAGAAAACAGTAAGGCTTTCTTATTATAACATCTGATATCCAGAAAAACTTTCTTTCAGTCTTATGCTTTAAAGAAAAATCCATAACAAGACGGACTGGTGGTCTATAGTCAGACCCAGGTTTCCAGAAATGAGAAGGAAACTTCTGATGTAACCTATCAGAAATTGCCATTCTGGTCATTTATCTATTAAGAAAAAAAGGCTTGATTCAACACAAGAGCTTGATATTAGGACTGGCAAATCAAATTCTAATGAGAGCTTCCAAATCAATTCTGTAGCTTAACTTTCCGCAAACAGATGTTTACCTGTCCTGCTGTTTTGTTTTTTGACATTCACACTCTCCTGGCAATAAAATTTAAACTCATGATTTTTTTCTTCTGAGTTGCACAGCAATACTCCTCTGTCAAATGTACCAATTTATCTGGACCTTGACAATATTATATATTTTTTTCCCCCAAGGAAGGAAAACTTTGTGAATCTTTCTCTTGTTTTCAAACGACCCTGTCCTGCACTCTCTTTGGGATTTAAGCAAAACTCCTTCTCCTTTTCTTCTATTTTCTGATGGTATTAGTTACCACTGTCATGTGGTTGAGAAGCAGAAAATTATGTCTTACTTTAGAAAAACAATTGGGCCTTTTCACTGAAATATTTATTCAAAACCCCATTCAATTCATACGGTGGCTGTCACTCTTTATTTAGTCTTTCTTTCAGAGGGTATCTTTGATTTTGCCACTTTGACCCCAATTTATATCTCACTAGGAGAGGATTTAGATACTGTTTAATACTTAAAATTTGGGTCCTCGAGTTTTTTAAAGGGAAGTTTTCTTGTTACTTACTCCAACATCACTACTGTTGATTTGAAAAATAATTTCTTCTCATTAATGGGTAAATCCTATTTCAAAAAGAAAGTGCTTTTGCCTTTTTCATTTTGATATGGTGAGTAGGCAGAAGATAGGGAAAAGGGCCAAGAAGTTGTCACACTCACGATTTCACCAAAAGCAACTCTACTTAGACCACAAAATATTAAGATCTATCCTATGGCCACTGAGCAGTTAATGCTGTAAACATCCGGAGCAATCTAAAACCAAAATAATACAGGAGGTATCAGAATAGAAATGTACTGACTCCTGTATCTTCCAGGGGCAGTCTTCAATCGTAATATTTATACCACATTCCCTTAGTAGCCCCTTAATCCTGACTTTGAATGCTTAGAGCAAGCAATTCACAGGCCCTGCTACAACCGGCAGCTGGTTGGCATATCATTTTTCTGTCTTTAAAAAGAAAATAAAGGGAATATTCTAACAGCTTGCAAAGTAAGCTTTTGGTGGCGTTTTCTATGTCCAAAGGTTTTACTTTATTTACTATGTATGTACACACACACCATAAGAAAGAAGTAGAATCTCAGAGCAGAAAATAGTTTTGGTTGGGGTTTAGTTCCATTTTTTTTTCCTCTTTGCCCACTGTTTCCTTTGTGTTAAAAGCACAAACAGATCTGCTTCTCGTCAAAACAGCCATTAAGTAAAATGGAAAAGGTTGTGGTTTTTATGTTCTTACTTATACAAACATGGCCCTAATATGCTTTCATTTGGAAAGCTTTAACTAGCTATATCGCCCTGAACCAGACACTGTACGGCACAGACATTTGTTAGAATCTTTTTAAAAAATGTTTTAGTTTTATTTATGTTAAATAAAAAAAACAAAAAACAATTAATTGCCGAACAATTGAACTGACCAGTCATAAAATAGTTCTGGGAGGATAAAACAACTCCTCAGAGATAAAAGATATATTTACATTTTATTCGTTTAACCTAAAGTTGGGGTGTGGGATTCAAACCCTTGTGAAATTGACCACAATAAGAACTAATTGCCCTGCTTACAAAAATAAGACAGTGGAATTTCTGAAATCCCTTTGTCAAATCCCTTTATTTACTTTGTCTAATGCAAGTTTCTTTGATTAGCTAAACTTTGCTGTTATCAACACTTCTTGCTTATCGGCTAGTTTTAGGGGAATGACACATTCACCACTCGCTCTCCCCAGATAAAGCAAATCCCTTGTTTAACTTGTTCAAGAACAAACAAAGCTTTTCCCCCTACTCTTACAACTTAATAGGCATGTTTGGAGGGTTAATTACAAAAGGAAGAATGTCTCCATGTAAAAGCTCTATTAGGTCTAATAACTTTTGGTGAGGATTCTGAGCCATTTTTACTCCTTCTGTTAAAAAAAAAAATATGTTTCTCAACAACTTTCTCTAACAAGAAAAAGTTTCAGAGAGCCCCAGTTCCGTGGGATTCCAAGAGAAATCATTCATAATGTTTTAATTGCTACAGAGAGAACAGGTCTAAAAGATGTTAGTGGATTGGAAAATTATGTTGTAACACGTAAGTTCTTTTGAGTTCTCCAGAAAAAAAAAATAGGCAGCAAGAAAGAAAAGGCATTTGAAAAGCAGCTGAAGATTAAGGCGCCTTCTGAAAACCACATTCTTTATGCCCTGCTTACAGATCTATGAAATGTTAAGTCAGATAGCCAGACGGTTGGCATCAAACGGTTATTGATTTTTCAGCTACAAACCTGTTGATCTCCTGGCCCAAGAAACAAGTCTTTAGTCTTAAGAAAAAGTTTCAGAGAGGGCAATTTAAACCCTGTCATTGTCTCCTCTCTCTCCTTTTTCTTTTCTCTCTTCAGATAAGCCACCATGTTATTAGGAAAACTCAATTTCTTCCAGTTAAACTTTGACCTCTTTGAAAACAAAGATTTAAAATGTCATTTTCAGGCTAATGCTCCAATGAATTGTCAAATAAAGTACTAAAAACATTTTGATAGATAGCTGAGCCATTTATCTAAATCACTGTCAGGGCAGTGAAGCATCCTGCAGGCTCCCAAGTACAGCCACCCGAAGGTGGGAATTTCTGGGACTCCTGGTCATTTCTCAAGTCTGCAGCCAGGCTACTGTTGACCAGATGCGTGCTTCAGCACCATGTCAGCATCAGATAACAAAACAGTCAATATTTTTTTAAAAAACTGAGCTACCCCACTTATATTTCCTTTTCTTTAACTGATGTCCACGTTCCTGGCTGAATTGCAAGATATGGAAATAATGGATGGCTCAGCCCAAGGGGTGTTCATTGCCAGTAGTTTTCTAGCAAAACAGCAACTTCTTAGACCAACAAAGTGACTTAGAAAGGTGGCAGCAGGGTCAATGCGAAGAAATATTGCCTTTCCTTAGCAAGGAAAACATTGGAGGCAGCAGCCTGAACTGGTGGTTTATGAACTTCGGTAGCAGCAGCCACCTTAATTAGGCTAAATTCCTTGCAAGGAAGATGTAATATTTTAATTACTTTGGACTGCTGAAAACACAAGGATGGGGGGTATATATACAACTAGTAACTAATCCAAAGAGCACCAAACTTAAATTCCTCTCTGCATACATTTTAGTAAAACTGCACAATGTGTCAAATTGCCCTACTTGAAGAATGTTTCAAAGTCCTGTGGTCACTCTCCACTTCTTCCCCCCACCCCATGCATATTTTTAAAACTGTTTTCAAGAGACTGTAAGGTCAGTAAAGAGAAGAGCATGGGGACGGGAGGGGTTTCTTGGGAAGAAAACATGTAACAGGACATTTTCAGCAGAGGGAATCAATATGCATGCCAGCATATCACACTCCTTCAGCATTAAATCATTAAATCCTTTGTCTTGCTACCAGTGCAGTTTATTTCCAATGTCTTTATTGCATGCAAGAGAGACAATTAATTTTTTTTCTTGGTAGAAGAAGGGAAAAAAATAAACCTACATTGAGCAGTGTGCCGATGCTGCCATTCGGTTTGGGTCAATCCACTGAAGCATGCTTTGAGAGCTTTCTCCTGGAGCATGCAGGAAGACGGGCTCGCAGTGTAGAAATCCAGGATTTGCCCAGGACTCACTGACAGAACATCCATACAGTCAAACATGATCTCCCCTGCACCGAATGTCTGCAAAAGTGCTTATCCTCTAGGTGTGGAGGCAAATGGCATAGGAAAGTCCACCCAACTCCATCAAACTCTGCCCCTTTTTTGGCACGTAGGCTGTTGGTCTTTTTCCCAGCCTCGAATCATGAATTATGACAGACAAGCCAGCTAAAAGCCTGTAATTGATCCAAATGATCATTTACCATTTTCCAGGCTTGCTCGGCCAATCCAGCCAGGGCGGGGGGTTCCCGGAAAGATCCCAAGTTCTCCTTCCAAGCAAATGCTCCCCAAAAGCCTTCCGAACGCGCTCCGGATCCTACCCCGACGGTGCCCAGGCAAGCCCTGCCCGGCTCGCTCGCGTCCTCGGCATCCCAGTCCTCAAACAGCTCGCATGGGGGAATTCTGGTCCCCCCTTTGGCAAAGAATAGACCCTCCTGCCTCTGAACAGCTCACTTCCTACTACTTCTGTCACACAGAATGAAAGATTGAATTGCCTAATATATGCGAGTGAACTTTCGGTGAACCCTTCCCGGGCTGCTAACCTTCAAATGACCCAACTAGTCTGACATCACCAACTCCCAGGATTCTCACAGAGCTTAAAAACTCCCAGCAGCCCTGCAAAAGCAGACAGCCAGAGAGGCAGGCAGCGAGCGCGCAAGCCGCGCTCTCTTTCCCATTTCTCACCTTAAAAACAATGCAAGAAGTGCTTTTAAAAACGAGCAGGGGAGGAGCCAGGACTCCGCTCCACGCCAACTTCTCTCCCTTTACGCCTTTTTATTTCGCCGGCTTCGCTTGGAAACCAGCGCTCCCCCCTTTGCCCGCTCGCCTCCCGCCCTCCGCCTCGCCCCTAGCCCACCCTTTAAATTCCTCTGTGCGCCTTGCTGTCTGTTAAATTCCTTGTAACTTATGTATTTTTCCACTCCCGAAAAAGCACATGCAAGCCCTAAACTGTAGAACAGAGGAAGGCTACCCCTTGGGGAAGCCTTGGGTTGAGAAACTTTCCATTCGCTAATCTTTTTTTCTTTTTCTCCCTCTTGCAAGCCCCGGCTGAAAGCATCGCATTTGTTCTGCAATTCAGCTTTCAAGGGGGATTCGTTCACTTTTTAAAAAACCTGTCGGGCTATATTCAGCAGATGAAGTAGTCAAGAAAGAGTTGTCGCTGCCTCCAGCACACACAAACACACAGTCACACAGATAGAGAGGATTTTATATCCTGACCCAAGAAAACATAATGTGGTGATCAAGAGCATGGATTTGGGAGTCAAACTGAATTAGATTCCAATTCCAGTTCTACCACTTAGCAGCTGCATGTTCTGGGACAAGTATTCAACCTCTTTGGGTCTCTGTTTTCTTACCTGTAAAATGGGTATATAATACTACTCACCTTATGGGTCACTGGGAGGATGGAAATAATGCTTGGATGGCACTCAGTGAATGTCTTGGAACAAATGTTACCTGTGACTGGTCTTTTTCATTGCTGAAGAAGTCACACAGCTCAGAGCCAAGAATAGAACCCAGCTCCATGGTATCTCAGTCCAACGTGAAAATTTCTTTGCTGTTCCCATAGGCTTGCAGCATGAATAGCCATGTTGGAAGCTTCACTCACCATACATGTACACACACCTTGCCACATGATGAAATACGTACTGGTATTTTGAAAACTGGTTTAAGTATGAGAGTTTTATATTTTCAAGGGCCAGTTTTCATCCATTCCAGTCCCTGCCCAATCAATCTTGGCTATTTATTAAAATACAGCAATTTTAATGGAAAACGACTTTTGTTATACCTCCCACACTCACCCAAACTACAGGAAGGAGAAATTTTCCAGACAGTCTTAAAATACGGAGCAGGGATGAAATAGTCATAGAAAACTCCAGGCAGCTTTAAAAGGAAGAGACAGCGACTTCGCACAACTTGCTTAAAGGATGCAACACACATCAAAGAAAAGAAACTCTGGGGAGGAATTAAAATACTCTCCTTCCTCCACTGCTTTTCGAGTATTTACTTACAATTCAAAACACAAAACAGGGTGGGCAAGTAGTTGGCAGGAGGCAGAGCCACCTTGCCCCTCTCAGGAAGAGCTCTGCTCTGGTCTCCTTTTTATGCAAGGTGCTGGAATGTGCATTGGCATCCAGGCCTTTTAAAAGCCTGTCAGGGGGCACCCCACCCCATGCTGAAATGCTGCTCTGTCTAGTGGAGTTGCTAAGTGGCACTCGTGGTGTAACATGAAAAGTATGCATCACACACACTTACCAAGTCAAAGATCCTTTTATGAAGGTACATTAAAACAATTTTCAGCCCAGCAAGCTCAGTTCTTGCTATTGAAAAGTTCAGGGCGATAAAGGGGTGAGATTTTGCTGAATCTGTGTTTGTTATTTTTTTTATCACTTTTTTATATGACCATCATTTTTAACAGAGCCTTATTATAAGAAACTCTTTAACTACAAAGAAAACACACATTTTAAGCCAGGGAGCACAGAGGAATTTACAAAACATTTAACACACTGCCATTAAGATAGTTGTAAAGATACACAAAGCACTACATTATGTGCCAATTTTTGCTTGGTCCATGAGGCTTATAGCTCTAAATGCTTATTTAAGGTCCTCAGAGTTCCCTGGGAACTGGGCTCATTTATAGCAGATAATGGAAATGGATAAAAAGTTGTTAGAGGAGGGGGAGGAAGCAGCTCTGCTTAGAGCAGTGGTTCTCAACCTTCCTAATGCTGCGACCCTTTAATATAGTAGTTCCTCATGTTGTGGAGACCCCCCAACCATAAAGTTATTTTCGTGGCTTAAAGTATCGCAGGAGGAACTTCAGCTAGAGATGAGAAACAAGGCATCGTTGGTGACTGCGTGTATGTATATGTATGTATTTCTTAGCCAGGGGGCTGCCACACTTCTTGCGCAACTCTTTCCAAAGGAAGGGGATCCACTGGTCACAGGGAAGTGAAGATGGGGATAAAAGTCCCCCAAATTCTGTTCCTTTTCTTTTCTTAAGCCAGAGAATCAGCCTCATCGAGAGGGGAGAGGTGACTGCTTTCAAACGTCTTACCCCTGTACTATGTTATTACACATAAACGATATAGTATGTACATCTTTGTGTATGTGCGGTAGGAAGTGGAAGACTCCATGCTTTCTTTCTTCGCAAAAAAGAATTTTAAATTTACAGTCACCTTGAGACTCTCTTAACTGTAGAGAAATGAACTTGGGCCTTGAAATAAATGATCAGCATTTAAATCCTTGTGAATGGAATATTATGAGTTTCGTATAATGCGATGGTATTCACTAGTCAATTCATCATTTCTCATCATGAATTAATTATGCTGATAGCAATGATTACAGCTATTAATCTAAGTATTAATTTATAAAGCAGAGCCACAATTTAGTCACACACTCATTATTATTTCTTCATCAGAAAATGTAATTCTTATATTCTTGAAAACTTGATTCTTCCGCCAAATTCCTCATCGTAAGTAAAACTAAGGAAAGACACGTGAAGCAGCCACGATGATTTAAAAACATAATGATGTTTTGAGGAGTGGCATAGACAGTGAAATATGGACAGATTTGCCCATAATGAAGCTTACGGCATTGAGGCCCATTTTAAATGTTAGTCAAACAGTTGGAAGAAACCTTCACTAGCACCTTCTTGGCATGGCATAAAATAAGATTCTGATATGTGGACTTGTGCCATCACCTCTATTTCCTTTACACTTGATCAATGATCTAATAAAAGTATTTCCAACCAACAAGCAAACCAAAAGTAAAAACAAAAAGCAAAAGTTTGAGAGCAAAATCCATTTTGTTTCAGAGTAACTGTATATTTGTCAGTGTGACACAGCACATTTGAAACCCATAATCATAAAACAAAAATTTATAGCCAGGGTTCAGGGTCTACATCTGTTTCTCTGGTTTTTGTACAGCAATTACCCACTGGACAATCCAGAAAGAAACACCATGAATCATGCTCTGCAAACATGTTGGAACCGGAGAGTTTTCTGAAGAAAGAACAGGCTTCTCTGTACACCAGTCCTGCAGCAGGCTGTGCTCAAAATTGGGTTAATACCTTGTGATGTCTAAATAAGATTCCCACAGGCCCAGACATATCTCTGCTCACCCCCTTCTCCCCCGATGTCAGGCACAAGGCACGTAAAGGTACAGAGGTAGGGTGGAGGGGAGGTAGACACTGATTTTTTAAAGACACACCTACTTTTGTGGGTTTGGATTTTTTTTTTTTTAATTTATGTTTGCTTTAAAAGTTGTTTTCCTGTTAATCCCTTTTTGCCACAATTCCATCAGAAGAAAAAATAGCTAGTTGTGAGTGATGTATTTCGGCAGAGAAGCCAGGGCAGGGATATGTTGCCAGGACAAAGCGAGGACTAAGGCTGTTCCCAGGGCTTCTGTACTGCTGAGCAGAGCCGCTTTTGTGTTGGCAGCAGGTAGACGTTCTAACACTAATCAATGCATAGACACTTTGCTTCTGGCCCTTCAGTATGAACACTTGCTGATCTAACAGGACTGTTGATGCCCATGGATCTTACACCAAAAGACATCAAAGTGTTTTCAGAACAGGAATTTTGCAAGGTGGCTCTAGACATTGGCGTAGAGACTGGGTGTTTGTAGAAACCCAAGAAATATATATTCTTCCTTTGAAAAGTCTCTCTCCCTTGAACATTGGCCACTATGTCCTTCATTTGGCTCCTTTCTTTTCAGTTCTCTGCTTTTTTAGTGTTTCCTCTACTAAGTCTTCTTGCAAACATTGTTCCCCCAGGACAAGGGCATACTTTTCTTTTTCCACACTTATGAATTATTGTCCTTAGTGCTTCTGGGACTTATGCTGTTACGTTACTCATAAAGACAACTCTTCAAGCCCAACAGTTTCTATTGGTCCCAACTTGAAAGTTAAATCCATCCTTTCCTGAAAGCCTCAATATGGAGCAGTGAGCTCTCAACTATTTCTCAGCCGGCATCATCTTAATATCAGTTTGCGGGAGACCTGTCGTGGCTATTTCTTCTTTTTTATATTTCTCTTTTTAAATTTAGGCTTTCTAAAGTAATACGTGGGCGTAAAAATTCAGAGTCAAGTATCAAAGATATAAAGTAAGAATTAAAAGCATATATATGGTAAGCACTCTGTATTCACTCTTCAAATGATGAATACCTACCATAATCCAGGAAATGTGATAGGTACTCAGCCTGTATCTGTATGCCTCTTTTGGGGGGGGGGGTGTTTGTTGTTTTTATACTTTACACTAATATTGTCTTTTTAAGACAGAGCCATGCTCTGTTGCCCTGGCGTGCATCACCACTCCTGCCTAATCTTTCTATTTTGTAGAGACAAGTCCTTGCTCTTACTCAGGCTGGTGTCAAACTCCTGATCTCAAGAGATTCTCCCACCTCAGCCTCTTAGGGTGCTAGTATTATAATAGCCAGCCACTGTGCCCCACCCAATATTGTCTTATAATACATATTTTTTCAAACTTTTTTTTTTTTTGAGACAGGGTCTCGCTCTTTTGCCAAGCTGCAGTGTAGTGGTGGGTTCACAGCTCACTATAATCTCAAACTTCCCTTGCTCAGGGATCCTACACCTTAGCCTCCTGAGTAGTTGGGACTACAGGTGCATACCACCATGCCTGGCTCATATTATAATTTTTTCTAGGGACCAGGTCTCTCTCTTCATTGCCCAGGTTGGTCTTGAACTCCTGGCCAGAAATCATTCTCCTGCCTTGGCCTCCCAGAGTACTGGGATTGCAGGCACGAGCCACTGTGCCTGGCCCGAACATGTTACAATTTAGCGATATTTCTTGAACATCCCTTCAAAATAAATAGTACATATAGAACTATCTCATTAAACAACCAATTGACTAGAATCTCTTTATATTAATGTGCCGCAATTAATTTAATCAGTGCCCAGCTAATGGACATTTTGGTTGTTTTTAGTTTTTTAGTGCTACAAGAAGCCCTGCAGGCATATGTATCAACATATCTGGTGGATAAAATTGCAGTAGCAGTACTGTCAGGACAAAGATTATGTGTACTTTAACATTTGATAATCAGATGAAATTATGCTCCAAAATGGTTATGCTAATATATATTTCTCTTTTGTACTAAAACAGGGGTCAGTAAATATTTTTTATATAGGGCCATAGGAAATATTTTAGGCTTTGCAGGCTATACAGTCTCTGGTCACAGCTGTTTACTTCTGCCCTGTAGTATTCAAGGAGCCCTAGACCATGAATAAAGAAATGGGCATCCATGTGCTTAATAAAACTTTATTTACATAAACTGGTAGTCAACTAGGTTTGGCTCTTGGGCTGTAGTTTGTCCACCTCTGTTCGAAACCAACATTTAACTCCTTAAATTCTACATTGCCTTGTCTCTATCCTTATAAAACCTAGCTACAACCTGGATGGAGCTGAAAGACATTCTTCTTAGTAAAGTATCACCAGAGTGGAGAAGCAGGTATCCAAAATACTTAATAGTAACATCAAACCAAAAAACAACTACACATGCCCAAGAGAGAAAAGCACAATTAAATTCAAATGGTAAGAAGGAGGAGAAGAGAGAAAGGGGGAATGGGGAGGAAAGAGGGTCATTGGGAAGCTCTCACCTAAGGTACACAATGTAAGGGGTGGTGGATATAGCACCCCCTCTGGGTGAAGGGGTCACTACAACTTTAACTTTACCTAAAAAATACAAACTATGGGCTTGGCACCTGTGGCTCAAGCCGCTAAGGCGCCAGCCACATACACCTAAGGTGGCAGGTTCGAATCCAGCCCGGACCCGCCAAACAACAATGACGGCTGCAACCAAAAAATAGCCAGGTGTTGTGGCGGGTGCCTGTGGTCCCAGCTACTTGGGAGGCTGAGGCAGGAGACTCGCTTAAGCCCAGGAGTTGGAGGTTGCTGTGAGCTGTGAAGCCATGGGACTCTACCCAGGGGGATAGCTTGAGGCTCTGTCTCAAAAAAAAAAAAAATACAAACTATGTAACCTAATCATTTATACTTTCATATTAATCTGAAATAATAATAAACCCCCTAGGTATATCTATTTGGGTTTTTTTAGTGCTTTACTTTTCTTTTTCCTTTAAAAGTTTTGTTATACAACTTATATATTCTAAAGAAAAATATGGATCTTTTATTATGTTATTCATCCAGAATGTGTTATACTACCTCATTCTGAATAATCTTTCTTGCTCTCTTGGCTTGCAATTACTCACTTTTCTACTTTACTGTCTTTATTCTTTACTCCCCCCCCCACACACACCTTTTTTAAGAGACAGAGTATCACTACGTTGGCCAGGCTAGCGTCAAACTCCAGTCCTCAACTGAACCTCCTGTCTTCTGAGGAGCTGGGATTATAGGTGGAAGCCATTGCACTCAGCTTCTTTACTTCCTTCTGTAAGAGAGGGTGTTGGATGGAATCTCTGCCTTCCAAATGTACACAGATGTTCCAGTTCTTTTTATCACTAAACTCTGCTTTAAAGTCCCTTATTTCCATCAATAGTGCAAACCACCGCCATATATGATGGCTGTATCTTGGCCACAGAAAATGTGTCAATGATTCCTGAGAATAAATGACAATGGCATACCTGCTACAACTTGGTCTTGACTTCCTTGTATTGTTTTGCCTGATTTTTTTTTTCTTTTGGTCTCATCTCAACACATCTTCCAATGAGCTAAGGTTAGAGGTGCTGCCTCGTTGATGGAACATTTAGAAGAGCAGCTAGACTCTTTGCAAGGTTGGAATGAAACACAGAGGACTCTAAGAGTGCTTTGCAATTATTTCATGTTAATATTATTAACAAAGGAAGATGTCTATACCTGAGAAACCTGCTTAATTCATTTTATTTGAGATCATATGTATGAACAGAGATTACTGGTTGGCTTTTAAATTGTGCTATCTAAATTAATTAAAATTAAACAGTGAATTTTAGATCAGGTCTTCAATCCCATCAGCCACACTTTGAGTGCTCAAAAGCCTCAAGTGGCTGTTAATAGAGCAGTGGAGATGTAGAACTTTGCCACCACTGTAGGACGTTCAGCTGGGCCAGGGTGTTCTTAGAAGTCAGCTTACTGATTAGAGAGGCAGTGTAACTTGGGTGGGACCACGGAGTTTGGGCACAGATTGACTGTGTTTAAACTGCACTTGGCCTCTGACTAGCTGTCTGACCCTAGTCAAGTTACTTAACCTCTACATACCTCACCTGTAAGATGGAGATATTAATGGTACCTACATAAAAGGTTGTGGTAAAGATTAAATGAGGTGGCTTGGCGCCTGTGGCTCAAGTGGCTAAGGCGCCAGCCACATACACCTAAGATGGCGGGTTCAAATCCAGCCCGGGCCTGCCAAACAATGATGGCTGCAACAAAAAAATAGCCGGGCGTTGTGGTGGGCACCTGTGGTCCCAGCTACTTGGGAGGCTGAGGCAGGAGACTCACTTGAGCCCAGGAGTTGGAGGTTGCTGTGAGCTGTGATGCCACGGCATTCTACCCAGGGGGACAGCTTGAGGCTCTGTCTCCAAAAAACAAAACAAAACAAACAAACAAACAAACAAAAAAGATTAAATGAGGTAATACATGAAAACGCACTCAGAACATTGCCTGATATATAATTAGTGTTTCGAAAATGTCAGTGCAATGTCTGCAAGGAGAAAATGACGTCAGGTATGCATTGCTCAATACTGCTCAAATACCCTGCTATCAACTACAGAGACTCTTCTGTCAAAGTAGTTGTTTTCAACCAGAATGAACATTTCAGGCTGCCAGGGTCTACACATATGCAATTAGGGCAAGTTCCCCGGGAGATTTTCCTGCAGATGCTTGGTTAAGCAGCCTGCATTGAAGCACTTTGATACACGCAGTACAAAGGAGGTATATACTCAGACACTGAGTCAAGAGGGCAGTGAAATATTTGACAAGCCCAACCCTGCTGCTGTTATGGGAGACACGAAATAGATCACGTGACTGGCTGTTGTTTTGCATAAGTAATGTTCAGCCTCAGGAACTTAACGCCAATTATAGTTAATTAAATGGCAAGGATATTATCTTGTCTATCTTGTTGTCTTTCCATCCATTCATTCCATCTCCCTACTCATTCATCTATCCATCCATCCACCCACCCTTTCATCTACCTGATATCCACCCATCCATCCATTTACTCATCTAACCATCTATTTACGCATCTACCCATCCATCTAGCCTTCTAGTTATCCATCCACCTATTTATCCATCTATCCATCCGTCCATCCTCTGACCTATCACCTACCCATGACCTAACCCCCTAAATGAAGAAGCAGATTACGGCGTTGGGGCAGGCAATATAGAGAATAAAGAAAGGGATCAAAGTAAAACGTCTCACATCATGCATGTATCTTTCTCCAGAATCCTTGAAAAGGATTTTCTGATGAGAGGTGCTGGCTCTGGAGATTTCAGTTAAATGGGTTTGATAAATCAGGGTGTGGCTAGAGAGGCCCTGAGCTCTAACTCTGATCTCCAAGAGCACCCCAGGATTGAAATGCTAAGGAAAACAGGTTCTATTAGCAACACAAAAGTTTTTGACTCTAAAGGCCAAAAGGAATTTCCTTAAGATTCTCAGGATAAAGGGAATATAAAAAGCACAAATACATCAGAAAGGCAGTTAGAGAGGGAATGGAATGTAAATTCATCCTAGTGTCTGACAGAGAAAAAGGCAAATAAAAAAGATCAATGTGATTGAGTGGGAATTGTCAAAGTAACGTTAAGTCATTTAGAAATCTTTGTGAAATTTCCATTGGGGAAATAATGGCGTGCATCATACACATATACACTATGCACGTACATTATAAATATTTTTAATGAAAAAAATAGTTTTTTCTCTCTCTTTTCAAACTACAGGGTGTAAAGCTACCTTAGGAAGATCGACCTCAACCAAGAGCTCCGAAAACTTCTCCTGGAGAGGAGTTCATGGCAACTTCCCAAATTATTAGTTTTTTTCGATTTTGTTCTGCTTGTTTGATTTCTGAGTTAAAGATGCCTCAAAAAGATTAGCAAAGATACTTCAGAAATAAAAACAGAAATACAACTATCTGTCCTCTATGTTTAAGCAAAACGCAATGATAAAATATACTATCAGTTGCCAGGATTCCAAAAGCATGGCCATTCTTAGGCTTCATATGCAAAGCTACTTGGAAAATTTCTAGGTTGGGGTCTGGTAATTTGCATTTTAATCGAGATCCTCACATTTTACTCTGTGCACTATATACTGTCAGCCCTTCTGATCTGATGTGATATTCTACTAAGGTACAGCAGAACCTCTGGAGACTGTTGCATGACAAAAATCTCTCCCCTGACCAAAGCTTTAATCAGGCTCCTCTGATTCCTCTGTCTGAGTAGGTCCACCTGTGGGCTTCCTCTCTGTCCTTGCAGAATCCAGTTTCAGCCAAAATCCTACTACAGCAATTTTGGGAAGATCCCTCTGCCTTGTTAGTGATGGGGTTCAGAACATTCTCCCCTCCCCCCAACATGGCACTTTAGCATTTGAGAAAACAGCAGAAAGAAGGAAAGTCATTTTCACTTTCCCCTTAACATTTTGCCCTGAAGTAGGTCATAAGACCCTCAGTTGAGAGATGCCCTACCATTACATGGAAAATAGGAATGCGCTTATCTCTGAAGTCACAGGGACACAGAAGAACCTGAAAAAACAGGCTTTGTTAAGTTTCCCCTGTTTTATTATCATTTGTCCAGTCATACTCCCACACAACTGTCTATTCTTCATTCATTCTAAGCATAAAAATAGACAAGATTCCTTATTTCTTTGGGTCCTCCTATCTGAAGGCTCCATGTCCCATAAAACTTCAGTTTGGATGCTTTTTTTCCTGCTAATATGTGGGATAGGAAAGAAAGCTATTTCTCATCCACTATATTGTCTGACCACCTGTATTCATGTGGGTTTAGCCAGAAACCCCTATTCTTGATGTTTCCTTTTAGTGATTTTTTCCACCCCTGGCCTTACCTACTCCTTGGTTATAAATCCCCACTTGTCCTTCTTGGAGTCAGAATTTAGTCTAATCTCTCTCCTCCACAGTAAAACCTTGCTACAGTGGTCCCTTTTTCTATTGCATGGCCCCCTGTGAATAAAGTTTGCCTTACCACCTTTAATGAGAATCATGAATATTTTTTTTTCTTTAATAGGTATTAAGAAAGAGGTCACAGAGACTAGAAATGGTAGAGTTTGGAGCTTGGTGTGAAAAGCCCTGGATTCAAGTCTTGTTTCTGCGCTTACCAGCTGTGTGGATTTGGTAATCCCATTATATTTCTGTGTCTCACTTACTCTTTTTCTTTGTAAATAAAGGTAATGTCTATTTCGGGTGATAGTGCCTACTTCAGAGGGAGACAATGTTAAAAAATTAAATGCAGTAATGCATGAGAAAGACTTTTGTCAACTCTAAAGTACCATGTAATAGTAGGCGATACTAGTCACACATGAAATAAAAATAGACAAAAAATATTTTCCCTTTTTTTAAAAGTTTCTGGGCCCTTCTCCATGATCTACAATCTCCTTTTTCTCAGAATAATAGGTTTCCAGGTGAGCACATGACCACTTAGATCAGTGATTTTCAACTGGTGTGCCGTGAAAAACTTTAAAGATCATCAATTAAATGATTTTCAAAAGAAGTCTAAAGCACAGTAAGCATATTCTTTTCTTTACTCCTTTTTGGATCAGCATAATTTACATGTGCTGTGGAAGTGAACTACAGTTCAAGTGTGCCACGAGATAAAAGAGGTTGAAATACACCAACCTAGATAGATATCGCATTTCCCTGACTCCCTCGCATGGCCGTGCTCTCATTAGCAAAATGTTATTAGAAGTGTGTGCAGGCTCTATGTCACTTCCTTAAAGTAATTTCCTGCTTCCACTTGCTGTCTTGTCCCTTCCCTGCCTGCTGGAATACAGACCATCTGTGGACAGTACCTTGTAGGAGGTCAAAGCCGCCAATGGAAGGAGACTGAGCTGCTGAATGTCCGTCTGGAGCACAGCTGTCCTGCCAGCTACCTCTAGACTATTACATGATGAAGAAGGAAATTCCCATCTTCTTATGCCATCATATTTTGGGGGCCTTTTAAAAAATAAAGTTTAGTCTGGATTGTAATTAATCAAATTTTCTTCAATCTGTTTAAAATTTAAGATAACAAGAAAGATGATCTTGGTATTTCTCATGCAATTTCCCAGACTCAGCAGGGTTGCTTTTGTGTTAAAGACCTACTCTTTTCCCCACAGCTTATTTTCTCCATCAGTTGCTGGTCGCTGGCAGGCAGCATAGCTGATTTCCATCCCCACCTGTTCTCTAGGCTTCAGAGACAAGTGGCAGAGTCTTCCTTTTCCCTTTCCCGTTCCCTTTCCTTTTCCTTTCCCCTTTCCTTTTCTTTCCTTCCTTCCTTTCTTCCTTCCTTCCTTCTATCCTTTCGTTCTTTCTTTCTTTCCATGCATTAACAGAGTGTGACAAAGTTCCATAGAAGCCCTCACTTCTATTCTGAACATTCCCAAGTGGCTTCTGAAGAAGGCGCAGTCTCAAGCTCAGGCTGGTTCAGGGTATGTGGACTGTATTTGGAATGGGAGACAGTCCTCAAAGCTCTGTTATCAAATCTGTGAAGTGATTTGTGGTGCTTCTAAAGGGGTAAAGACAGGCTACTGTAGGGAGGCCAGAGTCTAACTTTACACTAAACAGCTTGTGAGGACATCTCTGGTTTTATCTGTAATATGAAGAGGCTATCATGACCCAAATCAAACACCCTGCTGAGATGCCCCATACACTTCCCTGACAGAGTTACCAAGGCGTTCCTCAGAAAGATCCGGGTAAGCTGCCCACCACCATACTTGAGGCCAGAGTTTGACAGACTCCAAAGGCCAAAGAAAAGCCTCTCACCCTGGTGTTATGAAATAAAGTTTTATTAGAGCACAGCAATTGCACATTAATTTGTTTGCATATCGTCTATGGCTGCTTTCACACAATAACAAGAGTGGAGTGATTATAGCAAAACCTATATGGGCCAAAAAGAGGAAAATATTTATCATCTGTACCTTTATAGAAAAAAGTGGCTGACTGTAGGCATTCACTACTAATCCACTGAATTGGCTGGGAAGATAGAATCTACCGGAAATCCTGAAACTAGAAAATAGCAAGGGTTTCCTTAAGGTTTAAAATTTTCAATTCAAATACCCCAAGAATCCTGTACAATTCTTTTTAAAACATGCGAACTATTTCTTTAGTGTCTTTAAGTTTATTTTTGCTCTGCCTGGAATATCCTTTGCTTAGATAGCAACATGACTTATTTTATCCCTTTCTTCAATTATTTTTGAACATGTTGCCTTCACTGAGACACTGGTAATCCTAATTAAAATAAGACTCCAGGCCACGTCCATCACAATATGTTCCTTGGTCCTGCATTTTTAATTTTAGCCCTGCCTAGCATATGCATGTATTTATTCTTTACTATATGCCTCCTATAAAGAGTCTCCTCAAGAGCAGCCACTCAATCCAGTTCACTGACGTGACCCCCCCATAATGTGAACATTGCACCATGCATGATAATAAATATTTGTTGAATGTATAAATGAATGAACAAGCAAACAGTACTAAGTGGAAGATACTAATTAGTGGGGCAATGTACAGTTTGGTAGACATTTAAAATTGGTAGAGATGATGACCTATTGTTTCAAGGCACTAAGAATATCTCTCTGTAATTAAAATAAGATTAGGACTGAATAGTAGAAGAAATCATAAAAAAAAAAAAAGAAAAGAAAAGAAAAGAAAAGAAAAGAAAAGAAATCTATGGAATACACTTTATGCTTTTAACTCCCTAATGGGGAAGTTCAACTTACATGCAGATCAGGAAAAAGGATAATATTTTCAAAATGGTCTTGGAACAATGACATACCTCTTGGTTCAATTCAATAAATAAAACAAACAATAACAAAAACCATGATCCATAGTGCATAATAATACAAAATTCATTCACAATGAATCATGGGCCTAAATGTAAAGAATAAATCATAAACTTTGAAAAGAAAATATTAAAGAATATTTTGTGAATGTGAGTTGCACAATGGTTTCTTATGGCACCAAAGCATGACATATAAAAAACCAGAATGATAATTTGAACATCATCACAATTTTAAAAAAACCTTCTATTTTTTTGAAAGACTTTGCGAAAAGAATGAGAAGACAAATCATAGCCTAAGATTTAAAAAACTGTGTGAAGCATATATCTGATAATGAAGAAATTTAAAATTTGAAGATTCAATAATTAACAAGGCAAGCACCCTTTCCCCCACTCCCAAGGGGCAAATGATTTGAACAGAAATGTCACTGAAGACAATATACATACAGTAAATAAACCTATGAGAAAATGCTTGTCATTAGCCATGAGGCAAATGCCCATTAAAACCACAATGCGATACTATTACACGCCTATTGGAATTGCTAAATTAAAAATACCCTGCCATACCCAGTATTGCAATGGATGTGGAGAAATTGGAACTCTCATATACTGCCACAAGAAATATAAAATCATTAACCACTTTTGAAAACAGTTTGGAAATTTCTTAAAAAGTTAAACATGTACATATCAGGTGATCTGATTATCTCACTCCTAGGTATTTATTCAAGAGATAATAAAACATATTTCCATTTAATCACATGAATGGCCATAGCAGCTTTACTTGTAGTGATATGCAAAAAACCAGAAACAACCCAACTTTCCATTAGTCGGTGAACTGATGAACAAACCGTGGTATATTTTTACACTGTAAAACTTTGATATATGTTGCAACATACATGAATCTCACAATAATTAGGCCAAATTAAAGAAGAAGAACACAAAATACTGTCAAGTGTATGGTTCCATATATTTTAGATTCTAAAAAAATGCCATCTATCTAATATACAGTAGCAGAGAGCAAATTGGTAGTTGCCTAGAGACAGGGCTTGGGGAGAAAGGATGGAACAGGAGGACAAGGTAACAAATACAGGTGGAGGAACTCCTGGGACATGGTTGGGAATATGTTTATATCTTGACTGTGGTGATGGTTTCACAGGTATACATGTTTGTCAAAACCTAACAAATTTTACATTTTTAAAATATGCAGTTCATTGATTATCAACTATACCTCAGTGAAGTTGTTACAGGAAATAACATTTAACATGAATATGGACTTCAGACTAAATACAGTCCATGCCAGTCTACTATAGCTGAATAACAGCTAGCCGTGGTTGGTGAAATGACCAATTGTGGTGGGTACCTGGGAAATAAATTTTAAGAGCACAATGCAATAGCACCACCCATCCACTAACATGGCTAAAACAAAAACAAACAAACAAACAACATACCAAGAAATCTAAATTTTCATATACTGACAGTGGGAATGAAAATTTGTGTACCCGTCTTGAAAAACCATTTATAAATAAATATATACTGAAATATGCTATACCTTCAAACTTTAGGACCTGAGAATTCTATTCCTATGTACATACTCAATAAAAATGCATTCACATGTTCATGTAAAAGACACATACAAAGAGAAAAAATGGTCATAGCGGTACTAAGCAGAATAGCCCCAAAGAGAACTGCTCAGATATGATCAATTGTAGAACGGATAAATACAATGTGATATATCTGTGCAATAGAACACAATTCAGCAAAGAGAATGAACTTCAACTATATGCAATAGTACACACATGTTCAAATGAATGCCACAAACATAATGTCGTGTGAAAAAAGCCACAGAACACACAAAAATATTTCTTTATAATTTTATTCTTATAAAATATAAAAAGTGGCCTAATTTGTGTTGTTAGATGTTAGGATACTGGGTACCCTTTGGTCAGGGACAATGTGGCTTTTGGTGTTCTGCTCATGTTCTGTTTCTTGACGTGGGTGCTGATTAAATGTTTCTGTTCAGTTGCAAAAAACCCTTAACTCCATTAAAGTATATAATTATGAAATACTACATATGTTTTATTTTAATAAAAGTGTTTAGTTAAGAAGCAAAGAATGGATGGACAGGTGACTCACAGATTTTAAAAACTTCTCTCACTTGGTCCTTAAACTTAAAAAGCTTGAGAACAGCTACTCTGGTCAACAATCTTTAGAAAGTAAAGAGATCTCACCACAAGCAGGCTGAATATTGGAAATTGAGAACAGGGAAAGCTGAGGGTGGGGGTGGGGGTCACTGTAGAAACCACTTTGACTATCTAACTAGCATTTTAAAACTGCATACCAGAATCTATATAACTAGGCCCCGTAGGTTAACAGCAATATTCAATGAAAAAGCACTAAAGTCTCAACATATTAAGATATAATTTGTATCCTTAAGATAAATATTTGAGTAATTAAATGCAAGCTAAGAAGGGAATGAGGGACAGAGGGCAAAAGGAAAGTAAAATATTCATTTTTCCCTTAGATAACTATCTGTTATCACTTCCCCAGTGAGAAGCACCTTGACCAGAAGTTTCATGACAAGCTATGAGCCATTACATAATTTGCAGGGTTATTTCCAGGGAGTCTCCAGTTCTGTAATGTCTCATAATTCTGCTTCTCATGCTACCTGTAATTCCTGAGTGAAAGACAATTTCTCAAAGTAAGATGAGTGATTTCACTTGCAGTTTCCCAGTTCCCCAATGTGAGCTGCTTCTGTCCTCTTGCTACTCCCACTCCCAGTTCCTAGATTGCTGTTGCGCTGCCCTTATCCTAAAGGCCCCCTGTTATCGCTCTAAAGCTATCCTTGAATTTTTTAGATTCATGGAGAGTTTGGGTACATTGGGACCTTCTGGATGTCCAGGGGATCCCTCAGTTTTAGCTAGTAAATTTTCCTTTTTCATACCAACCTACAAAGATAAGTGGGTAGAGTTCTTTGGCCTTGATTTTGGGTCCTGGTTCTCAATCAGGGAAGTAATATTTCTAGGATGATTTGAGAGTCTTTGTGAGATATTCTTGATGGTCTCTTTGAGAGCACTGGCATTTATTGAGTAGTTCCAGAGAAGTCATCTATTCTGTACAGTAAAGAACTATCCACATCCCACACGACTTTAGAACCTAGGTAATTAACATAGGTAAATATTCTCTCTGAGCCTAATTCATTCTTACATATCCATCTTTATAGTTTGGATGTTTACTTTCTCCAACCTCATGTTGAAATTTGATCTCCAGTGTTGGAGGTGGGGCAGATTGAGGGGTATTTGGCTCACAGAAGTGGATCCCTCATGAATGTCATGGCTGGTCTTGCTGTAATGAGTCAGTTCTTACTCTATTAGTTTTTCTGAGGGCTGGTTTTTAAAAAGAGCCTGTCTGATTGTATTGGCTAGGACTTCTAGCACTATGTTAAGTTCAAACCAATGCAATCAGACAAGAAAAGGATATCAAGGATATCCAAATGGGGACAAAAGAGGTCAAACTATTGCTCTTTGCTGATGATCTGATTGTATGCCTAGAAAACCCAAAGGACCTTAATGTTAGACTCCTGAACTGATGGAAGAAATATAGCAACATTAATGCACATAAATCAGCCTTTATGTGCACCAATAACAGTCAAGCTGAGAATCAAATCAAAAACACAATGCTTTTCACAGTAGCAGCAAAGAAAATGAATTACCTCCAAATATATTTTAAAAAGGATGTGAAGGATCTAAAGAAAGAAGTATAAACACTGAAAAAAGAAATTGTAGAGGATGTTAACATATGGAATTACATAATATGCTCATGGCCTGGAAGAATCAACATTGTTAAAATGTCTATACAACCCAAAGCAACCTACAAATTTAATTCAATATCCATTAAAATACCAAATGTCAGGCTGGCATAGTGGCTCATGCCTGTAATCCTCGCACTCTGGGAGGCCAAAGCAGGTAGATTGCTTGAGCTCAAGACCAGTCTGAGCAAGAACAAGACCCTGTCTCTAAAAATACTGGGCACTGTGGTGGGGAACTGTAGTCCTATCTATTCAGGAGGCTGAGGCAAGAGGATCACTTGAGCCCAAGAGTTTGAGGTTGCTGTGAGCTATGATGCCCTAGCACTCTACCAAGAGGGTGACAAAGTGAGACTCTGCCTCAAAAAAAAAAAAAAAATCAAGTGTCATATGTCATACTTTAAATATCTTGAAAAAATAGTCCTATGTTTTGTATGGGATTAGAAAAAAAAAAAAAACCCTGAATAACCAATACAATGCTACAAAACAAGAACAAATATGGAAGCAGGTTTCTTTACCAGACTTCAGGTTATACTACAAGTCTGTAATGATCAAAACAGCATGGTATTGGCACAAAAATAGAGACATAGATCTTTGGAACAGAATAGAAGATTTTGAGATGAAACCACCCTCATATTGCCATCTGATCTTTGAGAAAGCAAACAAAAGCATATACTGGGGAAAGAATCCCAGCACCTGTAGCTCAAAGGAGGTGGTGGGTTCAAACCTGGCCCTGGCCAAAAACTGCAAAAAAAAAAAAAAAAAAAAAACAAAATCAAAGAATCCCTTATTCAATTTTGAATCAAGCTATTCAAAAGTGCTAGGAGAACTAACTAGCTACATGTAAAAGAATGAAACTGGACCCACAACTCTCACCACTTACAAAAATTGACCCATGATGGATGAAAGATTTAAATATAAGACATGAAACTATAAAAACCCTAGTAGAAAGTGTGAGAAAAATTCTTAATCTTATCAGCCTATGGAAGGAATTTATGAAGAAGACCTCACTGGCAATTGCAGTAATAACATAAATAAGTAGGGCAGCACCTAAGGCTCACTCAGTGAGTAGGGTGTCAGCCCCATATACCAAGGGTGGTGGGTTCAAACCCAGTCCTGGCCAAACTGCAACAAAAAAATAGCCAGGCATTGTAGTGGTCACCTGTGATCCCAGCTACTCAGGAGACCGAGGCAAGAGAATTGCCTAAGCCCAAGAGTGGAGGTTGCTGTGAGCTGTGATAACACAGTACTCTACCGAGGGTGACAAAGTGAGATTCTGTCTCAAAAAATAAATAAATAAATATATAAAATAAATGGGACCTGATCAAGTTGAAAAGCTTCTATAAAGCTAAGGACATAATCAACAAAGACAAAGGCTACAGAATGAGAGAATATATATGCATGCTATAAATCTGACAAAGAACTAATGACCAACTCTACAAAGAACTCAAGCAAATCAACAAGAAAAGATCAAACAATCTATTAAAAATTGGGCCAGAGACATGAACAGAATCTTCTCTTATGAGGACAGACAAATGGCCAAGAAACACATGAAAAAATGCTCATTGTTCCAAATCATCAGAGAAATGCAAATCAAAACCTCTTTGAGATATCACATAACCCCTGTGAAAATGGCCCACAACATAAGGTCCCAAAGCAGCAGATACTGATGTGGGGATGGAGAGAAGGGAACACTCATGCACTGTTGGTGGACTACAAACTAGTACAGCTTCTGTGGAAAGAAGTATGGAGAGTCCTCAAAGAACTAAAAGTAGACCTACCATTAGATCCTATAATCCCATTACTAAATATCTACCCAAAAGAAAAAAATGACATTTTAACCATAAGGACATTTGCACGTGAATGTTTCTAGCAGCACAATTCACAATTGCAAAGATGGAGAAATAACCCAAGTGCCATTCAATACATGAAGGGATTAATAAACCATGATATATGTGATATATATTTATACCATGGAATACTATTCAGCCATGAAGAAGATGGCGATTTCATCATTTATAACAACTTGGATAGATTTGGAGAACATTTTCATAAGTGAAATATCAAAAGAATGGAAAAATAAACATCACATGTACTCAGTACTTAATTAGAACCAGTATATCCTGGTTCTAATATCCTCATGTGAGAGAAAAACTTAATTAAATTCAAGCAGGGAGTTGGAGGGGTTGGATATATTCCCACTCTGTGAGTTCATTGCACAGGTATGCATATTTCCTGGGTGAAGGGCGTGACTACAACCTTGACTTTAACTTACAGAAGCAAATTATGTGACCTAATCTTTGTAGCCCCCATATTAATATGAATTAAAAATAAAAAAGAGCCTTGCACACCCTCTTTCTTCCTCACTCATCATGGGACCTTTGTAGAAGCTGGCTGCCCTTAACCTCCCACCATGAGTGAAAGCATCCTGAAGGTCTCAGCAGGCTAGGACCATGTCTCCTGCACAGCCAAATAAACCTGTAAGCCAAATAAACCTCTTTTCTTTATAAATTACCCAGACTCAGGAATTCCTTTTAGCAACTCTAAGCCCATGGTTTTAACATGTACTAGATCTTCCAACATGGGGTTACTGTTGGGTTGAGGGAAGACTGTATTTTATACTGTGCAGAATTTTACCAAGAGTTGTTCATTATTTCAGAAAATCATGTTCGTTCACCAAAATCTCACTGTTGTCAGTCTGTGTTGTAGCTGCTGCTTTCATCCAGGTCCTACCTAAAGGTAAGAATGTCTGGCTTCTTATCTTCCAGTGTAGTCATGCCAAAGCATTTACATATTAAGATAAACTATTTTATTAGAAATTACTTTCCTTTCATTTTTCTTCTATTTTTATTTATTTTGAGACAGGGTCTTACTTTGTTGCTCCCCCACTAGAGTACCATGTCATTAGCCTTGTTCACAGAAACCTTAAACTGCTAGGCTCAGGAGATCCTCCTGCCTCAGCCTCCGGAGTAGCTGGGAGTATAGGTACCTGCTACAATGCCTGGCTAATTTTTTCGGTTTTGGGTAGAGATGGGATCTTGAACTTCTGGCCTCTTGCCTTCATCTTCCATAGTGCTGTGATTATAGGCGTGAGCCACCATGCCTGGCCCATAGATATTATCATTAGGATGTTATGCTGAACTTTGAAAAAAGCTTTGCTCAGGTACACTCTATTATCTATGAATTTCATTTCAAAATGACTTATAATATGTTATAAAATAGTCACTGTATAAATAAATATTGGTTCTGAAAGAGATGGGAGCCACTGATTTAGAAAAACAGCTCAAATTGTTCTGAAAATTGTTTACGTTATTTTGTAAGGCCTTATGTCAAATATAGGCTGACCTTTGCCTAGTGGTATGTTGGTAAATATTTCACAACTGGCTCTCTGGGGGTGGGAGGGAGGAAGGAGGAGCGAAGCCTTGATTTGCATTGTTTGCTGATTTCCACAGTGTAAATACCGTGACTGTGGCAATTTCAAGAATCAAACAACATGATACTCCTGGATATAGAGTTGAGTGGAGATACCAAAAATTATCTCCTATGGACTTATACAGGTGAGAGGACGTGAGGTCTCACTAGTTATCAAACATCTGCTTAGACACCATAGTTTTTCCAGGTTTCTCTAACAGGCCTTAGGGGACCATAAAGACATGAGGTAAAGAAGAAATAAATAAACAAGTCTCAAATTTATATGGAAAGAAACACAGGTACCACTAGGCTCAGATAGTTCATGTCTCTAAGATTGAAAGAGAATGAAGGCAATGAATTAGATAATTCTTCCAAAGTCAGCGACTGCTATCCAAAGATAGCAATTGAGATTCCAAGATTAAAAGAACTATCTTGTTCACATGAGAACTAAAGGACATGACAATATGATTCTAACATTTATTCTATTGCCGGCTTAAACGAAAATACCAGAGGCAGATTTGTGATCTTGTTTAAGGGCAGTACCTGGCAATGGAAATTCATGGGAGGCAGACTAGGTCTACTCAGTGGAATCTTAGCTTGTAAATATTTGTTAATCAAAGAAAGGGCCACCTATTGTGAGTGACAGGCTAACCTACTCTCAGTTGTTCTATTATCATTCATTTTTAGTACTGGGGGATCTGTAGAATATGTTTTGGCCAGAGTACAGAATCACATCAAGAGAGAATGATGAATGGATTGCTGGCTAAGAGAATGGGTGAAAACAAGAACTGGATTGGTGTAAGTGGTGCTCAGATGTGAAAAAGGAATCACAATCTACTAGCAGAGGGAAACTGATGCAAACACTTGTCTGACGTAGGATTTGTTCAGGCCCAAATTAGCAACATTTCCATTGTTTCTGCAACTTCTTTCTAAAGACCACACTGAAGGATTCCTAGGATATGAGAGTTAAGACCTCATTGTATAAAAGGCATTTAAGTCCTCTTGGGACCTATGGTGACATGAACAGATGTGGGGGAACTCCTTAGTTGGCTTGCATAGGGCTCTAAGTTTCATTAGCTAGTTTGAATGCTGCATGTGATTAGAGACTGTATTGATATAAAGTCATTTGGAATATAGAAAGAAGAATACTGCACAGTTTACACTCTGCATTCATCTCTAGTGCTTTCAAGTCTTCAGGAACTTCACACAAAGTCCTGCATCAGAGGTGCTACCGGCCAATGTTAAAAGGGGTAAGATTCCGAGATTTCACATTCTCTTTGAATTCTCAATATTCAAGTAGATCGAGGAAGGCCCTTATATACCCCATGGCACTACAGAGTTAATACAAATTCTGATTAAAGTCTTGAGTCTATGATGAATGTGTTCCAGACATGAAAAAGTTTACAGCGACTGTCAACCAGGAAAATGTGCAACCCCAGCAGCTGCTGGCATATGGTGTATGATCTGATGAGGGGGAAGAAGGTCTGCAGAGCCTTTGCTAACAGATGCTCAATGACAAAAGCAAAGTCAGTGGTACTGTCTCTTGGGGAAACAATAAGAAAACATAGGTGAAAATACTTTTTCTTATGTCAGTGAAAGATACCCACAAGTTACATGTTTTCCTCTAGTATCAAGGAACAAGGACTAGAGAGCTCATGGCAATGGGCTTAGGCCACCATGGCCATAGGATCCTGCATCGTCAGATCAAACCACCAAGAACCTGCTGTACTGGCGCTTTCATACTTCAGCATTTATTAGCATCATGGCTTTAGCTCTTGTTATTTTTTAAATGCTGTGCTAGCACTTTGTTGTTGCTTGATTTGCCTGCTGCCTGGAGCCAGGTAAGTCTTCCCTTAACATCCTTTTAATGAAAGGATGTTAACACTGGAAACCCTGCATAAATCCTAACTCCAACTTCCTGTGGCAACTGTGTGGAGTGAGCACCAGCTGTTTGCAGCCATTGTTAGATGTTATTGGAGAAGCAAAAAATGGAAGACTGATCCTGTTCAGTGTAGTTGATGAAAGATGACACATGTAATGTTTGTGTGTTAGGTTGGGTTTCCCCAGACACCCAGCAAAGCCTTGAGTGCAAGTAGTTTACATGGGGGACCCCAGGAAGCACTGGTAGGGAAGCAGAGAAGTGAGACAGCAAATGGATAGAGGCCAACAAAAGGTGTGTTATGGAGAAGTTACCACTGTAGGGGACTGCAGTTCAATCCTGCAGAGGATCTTGGGAGACAGTGTAGCATACACTTATGAGTTATCTTCCTAGAAGGGCAAGACAGCTTGAGGATTTACCCACCATCTTCCATCAGTCCTTGTTGAGGGCTGCTTAATTTTCTGGTGCTTACAGCTTATATTGCATTAGGGCCAAGGATGTCCTCATGGCCAGGCAGAAAAGCCTTTATGCAGAAAAGTAAAGATGTTCACAGCAAGTTGCCTGTGACATATAAGGGGGAGGGTGAAAAGATATGAATGGGACTCTGACAGTGGTCTGCAACTGTGTACCTGTATACGTGTGTGTGTGTACAAAGGTATAAAAAGTGGTGGACCTTGAAGAATGCATCTAAGCTAAGCATAAGCATAAGCCCTAGGTGGGATGGTAGGCTCAAAGGACAGAAAGAAGATATCAAAAGTAGAGCCGTGGATAATACTAAGCATTATGCCTTTAACTGAGGATCTACATTATTCAAGCAGGCACCTATTATGAAGTGTCTCCCAAGCCTCATTCAAGGTTAAGTATTATCACTCTCATATTATAGGTAAGGAAACTGAATTTCAGTTAATGTGTTTCAAATCCCAATGAGTAATGTTCTAACTAGAATTTGAATCCAAGTCTGTTTTTACTCTGAAGACTGTTTTTCTGACCAGCGTACTATCAAGTAAGCCCATTGTTTGCTGGAGGGAGGCCCACAGAAGCTGTCAGGAAGCTAGGTTCTGTTGAAGAATACTGCCAATGTTGGACCATAGGCAATGGGGAACCCATGAGAACATTGTGAAGAGAGAGGCACATCATGTGGCTAGCAAAAATATCCTGAAAAGACTGTACTGGAGGCAGCCAATTAAGTAACTGTCAAAAATTTCTGCAGACACAGAAAAAAGATAGTTGTGAAAGACAATATTTACTCCAGAAAATGTTACAGGACTTGGAAATCACTCCACATTAAAGGCAGAGAGAGGGAAGCAAAGATAACTTAGAACCATCAAAACAAGGGGTTGGTTGATGATTAGCAGCCATGGAGATGCGTGAACGATGGGCTCCATTACCACCCCGAGTGGACGCAATGCGGAATGTCTGGGCACTGACTCCTGGTGTGCATGCTGGTGGCCATGGCCTCTGCAGTCCTGCTCATCGCTGTGTCTAATCTGGCTTCAAGGCAATGCTCTTGTCTCCTTTCATCTTTGATGGGATGAATTATGTTCCTCCAAATTCATCTGATGACCCCCAGTGACCCTGAATGTAATTGCATTTGACAACAAGGTCTTTAAAGATGAGATTGAATAAAATACAGGTATTAGGGTGAGGTCTTTACCCAGTATGACTACATTATCTATTATCCTTATAAGAAGAGGAAGAAGTAATGAGAGTGCGCTGCACACAGAGGTTCACCCATGTGAGGACACAGCAGTGAGCAAGTGGCCCTCTGCAGGCCACAGAGAGCTCTCAGGAGGACCAACCTGCTGGCACCTTGATCTTGGACTCAGCCTCTAAAACTGTGACACAATACATTTCTGCTGTTTAAGCTGCCCAGTCTGCAGTATGTTGTTGTGGCAGCCTGCGCAGACAAATACTGTCCCCCACAAAGGCTTCCTGAGGATGAGTGCCCTTCCCACACAGAGGACGGTAACTCTTATGACTCACTGGAACCTCCAAAGCTTTGGACTACATCCAGTAGGAGGTAATGTCCATCTGTGACCTGAATACGGCCAGCGCTGATATAGAAGGATGCTGGGGCATGCTGGTAAAGGTTAGAGTTACAGGAATGGAGAGACAGCAATCACATGAAAAAGGGAAAGAATAATGAGAAAAAATGGACACTTCTCCTGGTGGCTAGCAGGTGGCAGCCATCCAAAGGAAGAAGAGGAGGAATGCTCTTAGGATAAGGACCCTGGTACAACTGCTCCTAATTCTGCACAAAACTTGCTTTAACACTGCCCTTGGTTTCTGCCGTCCCTCTGAAAGTTCTGCCCACTCTCTCAGCAGCCTCCTGCCCTCCACCAGGAGGTGGTTCATTTGTCACATCTGCCACGAAACCTCCCCTGACCAACCTGACAGAAGTGTACTTTTATTTCTCTGAACTTTTAGAGTAGCACCGTCCAACAAAACTTTCTGGATGATGGGAAATGTCTGTGCTCTACAATACCAATAGCATCAACCCCATACGGTTATTAAATATTTGAAATGAAAAAAAAGTGACTGAAAGACAGAATTTTTGACTTTCTTTCAGTAGCCACAGGTGTCTATAGCTAGCATATATGGCAATGCAGATCTAGCATGTTTGCTATGCCATCCCTGCCTCATCTGTCACTGCTCTGGATGATGGATATTGTCACAAGATGTTCTCCAGCGCCATACCAAGCCAGATGAGAGTAGGGGCTCTCTCTGTTCCCACAACAGCAAAATCAGGGCCTGATGTCTAACAATGCTTATAACAAGCTCGTGAGCATATTGTGGCTGCCATGTTCTGCTGGATCACTGATATAGTAGAGTACTTGTCAATCTTGTGGCTCAAAAGAAAAAGTTTTCAATGACATTCATGAGTTCCGTTAGATGCTGGGTCTCTTCTCCAGTGTCTGAGGAGTAAAAAAATGGCTAAAATACAGCTTTGGACTGTATCTTAGGGCTCACATCTCATGGAGCAGGCAGAGAAATGAAACTAAGCTCAGCTCTCAGTTCTGCAAATGCCATGTAGCCAGACCTACCATCGGCCTAAGGGGATTCAGGATTATATGCCTGGATCTTTCTTTCCTCTTTCCATAGAGCCAATTTTCTTTTCCAGGGATAGGAAAAAGTATAAAACAAACATTGACTGGGCATGAAACCTGCTGGGTTCCTAAAAGAACTATGTAATGAGCAATTAGGTTCTTTGAGAATCAATCAACAACTGGGGGTAAGTGGGTGTTTGGTATAAAGAGGAGTTGGGTATGATCTTCCAGGATACAAATGTTGGAACCCTTCACTAATTTCCCCTGACTGAAACATGAGTTGACGGACCCTCAGAAAGGACCTTTCTCTTCATGGCCAGTCCTTGAAACACAGAAGCAAGGCCTAACTTAGAAGAATCTCCCTTCCCTGCCTCCCATCATCAGGTTCTACACTGAAGACATTGCAAATATTTCATAGCAGGTGCTCAAAAAGGACTCAAACTCTCCTCTTCGTAATTTGTGAATATGGGAGAATATTTATGCTTACCTTCTCTACTTCCTAGAATCCTCTCCTTCCCAACAATGGAGGGTGTGACATGAGCCATCACGTCTCTCTTAGGTCTAGTCAGCAGTAACTCTCAGAAAAAACAGTGACTCCAGGGAGTTCCAGGAGGATAAGCATTAGCCAGTCAACTTTCTACCAGGGAGTGTGTTACTGTTGGCTGCACAATGCTCCAGGGCAGCTAAGCTCACCCTTTTGGAATGTTAAAGGGAGAGCAGCCAACACCTTGCAAATGTGGAAGGAAACGGCCAGGGCTCTGCCAGGAGCACTCCTCAGTGAGAAGGGTGCCCTGGAGAGACTGAAGACACCAAGACCACTGAGGGAAGTGTGAAGCAACCCGAGAATCCACTGACATGTTGACAGATATCACTCCTCCCTGCTTTCTTCAAATCAGAATCAAGCGGTTGAAGTAAGAATGATTTCTAAGGTTTTTTCACAGTCCAAGACTGGGCTCCTCCTAGCCTTATCAGCCACCTCCAAAAGGTTCCAGGTGGATCCTGTCCAGGAAAAAAAAATCCTGAAATATTCAGTAAAAATTATTAGGGAGGCTTTGCCCTCTAGCTATGAGCTTCTGGAAAAGCACACCCAATTTTTTTTTTTTTGATCTTTTTTAAAGAAAAAGGAATTCACAGCTTGTAAAACTTGGCCTTTAAAAAGATGAAGATAATGGCTGATTTCGTACAAGAAAAAGAAATGAAAATAAGGGTGCTAAATATTAGCAGTCAAATGTCAAAGAAGGTGAGATTTTCTAGGAAAATATCAGAAATCATCAGAAAGCTGAAAAAGTTATTAGAATGGTAATATAGTTTGGGACATAGTCTTCTCACTTCAGAGTATATTAAAAAATTCAATCACACAGCTCAAAGTTTTATTTTTTATTCTGGTTCTAAAGTTAAGCCAGGGTAACTCGATCCCAGAGCCTGATCTGCCTGGGATTTCTCCGGTTTAAAGGCAAAGTTGAGGTCAAATTTAACACTACATCTCATTCGTTAGCCTAAGTAACAGGAATTCAAGTGGCTTCTCATGGCTTTACTTCTAAATCATGAACAAATCTATAGTGTTGGATGAAACTGGCTTCGAATAATTGGATTTGATCCAGCTGGAAGTTCAAATTATGTTCTTTAACCTGTAATGTTATCTTCTTCCAACTTTGGAACATTTGAGGCCTTTTTCTCTTTAAAATTGTTTCTGTTCCATTCTTTCTCCTCACTCTTTCTGGGAATCCAAATACCGGATCCATGTGTTAAAGCTTTTCAATATGTCTTTTTGCTCTTTTCTGCATTTTTCATCCCTTTATCTGTTTGTGCTTCAGTCCGAATTCTTTCTCCTGACCTATTTTACAGTTCACGAATCCATTCTACAGCTGTATCCAATTCGATTTTTTTTTTTTTTTTTTGAGATAGGGTATCACTCCGCTGCCCAGGGTAGAACACAGTGGTGTCATAGCTCACTGCAACCTCAAATGCCTAGACTCAAGCAATCCACACAGGTGTCGCCCTCCTGAGTAGCTGGAACTACATGCGAGTACCACCACACCCAGCTACTTTGTTTGTTTATTTATTTATTTACTAGAGATTGGGGGGGTCTCACTTTGTTGCACAGGCTGGTCTTGAACTCCTGGCCTCAAGGTGATCCTCTTGCCTTGGCCTCCCAAAGTGCTAATGTTACAGGCATGACCCATTGCTCCCAGTCCAATCTGCTATTAAACTTAAAAACTTCATTTTATGTCATAGATATCTCCATTCTAAATTTTCTGTTTGATTCTTTATTAAAGTGCAGTTTTCTGGTGAAATTCTCCATCTTATCATTTATTTCTTTTCTTTCTTTCTTTCTTTCCTTTTTTTTTTTTTTTTTTTTT